>NW_027412572.1:2509943-3709943 GCF_025532065.1 Leptinotarsa decemlineata | reverse complement strand
AGCTTCAGGTCATCCGCAGACATTAAAAATTCACTGTTCTCAAAACAGCATCCTATGTCATTCACAAAAATATTGAATACCAGGGGTGAACAATGTGAACTTTAAGGCACTCCTTATATTACTAATATATCACTCGATTTGCATCCACCAATTTTAACATGTTGTGAACGACCAGCCAAAAAACTACCAAACCAATTTACCAAGTGTTCTGTAAAACCGAAATTTCCGATCTTCTTCAATAGAATATTGTGATTTATTCTGTAAAATGCCTTGGAAAAGTCAGTGTATATTCAAGAAGAATTAGAGTTGTTTAAAGTTCTTTACCATTCTACTAGCTATGGCTTGAATTAAACACTAGGCTGCTTAGGTTAGCAAATAAGAATTGCAGCTTTATTGATTTGTTTGACTCGTCCTTGTACTCTTAAAAATCAGGTCTAAGGTATTGACCTACTATGAAGAAACTGCGGATTATTATTAATAATTAATTGATATTTGCTTTTTTTTCTCTTTTTTGGTATTCTATATTATTATTCAATTGTTTATTTTTTCAATCACACTATGTGTTCATTGTGTAATGGCAAGTCCGTAAATAAATAGAGTCAGAAATGCTTTATTGTCATAAAAGTTTAGGTTGTGTTGACAAAGCTGGCTTAAGAACTAAAACAATCTGAAACATTAACATAAAGGTCAAGAATTTAAAACAAGATATTAATATGGCTCAAGAACACTTCAAAAAGTCTGTGACGAAAAATTTTATAGGTTGCAGTTATAAGTTGCGAAGTCATCCGAAAGAAATTTCTCAATACTATAATAACCTTTATCTAGCAGAAGTTTTTTGACTTTTTTTGGAAACTGTAGCAGGTTAACTTTCCGATTGAAAGGGGGAGACGATTAAAATATGTTTTGCTATTATAAAGAATCTAGTTGATAAAGAGGCAGTAGACTGTTGAGATGTGATGACAGCTGCTCCCCCAGAAACATACTCTGTACCGCAAGTGGGATTCGAAAAGTGCAAAGTATGCTTTTCTAGCAGAGTAATAGTCCAAAGAGTTAGAGATAGACCTTATTGCATAACAACTTGAGGATAATTTATTGCATAGTATAACTAATATGCGTTCCAAATTTCAATTTGTTGTCTATGTTGAGGCCTAAAAATTTGTTCTCTAGTTTATGACGTGTTCTTCAAGAATTATATGGTCCAGGTTACATTTGAAGGACATTATATTAGTCTTTGAAATATTGAAAGATAATAAATTGGCATCACACCATTGTTTAACTTTGCCTATATCATGCTCTACCCTAATTTTTAGTGCATCAGTGCTACTTCCATGCCAAAGTATAGACGTGTCGTCAGTAAAACTTGTGAATTTGCCTTCAATCGATATGTATGCCAAATCATTTATATGTAATAAAAACAGCAAAGGGTCGAGGACAGATCCCTGAGGTACTTCGCATTTAATGCTCATTTTATCTGAAGATGAACTTTTGAAATTCACTACTAGAACGTGATCTGATAGATATGACTCAAACCACAAGATGTTTCCTCTAAATCCGTAATTTTAGGGGGTTTGCCTAGGAAAGTGGACATACCCAGCTGTAAATTTGTATAAACTTTGTATTTTGGCATCATAAAAGTATTCTCAAAAATTGGGGGGTCAGAAGTCAAAAAAATCGACTTTATGCACGTTTTTTTGCCAATATCTAGTTTCCAATGGGTTTTATGCCAATTGTATTTATTATCAATATAATTCTCTACAATATTTTCTTTTGTTTCAAAAATTTTTTTCATACGTTGAATCGTTTTTGAGATAGAGGGCAGCGCGAGCGCAGATTAAATATTGTTGTCCCGATCGAAATCAGCTCACTTAATGTTTATAAATTATTACTTAATAAATAATTTTCATTTTTTATTAACAAATACATTATATTTAAATATTGTTTTCATCAATTATTTATTTTCAATTAAGTATCAATTTATTTAATAACACTTACCTGCCCGTGTAGTTATAAGTTTGTAGAGGGAAAAATATATATTACATTATATTTTAAATCTAATCTATAGTAATCATGCTTCAATTAATAAAAATGAATGGAAAAGAAATAAAATTTTAAACAATATTTTCATTAAAAAATCTCATTTGATACATTCGTGAATGTCAAAATTGAAAAAACAGATAAAATAATGAAAAGAATAATGAGTTATAATTTCAATGTTCTTCTTCTTCATCGTCGGTGTTATCATCTTCATTATCTTCACCCAGATACGTTTTCAATTCTTCCTTGATTTCTGGATCAAAGGACCTATCTTCGTTAACATCGGTCTCATACGGTACAGCATGGAGACAAGCTTGCCCATTACACTGGCCACAAGCTAAAGAGCATTGTAACCCCGATTTCCCGCATCCACATCTTGAACCACAACCACTTTTGCAGTTATAGAATATCGAATTGAGTAACTCATCTGGAGCAGGTGGTAAAATGGTCATGATAGGTTCTAGCAAACCGTTACGCATTGTCCAACCCCATTCCTGGGGTTCCAAATGATGATACCTAACCAAGTTTGAACTTGGTAAAGTAATAAACACGATTAAAATTTTGGTGAGCTGCTCCACTTGTTGGTGGGATATTTGATAACTGCTCAGGTTTATTGAGCTTTGTTAGCTTGACATATATTGTGCATAGCGAAGATGATCGATAGTATCTACAAACTTTGGAACATTATAAACAGCTAATAAAGTTTGCAATCCACCGTCAAATAATCTTTGAATCGGGCAGTTTTCTTCTTCAAATGCTGCGGCAAGTTCAATCAATCACTGTACTTTATTGTCTAAGAATAAAATCTTATTGACGAAGCATATGAAAACAATACTATTACACAAAATAACATACACATATATAACACATATATGCACATATATACACACACATATATGAAATACAAGTTATCAAGTAATTATAAAGAAAAATAACAGGTGCAGACAAAATAAAAATATAATAAAATATGATAGTCGAAGTTATGTAAAATTTCCAGAACTGTAAAAAGTTCAAAAAATAAAACCTAAATCAGAAGCTGGTCTCAAAGCCTGTCTTCAAAATATTCGACTAAGCTGTAATACGCTTTTAAGAGCAAAAGTTCTTTTACACGGTTACGGAATACCTTGTAGTTCACTATACTTTTCATTTCGGTAGGTAAATGGTTGAAAATCTTCCGACTCTCAAACAAAACAGAATGTTTTGTTAACGTTGTTATTGGAATAGGCAGAGGTATGTCGTGAATTTGACGGGTAAAGTAGGTATTTTCTGATCTATAGCATTCTCTTCTTTTAAATATGAGACTTACTGTTTCCAAGATAAAAATGCAGTGTACAGTCAGTAATTTATTATTGATAAATAGGGGTTTGCAATGGTCCCTAATATTGGCTTTGTAGATGAATTTCACTGCTCTTTTTTGCAAAACGAAAACAGATTGTAGTAACTGTTTGCTACAAAACTCCCAGAAGGCGACACCATATCTCAAGTGAGATTCGATTAAAGCGTAGTACGCAGTTTTACCAGCAGTTGCTCCCAGTTCTTTAGTGATAACTCTAATGGCATAACAGCTAGATGAAAGTTTTTTGTTCAAATATTTTATATGATCTTCAAATTTCAGAAGGTTATCAATCCAAATTCCCAAGAATTTAGCAGATTGTTTATTTTCTATCATATGAGTTCCTCCAAATTAGATAGTTTCTCAAATGTTCTTAAAAACGTTTTTTCCTTTTTTAAAGAGCGCAGAAGTCGTATCACAGCCGCTTAAAGCGTGAAGGAGCAAAATGTGTTTTTTAGAACTTGAATATTTGTTGAAACTCTTAGAGGAGTATATTTCCGTTTTCACATTTGCTTTGCCAACTTTTTTAAAGAAAATTTCGTGTTCAAGAGATAGTGTACGCCCAATTAAAATCACAAGTAAATCAATATCTTCATCGACTATAATTCAAATATCTCTGAGGATACAGTCAGAAACAGTATCAAGAAATTAAAACCAAAAAAATGCTGTGGTGTGGACAATATTCCTCCATACATTTATAAGGGATGTATTGACTTTCTTGTACAAACTCTAACTTATCTATTTAATGAATCTCTTAAATGTAAAGTGTTTCCTTCTGCTTTAAAAATGTCAATTGTTACACCAATTTTTAAATCTGGTGACAAAAATCAAGTTAAAAACTACAGGCCAATAAGTATTATGAATACATTGGCTAAAATTTTCGAAACAATCATCTATGATGACATCTACACTCATTTTAAATTTGCAGAACAACAACACGGTTTTCTTCCAGATCGATCTACAGCTACGAACCTTTTTTTATTCACTCAATCTGCTACTGAAGCTATTAATAAAAAGGAGCAACTTGATTCAATTATGACTGATTGTGCAAAGGCATTTGATAAAGTTAATCATAACATACTATTAAAGAAACTTGGTGATTTTGGATTTTCTGAGGTAGCTCTGCAATTTATAAAATCTTATTTGCTTGACAGATATCAGCAAGTCAGGGTGGGGCAGTCATTATCTGACAGGTTTTCTATAACATCTGGGGTGCCACAGGGTAGCAACTTGGGCCCACTTCTTTTCATAATTTTCATCAATGACCTAGCTCATTGCATTTTACACTCATTTTGCCTTATATTCGCAGATGATTTTAAGCTGTTTAAGCTAATAACGTGCCTAGAAGACTGCATGAAATTGCAGGAAGATCTTGATTCGGTTTGCAGGTGGTTTGAAAGTAACAAAATGTTCTTAAATATCGATAAGTGCTCAGTTATAACATTCACAAGGAAAATTAACTATATTTCTGCTTCTTACAAAGTAGAAAACGTTCCACTTATGCGTAAGTCTGAGTGTAAGGACTTAGGTGTTTATTTTCAAAGTAACCTCAAATTTAACACTCACTATGAATATATTGTCAACAAAGCCTATAAGATTCTTGGTTTTGTTATTAGAAATACAAAAAACTTTAGAGATGTTGGGTGTATTGTAAAGTTATTTAAGGCTCTAGTTAGACCTCATCTTGAGTATGCTTCTGTTATTTGGTCACCACAGGGAGAGACCAACGCAGATTTGATTGAAAAAGTTCAAAAAAGATTTCTTAGATATCTTTATGTCAAAATTTATGGCTGCTTACAGAAGCATGCTCAAGGAATTTAACATTGTTACTTTACAGAGCAGACGTGCATTACAGGATGTTCTTTTTGTATACTATATAATTAATAATGTAAAGTACAAGGGATCATCTCTGGTCAACTATGTAAAATTGTTGGTGCCTAAGGTAAACCTGCGTAGACAGGACAAGAGAATATTCTTTATCGGCCTTTCTGATAACTCGCCAATCACCCGTATGCTAAATCATTGCAACATTTTAACTGAAAATAGCACCGTGGATCTTTTTACTAAAACAAATGCCAAAGAGATAAGGGCCTACTTTTTCTCACAGCCGGATTAATTTCTAGGTATTGGGTAACTTAATTTATAGGTACTTGTATACATTTTAAAAATTGTGATAATTTATTTGATTTCTTTTTTGTTTCCTTTTATATTTACTGTTTTGTTTTATTTTAATTAGTAGTTCTTAAGCTTATTTTGTTACTGTAGTTTTATCTCTCTTACTTTTAATTACAATTCAATATTGTGTTTGTAGGAGTAAAAAGTAAAAGTAAATAATACGCAATAAAATTGCCTTTTTTCATCAGTATTAAAGGAAAACTACAAGTGTGCTATATGGCTGAATTCAGAATTTAATGCAGAATCCAAATACTGCAATTGAAAATACTGGGCTACCATTTAAAAAAATTGGCGTCGGTGTCGCGACGCCCTAACGGATGACACCTAGTGCTGGATCTCTACGTAAATAAGAGGACCCTTTGACACCGAAATTATCTACTTTAACGAAATATGAATATTCTTTTTCATTTTTTAGATATTTGCCCGCGGAGTTTTATATGGGACACCCTGTATATATACATATGTGAAAATATATCATTCGTTCCATCATAAAAACGTTAACAGAAACTACTTATTCCACCCCGAATTCGGCTACTTCTAAAACTCTGATGCGGAAGTAAAGAAATAAAAGTTTGTGGTACAAAGGAATGAAGCTACTGATTAGTTGTGCAGTGCCGTTGAGAAAACGGGACTGTATTTCAAGGAGGTATTCAAGAATCACTTTATTGTGAGATTTTCACTAGAGTTTTACAAAAACTCAACATGTGTTTCAATCAATACTTCATTGTCATAAAAAACATAGAATTCTTGTGAATAAAGCACTCTTATAAATAAAAACACTAAATACTAAAAGCTACAATTAGTTAACATATATGAAACAAGAAAACAAGTAAGTGAAACCAAGGTTTCTGGCCACATTTGTGTAATGGAGAATTAAGTTTAAAATCCTTAGCAATAAAAACAATAATTCAATTAAAAGGTTTCTGCATAAAATTCTTCCAAAGTATAATACAGACTACACAGCAAGAAGTAAACAGCCTCTTAAAAATATCTAAGGTGTTAATTTCTCTTATAAAATCAGGTAAGTAACTGAACATCTTGCAACCATTATAAATAATAGAGTCCTTCACTAAAGTATAGATCGGTCTGGGTAAGTTAAAACTGTCGTGAAATAGTTGAAGTGAGTGAAATAGCCAAAACAGTATTCTAATCTTGCTCTGCTACGCACCAGTGCTGTGCCGGCCTATATACCGACACTTGTTTGTAGGATGTGGTGAAATACAGATTTGGGCTGAGAATGTTCAGAAATTTGTTGACTATAAACTTTGAATAAAAACAATTACAAACTTAGTTGAAATTTAATGGTGGCTTGTTAAAATATGTTGAAAACATAAACAAAAAATAGTCCTCACAAAAATGAAAATAAATTATAACAAAAACAGTCTCAACAAATCACAGTAAATATAGAATATAAACATTCAAACACTATTCAAAAATAAAATTTAATCCAAATGTGTCGGTGAGAGGCGATTTCTCCTTAAATTTGTAAGCTGTCCAGATTTCGAAAATACTTTTTCTGAAGTGACTGAGGTAGCTGGAATTGACAGGTATTTCATTGCCAACCCATGTAATTCGGGAAACATCATTTCATACTTATGCCAAATTTAGGCATTTCCAAATATTGCCTTATTGTTGATGTTACAATACTTGTTGGAGTGGAGAATGATTTTGCCTTTGCTACTTTTCTATCGAAATGTGCCCAAATATCGATTCGAACTCAGCTCTTCAGTTAAAAGTTTTGTGCTGACACAGCGTTGGATTCATTACCAAATGCCAGTTTCTTGAAACGAGGGTCTAAAAATGCAGCTTTGGCCACAATTTTGTTATTCTCTAACATTCCCAATCGACGGTTCACAGTTTCAACCAAACTGTTACGCAATGCAAAACAAATTTGAGATTTGGTTTTTGAATCATTCAACGAAAATTGAAGACCCCTCACTAGTGGAATAACTGTTGACAAAGTCGCGTACTTATCAGCCGTTAAAGCGGTAGTCATCACCTCCAGCGGTTTGAGAACTGAAATAGCCTCTTCCACTATCGCCCATTCACCAGCATCAAGAAACTCAGGAGCTCTTTCAATTTTTGTCATTGTTATAGAAAGAGCATCTTTCAGTTTCAACAATCTTTCCAACATTATCAGAGAAGAATTCCATCTTGTGGCAACGTCCTATTTTACTTTCAAGATTGGAAAACCCATCTGTCCCTGTACAGCCTTAAGCTTAGTGCAGGATACGGCGCTATGGTTGAAATGAGCCACGATTGTTTTGCATTTCTTCAAAATGCACTGAAATTCATGATTATTATTAATCACATCGTTCACACTCAGGTTCAAGGTATGTGCGACGCAAGGATGGTGGCGTTTTCAAAATTCTGTTATTACACATTTTATATTGGAACCATTGTCCGAAACAATAGTTGTAATCTTCTGAAGGATATTCCACTTTCTACAGATTTTTTCGAGTACTGTAGAGATATGTTCTCCAGTGTGACTCGCAGGTATTTCCTCTGTTGAATGAGTATGTGAATGGAAATCAAGGTCATGGATAAAATGACAGTAACTGTTATGTAACTCTTGTTACTGTCAGATGTCCATATGTCGGTGGTTACAGAAACATTTGGTATATTATCAAGAATGGTTTTAATTTAGCAACTTCCTTGGAATAAAGGTCTGAAAGAATATCATACCAGCGCTTTTTTCGGCTGGGAAGTTTATATTGGGGCTGTAAAAATTGGGTGAATTCAACAAAGCCTTCATCTTCCACAATGGACAGGGGTTGATAATCCTTTCTTATCATCTTAACCAGAGCATTGTCTATTTTATGAATCTCGCTCTCTTTCAACAGGGGCACCAAAAAGTTTCATTTGTCTCACTTTCTGTCGCTTCAAAGGAGGTTGAAAACTTGAACTGTCAGAAACGGCGGTAGACGGTCCTGCAACATCATGTGGATCGCTGACTTGCATATTATTGACATTATTTCTTACACCAATATGATTATTACTAGTGCTAGTAGTGTCTTCAGGTTCTGAAGTTGAGAGAAACGATTGGATGAAGACGCTTTATATGTTGGTTTAAATTGGTAGTGTTACCAAAAAACTTGGGAACTCTCTTGCAAATTCGACACTGAACTTGACCATTATTTATTTTGTCGAAATGTTCCCAAACAATAGATTTCTTAGCTCCAGACAATCATATTATTTCTGGTAATAATTCACATTCATGGAATAAAGGAAATTCGACAATAGAATTCTCCGTTACACAGAATCTCATCTCAACCCTATGCTTCAACACGAAATATCGCTGTTGTCAAGTCTAAACATTCAGTCGGATCCTAATTATCCGATTTTCGACAGGGTGAGAAAATTATCCGCCAACCCTTCAAATTATCCGCAAATCGGATAATTATCCGCCAATCGGCAACACTGGTGAGTAATGTCTAAATCGACATAACCTAAACCTGCCTAGACCACAGATGCCAAACTTTTTATCTCTCTCTTTTGTATGGCCGTTGCTTTACCACTCTGGCGCATTTGGCCAATTTCCTCCTGTCAACAGTTGACAGGAGTCTTCGTGGGGGACGCTGAAGTCTTGCTTGAGTTTTTTTACCAATTCATCTGATGCGTTTTCTGGCGCTTATGTATTCAAAACGTATTCGTCTTTGATACAAATACATTCATTCTGGCGTTGAAACGATGATGTCATATCAACTATCATTTGAAACGTACAGTTACCGGACTGAGTCATAGGTGGTGGGAGAAATCGTATCATATCTTCATGATTTTGACTATTTGAAACATGTTTATGCAATTCACTTTTAAACTCCATCACTACCTGAATACGGCCCTGAATTTGGATGTTTATGGCTCGAATAATCTAACAGACTGATAACAGATTTTTATACATCTACTGCACATCTTGAGGGAAGGGCTTCTCGCCGGCCATGACTCAATCCGGCAGATATATTCATGATGATTCAAAATTAGCGTGAGGTTGGTTTTGAAACGGACTGTTACGTTACGTCAGTTGTCATTTTTTGCTTTCTTTTGATCGTTATAATTTATAAAGTGCTGAAAACTTTTCATCAAATACATTGTTAGGATGTACAAAATAAAACTGAAGAATTATTACTTACTCAAATTCGATTTTTATTGAGGTTAGAGAAAATTGTAAAGTTTGTTTTTATTATTGACTTTGACATCTGACACAAATCATTCCATTCTGGCGAATCTTATTATTAATGACGTCACTACGAATCGTTTTTGAACACACGCTGGAATGCGATTATACGCCAGAAAACACCTAAGGTTTGAAAATAAAGCACTAGAAACAACACTGGTTTGCAAGGGGAAATATTTTAACCTCACTTTTTTGTGTTTTTCGAAAATTAAGGTCTAGACTTTGAGTTAAGACGTTTTCTAATTGTAACTCAATATAAACTGACCTCATTTCGGAAATATCATCATGTTGAGGTGTGGCAAAAGTGTTTTCAATAGACTGAATTTACTAAACTATCTGAATTTTAGTAACAAAACAAAATATCGAGTGGCAACAGACTGTGCTCCATCGTAGAATAATTTCAATTCTCAACATTCGATTATGGATCTTCAATGTTTGAATACTATAGACTGTAATATTGGTGCTGTGAGAGCAGTAAGATTCAATGGTAAGCTGAAAACCCAATGTTAGAGTTTCTTTGTGCACAAATGGTGCGCCAAATGGCGCCGTGGTAGTGCGCCCGACTGACGACTGGAAGGTCGTGAGATCAATCCCAACCTTGACCAGATATTTTTCTCGAGAGAATTTATCTAGTTGAAGTTGGGATGATTCTACAACGTTACATGGCTGGGGGACTGCCTGACTACCCATGACACGAGGCTAATGACCAATGTAATCAACAAACCTTCAACTAATAATGTAACGCCTGTGATCGATGAGTATTACTATGATTTTAAAAACGTAAACATAAATCTATCCAATATTATTTGGGTTTCGTCAATGGGGATCAACTGTTACTCAACAAATCACCCTAAAATATGCTCAATGTTTTCTGACATAATTTAATAAATTTGATAAACAAAAACTTACTAAATAGAATGTAGCTTTGTAGGGTACCATTGAAGAGCATTTCTTGAGAGCTTTTAGATAAGTTATCACAAGTAAGGGGTTGCCACATATACTGAGGTTTTGTCGTCTCTGTTGGTGAACATTTACAATGATCTTATTGATGATATATTTCCAATGAAACTAATGAAATTGAGGTTCAATGTGAATCCTGTGTCTTGGTTCAATGACGAATTGAGAAAACATCGTGATAATCTGTCAAAACTGAAAATTATATGTGACGGTACCAAGGCACCTGAAGATATAAGTAACTTCAAAACATTCAAAAAAGACTACAATATGCAACTAAGGCTAGTTGGAACATTGTGAATTTTCACAGAAAAAAGACTAAAGAAAGGTGTTTCTCAGAGAAATTAACTGAAAATGACTTTAATGATTTTTTCTCAAGTATAGCCGCCAATATCGTAAAATCCCTTTCTTATCTGCCTATCTCTGAATTGGTGAACTTTAGAAATTTTCCCTCTCCTGGCTCTTCATTCTTTTTAACTCCTGTAACATGTGATGAAGTACAAAAAATCATTACATCTTTGAAAAATTCAGCTTGTCCGGATATCAATGGAATAAATAGTCGAATTATTAAGGAAACTCAGGATATTATTCTTGTCCCATTTACCAATTTGATAAATCAAATCTTTAAATCAGGTAATTTTCCTAACATCTTCAAATATACCTCTACCTATTTCTATTATAAGTATCTTTTCAAAAATCATTAAGAAAAGACTCGACAAATATTTCGAAATCAACAAATTTTTTTGCAGTTATCAATTTGCTACTATGAGTGTAGTCAGAGGCATAGTTGAGGGACTTGAGTCCATAAAGGTTGTGGGGGTCACACTATTGGACCTGTCAAAGGCCTTTGACTGTGTTTCCCACGGCATTTTACTCGAAAAACTGTCATATTATGGTGTAAGAGGTACTCCTTTGGGTTTGATTGAAACTTACCTATAATCGTTTCCAGAGAGTTTTTTATAACAATACATTTTCTGAGCTGAGGCCGATTGACCTAGGTGTACCGCAGGGATCGGTTTTGGGCCCGCTTTTGTTTGTTAATTACATCAATGATTTTTACAACTATATGAAGCCATGTCACAGTGTACTATTTGCTGATGATACATCCTTGATATACTCTTCTATGCATTATTCAACTCTCGTTGATAAGTCAATGGAAATACAAGAAAAAGCGGAGCATTGGTTCAGTGTCAACAAACTCATGATGAATAAGGAAAAATCACAAAACATGATTGTTTCTATGGCTCTGCCATTACCTGAATTCCAGTGTGTCAAATTATTGGGTTTTACTCTGGACAATAGGCTAAATTGGTTAAGCCACATTTCAAGTTTGAAAAGTAAGCCTTATTTTTACTTAGACAGCTGAAACCAATAACAAATTTCACTACGTTGAAAATTGTATTTTGCTCGCTTATACAGTCTCATGTTTCTTACAGTATTCTACTTTGGGGAAATTCTAGTGATGCCCAATGCATTTTTATATTACAGAAAAAAGCTCTGAGAATTTTTGCTGGAATCGGTTTTAGGGATTCTTGCCATGAATCATTCATCACTCATGAGATTATGTCGGTGCCTTCTTTGTATGTTTACTCAAGCCTATTAGATATTCACAAAAGGGCCCCCTTTTTTCCCAAGTAATCCAGTTTACACAATCATGATACATGTAACAGCAATTTTATTAGACCTCAACGTTTCAGGCTGATGAAATCATAAAAAAACTCCTATGATTTTAAATTATTGTATAATGCACTTCCTGCCAATATTAAAAATATGAATATGTTTTGTTTTAAAAAAGTTATAAAAAAATATTTAAAAAAAACTTTTTTTATTCCACTTCAGAATATGTACCCTGTAAACTTGTTACAAATTTTTACTGTTCAATTTATTTTATAGAAAACTTTGTACCTTGCATCTATTTGTTTTTCTGACTTGTCATAAATGTATTTTATAACATGATCAAATAAATATATCTATCTATCCATGACAGATAACATGACAACAGTAAAAAATATTACTGACTCATCCACCAATGCCGTAGAGAGTGACTTTGCTGCAAACAGAAATACATTTGGTGGAATCATGGAAAATAAAGACAAAAACCACATAGAAAATAACAGGAAAGACCGTAAAACGAGAAACTTGGAGGAAATCGATATAAAATCCGATAAGAAAATTATCTTTGTTGCTGGAAATAATGGTCGTGATGTGGCAGGTTTCTTAAGAAAACAATCATCAGGCGAATATACAATTGAATTGATCTTAAAACTAAATTGTACTGAAATTGAATTCATGAAGACTTCAATAAATGCAAGCCAGCATCTGTTAAAAAAGGATCACTTAATCATATGGCCTAACAAGAATTGACAGTATTACTACTACAGAGCTGGCCGAAATTTCACATAAAACAAACCTAATGATTCTGATTGAACCTTATAGATACGATAAGACATACCTGAACGACAAAAAACATATAAATAGTATTTCTCTCCAGAAGGAAACATATCTTGCTGGCCTTCCTCTAATAGTCGTAGAATACAACAATGTCCTGCAAAGAAGGAACTACTGCCGAGGCAACAGGAACATCAACAAAACCGGAAAATGGAATATTTCTAAATTGCTGGTAAAAATTTTAAAATTGAAAAACAAAATGTTTTTAGGACCCTCTACAACCAACATGAACTTTAAAAACGATGAGGAAAAAATAGATCATAGCGAAAATTCGCAACCTAATAGACGGGTTACTCTATTTGAAGAATTAATGGAAGCTGACACACAGGAAGATTACTTAGATTATAATTTTTTATATCCTCGCCTAAGCCAGAATGCTCCAAAGGGCATGTAAAACAAAACCAAATTTTAATTTTCAATATACACGAAAACCCACTAACAAAGGGTTCCAAAAGAAAATCTGTTGGAAAAAAAAACAACAGTTATGATACCAAAAAATGCTCCGAATCCGGAAATAATGATTTTTCATCGGAATATCCAGTGTCTTAAAAAACAAGACACTAGAGATAGAAGTTCTACTAAAAAAACTACACCTTAAACCTACATATACAGGGTGTTCCTTAAACACATGCTGATATTTAAGGAGGTAATTCTTAGACCCATTTTAAGAAAAAAACTTCCTATGGACGTATGTCCTAAACGCCTTAACTTTTGAGATACAGGGTGGCAAAGTTTTCAAAAATAATCAGTTTTTTAATAATAACTGAGATAATTTTGTAGACATCTTTGGCATATTTGGTACATATGTTCCATGCCTCAAGGCGCATTTTCTGATGTACACAAATTTGTATTTTTCCAAAATGTGGCATTCCTACGGGTTTCGCATTGAATATTTTTGGGGAAAAAGTACTACGCCAATGCTTTCTTTTCAAAATAAAATCATTTTTAAAATCCTCATTTATTTTTGAGAAAATTTGATCTCCTGGTATTTCTTTGTCCGACGCATGATTTTCACTCAAAAAAATAAAAATCGACAGAAAGCAAATTAAGAAATTAGATCAATTCTAAAATGAATGAGAATCTGAAAATTGCTTCATAACGCATAACGCATTATTTGAAAACATAATCTGTAAAAAAATAAATTTTTCACAAAAACGAGTTTTATTTTATTTTGTGACAATAAGTCTAAACGAAAAGCACAAATTTGTTAATTAGTGATAATACCAAAACTGATTATAAAAATTGTTGGAAGTGGCCACCTGCACTTAGTATGCATGCTTCCGCCCTTCTATGCATGGAATTACGCACCCGTTCAAATATTCCCGACGTATTTCGTATAGTTTCACACGAGGCAACTATTCGCTCTCTTAAATCTTCTAAAGTATTAACGGGAGTTTTATACACAAGAGTTTTAAGGTGACCCCATAAAAAAAATCTAAACTGTCGAGATCGGGGGATCTTGCTGACCATTGCTGAGGTCCTTCGCGACCTATCCAACGATTAGGATAATAGTTATTTATGTATCAAGGGAATTAGGAGGGCCTTAATTACCGATGGCAAAGTTTGCGTTCCGAGGGCCTCTGGCCCGAGGGACAGCAATTGCCTGAGGTTATTAAGGCTCATTAATTCCCGTGGTACATAGATAATTTTATTTCTGATCGATTTCAATAAAATTTTGTTCATTTTTGAAACGGAAAAATGTACCAATTCATTACCTTCCCGGTATATTTGAATCAGGTACCGTTCATTATAGTAGAGTTTTCTTGTTGCTAGGTTGTTGCTATGTTACTTGTTTATAAACAGAACTTTGTTATCAAGCTGTGTTTGCGGTGAAAACGTGTTTTCTACCCCAAATATAATGGAGGATATTTTGAAAAAAGCTGAACAAGCAAGAGAATCATTAATTCCATCGAAAAGTGAAGCCGTATACCAAAAAGAATACAAGATATATCTGGACTGGCTGACACGGAAAAATGTTATGCCAAAAGATGTCACTGAAACTGTATTTCTGGCATATTTTCAAGAACTGGTAAGGAATTTTCTATGTTTTTCGGTAGATTTGGTAGTAATTGTGTTTATTCGTTTCAGTCAGAAACGTAAAGTCCGAATTCTTTATGGACTAAATGGTCAATGCTAAAATCGATGGTGACTATACATGAGAAACGAGATATCACCAAGTTCAATGAACTACAGGCTTTTTTGAAACGGAAGAGTAAGAGTTATAAGCCGAAAAAGTCTGCTGTTTTATCTCCTAAAGATGTTATCAGATTCCTAAAGGACGCTCCTAATGATATTCATTTATTGCATAAGGTAATTTTTTTCTTATTTTCCTTTTTGTGTGTATTCATTTCCTTTTTTTTTGTTATAGGTTGTTTTGATTATGGGTTATTTTGGAGGATGCAGAAGTCAGGAACTTTTGAATATGAAGATATCGGATATAGAGGACCGGGATTCCGTTATGGTAGTGAACGTACCGGAAAGTAAAACTGGTGTATCGAAGAAATTTACAGTTGTGGATGAAAAAGAGTTCTCCGCTTTGCCTTTATTAAGACTTTATATGTCTTTGCGTCCTAAAGGTATTGAACGATTTTTTTTGAGCTTCCGACAAAATAAATGTGCATCTCAGCCAATTGGAAAAAACATGTTTGGGAAAATCCCCAGCAAAATCGCAATGTATTTAGGATTGCCAAACTCATCTTCCTATACGGGACATTGCCTTCGTCGCACTTCTGCTACTGCTCTAGCCAATGCAGGAGCAACTATGACTAACTTAAAAAGACACGGAGGTTGGAAAAGTTCCACGGTGGCGGAGGGGTATTTGGAGGATAGCATCGAATTGAGAAATAAAACGGCGTGTATGTTGTCTACTTTGTCATCAAAAGAGGCAGGTACCTCGACTGTAGTGAACAGAAGCTCCAGCCATACAAAAGAAGAAATTGTTTCCAGTGGCGGAAGTAATTTTCAGGGAACATTTCAAAATTGTACATTTATTATTTGTTATGACGTGAATAAATAAAATATGGTTCAGTTTTCATTTCTATTTATTTTTACTTGTGAAAGGTAGAGGGAATTATAAAATCTATAATGTCCCAAGGGAGTTATGACCCTCTTTATTGATAGCGTAACTATGACGATATAAGCTTATAATATCCCGGTCAGAAATAAACTGTATTTAAATGGTTTCGGACAATTACACTGAAATGAGCAGGGGCGCCATCGTGCATGTACCATATTCGATTCCATAACGCAAGTGGCACATCTTCCAATAACCCAGGTAAGTCTTCTTCGAGAAAGTGTAAATAAGAACGACCATCAAGGCGTCCTGGTAGAAAAAATGGGCCTATTAGATGATCACCTATAATTCCTGCCCTTACATTAACCGAAAATTGGTGTTGGAAATGGGTTTCGGTTATTGCATGGGGATTGTCTTCAGCCCACACATGATTGTTATGGAAATTTTGAATGGCATTTCGAGAAAAATTTGCTTCGTCTGTGAACAAAATTTGTGTCTCAAACTGCGGATTTAGTGCAATACTTTGTAGATACCACTGACTGAAGTTCACACGCTGTGGAAAATCTCTGGGGAGTAATGCCTGCACTCTTGAAATATGGTATGGGTATAACAAAAAATCAACAAAAATACGCCAAACAATTTGATGACAAATATCCAGAGTTCTAGCGATCTTCCTCGTACTCGTCTCAAGATGTTCCTCAATTTCTTGCAGCACCGCTTCCTCAATTTCAGGAGTTCTTACTACACGAGGTCTACCTTCCGGAGTCCCTTTCTTGAAACTACCAGTTTCCCCAAGTCGACGATGAATATCCGAGTCATATTTTCATTTGCCTCATACAGGGTCTTCAAAAAATGCAGATACTTTGATCTCATGAAAAAATGAGTGGAACTCAATTTTTTCAAATGGAACACCCTGTATATTTCAACATTTTTGAGCTCTACATCCAATTTTAGATCAACTTTGTTCAGATAATACTATTTCTATTTTGAACCGTTTTCGAGATAAACTGTTTCAAACGGAAATTGACATGGTTTCCATGTTCATCATTCATTTTTGTAAAACAGATTTCGTTTAATGTTTCTCAATTAGTCACAGATAATACAATGAAAAGATAGTTATTAAAATACTCCTCAACCATCGAATGAAACTTCTCTTCAAACAATAGTTTTATTAACGCTGAAACACGAACTGAAAATAATAAACCCATAAATCAATGAGTTAATTTAATCGTCAGTGTATTTCAGAATATGTTCAAACACATCTCCACCTCTACTTAAACAAACATGTAATCTTTTCAAAAGATTGTCATGTGTAGCGCTTCTGATCAAGTCTGGAGTCAAACTATTGAAAGCAGTTGTAACTCTTGATTTCATATCTTCCATTGTTGTTATTGGAGTAGAGTAAACCATATTTTTAATGAAACCCCCACACGAAATAATCTAATGGATTGCGATCTGGTGTTCTAGGAGGCCAACGAAAAGGTCCATTATTACCAATCCATCTGTCTTCGAAGATTTCGGTTGAAGCTTCGCTGACTGAATGAGAATTATGGGGTGGAGCACCATCCATTTGGTACCATACACGTTCTCTTCCTGGTCTATTATTTAAAATCATTTGAATTCCATTCCTCAGTAAATCTTCATATTTTGATGCATTCAAATTATCATCATAAAACTCGATATAAAAAATTGACTCATTCTTTATGGCACAAAATACATTGAATTGCCATCTTTCTTGAAAACCCCTTTGGCGGACAACATGGGGATTTTTCTGTCGCCCAATAATGACTGTTGTGTCTATTGAAAACTCCATTTTTTGTGAACTTGGCCTCATCTGTCCATATGATATTGTTAAGGAAATGTTCATCCTTTTGAGTCTTGACAAGTAACCATTCAAAGAATTTCACTCTACGAGGTAAATCAGTCTCTTTCAAATGTTGGACACTGTAGAACTTATAGGGATGCCATTTATGCTTGTTAAGAATTCGACAAATTGTCACGTAGGGTATACCTATCTCCCTTTCAGCCTCGTGTAGAGAAGCATTTGGAAATGCATGAAAGTATCCCAAAACTGTTATACCATTGTCATCATCATCCACTTTAGTCTTCTTATGTTCATGTTTGGTAAAAACAATATTGAAATTAATTTATATCTTCTAAACGGTAATAGATAGGTATAGGGAAATAGTATATGAATTTGTTGACAAAGTGATAATGAATCATAATATGATATTATATACGGAGTGTTCCTTTTGAAAAATCAAAGAAGCCGCTACTTTATAGTAGAAGCGACAACGCCGCTTCGTCTAAAATATTTTAGGCTTGTAGGTCACATTGACTTATGCAATTTTCAGGTTGATCCGTTGAATAGTTTGCTAATTAACGGCTAATTAACGCTCATCATGAAAAGCGCTGTATATTTATATTTATACTGGCATGTTCTATGCCCTCGGAGGTACTGTATTTTTATCCGGAACAAATACATTTTATCTATCTTATGTATCTGTCTATCTTAATCTAATCTACCCTCTCGCCCCCGGTTACCCCAGCTTTATATTCTTAACATATAAAGCCCTGTATAGCTATAGAAATAACATTATTCTATTTCTTTTTTAGTGGATGGGTCTTATTGCCTAACTTGTGGATCCGACAAGAAAATAAAATTATGGAATCCTTACAATGGCTTTCTGCTCAAAACTTACGGCGGGCATGGAAATGAAGTGCTAGACGCGTGTGGTTCATGTGACAGCAATCAAATCGTTTCTTGCTCGTCGGATAAATCTGTTATTGTATGGGATGTATCTACGGGTCAAGCATTGAGGAGGTTAAGAGGACATGCAGCATCAGTTACTTGTGTTAAATATAACGAAGAATCAACATTAGTCATTTCTGGTAGTTCGGATAACACTGTAATGTGTTGGGATATCAAATCTCGAGCACAAGTTCCGGTCCAAACTTTAAAAGAAGCCAAAGACTGTATCACCTCAATTCAAGTTACTGATCATGAAATACTCACAGGATCTGTAGATTGCTCATTGAGAAGATATGATTTGAGGAATGGAAGATGCGAGATCGATTTTGTTGGAGGTAATTGAAATTATATTTCCTTTTCAACGTTCATTTGTTTCAAGTAATATGAGGTCTCTTACATTTGATGTACATTCGATCAGTGGTTTTTTTAAAATTTTGGTACAGAGTACGCCAAAGTTCTACACTTTTGAAGGGAAACTCTTGTTTTCAAATCAGATAGATGAAAACAGATGGCTGTGCCTGGGGTTCAAATTTTATGACAAACTTAATGGTGAAAACTGTACAGGGTGTCCCTGGACTTCCTCTTTTCCTCTCGGGAATGTATAGATGGGGTCAAAATATCACCAGTACTTCATATAACTTTTTTTCCTAAAATCCTTCGTTACCAAGTAACGGGCCCTCGAAGTTACAAAATGAAAAATGTTTTTCTTTGATAACTTTTCGAGTAAATATTCAAAATCATCCAAATTTTGGTAATTGACTAAACAAATGAATTCCTTCGATGAGCTTTCATGCAGGAGTCAGTTGTTTTGCTACAAAGTCAGGAACGGACTACCCCCGATAGACCCCAAAACTTTGAAATGACAGATATTTTTCAACAAATTAAGGTTACTTGGACAATTTTATGAATAAAAGTACTCGTGTGGAAAGTCGATCGGAGCAACGAGTCTTGATAAAAATGTAGTTTCACTCGACGACATCAAACCCGCTCGTCCACAATTATTTGAAATGAATAATTATCAAAGCAGAAATAATAATGATAACGTTAATTCAACAACATTTATCCTGAGATGTCTACCATTATTCGAAAATATTAGTTTTTAAGGAAAATGGAAATGATAGGTAAAATGTTCATAACGAATTTTTATAATGCAAACACGTTTAACTAACGAAACTCAAGAGCCTCAAGAGCAAACAGAAATGAAAAATCCGCTACAGAAACTGCTCGATATGACCACCTTCTCTCTCTATACATTTTCTTAGTCTGCGAAGACACCCTCTCTGTACTTGAAATAGCATTCCAGGGTCGTTTCGTATGGCTTCACAATGTAATGTTATTCTATTCAACAATGCATCTCTTGTGTGAATAGGTGTAGCGTAAACAAGGCTTTTTAGATGCCCCCACAGAAAGAAATCCAATGGATTTAAATCCGGAGACCGCGATGGCCATGAATATGGCCCACCTCTACCAATCCATCTATTGTGGAAAATATGGTTCAGATGGTCACGCACAATCAAACTAAAATGAGGAGGAGCGCCATCATGCATAAACCACATATCTCTTTGGGCTTGCAATGGAACATGTTCCAAAAGTCCATTCAAATCGTTCTGAATGAACTCCAAATAACGTTCTCCATTCAATCGGTCCTGTAGAACGAATGGTCCTATAAGATGGTTTCCTATGATACCAGCCCAAACATTCACGTTGAATTTCCGTTGGTGTTTGGTTTGCAATATCCCATGGGGATTTTCTTCGGCCCATATATGGAGATTATGAGAGTTGATAACTCCATCTCTACTGAAACCTGCTTCATCAGTGAATAAAACTCGAATAATAAAAGTCATATCCTCTCTTTGCCTATCCATGAACCAATTGGCATATTCCAGTCGTGCTGGAAAATCTTGAGGTGTCATGGCATGTACCTTCTGGATGTGAAATGGGTGGAGCAGTTGTTCCCTAATTATTCTATGAATAGTGGACTTGGATGTATGGAACTGTTCTGATAGATTTCTGATGCTCATTGAAGGATCATCAGCGACGGCTTCCAAAATATTTTCCTCCAATACAACGGTACGTACAGTCCTAGGAGCGCCCTCACCACCTCGTTTTGGCAAAACTGTACCTACAATAATATCGAAATAAAACAACGTGCTCAAATTAATTATCAATTATTACATACCTGTCTCCCTCAAGCTGCGATCGACACGCTCGAATGTTTCTCTTGATGGTACCGTTCGATTGGGAAAATGCTCGGAATACAGACGACGAGCTTCTGCAGCATTACAAAATGCTCGTCCATAAAATACATGCATATCTGCATATTCATCAAAAAAATTCAAAATATCCTATAGAATATTGACAATACAATGATAGTCATATGACAACGCACCACTCAACAAAACAAAATCGCATTCCAGTTTCTCATTTTTTATCAAAACTTTCTAAAAGGTTTTTTTGTCAACATCTGTGAAAGAAATGGAACATAATTATTCCCTGGATATTTTTCACCTGATCATGTGCAGCCGTTTTTGTAGTTCATTCGTTTGCTTTTTATTAGTATAGTAAATATTTTTTCCGATGTGCGTTTTTTCAGCTAAATTTAGATTCGTGTTAAAGAATTTCTCCCATAAAATTATAATTATCAGTGAAACTCCTCAACAGTTTAGCTGTGAAGAAGAATTTGAAACATTCGAATGTTGAGTTTCATGAGATTCAGATAACTGATCAACACGAAACGTGATTATTCCACACGTATTATGTACATACAATATATATATATATATATATATAGTACATACAAAATATATATATATATATATATATATATATATATATATATATATATATATATATATATATATATATATATATATATATATATTTCATAGTAGAGTAGCTTGTTAGTTTAAAAACACCACGAATCTACAGAACTTGATATTTCTTTTGAAAAAATATCTGCTATCACAATTGTGACTTAAACTTCCATATAGGTACTGTACTTTTTGTTTACGACTTCATTTTAGCATACTTTGTATTATTCCTGTTATAAATGTTGTTGAATTAACGTTATCATTATTATTTCTGCTTTGATAATTATTCATTTCAAATTCATTTCAAAGTTTTGGGATGTGGACCATCGGGGGTAGTCCGTTCCTGACTTTGTAGCAAAACAACTGACTCCTGCATGAAAGCTCATCGACGGAATTCATTTGTTTAGTCAATTACCAAAATTTGGATGATTTTGAATATTCACTTGAAAAGTTATCAAAGAAAAACATTTTTCATTTTGTAACTTCGAGGGCCCGTAACTTGGTTACGAAGACTTTTAGGAAAAAAAGTTATATGAAGTACTGGTGATATTTTGACCCCATCTATACATTCCCGAGAGGAAAAGAGGAAGTCCAGGGACACCCTGTATATCGATATCTCAATTATAATGTCTTGAGTTTCAGCATGTTTTTCGAAAATGAGCATTTTCAAAGAGTTGCCGTAACTTTTTTCCTGTCGAGAATTTCTTGTTTCTATGAAAACATTTTCATAGCAATTTTTTTACAAAGAATTCAATGGTGTAAAAAACTTATTTTTTCAAATGTGATATTAATAGTTATTGATGGAAAACCCTGTATATTCCTGCATATTTCAATAGAGGTTAAAATTACCCTTCCAAAAATGTAGCACACTTGATTTTTTGCTAAAGTCGTCTTTGAAGTACATTACTTTTAGGTTTTATCATGCATTTCATTAGTTCGGACTTCCATTGTCTAATACAGCGATCGTCACACTTTTCTTTCCAAGGGCCGCAGAGTATGTGATACCTCTACATTAGGTCGCGCGGCTGTTTTAGTATAAAAGTCGCGCGGCAGCCCCGCGACCTAATGTGAAGTTCATATCGTTATTTATTTTGCACTAGCTGTGTCCACGATGTCGTTCGCGTGGGAGTTGATATCGAAAAAACTAGTCATAAATATTGTTCATTAAAATATATATTGGAAAAAGATAATTTTTGAACATAGGTAGGTAAAAAACAATAAACACTATAATTATAAATATCTCATTATAATTACGAATTATTGTGTTGAACTTTTTTAATTATTTCTTGTATATCGGCATCTTTTGGACTACATGCAATTCTCATTGTGTCTTCATCCCAAAATAAACCAGTTCGCAGCAAAAAATCATTTTACGAACAACTACAGAGATACATTGTCATAAATGCGAACTGGATTTATTATTATTTTGTAGTTAGTACCTGCATTAAAAGATTAAAGGGTAATAAACAAAACTAATTTATCAATAACAAAACGCTCAACATGTAGAAATCATAGTGAATGTTCAAAATGTCTACCTTCAGACATTACACATGCGTCTAGACGTCGGCGCATTGAGCCACGTATTCGCTCAAATATTCCTGGAGTCTCTCTAATTACCCTGCACACATCGATGATGCGGTTTCTTAAGTCCTCTACATCGCGAACAGGAGTACGATAAACCAAATGCTGTAAATGGCCCCAAATAGATAAATCGAGAGGATTGAGATCCGGGGATCGAGCGGGCCAGTTCTGTGGTCCTCTTCGACCTATCCACTGATTTGCATATGTTTCAGTTAAATGCTGACGTGCTTCTTGACTAAAATGGGCGGGGGCCTCATCATGCATAAAAAACATATCCCTTCTGACGCCCAAAGGAACTTCCTCCAGCAATACTGGATGCACTTCTCTTAAAAATTGAACGTATGCCTCATCATTTAATCGAGGAGGGAGAAAATGAGGCCCAGTTAAATCATCCCCAATAACTCTGAGCCACACGTTAAGAGAAAACTGTTCTTGATGGTTAGTTTCGATAATAGCGTGAGGGTTTTCATCAGCCCATATGTGGTAATTATGAAAATTAATAATCTTGTTCAAAAAAAAACTACATTTGTCTGTGAATTCTATCGTCTTCAGAAAGTCACAATTTCTTCTAATCATTTCCAGCATACAATTGCAAAATTCAAGACGGTTTGGAAAGTCTCGCGGTAACAGTGCCTGTACTTGTTGCAGATGGTAAGGGTATAAGAGTTGTTCCTTTAAAATTCGAAATACCGTCATATTATCAACATATAGCTGGAAAGCAACCTTTCTAGTACTGGTAGTAGGTTGTTCTTCAATCAAATTAAGTACTGCTTCCTCAAGCTGTGGTGTTCGTACTTCTCGATGGCAACCACAATCCTGCCTTTTTTTGTCGAATGAACCATATTCTCGTAATCGTTGATAAAGTCGAGCAAATATTCTATGTGAAGTATGCTGCCGTTGAGAATACATTTCAGCATATCTTCTAGAAGCTTCTAACCCATTCCCCTGCGATAGACCGTAAACGTAATGCATATCAGCCAATTCCTTATTTGTGTATGCCATTCTAATAACAAGTGAATTATTAAAGTAACAAATTAATAACAGAACAACAACACACAATTAGTATTAATTTCATTTCGTAAATTCACAAACTGACAGTGTCATACCAATTAAATTGTCACTATCGCTAATAGCGACCTACTAGATAGATTAGTTTCGTATTTTCGCATTTATGACAATGTATCTTTGTAGTTGTTTGTAAAATAATTTTTTGCTGCGAACTGGTTTATTTTGGGCAAAAAACCCAGAGACATTTTTTGTTTAGAATGAAACAGACTATCGGAAATTAATTTTTAAATGGTAAACAAATAATAAGACAAAAAGTTACATTGGAAATGAATTTTAGGGGTTGCGTTTTCCACCCCTTACAACCATGGGGTAAACCAAATAAATTTCTGGCTATGTTTCTTTTTGATAGTACAAAACGTCAGGTTAATTTCAATATTGTAACTTTTTTTAGTGCTTGTGAAAAAAATTGTTATACAAATTTTATGTACCCCCTTTAAGGGGATGTATCTTAACAAGGGATGCTCCAATGAAATTTCCTTATATGAAAGATCCTATCTTTTTTTTTGATGAGGAATCACCTCCTTAAATGTTTTACACTTATTTAGTTACACCCTGTATTTGTCTTGTAATTGGGATTACTCCTGTTAGACAATAAACCTTTTTTTATACAATGGAAGGCTGAACTGATGAAATAAACTATTCATGGCTTTTGCATAATGCACCTGCTCACTTGTCATCACGTGTTCTTAATTTTTTAACAAAAAACAACACTGTAATCATGCCTCAACCACCGTATTCACCAGATCTGGCCCCTGCGACTTTTTCCTGTTCCCAAGATTGAAGAGACCCATGAAAGGTCGGCGTTTTGCACTGATTGAGAAGATAAAAACCGAATCTCTGAGGGAGCTCAGGCACATATAAAATATTGCATATCAGAACTGCATTGACGATTGGAAAAAGAGCTGACACAAGTATATTGTATATGAGTAGGACTAATGTGAAGTTTGCACTATTCTCTCACTTTGAAAATAGTTGCAAGATAAATTTATTACTCTCAACTTCTATCATAATAATAAAATTGGGTTCTATTTTTTTTTCAGCTCCAATACTATCGGTTGACTTTTCTCGAGATAGGCAATGCATTTTAGTGAGTTCAGCTGATAATTTGGTGAGGTTGTTTGACAAGACAACAGGAGAACTCTTAGGAGAGTAAGTGATACTATTGAATCAATTTGTGATTTTTGTCAATATTCTATATTGTGTAGCAATCCTGTGAATTATATCTGATTCAATTCCATAACGAATGTTTGGACTACATAGGAAGAAAAGTATTTTGTATAATTGAATGATGATCAATTGTATTGCCAAATATGCGCCAAACTAACTGACTATTATAAGAAAACAAGCATAGCTGAGGCACCAGTCAATCTAATAATGACACCGATGCTCTTCAAACATAACACAACCTCTGACGGAAGCACCAAACTCTTACAAAGGTTCAAAATAGATGAACACTTCAATCTAGCAGACCACTATTATAATCTTCAGGCAGTCATTTTTCACTGTGGTTTTGGCGTTGAATCTGGTCATTATTACGCATTGGTCAAAGACGAAATGAACTGGTTAAAAATATATATGTATATATATACATATATACAGGGCTTTCCATGATGAGCGTTAATTAACCGTTTCTGACAAATTATTTAACGGATTAACCTGAAAATTTCACAGTATGCATAAATCAATATGACCTAACCGCCTAAAATATTTCAGACGAAGCGGCTTCTTTGATTTTTCAAATGGAACACCCCGTATATAATATCATATTATGATTCATTATCACTTTGTCAACAAATTCATATACTATTTCCCTATACCTATCTATTACCGTTTAGAAGATATAAATCAATTTCGATATTTTTTTTACCAAACATGAACTTTTATAAATGCTGATAATCTTGAACTCTCTTGAACTAAAACGATCAAATTTGAAATGGAGTGGAGTGATACTATGAGGATCTTCACTCCGAGTCATATTTTCATTTGCCTCATACAGGGTCTTCAAAAAATGCAGACACTTTTATCTCATGAAAAAATGAGTGGAACTAAATTTTTTCAAATGGAACACCCTGTATATTTCAACATTTTTGAGCTCTACATCCAATTTTAGATTAACTTTGTTCAGATAATACTATTTCTATTTTGAACCGTTTTCGAGATAAACTGTTTCAAACGGAAACTGACGTGGTTTTCTTGCTCGTTTTTTTGAATTCATCACTTATTTTGGATATTCAACATTTTGTTTTATACTTAGTAATATATATTTTTGATCCAGTTTTTTAACTGTCTCAGATCAGTCAATTCGAAATTGGTATGTACCTACCTTAGAAAAAGTTACAATTTGTATACATTGAGGTATTGGTCTCTAACGTACAACAGTACACATTAATATTTTTTAATAGTGTGCTTTGGAAAAATAAATAAACCAATTATTTAACGTCAGACTTTCGTTGGTGGTTTTGACTGATTGTGATAGCTACCAATTATAATAGAATAATGTCAAAATTAGGTTACAGTAATTAAGATTTCTTGAATTTATTAATAATTTATGGTGAGTGCAATAGAATTGCAAGTAGAACATGCTGAGTATTTCATGAAAGATATCCACAACTTCCGAAGCCGAATAATAATGTGATAAATCGACTACTAAAAAACTGTAGGTTGAATGGAACCTTCCGTCCAAAAATCATTCGTAAGAAGACTAAAGTGGATGATGATGACAATGGTATAACAGTTTTGGGATACTTTCATGCATTTCCAAATGCTTCTCTGCACGAGGCTGAAAGGGAGATAGGTATACCCTACGTGACAATTTGTCGAATTTTTAATGAGCATAAATGGCATCCCTATAAGCTCTACTGTGTCCAACATTTGAAAGAGACTGATTTACCTCGTAGAGTGGAACTCTTTAAATGGTTACTTGTCAAGACTCGAGAATATGAACATTTCCTTGACAATATCATATGGACAGATGAGGCCAAGTTCACAAAAAATGGAGTTTTCAATAGACACAACAGTCATTATTGGGCGCCAGAAAATCCCCATGTTGTCCGCCAAAGGTGTTTTCAAGAAAGATGGCAATTCAATGTATTTTGTGCCATAAAGAATGAGTCAATTTTTTATATCGAGTTTTATGATGATAATTTAAATGGATCAAAATATGAAGATTTACTGAGGAATGGAATTCAAATGATTTTAAATAATAGACCAGGAAGAGAACGTGTATGGTACCAAATGGATGGTGCTCCACCCCATAATTCTCATTCAGTCAGCGAAGCTTTAACCGAAATCTTCGAAGACAGATGGATTGGTAATAATGGACCTTTTTGTTGGCCTCCTAGAACACCAGATGGCAATCCATTAGATAATTTCGTGTGGAGTTTCATTAAAAATATGGTTTACTCTACTCCAATAACAACAATGGAAGATATGAAATCGAGAGTTACAACTGCTTTCAATAGACTCCAGACTTGATCAGAAGCGCTACACATGACAATTTTTTGAAGAGATTACATGTTTGTTTAAGTAGAGGTGAGAGAGAAATAGTATTATCTGAACAAAGTTAACATAAAATTGGATGTAGAGCTCAAAAATGTTGAAATATACAGGGTGTTCCATTTGAAAAACTTGAGTTCCACTCATTTTTTCATGAGATCAAAGTATCTGCATTTTTTGAAGACCCTGTATGAGGCAAATAAAAATATGACTCGGAGTGAAGATCCTCTTAGTATCACTCTACTCCATTTCAAATTTGATCGTTTTAGTACAAGAGAGTTCAAGATTATCAGCATGAATATTACTGGAGTTTTTCCCAACACCAAATCGTTATTTTTACACCTCGACACGTGTTTCGATCACCAAGTGATCATTTTCAAGAGGAAGATAAAACTAATAACTACTCAAAACTAAAGCTACTTATACTAATCAGGTACATCATACAGGTAGGTAATCAGTAATACCACCCATACAAGTGTACCACCCTAAATTAATTTTACAATTGGCCTTTCTATTATTTACAATATGTCCTTATGTATGTTTAAATGTTACAGCTATATATAGAACAATTTTCAGCTGTATAAAATTAGTTTCACAATATTGCCTATCTAAATATATTTACAATGTGTCTTTTTGTAGTAATCAGTAAACCCAACAATATTATTTCAACAAGCTATATAGTATGCTATTTGGTATTGGTCCGTTATCGTTATTCATAATATTATTATGTTTACTTATTTCCACACTCTCATAGGCATCTAGTTGCCTGTTGTTATTAACTTGTCTAACTAATCTTAAAGAACTGAAGTCTATGGAATGGTTTTGTTGCAAAATATGATGGGCGACTGCTGATTTTTCAGGTCTTCCATATTTTGAGTGTGCTATGTGTTCCTTATATCTTACTTTATTAGATTTTTTTGTCTGTCCATAACATTTTGCATCGCAGTCCTTACATTCAATTTCGTAAATTCCAGACTTTTCCGAATCCTCGACTTTGTCTTTTGGACTTTCCAAAAGGTTCTGCAGTGTATGACTTATTTTAAAAACCACCTTCATACCTAGTTCCTTGAAAATCTTTCCAAAGTTCTTCGTATATTGGTGGTATGGAACTGAGATGTATTTATCTTGGTTTTTGTCCTTTCTGAAAGTCGAGATTTCGTTCATTCTTAACCTAAATTTCTTTTTCCTAATTATGTCATCTACAATACCCCTCGGGAAACCGTTAGTGGCTGCTATTTCCTGTATTGTACGTTTTTCTTTTGTGAACCTATCATGTGTTAGAGGGAAAGTCAAAAGACGATGCACCAAAAAATTCAACTCAGCACGTTTGTGCTGTCCACAGTGATGTGAACTGTCAGGAATATACCTGTACGTGCTTGTTTCTTTTCTAAATATATCGTATTCTAACCCTCTATCTTTGCTCCTCATTACCAAAACGTCAAGAAATGGTAGTTGTCCCTTATTTTCTACTTCATATGTGAATTTCATTGATGGACATCTATTATTTAAAAAGGAAACAAAGTCCTCGATATTCGATTTTTTGGTATCGAATACCGCGAAAATATCATCCACATACCTTAGCCAAATCCTAGGAAAATACTTTGACTTTTCTTTAGTTTCCATTTCGAATCTGCTCATGAACAGGTCTGCCAGGTAGGGGGACAGGGGATTTCCCATGGCCGTTCCTTCCTGTTGTTCATAAAAGCAACCTTCTACCTGGAAACGATTTTGTTTCATACACAAATTGGTAAGAGAAACGAATTCATCGATTTCGTTGTCATAGAAATTATTTTTCTCTAGTAGTTCCCCGAGGTATTGCAAGGTCTGTGGAATTGGGACGCTAGGAAATAATGAACTAACATCAAAAGAAACCAAAATCTCACCTTCTTGCAGAACCATGTTTTGTATGTTGTATGAACTCTAAAGAGTTTTTTATACTAAAACCTGGTTCCGCAATAGACAAGGTTTCAAATTCCTTAGTGAGCCACTTCGCTATTTGGTGGGTAGGAGCTCCAATAGCTGACACGATGGGGCGCGTTGATTTTCCCGGTTTATGGATTTTTGGGAGGCAATATAGTTTCGACACCGTTGGGTTGGAAACTTGTAACTTCCGTTTCAGTTACCCCTCAACTGAAACGGAAGTTACAAGTTTCCAACCCAATGTCATCGACTATATATTTTTGGTATTCAAGCTTGCGCTCCTTGACAATTTTTAGTAGCTGTACTCTTAGCATTGAGTCTTCAAAGCTAATATTCTTTGGTCGCAGCCAATTTTGGATTTCAACCTTCTTTGAAGACGTTGTCGGAATCTTCTCTATCCGTCGCGAATGATAAGGTGCATTGTCCATTACAATCATAGCATTATCCTCCAGATAGGGTAGAACTTTGGAAAACCAATGTTCGAAAGATTCACCGTTCATTTCTTCGTGATAATCTTCAGTTTTCTTCGACTCGAAACACCACAGCCCTTCAGCAACAAACCCATTCTCATTGCCGATGTGACAAATAATAAGTCGTTTTCCTTTACCTGAAATAATGAAGAGGTATGTAAGTAAATAAAACAAATACGAGGGTTACTTTTTATATATTGAGATTGAGGCAGGTCGTAATATAAATATAAGTTTACCTGATGGATTTGTTAATCCGGTGGATAGTCCATATAGAAAGGTCCTCCTAGATGAGGCCACAGTTTCATCGACCCATACTTTAGGGGTAGTGTGACCAGCATTAACCCAGGTTTCATCCATATAATAAATTGTTCTCTGTTGTTCCCTATAATATTTAATTTTGGTCAAATACTCTCTCCTCCATAACACAATTTCCTCTCTATCCAATAATAAACTATTGCGCCCTCGTTTTTTCCATACAAAATTCAAATGTTTCAATACTTTATGGAATGTTGACCGCTTAAAACTTGGCAATAAACATCTTCATTTATTTATGTGAGTACTTTGTTTATCGTGGGTATTTTATTTCTGAAAAAGTACTCATGCACTTTCCTCCTGCATGTTCATCAGCATCATCTATTGATTTTATAATGGTTTGACGATTCTGATTTGTATTCGGTTTGGAAAATGTATGATTTTGTTTATATTCCCGTAAAACATTGTAAATCGAAGCGCAACACACTCCAATTTTATCGGAAACTTTCGATACGACTTCGTCGACAGTCGATGTCTCAATTTCTTCCATCTCTTTCTTGAACACATTTAAAATCACTTCTTTCATCTCAACACTCAAATGTCTTTTTTTGGATCGTTTCCTGGCTGGACTCAGAGGATAGCTCACAGTGTCTGTACTGGACATCTTGGAAAACAATTTCAAACAATATACTAGAACGCACGCCACACAAACACGCAAACGACTGATTACCACCCTGTGCTGGTACCGAACTCGTACCAAGAAGGCGAATTCACCAATGAACGCTGCCCTTTCCATCTGACACTGGACGATCACGTGAACATCACGCTTCGCTTTTGTTTTGTTTTATTCTATCTTGGATTTGGATAGACTTTAGAAAACTGAAAAATTAACATTCCAGTGGAGAAGATGAAATTCCTATTAGTATTATGAAAAAAAAAAGCTTAATTGCCATTAACAAAATCATAGCATATGTAACGGTGAATTTCTTGTTTATTGTTAAGAACTCTCACCCGTTTCCAAATTAACCCGTTTCTTGTTCAGTGTAAGTACCCTTAAGCGTTTATGATTCTATTGATATATTTTACCTGGAACGTAGGCAAACAACAAGGCCATTTTGATCAATGGGTTGCATAGGGCTCAATACTTCGGTTAAATATTTTATATTCCCGTGATATACATTTGGAAAGATAATTGCGCGACAGCACCGTGAAAATGAAACTTAATATTGAATAAAAAAAAAAGATTGTATTTGTCGATAATATATTGAATTATAAACGCCAATTTTATGAAGCCACGATTCAAATTACTATTTCATTGGCGCGGGCTTCAAGATAATATCCCGAGAGTTTCCGAATCGAAACTGATAACGGAGGGTTTAAAAAAAAACAAAAAAAGGAAGAGAGAAGAAAGAACTCTTCCAAAAGAATTGGTGGTGTTGATTCCATCTTGAGTTTTATAAAAAGAAAGAAACCTCATTAAATCTAAGGTTAGTGTTTCTTTGACTAAAATCAATTCATTCTCCGAAAATATGTAACTTTTAGGTTTTTTTATGGAGATAAATTTATACGGGTAATATGAGGCGTTTCTTATAAATGAATTGAGGAAAGAGGTGGCCGTTGCAATAAATATTTCCCTCAACGGATACACGGGGTGCCGCCGATTATTTCTCAAGGCTCCATTAAGTTGAGTCAAACAGAAGTCCTACGTCAAGGAGGATTCCGACATTTCAAGACGGAACCTTCCAGAAAAGTTTGATACGACATTCTCCGTAAAGAACTGTGAGTTTTTTTGGTTATTTTACAAAGACGAGATTCCCCAGGCCTACGAATTCGACGATTTTCAAGGTCGCTACACTGTACAAAAGTTTTTGTTTGTTTTTTTGATTTTCTGTAACTTAAACAGCTGTTTAGGAAGTCCAATTGTAATATTTTCTTTTCCTTAGGGTGAGAAACCCACAAAGATATAATTTTTTGGATAAAATTGTCCCCAGATACAGGAACCCTCAAGTTTTGTTTTCCCATTTAGTTATTAAAGTGTTAAATGTTGTTAACGAAACAGGCCTGTTCGTTATTCGAGTTTATACCTTTTTCTGTTTGTGAATTTTGCAATTACATTTAACAAGACTTAAAATTCAAGTTAACCAATGGCCTTGGTTGCTTATTAATTGAACTTGTTATAGTGTATATTTCAATCAAATGTAATTTTCTTAACTTTTCATTAACCTTACTAATTTCAATATTAAAATTAACTGCTTGAAAGAAGTGTTAAAAGGCTTTGTCTATTTGCCCTATTACCCCCCTCCTGTTGAAGAAATATCAACTGGCGCCCACAGCTTGCTAAAAAAAAACTATAAGAATAATACCAATAAAGAATTTTTGGGATACTCAGATATCCCGACTCTAACCCACGACTCGCCCCATTCTAGGTGAGCTCCAGGCAGTCGTAGATTAAGGAAAACTTAAATTTGTCCTGTTTTAAGTCACACATATATCATCAATAATTCACTGAATTATGGCATATTTCCAACAGGATTAAAAACCTCCATTGTAAAGCCAATCTTTAAAAAGTGATCCAGAGAGCCTAGAAAATTACCGACCAATATGAATCCCTCCCAGTTTTTCAAAATTGTTCGAACTAGCAATGTCGGTGAGAATTATAGAGTTTATGAATTAATGTAACCTATTTAGTAGGCTTCAACATGGATACTTACAGGATAGATCAATACAAACGGCCATATATCAATTAACACAAAATATAACGAACATTGATAACTCTCGGGATGTTTTTGGACCTATCCAAAGCATATGACTGCTTGAATCATCAACTAATGTTAATGCAATTGAAAAGATATGGAATAAGAGGTTCAGCGCTGAAGTGGGTTGAATCCTACCTATCAGATCGCCTTCAATTTGTAGAAATAAAACGAAATGGAAGATTCTATACATCCGAAACCCTTTCCACAGACGTGGGAATTCCGCAGGGGAGTATTGCCGGCCCTCTTTTGTTCGTCATTTATCTGTTATCAGGTGGTGAAACCTTCCCAGAGATGATGGTAAATAGTACATATCTATTCAACAAAACTAAGGACTAGTTCAATAAAAATAAACTTGTACTAAATGAATCGAAGACACATATGATTTTGTTTAGAACAAACCAAGACAACATTGATTATCCAGTTAGGGTTGACCTTCAAAACTCTTCTTTTGAACTGTCCCACAACACCAAATTTTTAGGAATCCACATAGACGAGAACATGAATTGGACTTCTCATATTGATAACCTCGCAAACACACTAAGTGGAATATCGTACGGAATTAGAGTTACATCAAAATATCTGTACAACGAGGCTATAAAAACAATATACACGGCTAACTTCGAATTGGTTGCTCCATACGGAATTATTTTTTGGGGTAGCAATCGAAATATCGAAAAAATATTCATATCAATCAGTATCAAAGCTCAATTATAATGGAGAATGTGTGACAGATCTGAGGGAAATTTGTAATATATTCAGTAATCACTTCAATGATTTGCAGTGTCCCCCAGTTATAATGATAAAATCAAACTAATATCTCATTTCCATCATACATTCTTTGTCTCTCCTACTAATGCATATGAAATTGAGGATTATATTATGAAAACCACCAAGAAAACAGCTGAAGGTATTGATGACATTTCTGGAAAACCGTTGAGATATGCCATAGAACATATAAAAGAGCCACTAGCACACTTAATCAATGAAACGTGCGTTACAGGTCAATACCCAACAAATTTGAAAACCTTCAAATCACTACCTATATATATAAAAATAAAGGATCCAAATATGACGTTAATAATTATAGAAACATCTGCTAACAAAGTCAGTTATCAAAAATTCTCGACTTTGCTTTCAATTGCCGCCTCAACAAATTTTTAGAACATCATAATTTAGTGTTGAACTATCAACACGGATTTAGGCAAAATAAATCAACATCAACAGCAGTAGCAGAACTCTGTGAAAACAAGTATAACTATTTAAACAACAAACAAAACACAATAGCTCTATACTTCGACTCAAGCAGAGCATTTGATACTGTGAGTCATGATACTTTGATACAAAAATTATATCGAATAGGAATTCGAAGAGTTGTGAATGACTGGATTACAGCATATTTGAAAGATAGAAAACAGATTGCAGTATTGAATAATAATAAATCAAAAGAAAAAACAATTAATATGGGTGTTCCACAGGGTTCTATAATGGCCCCAGTACTCTTCATCATTTTCATGAATGATATGATCAACTCATGTCCAAGTGCGCAAAATATAATTATGTATGCCGACGATACCAATTTTCTTATATCAGAAAAATCAATATGTGATATGGTACTTAGAGCCAATACTGTAGCGAATGAATTCTATAACTGGTGTACTTACAATGGTCTAGTGGTGAGTTTGGAAAAAACATGCTTCATGCAGTTTGTAACGAAAAATCTGAATAGGAATTCTAATTGATCAATAAGAGTAAATCATAGTAGCATTGAGCAGATTGATGTTGCTCGCTTTCTGGGAGTTATATTGGATAATAAAATGACATGGAAAAATCAAACGAAACAACCACCAAGCTGAGTAAAATCTGTTTTGTAATAAGACAACTGAAAAATACTGTATCAACTGAAACTCTAAAATTGGCATACTATGTATTGGTTCAATCAACACTCGGTTATGGTCTAATGTTTTGGGGTAGCTCAAGCTACCTAAATCAGATATTTATAATCCAAAAAAAATCATCAGAAGTATGATTGGAGTCAAACCTAACACATCTTGTAAATCAATTTTTCCAAAGATAGGTATTCTCATATTGTATTCACTATATATATTTCAAATTACTCTGAATATTAAAACACAAGAGAATTCCATTCATAAAAATAGCAGTTTACACAAGTACGATACAAGAAAATGTGGTAACCTACATCAACCATACTCAAGATTAACCATTGGGCAAAACTCGCACATATATAAAGGTATTCGCTGCTATAATAGATTTATTGATTTGATTAAAAGCAAAATTGATCTTGCCGATCTGAGAATTTTCAAAAACTCCCTGTACAAGTATTTAGAATCCAGGTATAATTTTATATATGTCTGTATTTTGTTTTTTATACTTCTTCACGTGCTGATTTTTATATGTAGACTAAATTCTAAATTTATATCATATTTTGTGTAAGTTATACATTCTGTACTCCTTTTTGTAATAATTTCAGTGATGAATAAAGTTCTATTCTATTCTATAGTATAAAAAAGAGTAATGAGAGGAATCAACAACTTAAATTATAACCAAACTTTCAGAATAGTATTCAAATCCACCAATATAATGACAATCTACGCGATTTATATCTATGAATGCCTAATGTTCATTTATAAAAATTCACACCTCTCCACTGAGAATATACCTGCTTAATAAGTAACTCACTAGAACAAATGAATATAATGTATCCCCTTCATAGAGTAACAGTAACTGAAAAAAGCGACTTCTATATGTCAATCAAGCTTTTCAACTATCTTCCTAACAGATTAAAACGAACTAAGAAAATTGGAGTTTTCAAAAGGGAACTAAAAAAACTTCTCAAATACTTAGAGCACTATGATTTGAACGCATATCTCACTGGAACATTCATTTAAAAATATTCATAACAAAAACATCTGTACCTTCTTGTTTGACGCCATTTTATTCTATGTTACCGACCATTTGCAATAAAAGTTTGTAATCTGCTCTGAATTAAAGCTGTTTATTATTATTATTATTATTTATATTTTTTAATTTGTACTCATTTATCATCCACCCATCTAAGCTTTGTAGTTTATATCTTAATTTTCATTTATATTTTGTGTTTAATTTATCTGCATGGTTTACATAATTTTCTCCAGAAAAATTATTAAGAATAAATATAAGACTTTGTCTATAAAATGTATTTTCCTTCTGACAATAAAGTATACAGCGTGACTCACGGTCGATGGTAGGTTAGACGTTTCTGGAAAACGCAAAGCATGATTTTTCTGAAAATTCCACCTCTCACATTTCCTTACCTGTTCTATCGATCTAAAATATTTTCAGCATTGCGGCGTTGTCACTTCCATCAAAAAGTCCTAGCAACTTTATTTTTTTTAATGGAACACCCCGTATATTAATACATTTTTAAAATCGCTCTGGTATTTTAATACTTTTTTGTTAATAATGTCCTATACTTATTTCTATCTGTTTATGAGATAAAAAAAAATTGTGCTAAATATGGTCCAAAACATAGCCTTAATTGAAATTAAGTACATCAGTACTCTCAATTCATGAAAAGTTGATATTCTGATGATAGTTTGGACAAACTCGAAATATTCAAATAACATCAAGAAATCAACTCCATATCATACAGGGCGTGCTAAAATTACTATTTTTTCCATTGTGCATAAAAGTAGTCAAAAGTTCATATTTTCAAATGAAACCCCCTGTATATTACTCGGTAAATTGAAAGATGGTGAAAAATGCTTCAAGATGATATATCATGTCCCTATACCTAAATCGTCAAGTTTTCTCAATAAAGTCGCTTCTTCTAGTATAATACTGGTATAATAAATAATTTCATAAGAACTTCGTTTGAATAATCAATATTTGCATTCATTTTTGGCGATTTTTTGAAACACCGTCAATAACCATTTATCAATTACTTATAAAAGTCACCAAACTGTCATAAGCTTGATATTTCCACGGCTACCTAGAAATCAAATTCTTTAAAAATTATTTTTTGTTCAACTGTTATTGAAAATTTTTTTGATAGAAACACTTCAATCAGAACACCTACCAAAAAATCATTTAAAAAAGTTCACACATGCAGTTCGTGCTATTGGTAATATTAAATCCCTGTGAAGTTACTGACGATGACGAAGTAGTATTCAGTCCAACTGTAGGAAGTCTTTCATGACTAACCAATAATCCTCTTCAAAATAACGTGAGTTGTCGTATGTAGTTGTAACATAAGCCTTGTAATCCAAAGATCGTGTGTTCAAATCCCATGGACCCTATAATTTTTTTATCAGCAGTAACGTTATACAAAAAAATTTGTATGATACATTTGTTAAAAGTGATTTTATTTTGCTCGTGAGTTTGCTGCACTTGCTGACGCTCGTTTTGCAATAATCCTCACCCACAAAATAAAATGCCAATTTCAACACTTGTGAGTAAAACGTGAATAACTATTTTTCCACAAAAACGGCTTTATTAAGAAAACTTGACTTAGGTATAGGGACATGTATATCATCTTGAAGCATTTTTCACCATCTTTCAATTTATCGAGTAATATACAGGGGCTTTCATTTGAAAAAATTAACTTTCGACTACTTTTATGCACAATGGAAATACTAGTAATTTTAGCACGCCCTGTATGATATGGAGTCGATTTCTTGGTGTTATTTGAATATTTCGAGTTTGTCCAAACTATCATCAAAATATCAACTTTTCATGAATTGAGAGTACTGATGTACTTAATTTCAATTAAGGCTATGTTTTGGACCATATTTAGCACAATTTATTTTTTATCTCGAAAACAGATAGAGATAGGTATAGGACACTATTAACAAAAAAGTAAACAGGTAAGGAAATGTGTAACGGCTAGTTTAGCGTTACAACAAAATGAGCATGACTATTCAGGAACACCCTGTACTAGCCATTGAACAAAATGAATTTGTGGTTGTCTACTGACAGTTGAAGATTGTAGGAAGTTCGGCAAGCAAAACATTCTACGCACTCCACAAAAAGTGTTAAATGCCAGGGGATTAAAAAAACAACAAACAAAACGAGTTCTCGAAGTTTGAACGAGAGAATAAGTCGAAAAAGTAGCGAACGGTTCACGAAGAATTTGAAGTGATTTCTTTTCATCCAAGTTTTGGGATTTTTCTTTGCTGAATCTTATGTTACACTAGTTTTCATGTTTTCTTGTGTAGATACGTTATAAACGTATTCGTGACATTTGGTTGAAAACTAGTACCTTGAGAGGGATTTACATTCGCTGCTTGTTCCTACAAAATCGTAAGTCGAAGATTTTCATACACAATTTTCTTGTAACTCGAAACCGAACGTTTTCAGGCAGCACTTTCCAACAAAATCGAGAAGCTGCCGAATTTCATATATGATCGTAGACCCTCATCAAAAGAGGTAGTTTTACTCTTATTAGTAATTAAGTAATAGGTTTCAATTTATTTTATTGTGCATTCTAGGGTCTTACTCAAGGGTCTCACTCTAGGATCGTACTCTTACTCTTAGTATCGAGTCAGTCTCAGACAGTTGAATCCGTGACACAATTCTGATGTACCTCGATGAATTTGAATGAAATACCTTTTGTGCAGTTGGATTGGAGAGTGCAGTAATGCTGTTCACCCGCCGGTTACCAAGTTACATCTGAACCTGAATCCTGAATTATGTGACAGATAAGATGCATGATATTTGTTTGTGACTGTAGAGAAAACATATGTATTTATGATACTTACATTTATATCTATTATATTTAATTCTCCATATTCAACTATACGACATCTTACCACTCATTACGAATTAGCCTTAAAGTGTAAGCTTCACGTGCGCACGTTGAGTATATATATATATATTTTTTTATAGCTACATCACTAACCCTATTTTGACTGATAGGAATTTCATATGTGGTAAACTCAGAAGTAATCTCGAGTATGATACAATGCTGTAATCAGTATTTACTCGTTACTATTAGAAATTAAACTTCTTCACTCAACTCACTCATAAATTAGAACCTTGAAGAATTTCAGTGTACTTATCAATAATATTAATATACCTATTTTTTGTCATCCAAACATATATCCTTTTTTTAATTTTTTTTTTCTTAATAAATAAGTGGTTCAAGGTGAAGCTTGCTATCTGTCTCTCCCGACAAATCATCATAGTCTTTCCAAACCAAATAAGCATAATTGTACTTATATCCAAGTTCTCAAAGTATAGTACAGGACGAAATCCAAAAGAACTGAAGGTTCCCCAGTTTGAACCTGCGAAAATAAACTGGTGGCGCCCCCTAGCATTTTCTTATATTTTATTATTTTTTTTTTTTAAACCCAGCCTACTCTCCGACTGCGCGCCGTGCATTTTTGGTTTTGCAGCGCGTTAACGCATTTCGTCCTGGGAAAGCTGTTGAAAATTGAGCCGTTGCAAATTTGGCGCCCAACGTGGGGCTTCGCTTTAACTGAGACGTCTCAATATTTTGTGTTTATGAAATTGACCCTTAAATTTTCGCACCGACGCCAGGCGTCCTTTTGTTATTTTTGTTGATTTTTGAGTTTTTTTCAATTTCTCAATTGATTTGAACGCATTTTAGTGCTACATCCACCGACGCCGAGTATTCTTTTGTTATTTCAGTTTATTCCTAAGTTATTTCAATTTCTTACTAATTTTTTTTTGTTGTGCTTGAACTTACCACACATAAGATTTTTTTTAATACAAATTATCCTACTATGGCAACTACAAAGATCAAGATTGATCCAAACCGTCTCACCAAAGAAGAACTGCTGTATGAATTGATAGTCCGAGGCCTGGATGGTACAAATCTTGTCGTCACGGAGTTGAGAGCGGTACTTCGCAATGCTTTACGTTTGGAGAAGACTTCTCTTGCTATCAAGAACCCTATATACCCTTATGCTTTCTCAGAGGATTCGCAGTCACTGAAGAGTAACTTGGATACTATAGAATTAGCTATCAACGAATTCGAAGGTACTGAGCAAGATGGAAAATATAAAAGTATCACCTCTAAAATTGCGCACTCTCTAGGCCGACTGAACCGTGCTCACCCAGAAAGTGAAGTTGAAAAGAAATGCATTTCAGACATAAGGCTCAAATTGCTTCTGGCTTTCGATAAATTACAAGAGAAGAGCAAGAAATTTCGGAAAGGTAGGGACTCAACTGTGTTTGACTTATCGGTCATACGAGGTACTGTTGGTGATCCTGGAGCTCAGAGCTCTACTGTTGATCTGGACGGAGATTCAAGTGAGGAAGACGATATTATCACCCGGATAAAACCCGTACCAGTACGCGACTGGGGACTGAGATTCACTGGAAAGAAAGGAGACATGTCATTGAGTACATTTTTGGAGAAAGTCGACGAGAGGAGACGTTCTCGTGGTATTTCCCGAGCTGTATTATTCCGAGATGCTGTTGATTTATTCGAGGGAGACGCTTATATTTGGTTCAATATGGTGAAGGACTGGGCCACTGATTGGGAATCACTAGTAGACTTGATGCGCGAACAGTTTCTTCCTGATAATTTTGATCGTGATCTATTTGAGGAGATTAAACGACGTACGCAGGGAACAAACGAAAATATCGGTCTGTATATCGCAAGTATGAAGGGACTTTTCAAGAAAATGAGAAACCCTATTTCAGAAGAATCCCAGCTGGAAATTATTCTTGAAAGAATTGATCCATATTATCATCCATTCTTAGCTTTCGGTAATATAACCTCCATAGCTGATCTGCTGGAATCTTGTCGGAAGTTGGATGCAAAAAGACAGTTAGCCAAATCATATACTCCACCACCGCATAAGAATAGAAGTCTCATCCCAGAACTAGCATATGCTTCCACCAGTGAGCACCATTCTTCCCCAGCTGAGAGTACTATGCGAAGATATGAATCAACGAAGAGGGGTGTAAACAGCATAGAAAGTACAGATGTTTCAAGAACTGACGGAAAACGTTGTTGGAATTGTAGAGAATTTGGGCACCTTTCGACCACCTGCCGACAACAACAAAAACGATACTGCTACAAGTGTGGTTACCAAAATGTCACGGTGCGCAATTGCCCACGTTGTAATAAATTGCAGGGAAACGATCAATCGAGGCGCTAGGTACTGACCAAGCCACGCCTCGAAGAGAAAAGTTGGTCGATGATTCGTGTAATTCGGTCAAGTTCGTTTTAGATTTTGTTTTATCTCATGCTAATGGTGATGACCGACCTTATGTGAATGTTTCAATTTTTGGAAAAAATTTGCTTGGGTTACTGGACTCTGGAGCAAGCAGAACAATTGTAGGGAATAAAGGGTGGCAATTACTCAAAAGCATTGGCTTAATTGATATACAACCTGCTGAGTTACAATCAGTAACGGTGGCAAACGGAAACAATTGCAATTGTCTAGGAGTCCTTAGGGTTCCTATTAAACTTCGGGAAGTTGAAAAAATTATAGATGTTTTGGTGGTTCCCGATTTGAATCATACTCTAATTCTTGGGATAGATTTTTGGGTTCGCATGGGAATTATTCCTGATCTACGATCAAATGAATGGAAATTTGGTATTATTGACGCTGTTGATACTAGTCCATCTCAAGAAACTTTACGCCCACTTGGTTGTTTGACTCCGGAGCAATATAATATTTTGAACAAATTAATTGAAGACACCTTTGAAAAGATGGGTGATGGTATAGGATGTACCGATGCTGTGGAACACAATATCGAAATTCTTAATAACGTACAGCCAATAAAGCAACGCTTTTATCCAGTATCTCCAACTCTGATGAAGTACATGGATCAAGAATTACAGAAAATGCTTGAGCAGGATATTATCGAGCCGTCAAATAGTCCTTGGAGCAGCCCAGTAGTCATGGTGCGGAAGAAGGATAATTCATATCGATTTTGTGTGGACTACCGGAAGGTAAATAGTGTTACAAAGCGTGATGCATATCCGCTCCCGTTCGTATCAACTATTTTGGATCGCCTCAGGGATGCCAGATTTCTATCAAGTTTGGACCTTAAATCAGCCTACTGGCAAATACCAGTTGCCAAGGCATCTCGGCAATATACCGCTTTCACTGTACCGGGAAGAGGACTTTTTCAATTCAAACGACTACCGTTTGGTCTCCATACTGCACCAGCTACTTGGCAACGACTTATAGATAGGGTTATAGGAGTGGATCTTGAACCATATGTATTCGTTTATCTGGACGATATCGTTGTTGTCTCTGAAACGTTTGAGAAACATGTAGAAATACTTTCTAAGATTTTTAATAGGCTCATGTCCGCTGGTTTAACACTAAGTAAGGAGAAATGTCAATTTTGTCGCCCAGAACTACATTACCTTGGATATGTTGTTGATGTGAATGGACTTCACGTAGATCCTGCGAAAGTGCAAGCAATTTTGAATATTCCTTCGCCCACTAAAGTGTCTGATGTTCGTAGTATCATTGGTACTGCCTCATGGTACCGCAGGTTCATACCGAATTTTTCCTCTCTAATTCAACCTTTGACGGAACTTTTGAAAAGGAATGTAAAATTTTGCTGGACAGACCGACAGGAGGATGCGTTGAAACTCATAAAGGAACGACTGATATCAGCTCCTGTGTTGTCATGTCCTAATTTCGATTTGGAATTCGTCATTCAGACCGATGCCAGTGCCTATGGAATTGGAGCTGTCCTAACTCAAACATATCCTGAAGAAGGTGAAAAAGTCGTGTGCTACCTTTCGAGATCTCTAACTAAGCAGGAAAGGAAGTATTCCACGACAGAGCGTGAATGCCTGGCCGTGTTGTGGAGCATCGAGAAGTTGCGACCATATATCGAGGGCTCTCATTTTACAGTGATCACCGATCATTGGTCATTGTGTTGGTTGAATAATCTTAAGGATCCGACGGGACGTTTAGCGAGATGGGCGCTGAAACTTCAACAATATAATTTCACGCTAGTACACAGAAAGGGAAAGGAGCACGTTGTCCCAGATATGCTTTCGCGATCTGTTCCAGTTGTAGATACCGTCGAAGAATCTGACATCAAAACTGATAGGTGGTACTTGAAAATGCTAGATAATGTTTCAAAAAATCCTCTTAGATTCCCAGCCTGGCGTATCGTGGGTTCGAACCTTTATAAGGCTGTTGATGCCAAGTGTAAATCTTTGGAACTAGTAGATGAAGGAGACAGATGGAAGCGCGTGTTACCCAAAAATAGTAGGAAATCAGTGTTAAAGAAGTGCCACGACGAACCAATTTCTGGTCATCCTGGTGTATTCAAAACTCTTCGAAGAGTTGCGCAGTATTACTATTGGCCCAAAATGAAATCGGACATTTCTAAGTATGTCCGAGAATGTGTAATTTGTTGTCAAAATAAACCGGAACAAAAGAAACCTGCTGGTTTACTGGTTCCCCGCAAGGTGGCTGACAAGCCTTTTCAAATCGTGTCTTGCGATCTCATAGGACCGTTACCTAGGTCGAGTCGCGGATTTAAATTTATTCTAGTTATAGTAGACAATCTAAGTAAGTTTACCATTGTAGTTCCACTTCGTAATGCTACTTCAAAGTTGGTATGTATGGCAATCGAAGAGAATCTTCTCTTAATGTTCGGGCAGCCGGAAGTACTCATAAGTGATAATGGCCCCCAATTCAAATCTAAGGAGTTCCACAACTTACTTGAGTCATATAATATTCGACAGTCTTTTACTGCTTTCTATCATGCTCAAGCGAACCCTACAGAGCGTGTCAATAAGACATTAGAAACAATGATCCGGTGTTATATCTCTGAAAACCACCGAGAATGGGACAAGCATATTTTTAAACTGGCTTGTGCATTACGTACGCAAGTTCATGAATCCACGAGACATACGCCGTATTTCACCATTTTTGGACGAGAAATGCCATCGAACTTATTTTCCCAACAGGGTGAGCAGCCACCCATCTGCCAAACGGAAGGAAACACATTAATGCAGGATAGGAGTAAAATGTTTCAGGAACTCTATGCAGATATCAAGAAAAGATTGGTTAAAGCGGCAGAGAAGAATAAACGTCTTTATGATTTACGTCATCGTCCCGTCACCTATAATTGTGGGGATCGTGTTTATCGAAAAAATTATGTCCTATCAGATGCGGCGAAGAATTATTCGGCCAAGTTGGCACCAAAATACCTGGGGCCATTTATCATTTCAAAGAAGGTCTCAACCTGGACATATGAGCTGAAGGACTCCGATGGAAGATTCAGGGGAACTTGGCACGCCAAAGACTTGAAGGCGTCACCTTAATAAGTTAGAGTCATTTTTTTTTTTTTTATTTATTTATTTTTTTTTAATAGGTTCAGGTGGAATTTGTAACGGCTAGTTTAGCGTTACAACAAAATGAGCATGACTATTCAGGAACACCCTGTACTAGCCATTGAACAAAATGAATTTGTGGTTGTCTACTGACAGTTGAAGATTGTAGGAAGTTCGGCAAGCAAAACATTCTACGCACTCCACAAAAAGTGTTAAATGCCAGGGGATTAAAAAACAACAAACAAAACGAGTTCTCGAAGTTTGAACGAGAGAATAAGTCGAAAAAGTAGCGAACGGTTCACGAAGAATTTGAAGTGATTTCTTTTCACCCAAGTTTTGGGATTTTTCTTTGCTGAATCTTATGTTACACTAGTTTTCATGTTTTCTTGTGTAGATACGTTATAAACGTATTCGTGACATTTGGTTGAAAACTAGTACCTTGAGAGGGATTTACATTCGCTGCTTGTTCCTACAAAATCGTAAGTCGAAGATTTTCATACACAATTTTCTTGTAACTCGAAACCGAACGTTTTCAGGCAGCACTTTCCAACAAAATCGAGAAGCTGCCGAATTTCATATATGATCGTAGACCCTCATCAAAAGAGGTAGTTTTACTCTTATTAGTAATTAAGTAATAGGTTTCAATTTATTTTATTGTGCATTCTAGGGTCTTACTCAAGGGTCTCACTCTAGGATCGTACTCTTACTCTTAGTATTGAGTCAGTCTCAGACAGTTGAATCCGTGACACAATTCTGATGTACCTCGATGAATTTGAATGAAATACCTTTTGTGCAGTTGGATTGGAGAGTGCAGTAATGCTGTTCACCCGCCGGTTACCAAGTTACATCTGAACCTGAATCCTGAATTATGTGACAGATAAGATGCATGATATTTGTTTGTGACTGTAGAGAAAACATATGTATTTATGATACTTACATTTATATCTATTATATTTAATTCTCCATATTCAACTATACGACATCTTACCACTCATTACGAATTAGCCTTAAAGTGTAAGCTTCACGTGCGCACGTTGAGTATATATATATATATATATATATATATATATATATATATATATATATATATATATATATATATATATTTTTATAGCTACATCACTAACCCTATTTTGACTGATAGGAATTTCATATGTGGTAAACTCAGAAGTAATCTCGAGTATGATACAATGCTGTAATCAGTATTTACTCGTTACTATTAGAAATTAAACTTCTTCACTCAACTCACTCATAAATTAGAACCTTGAAGAATTTCAGTGTACTTATCAATAATATTAATATACCTATTTTTTGTCATCCAAACATATATCCTTTTTTTAATTTTTTTTTTCTTAATAAATAAGTGGTTCAAGGTGAAGCTTGCTATCTGTCTCTCCCGACAAATCATCATAGTCTTTCCAAACCAAATAAGCATAATTGTACTTATATCCAAGTTCTCAAAGTATAGTACAGGACGAAATCCAAAAGAACTGAAGGTTCCCCAGTTTGAACCTGCGAAAATAAACTGGTGGCGCCCCCTAGCATTTTCTTATATTTTATTATTTTTTTTTTTTTAAACCCAGCCTACTCTCCGACTGCGCGCCGTGCATTTTTGGTTTTGCAGCGCGTTAACGCATTTCGTCCTGGGAAAGCTGTTGAAAATTGAGCCGTTGCAAATGTGAGAGGAAATGTCAGAAAAATCATGCTTTGCGTTTTCCAGAAACGTCTAACCTACCATCGACCGTGAGTCACGCTGTATATGGTTGATGGAGAATGTCGAAGCACGACACATCCGAAGCTAATAATACCACATAATTTTAATAATAATAATAATAATAATTTATTAGTCTCAAGAAACACACAGTTTTTAGACACGTCAATATAGTTTTTAGACACGTCAATATAGATTTTTGAAAAATGCTTTTAGATAAATAAGATTCACAAAAAAATATAAGTTAACAAAATAAAATTCCAATCTTATAAAAATTTACTAAAATGTAAAGCCATAAACTTTTACAAATTATAAATCACATAATCGTACTGGTTGACCTACCTCTGTAGAATTCAAGACAATAACCAAAAGAAAGTAGCCTTGATTTGGTATATTACATCTCGTATCCCCCCAATTGAAGTATACTATTCAAAGAAATAACACTATTATCTTAAACGTATTTCATTAAATATTACGTTTCTGTCTTATGATAATGGTAATTGTTGTTTCTCTTAGATTCTGTAACTTGTGAATAACGATTTTTGAAATTTCAGATATTCAGGACACAAGACAGAAGATATGAAGATAGAGAGTTGCATCAGTAACAACGACAATTTCATAATGAGTGGCTCTCTAACAGGAGAATTGTGGTGTTGGGACTTGGTGGGTCAAGAAGTAGTCCAAAAAGTATTTCACACTCCTGGAAAAGTTCTGAATTCCCTCAGTGTTCATCCCAAGAGACCTATATTGATAACATCTTCAGTAGGTTCTATAAAAATATGGGAGGAAAATGATTCGTTGAAATCCAATGAAAATTTGTGAATGAACTTTTTCTTGTTTTCATTATTTTCCTTTGATGAAAAGTTCGTAGGCTAACATAGAAAATTTTCTTTTTGATAAAATTTGAGTTTCAATATAGTTACCTTCGAGGCGTTAGAACGATTATTTATTTTATTTATTTATTTCATTTATTTGTATTCAAACAGACCTACCGGTCTGTTTGGATACAAGAATACTGAAGAATACGATGAATGAGGAACCAATTCGAAGCCCAATTTATGCAATTGCCATCATTTTCATTGTCTTCATGAAACACCACTTTTTTTTTCTTCAAATGAAGCTGTTTTTTCGCGATTTTGTTCTTCAAACGCTCAAATAATGCTATGTAATAGTCGCTGTTGATAGTTTTCCCCTTTTCAGGATAGTTGATGAATATTATACCATGCACATCGCAAACTACTGATACCATAACCTTGACAAACCAACTGCGGCGTCTTTGCACGCTTCATACATTTCAGTACACTTAGATGACGTTCATTTTGATTCTGGTTTGAAATGATGAAGTCATATTTCATCCATTGTCACATATCGACGTATAAATTCGGATGGAACAGCCACAAACACTGCTCAGAATCAACAATTTGTTGTTGTTTTTGGTCGATTGTGAGCATGCGTGGCACACACTTTGAACAGAGCTTTCACATACCCAAATATTCACGCACCTTACGCTCAACACATCACCTATCTATCAAAATTTCCATCTCTCTATCTTATCTAACATTATTTTGTGCACTTATTTTATGTTCTCGTCGGTAACAGTCTCGTTGGGGCGTCCACTGCGTGCATCGTCCTCGGTGACCGTTTCACCTCGTTTTAACTTAGCCAACCACTTCTCATTTCCTTTTGATCCATTTTCTTCAATCTAACATAAGTTGCTTCACTCAAAATGTTCTATCCCACAAACTAGTAGTCCGACAGCTGTGAAATTTGACACGTGTCTTTTGAAGGTTAGAGTTAACGAAAAATCATATGGATTAAATACTTACAGCGCCATCTGTGTGTTAGACTACGAACTTTTCAGGCCACCTAATATGATTTATTAATAACTAAATTTCATTAATATCAAACTAAGTGTTTGTTCTGCAGTAAGAGAGTACCTCAAAAGTAAACTAGGTTTTTTTCACAGCCACCATGAAGGCATAACACTGGATAACCCACTGCCCCCCTTTATATCTAATCTGTTCAGGGGCCTTTTAAGTAAGCATATTTATTACAATTATTTACCCCCACCCCCCTTGTCAGCAAAATTAAGCAACGCTCTTACCCCCCTCCCATGCTTAAGTAAACATTGTTATATGTTGGTTAGATTACTTGCCATAGACGATGAATTTGTTATTACAAAAAGAAATCAAAGGTAGAGGGACTTTGCTTCAACTTTCAGTAACGGATCCTCAAATATTGAGTTCATATATGGATTTAAAAAAAACGAGAATTACCTTTTTTGGCTGATGATTAGAATCAACCAGAGGGTTATCCACAGAAAGAATACCTGTACTTTCAGATATATTTCTGATAGCTCTCATACCACTGTATACCCTATCACAGAATATGAAGTAGTTGATTGTCTTAATAGAATGAAAAATAAGACATCTTCAGGATATGATGAATTATCGATTATAGTTATAAAAAATATTATTGACTTAATACTAAAACCATTTATATACCTAATGAATCAATCACTTATACAAGGGTTCTTTCCAGATGAATTTAAAAAAGCATTGGTAATTCCTCTGCACAAAAAAGGTGACCTAAAAGTAGTTGACAATTACAGGCAAATTTCTCTTCTCAGTTCTTTATCGAAATTGTTTGAAAAAATAGTGTCTACAAGAGTGATTTATCACTTAGAAAAGAATAAATTAGTAAGTACTTCTCAGCATGGTTTCAGGCAAAACAGGTCGATTGAAACAGCCTCGTGTCACTTGCTTAATTATATATATAAAGAGATTGACAACAACAAATATGTCCTATCATTATTTTTCGACTTGTCAAAAGCCTTTGATACAGTGTGTATTGGAACTTTAATAGATAAATTGGCGCCTCTAGGACTTCCAGCCAGTATAATAAAGTGGATACAATCATATATGACAGATAGAATCATGATAGTGAGATGCAATAATTCAATTTCACACAGTCAGGCTGTGAAACTTGGAGTACCACAGGGTTTAGTTCTTGGGCCACTGCTGTTTCTTCTTTATGTAAATGATCTTCCACAATATTTAGAAAACGTTCATGTTACCATGTTTGCCGACAACACAACGATAACAATATCCGATCAGGATGCAGAACAGCTTGCAGTTAAACTGGAAATGGTTGTAAATCAATTTTCATCCTGGTGTCAGAGAAATAAGTCAATTCTAAACACGTCCAAATCGGTAATAGTCAAATTTTTTCACCGAAAATTGTTACCCAACGAACTTTTTGTAATTGACGACATCCAACCCTCTATGGAAACTAAATTTTTAGGCATTCATTTAGATGAGAGTATAAATTGGGGTAGACACATTGAAAGTGTATGTTCAAAACTAAATAAAGCCTATTTCGCTATTAAACAAATGAAATCAACCTTGAATATAGCAGGCTTGCTAAGCATTTACTATGCTATGGCATATGCACATATTAATCTGAATATATTGGCATGGGGTCGAGCAAGAGAATTCTTGAGAGTGTTTGTTTCCCAAAAGCGTTTAGTAAGACTGATTTTTAACTTGAATTATCAAGACAGTTGTCGATCTATCTTTAAAGAAAATAAAATTCTTACGGTGCCTGCTGTGTACATTTTTCGATGTATTATCTTTGCCAAACAGAATATAGATAATTATCCGTGTAATTCTGAGAAACATGAATATAACACCAGACACGGCAACTTATTGAAAATTCCTAAACATAGAACGACATTCTATGAGAGGTCTCCGGATTACAATTCAATCATATATTACATTAAACTACCAGAATCACTCAAATGGACTGGAAGATTTTTTTATTGAAAAAATCACTACGCCACTGGATTCAGAGTGCCTCTAAACAGGTGTGACCAAAATTTCATGAAAAAATATTCATTATTAACAAAGTTATGACAACTCAAAAATTCGAAAACTCACACAGCTAACAGTCACAAAAAACACCCTATATCAACAGATATAGCCATGAGAATATTTTTTTTATGATTTCAACAATAAAGTGCCGCCGGATGACAAAAAAAAACAAATAGCGTAAATATTTTTAATGAAAATAACGGAATTACATTTAAGTTTTCACGCAAATTAACTAAAACTAAGACCTAATATTTCAATTTAAATCTTAGTTGCCATGGAAATGATATTACAGTTTGACACTTGTGAAAGATTTAAGTATACTATTGTCAACAATATTCACCTTACAGTTCTTCGAATTATTTTGTGTCATGGCTGCAAGATTGAGCGTAAGAGGGAAAATTGAAATTGTACGCCTTTCGGGAGATGACGTTAGAAGTGCTAGAGAGGTTTGTAGAGTATTTAATGAGAGACATCCAGATCGTCCTCGTATTAGCTGCGGTACGGTAAATAAAATAAATAAAATATTCAATGAAACTGGTGCAGTATCAAAAATGATGTTAAAAAGTAATCCTGTACAAAGACGAAACAGGAATGATCACTCTATTGCTATTAGGAAAGACGTATAAAACATTCGGGATAATTGCCAATATTCACATCAATTACTAATACAACAATTTCAGGAACTAATAGTAGATACATATTATATACAAGACAATATGATTCACAATTCACACCCACTTTTGGCGAGAACTTTTTTAAATGTCATCCTGGCCAGTGACGTCATAATATGGGCTGGTCAATAAAGAGAGAACATTGGCACCAACAACTAAAAAAAGATGAAGAGATCCTCGTCCTGGCATTTACGTCCCATACACAATGTCGGAAACGTCATGAGATGTTTTACGTGTTGCATATTTCAATTGTAAACATTCTGGGATTTGCTGTAACTGTGACGCACTGGCCAAGAGGTTGTGTGATCCGCAAGTGGAATATATGTAAAGTGACATCACGCCGAGTCCATATTATCATAGACATGTCCTGGCCAAATCCGTCACGCAGGAAGCAACGGCAATACAAATTAAGAGGAAATGAATAATCAGTCATCCAGCGCGGTCATTTCACGTGTTACAGTCTAAAGAACGTCTCGAGATAGTTGTAACTTGGCTCCCATACTGTGGATCGAACTTTATTGTCTAGAATGTACTTTCGGAATTCCGACTTCAAATTCAGGATTCAAATATTACCTACCTTCATCATAACCGAACCTAACTTGTCATATACAATTCACATTATTTATCGTTTAAGGCCATTTCGAGTTGAATGTTGGCCAAACAAATTCAAAAAATTCGAATTCGAAAACAAATTTTGGAGCTATTAAAAGTTAAAACTGCTGTACTGCTGAGTGACTGACAGATGACAGAACCACAGTTCACAGACACGACACAGGATTAAACAATGCAGAGTTGTGATGACAACACGCAATTTTGATATAAGTACGGTTTTTGGTGATCTCACAGAACTATAACTTAGAGGGTGATCTGGAACTTGAAACATGGAATTGCATTGTTGCCACACATATTGTTATTTTTTATTGTACTCAACGGGAGTCAACGTGAAAATGTAAAAAAATTAGATTGTAGTAAATAGTACCAAATAGTCTACATATTGATCCGGATAGCACTTTCGTATCAAAATCATGGAATAGTACCGAATGCGGTGCACTAGTACTTTAGGCAGCACTGGAGCTAAGCCGCAACTGCGAGACGCTCTAATTATCCAGAGCGCGGAATAATGGCGTGTGCACGGAACAGGAAAATGGGGCAAGTTAGCACGGAACAGAAAAATGGCGCAAGTTAGCACGGAACGATGACCGTGTAATTGAGGTCTGGAAAAGTATGTATAGGATTAGAATCCTGACCATCGGTTTAATAAGAAAATGCTTTGATTACGCTCGCTTTACCTGAAACAAGTGAAGTTATTGAGATTGAGAGGTTGCAATGTAATGTAATTTCAAAGTTAGCAATTTGTAGGCATTGCCCTATTAGTTTTACTAGTTGATTGCGACGCGTCGTCAGAATAACGGCAAGAAGAAGAAAATGTGAGATAGCCGGACGGCACGTAGAATTCCTCTGTGGGATGTGAGAGCCGAATAAATCTCATTATTAATATAAGGTTATTAACTAGTGTGTTACCGATAGATTCAGATATTATTCACTGGTTGGAAAAAAAGCGATCGATGAAAACATATAGATATGTCGTATGTAGAAGTTTTGAAAACATGGGTAAATCGAAGGAATTTTCTAAAATCAATGAAAAACTGAAAAATCAACGATTAGTTATGTTGAACGCTATAAAATTTACAAAACAAATACTGCTCGCTCACACCAGAACTGTAACACTTTTCTCGACGCAGCTTTTCACCAATCAAGTTAATCAGTATAGTACAATTCCTAACAACTTGAAATTTGTGGAAATAGAATAATATCTGAATTAACAGAATTCATCATAACCGATTGATTTTGTAATTGTAGAGTAATAAGCAATGTAAGAAGCCCGTCAAAGGAAACATATAGTTACCAAATGAATACGATTTGGTGAATTAATATGAAATAGAAAATACTGCCAGCATGAGGTTTGTTGTTGTTGGCTACTCTGTTTATTTATCATTAGTGCTAGTTGAAATATTAATTGTTTACTTCGTTACGTTACATGAATATTTTAACGTACTTATGTTACACCCTGTAGGTATCAAGTGTATTTTTTCTTGAGGTTGATTTTTACAGCAGAAAATACGACTTCCTTCGTATTATAGTGTTTGGTTGCAGAGCTGCATTCCTCCTCCACAAAACTAATATTAGCAACCTCTATCTCACAAGGTTTCATTTGTGATTTTCCTTTTTGTTTATCTCCCATTATTTTGGTGGTATTTTTGTCGACATTGATCGACTGCTGATGGGTCTTATCTTCTGACATTTGCGAGCATTCCACAGACTTTTTGTTTGTTATTTTTGTTTTTATTCACCAGTGAACTGATTTTTTCATTCCATAGGAGTTTATTTTCTGATAATATGGCATGTTTTTCATCTTTTTCTTGAATGATTGACTTTGGAAGATCAATTTCTTCCGTCATATGTCTGATGATTTCATCATTAATTGATGTGGAATATTTTGGGTTTGAAGACTTACTTTGAGCTTGAGATAGCAAGCTCAAAGTACAACAAATAATACCTACGTGTTTCATATATTGTTACATAGTTTTTAACACATTCCATACAGATTCTGAGGAAAACATTTTCACAAGTAATGCACACTACAACTTTAACTTTATTTTTAGCTCAACCTAATATATAAAAATGGATGTTTGTTGGTTGGTTGGTAAGTGATAAACTTCTACATCGCTCAACCGATCGTGATGAAACTTGACATGTATAAGTAATTTTTCATAGAGAAGGTTTTTAGGCTATCAATTTTTCTGTAACTCGCTACTAGATGGCGCTGTAGAACAATTTTTTTGAAAGCACTGTTTTATAACGCTGCGCACGACTAAGTTCGTTGATTCTGATTCTGTTAAAAATTGGAACAGCAGGGATACAGCAACATAGTACTAGTATTTAATAGATATTTATGATATGAGTGTTAAAAGTAAGGTTTAAATTTGTGAGTGAAAAAGTTTGCGAATCGAGCGCAGCATGTTGAGCAATTTCACGAACAAAATGAAACTTACTTTCAACACAAATGTCATACAAAGTTTTTTGTACAACTGTCTTGTTTTCATAATAAAACAGATAAATCTAATATATAAAAATGGATGTTTGTTGGTTGGTTGGTTGGTTGGTAAGTGATAAACTTCTCGTCGCTCAACCGATCGTGATGAAACTTGACATGTATAAGTAATTTTTCATAGAGGTTTTTAGTATATCAATTTTTCTGTAACTCGCTACTAGATGGCGCTGTAGAACAATTTTTTTGAAATCACTGTTCTATAACGCTGCGCATGCCTAAGTTCGTTAATTCTTATTCTGTTAAAACTTGGAACAGCAGGGATACAGCAACATAGTACTAGTATTTAATAGATATTTATGATATGAGTGTTAAAAGTAAGGTTTAAATTTGTGAGTGAAAAAGTTTGCGAATCGAGCGCAGCATGTTGAGCAATTTCACGAACAAAATGAAACTTACTTTCAACACAAATGTCATACAAAGTTTTTTGTACAACTGTCTTGTTTTCATAATAAAACAGATAAATGTAATATATAAAAATGGATGTTTGTTGGTTGGTTGGTTGGTTGGTTGGTAAGTGATAAACTTCTACATCGCTCACCCGATCGTGATGAAACTTGACATGTATAAGTGATTTTTCATAGAGAAGGTTTTTAGGCTATCAATGTTTCTGTAACTTTCCACTAGATGGCGCTGTAGAACAATTTTTTGAAAGCACTGTTCTATAACGCTGCGCACGCCGAAGTTCGTTGATTCTGATTCTGTCAAAACATTGGAACAGCGGCGATACAGCAACATAGTACTAGTATTTCTAGTACTACACATTTTGACATCTGTTGACGCCAAATCATCTGGTTACCAACAGTGTTGTTTACACTCAAATTATAAATGCAGTGCCAATCCTGTTGGTATAAACACGTTTGGGAAAATGCCCTCTACCAAAGGAATATACAGGTCACTGTTTCAGAAGGTCTTCTGCTTCTTTGCTAGCAGAATCAGAAGCAAATATCTAAAGCGGATATTAAGAAGCACGGAGGATGGAAGTCTACAACAGTCGCTGAGGGACACATCGATCAATTTATTTCTTATAAAAAAGAAGGCTATTGCTGAAAGAATAATCCCAACAGCTAGCTCCAGCGTTACAGCATCGTCTTCTTCACTTCAAAAATTGAATGTTAATGCCCATGAAATTGTCAACTCAGATTGTTCGAATATCCTATTACAAGGCTCTTCAACATCGTAAGGTATTAATATCAGCAGTTGTTCTAATTGTACTTTTCATATTACTGTTCATAAAACATAATAATAATGTAATTAATGTATATAATACATTTGTAACAGAATTTAATTGCATCTATATTTATTGTCCATAATGAAACTTCCTTGAAAATTGCATAATTATGTTTTGTTTCTTGCTATTTGGTCGAAAAAAATCGTCTTAAAAATACTTTCAACACTAGTGTTAAAAATATTTTTAACACGCTACTTTGTAAACATCATCTTTAATACTCTTGAAAACAAATAGAAATGTTGAATATTACTGGAGTTTTTTCCCAACACCAAATCGTTATTTTCAACACCTCGACACGTGTTTCGATCACCAAGTGATCATCTTCAAAGGGGAAGATTAAAACTGTTTTAATCTTCCTCTTTGAAGATGATCACTTGGTAATCGAAACAGGTGTCGAGGTGTTAAAAATAACGATTCGGTGTTGGGAAACTTGCACATAATATTTGTTCTCTTCTTTTATAACGTGGGCCACAAGTTCTTCCACACATCACTATTACCTACTTCATTCACCACTCGCCTTATATTGTCAAGCACCACAGCATTCAAAGTCGGTGACTGATTACATTTCCGCAAGCTTTCTTTCATTGTGGCCCAAACCATTTCAATTGGATTGAACACACAATAGTATGGAGGCAAACGTTAGAGAATATGACCACGTGTTTCACACATCGAATCAATAACATACTATTTTTTGAAATTACGTTGTTTTATGGTCGCCAGTAATACCTTTTTCGTTGTAATTTTTTCAAGTATTTCCATGTCATGATTTCGCATGAAATCAACAATATCTGCTTTTTTGTGTTATTGTTTGGTATTGTAGTCAATGACCGAGAATGATACGAAGCGTTATCCATAACAATAACCGAGTTTGGAGGAATATTTGGGAGAAGCTGCTCATTGAACCAGGTTTCGAATAAAGCCGCAGTCATATCTTCGTGGTAATCAGCAGACGAATCTTTTATGTTTTTGGCCAACAGAAGCAAAGCGTTAGGTACGAAACCACTTTCATTCCCGGCATGCAAAATTATATTATAACACGTTTTCCCCTTGAACAATGTGTGTTCAAAGCACAATACTTGGTTTCGTCTACCCAGCCATATTTGACAACATCATGGGTGTCAAACCAAGTTTCGTCGAGGTAGATTATATGTCTGCTGGATTCTCGGTAGCTTTTCATTCGCCTGAAATATTCTTGTCGGAGTTGAACAGTGCGTGTCGATTCCATTATGACCATCCGTTTGTTCAATTTTTTATATTTGAAACCACAAGACAATAAGACACCTCGTAGAGTTTCTAAAGATTTGTAATTGTAATCGGGATAGCCGAGTAATTTATACCAAATCATTTCTAAGGTTGGTACTTCATTTTTTTGGTATATACCATGAATTGTTCGCCTAATCACATCTTTTGTAGCACCATCAACGTTTGCGAATTTTTCATTCCTTTGTTTTCGTTTCATTGCATGGTCAATGACATCCCCTATTTTAATCACTCGAAGAACTGTCGAACGAGATAGTTTCGTTAACTCGCATATTCTATTCACAATAGCATTCTGTGAAGTGTGACAGTTTTCCTTCTTCAAGCATTCATGAATATTTAAAATTACTCGCTGAATTTGAACATGTAAGTCTTTATTTTCAAATTCCGGATCCCTGTCGATTGACACAGATTCCTCACACGTAATGTTATCATTTGTTTCAAAAGGTCTCCAGAAAGTCGTATCTATTGTTGACAAATCAATTTGTATATTTAGTTATATAAACAGCTAACCCTTGTCTTTAGATTCAGTATCAATTTGCTTTTCCTGAAGATGCCAACCTTGTTAGCGAAACGCGCGTCGAGTGCAAAAATATCAGTTTGGTGTTAGGATAATTGATCTCTAGAAAAAGTTTTCAAAAATCGGTTTGCAAAACCACTCACTACCTCACCTAACCCCACGAACACACAGCACTGATAAAGAAATATTGTGAAACGGCCAAATAATTAGTATTCAGCGAGTCCAGCTAGCCCAGCCTTTACTTCTCAACTATAGTAAAACCAATAATGATTGAGAGTGAAGCGCGTTGTCATATCTAAATTTTACGTTACCAGTTTATAGCAGAATCAAAATATAGTGAGCAGTAGAGTTGTAGGTTGTGGCAAATTATAGATAATACACAATACTAGTACGATTAAAAGGTATTATTTATGACAAAAATCAGTAATGAGCTTGTAATGAGTAATACTTATACATTTCCTGATTACTGATCAGTTAAAATTCATTACTTTCTGTATAGTGTTAGATATTTATTACAACTAGTGGCAACGCTGTACGCAACGATATTTCTGTCTTTGTCACTTTACCGTAACTTCCATCTCATCGTTGCAGTCCTCACTAATGTACTTGCAGCCATGAGCGTATCATTGGTTTGTGAATTATACAGCGTGAATTGTACGTTTTACAGTTAAGTTAGTCAGCAATCGACGTGTTGTGATAACAATTGGTGAAAATAATAGTGCTAATAAGTGTTTAAGCGTTACATAATTATATTTCTACACCGTTCTCAAACTACTCAAAAAATGGGAGACATGGTCGGGCCTTCCACGTCGAAAAAGGTAAAACGGTCGGAGTCTCGGTCAGTAAGAGAAAAACAAATTGTACTGCAAATATTTCACTGCCTTGAAAGAGATCATCAGCCACCAAAATATGACTTTGTGCATATGTGCTGTAATTCTACGTGTGTACCTCCGAATAACCAACCGGGCATTTCTACATCATTAAGTTCCATAATTACAAAAGATAAATTAGTTGATATGTGCTCTGATTATAACGGTGTACCAAAATCATCGATTTACAAAATACTAAGAGAAGCAGAACATATATATATATATATATATATATATATATATATTGTGTTTTTTATTAATATTGTTCATTTATTTGGTACCTACTATAATTACCACGATTATTACTCCGTTTTCATAAGGCCCACCTAATGACTACAACGATTAGGTAAATTACGATATTGCAAAGTTTTAATGAAATAAATAAAAAATGTGTATGAATATTTTAACTAATTGTACTAAGAATTTTTCTTTCATTCTTAACCCTCTCAAAAATTAATAAGCACGCCCCCGATTTGCTGTCAACTGGGCTTACTTCTACTCTCAATCATTATTGGTTTTAGTATACATTTGATAGCACGTTTACTAATTATCTGGGCGACAGTCAAGAAATGTTTATGACTGTACTCATCTTTTTATTGCCGTTCCAATTGGGAATGGATAGACTATAACATCCATAGTTCTTTTTCGTATGGTACATTTCATTACGTTTTGCATTACATTTAAGTTTTTGAGTGTATTTTATCGCATTTCGGTAAACACATGATTTTGATTAATTTTATCTTAATTGTTGCCATAAACTTGAAAGCGATAACATTTTTGAATAGAGAATGAAGAGACCTGTCAAACGATATATCAAAAATTTATACTTCTCATTTAAAAAATTGGGGGTGGTACCTATTATTCGAAGGGTGTTGAAGGTAGGGGTGGCATTTTTACATTGAAGCATGTCAAATTATATTTTAAATTTGACGTGTTTCGGAATTTTGTTAAAATATGTACTGTAACCGAGATAATGAATTTATTCCATTTGGCTTTTACACACTGTATGTGGAATTTCACTGGAGTATCAAACGAAATATTTGTGAGATCAATGAATAGAACAAGGAAACTGTGAAATCGCATTTTATTGAAAACTTTTGAATCATTATCCTTGTCGACGAAGGAATAAGTTCATTACTTTCTGATAATACCGTTTGAATTGACACGTTGATCCAAGTAATCCCCGAATAATTCGCTTTTAGCTGTTCGCTAACACCGAAATTAAAAACTGTCCCCTGACTTGCTTTAATCAAATCATCAAACAGGCAGGACTGTTTGCTTAGGATTATAGGATATGATAATTCGACTGCTGGAAATTTATTTTCGTCCATAGTGATATGACTCATCACTACGGTCGTGTTCAAGCGGAGATCGATTCAGACAAAAAACAAGTTTTAATTAAATATTGCCTAGTAAATGCGCAGAGGAAGAAACTTATGAATATTTTGCTTTGAATTATATCAATAATAATATGAAGACTCATCATAAACTGACATTCCTTATCTGTCATAATTGATACTTGAAAAAAAATCAGAAGCGGTTTTTTTACTGAAGTTATTTTGTTTAAATGTTAGGTCACTATACCAAATTCACGGGAAATAGTAATTTATTTATTTATTTTACGGGATCACCCCCGTTTGAGAATGAAATTAACAATTATATAATAAAGTAATATACTACATTACATTAACTTAAGTTATTATAAAATACATTGTTCTGAATTCGTATAAATTTCTTGAGGTTCATTGGCGGTAGATTCGGATACATTTCATTGAACTTTCTACATGTTCTGCTGATAATTTTGTCACACTGTCCAAAAATAATAAACAAATTCATAAGAACTTCGTTTGAATAGTTTTGTTCCATCGTTTTGAAGGTATTTGCAACTTCTGAAGTGACGAAAATGTCGATATTATTAGGAGAATGTCACAACGCTACTGTCAAATAGTAATCATGGCCTGCTTACCAAATACCGAATGGAAATACCATTCTGAAGGGACATTTTCACAAATAAATGTTCATAAGTCCGAAACTTGACTAGTTAGGTATAGGTATGATATACATAGAAAGAAAGCAAATTTCAGCAGCTTTCCGAATTTTCAATAATATACAGGGTGTTCCATTTAAAATAATCAAATTTCAGCAACTTTTTCAAGCAAACGAAAAAACTGTATTTTTTTACCACCCTGTATTGAAGTAACGGAGATTAGTCTGACGTGTGGGAAGTGTCCAAGTATCACCTAACTCCAAACCAAATTTCGATATCATAGTACTTCTTAACTAAAAGATATCGGCATTTTTAGAAGTCATGTTTTCGAAGAAAAAAATTGAAATTAATTTTTATTTCGAAAACGGTAACAGATAGGTATAGGGAAATATCAAGAAAAGTTGTCGGGCAATTATTGGAGATTCCAAAAATAATATTATATACAGAGTGTTCCATTTGAAAAATCAAAGTTGCTACTGCTTTCTAATAGAAGCGGCAACACCGCATTGTCGAAAATATTTTAGTTGGCTAGAGAATGTCCGAATATGCCCTCCATTAAATTTTCAAAGTGATCCGTTGTCTGGTTCACCAGAAACGTCTAATGTGCCATCCACCGTGAATCAGCCTGTATATATATATATATATATTTCCATATCTGCAGTTATGATTTTTTTCAGTGAATGACATATTACTAATATAGATGCTTTGGTTGATATTCTCAATATCAAATCGGTAAGGTTCCGTGATTACAATAGTATTTGTATGTTTTAATTCTAATGAGATTTTGGCAAACAAATGCGTATCCATCGTGTTTGGCCAAAAGATAACGGTATCATTTTTTGCAAAATTTCCTGAATTATTAATTGCCGTTTTTAGCAGAATATTATTATTTGCATTAGGTTTGAGTAGCATCTCTAGTATATGGTCGTCATTTTTGTACTTTGTGAGGAACTTCGTCATATTTTTTCCGAAGAATCCAGCAACCATCAATATTCTTCTTTTTCTTGGGACACAGTTTTGCTCCAGTGATATATTATTTTGTTTTGCTTCATCATTGGGTATTTTTATCATCGGTGGATCTATTAAATTTGTCTGTACTTCCTTGTTTAGTGTATTTATATTTTTACGTTTATTACCTTTTCCTACGGCAATGAACTCGACTTCATCTGTTGAGATTCCTATTGTTTTTTGTACCACTGGTTTTGTCTGAGTTCCAATACAGCGTTTTTCGTTTTTAGAAGCTATTTTATTTTGTAGATCTGCAATAAGTTCTTCCAACGAGTCATTGAGTTCCATTTCTGATTGTTCTGCAGCCTGCATCAAAGCATTCTTCTCTTTGTGTAACAGCTCCATATGTTTGTCTTTCAATACATTATCAGTTGATAATTCACGGACAGTTTGCTCCAACAGGCTTATTTCATTTAGCCCCCTGAATTCGTCGTACTCTTCGCAGCATAATATTTTGTTACCTTGTAAAAATTTTATTTTATTTTTAAATTTTTTTTTTGGATACAGCTCCGGTGATAAACATTAGCACATTTGGTATACACATAGTGAATGAAAGTTTTTGATTTGCAGCACATAAAAGACATTTTCTCGAGCCAAGTACAGACACAACCGCAACTCACAACCGCCAGTCAGTATAGAATATAAAACAAACCAACACTTCACGAGAAATGCGGACAAGGTGAGAATATGCCGTTATCGTTTGACCAGATCAAAAATGAATTCTGTTGATTAGAATCTTTCTAACTCTCTGCCAAATAACTTCAAAGAGCTGTATCACCAAATTCAAAAGAGCCGTCAAGGAAATGCTACTCAACCAATGCTTTTACTCAGTCTCGGAATACTACGATCATTTCAGGACAGTTCTCGTCAGCTATGTCTACTCGAGATGAAACATACTCACCGATATCGATTGTATATACTGTGGTAGTTTGTGAATATCCCTATTAACATATGTGAATATTTATTTGTTTATATACACATCGGAAAAGTCTAGGGATATTTTTATAACATACTAAATATCATAAAAATAAATGCATGAGGTCGTTTAATTTCGATTAAATTGGTACACTCGACCACCCTGTAGATTTCTATGGGTTGAACAAAGCCTGCAAAAACGGTAACTAATCTTTTATCAAGTTTTTTACAAACTGTAGGTTTTCGGCTAAAATGAATAATCTGAAAGTGTCGAGTTTGTACATTCTATGCAGTTTTTGCTCAGCAATTAAACTGGAAATATTGTGCTTTAACATGGAACGCCATCACTTACCATTGGCTGAGATGAATAGAGCTGTAGGGCTTCTTCAAGGTGACATGCGACAAAATGATGTAGCTCTTCGTTTGGGGGTCTCCCAAAGTGTTATCAGTCGATTGTGGTGGCGTTTCCGTGAAGCTGGCAGTCCAGCCGAACAACATCCAGGGCGAGGACGCGCTACAACTGCAGTTCAAGACCGATTTTTGGTCTTAACCGCAAGAAGATAACCGACAATCACAGCACCTGAGTTGGTTAACGTGTTGCAGAGGACGCACCAGGTAACCATTGGTCGTGATACTGTCAGAAATCGACTGCATGAAGCAGATCTCCACAACAAAAGGCCACTTAGATGTCCACCTTTGTCGAGAGGTAATCGCGGTAGAAGATTAGAGTGGTGTCAAGAACATCAAATGTTTGGGATGCAAATGATTGGGCCACAGTTTTGTTTACAGACGAATCCAGATTTGGATTTCATCCAGATTCTCGTCGAGTAAGACTGTGGAGACGACCTGGAAATAATGAACGTTTGAGACACGTCCAGGAAGTCCACACATACAGAGGTGGTACAGTAATGCTATGGGGCGGAATCATGATCGGCGGCAGAACAGATCTCGTTTTTCCAAATCGCTCCCTCACAGCTTGACAGTACCTCGACACCATTCTTCTACCTATCGTCCGTCCGTTTGCTGGTGCTGTTGGTAAAAACTTCCACCTAATGCACGATAATGCTCGTCCACATGTCGCGCGTCTAGTGACTGACTGGCTCACCAACGAAGGATTTGATGTATTGCCATGGCCAGCACAATCACCGGACCTGAATCCCATCGAGCATGTGTGGGACATGCTTCAACGAAGAATTACCCCGCATATGGGGAACATTCACACAACGTTTCAATTGAGAGAGCTTTTAATCGCTGAATGGGCAAATGTACCTCAACAAGACATTGACAATCTCATTTTGTCGATGCACGATAGATGTAGGGCCGTAATAAACCAGCGTGGAGGCCATACTTTGTACTGATTTCAATTTTTTTTTGTATTATGTTTTTTTTTCGGGGTGCCAAAGAAGAGCCATATTTTTTTTAGTTTTGCTTATATGCGCACTCAGTATTTTTGACCATTTAATAAATTTTGTTGTAAGTTACATTCGTTTAATAATCACCCGTCAACTTTTTTTTTTCCTAAAGCGATCTAAAAAAAATTATTGCCATTTTTAAAAATATCCCTTGACTTTTCCGATGTGTGTATATGTACGTAGGCAACCTCTGCGTTGCTTAATATTTTTACAATTTACTTCTTTATTTTATGTTCATTTTAGAATGCCTATACACCCGACTTGCTGAAAATATGAAAATGTAACGTAGTTAATGAACTATTCTATTCTTTTTTTTTTTTTTGGAAAGAAAGTTTTTGGCTTTCTACTACTCCATCTGATACAAAAAAAGGGATGAGAGAATCTTCCAAAGAAAGGAAGGAAGTAATCAATTTGAAACTCTATACATGAATGTGTAGATCATGCAAAGAAGTAACTTTCAGACACAAACTGAAAGAAAGTCCTCGTGAAACAGCTACTTTCAAATAAACATTGAATTACACGAAAGAAAAAAATTCTTTCGAAACAAATACTTCTATATGAACACTGAATTATACAGAAGATACTTTTCTCTACTCCTAAAAATATAACCCCTTCAATTCAAATAAATGATTAAAAATTTAATATTTTCCTTATGTTACTTTTATACATTTGTAAGGACATGGAGAAAACGTCCAAATTGGAACAGTATCTGTTGAACACTGAATTATACAGAAGATACTTTTCTCTACTCAGTTTGTATTTCAAACATTTGTTGTGGAATAAGAATCAGATATCATTCACATGAGTTCTACTTTGAATGAATGGTAATAAATTGTACTCACATAGAACACTGTCACCCTCACTGGTATACACCGATGTTTCGCCTTAAGACACTTGCCCTAAAGGCACCCATTCATTTACAGGCCGCCTTCAGGCCGTGGACTGTCGATCAAGTCGGCCGTCGGCGACCTTATTGAGGCCACACATTACTCAGGCCGCCTGAGAGATGAAGCCTTCAGGTTTCGGCCGGACAGGTCGCAGACTGCAGGCGGCCTCATATTTCACTACACACGTCAGTCCAGTTGATCCGAAGCAGGCGAAGACGGCGACACAAAATATACCAAAAAGTATCAAATATGATTAACTTCGAAAAAAGTTTTATAGCGTGTTTATTAATAGTGTTATTACTATTAGAGAGACCACCTCGACAAAGAAAGCGATTTTGGGTGAAGGATTGGCTTCTTGAAAGAGAACATTTGTCATACATGCAACTAATTGAAAAACTCCGTATGTCTAGTACAGATGATTTAAAGAATTATCTTCGTATGGGTGATGTCACTTTTCAAAGGTTATTAAAACTAGTGAAACCTTTTATATCGAAGAGAAACACGAGAATGAGGAGAGCAATTAGTGCAGAGGAAAGATTAATTGCAACACTACGGTTTCTTGCCACGGGACGCAGCTTTGAGGATTTAAAGTTTTCAACGCTCATTTCTCCACAGGCACTAGGAGTCATTATTCCAGAAACCTGCAAAATAATTTACAAAGTATTGAAAAGAGAATATTTGAAGGTAGGGAAAAATAAATTTATTTCTCAAATTGTAACATAAAAATAAAAGACGTTTGATGTGAATAGGAGTGTACACATATTTCTTTTCATTTCTTGAAACTGATCAACTTCGTTAACTCTGACGGGACATCTTGGACGGGTGGCTGATATTGTCGTTCGAAAACGCATGGCTGATTTGGGACTGGTATCTGATGGTTGTTTAGATACGATGAGTAGGATACATTATAAACAGTCTCGTTAACAGATTGGCTCAGTACAATATCAGACTCACTAGTTAGTCTATTTTGAATGGCGTAAAAAAGGGTTTTATTAATCAAATGTTCCGCGTACAGTCTCTGTTCTTCATTTAGTCGACGAAACTTGTGGGCGACGTTTTCTCCATTATTATTTCAGTTTCCAAGTACATCCGAAGACTGGCAAGTCATTGCGAGAAACTTGAGAGTAGATGGAATTTTCCCAATTGCGGAGGATCTATTGATGGCAAGCATATCAGAATTGTCCAACCTGCTAAAAGTGGATCGTATTTTTATAACTACAAAGGCTACAATAGCATCGTCCTAATGGCAATTGTTAATGCCGATTATGAATTCATTTATGTCAGTGTTGGGTGTAACGGAAGAGTATCTGATGGAGGTGTTTTGGAGACGACAACTTTCTATGATAAACTGATGCAGGGAACACTGGGTCTGCCAAGTAAGGAATCGACGAAAGAAAACATGACTTTTGTATTTGTAGCAGATGATGCTTTCGCATTACATGAACACATAGTTAAACCCTTTCCTCAAAAAAACTTAACACCAGACGAGCGGATTTTCAATTATAGATTGAGCCGAGCCCGGCGTACTGTTGAAAATGCATTCGGAATTCTATCTAATCGATTCAGAGTTTTTCATACGTCAATCAACATGAAACCTGAAAAAATCAATTATATACTTCTTGCATCTTGTGCTTTGCATAACTTTTTACGACGACATTCATCAAACTCTTACTTGCCCAAAAATAGCATCGATACTGAAGTACTTGATACAGGGGACATAATAATGGGAGACTGGAGAAGTGATCACACATTAGGAAACTTACAACATGGATATGGACGCAATCCATCAAATGCAGCAAAGGAAACTCGCGACACTTACAAAAGCTATTTCATGAACAACGGAAAGGTATCTTGGCAAGATAGGTTCATATAAAATAGTACAATTTTGTATACAACAACTGCAAAATTGTTCCATAAATAAATATCATTAAACGTATATATTCGTGTTTTAATAACTATCGGAATAGCATTCCTATTAAGTATTATTTACTAGATAGGTATATATAAACTCACCTCATTCTCCGAGTTTTCTGTTTCGGCGTCTTCGTCATTTGAAATTGGTTGTATGGGTTCTTCTTGATCGGATGTGAATAACAGTAGTTTATAGTACCAAAGTGTAGGTACATATATTTCGTCAGTACCACTTCCGGATTTTTTACTTTTATTAACTTTTTTCAATTCCTTTCTAAAAGAACTTCTGAGATTATTGATTGTTTTTCACCGTGTCTATTGTTGCATTTTTATCAACACTTTTATAATATTGTAACAACGACGCATATGCTTTATCGCGCAATTGTCTGTTTGAATAAAATTTTGATTTTATTTTCCATAAACATGGATGACTCCTATAAATATCGATGAAACCTGTAATAAATTCAGGTTTGTTGCATCCCTTTTCACTCATTTTGATTGAAATAATGCGAATGAGGCACAAATTTCAAACTGAATTGAAGTTCAGATCTTCAGTCATGGACTGACGATAAATGAACACACACGATGCGAATTCATTGAGTTTCGATCGCCTGCAGTTCTGAACCTGTCATAGGACGGTGTGTCTGTGGTGAAAATTGGCCCTAAGGCGGCGCGCCTTGAGGCAACGGCCTGAAGGCGGCCTGTAAATGAATGGGTGCCATAAGGCTCTTCAGCCTGGTAAAGGAGTGGTTGCACTTGTGTCAAAGGCTGTAGAAATTGATGGTGGTTCAAAACCATTAGTCTTACATTTTATCATTCGTCAACAGTTCTTGTGCGGAAAATGTTTGGATATGTCTGAAGTTCTAAAACCAGTCATATCAGTTGTTAACTTCATCAGATCCACTGGGCTGAATCACCAACAATTCGGCGAGTATATTCAACAGATTGGAAAAAATGATTCACCATATCATACTGCCGTATACGCTGGCTTAGTTACGGAAAAGTCCTTAAGCGCTTTTTTGAACTTCGAGTAGAGATCGAAATTTTTTTAAATGAGAAGCAGTGCCCTTTTGCCAATTTAGAAAATAGTGAATGGATGTGGAAGTTAGCCTTCTATGTCGATTTGACAAATCATATGAACGAACTGAATTTGAGATTGCAAGGTCTATACACCAATATCAAATCCTTTAGGCAGAAAATAATACTATTTCAATCGCAATTATGTAAAAAAAATTTCACACATTTTGAAACATGTGAAATATTCAGCCACACTATAGAGACTGAATTCCCCGTCGATTTTGCAATCGAAACTTTGAGTGCTTTGAATATAAATTTTGATACTCGTTTTTCAGATTTTGATGTCATTGCGAATGAAATTAAGCTTTTTTAAAATCATTTTGATTCTGACATTGAAACCATGGCTCCGGAAGTCCAAATGGAAATTACTAATTTACGGTGCAGTGATATGCTTAAGAACAAATATCAAAATTCATCTTTGTTGGAATTTTATAAGAGTCTTCCACTGGAACAATTTGATAATTTGCATAAATTTGCTCGTGGATTGTTTTCTGTTTTTGGTACTACTTACTTGTGTGAGAAAACGTTTTCCAAGATGAAGTACACAAAGAATGTTTACAGATCTCAACTAACCGATGAGCATCTTAAATCTGTTTTGATAATTGGTACAAGTAAAATTGATCCACAACTACAAAGTATTGTCGGTGAAATATCACAATTACATAAATCTCATTAGTGCTTTTGTTTTACTGTGATTCATTTTAATTATTTGTTAGTTATTAATATGCTTAAACTCATATACTTAAGTTAAGTTTTCTTTGTCATCATTTCTAAGTTTTACCTTGCAAGTAAATAAAACCGAGTAATCATCATTCTGTGTTTTCTTTTTCAACTTATCACAGCAATAGTAACAGCAATTAAGTAATCATTGGCTGTCGCGGGCCGGATTGTTGACAATGGCGGGCCGGATTTGGCCTGCGGACCGTAGTTTGGAGACCCCTGTTCTAGACCTTGTTCAAAAATTTGAAGAGACCGGTTCTGTGTGCAAGAAAGCAGTAAAGCAGCCGAGAGTTCTTACGGAAGCCGCACATATTGAGATTTAAGGCCAATCCACCGTTGAGCCTACTACTTCAATTTCGAAAGTCGCTAAGTTAGTAAATATTTCAGTTGGTTCTATACACAAAGTTTCAAAACTAAACAAGTTCTTTCCTTACAAAATGAGTATTCTTCAGCAACTCAGTGAGGATGACTATGGTAGGAGAATTGAATTTTGTGAAATAATGACTGCGAGAATTCAAAATGACCCGAATTTAATAAAACATATTTGCTTCAGTGATGAATCAACTTTTTTTCTTAATGACTTTGTAAATGAGCATAACTGTAGATACTGGGATAATGAAAATCTACACTTGTTTCGAGAGGATCATACGCTATACCCACAAAAAATAAACGTCTGGGCTGGAATTCTGGGAAAAGAAATAATTGGCCCTATTTTGATTGAAGAAAATTTAACTGGTCGAATGTATTTAAACTTATTGGAAAATGTAATCGATCCACTGATGTCCTTAGAACGCCAAGTTGATGAAGAAGACAACCCGCTCTTGGATGAACAAAATTTATATTTTCAACAGGACGGCGCACCGCCACACTACGCATTGCATGTCCGACAGTGGCTCGATCAACGGTATTCTGACAAATGGATTGGCAGAAGAGGCGCTCTGGAATGGCCGGCGAGATCTCCGGATTTAACGCCATTGTATTTCTTTCTCTGGGGTTATTTGAAGACAATGGTATACAAATCTCCCCCGCAAGACATTCAGGATCTGAGACACAGGATTACTGACACATGCAGACAAATTATTAACGAAACATTTACAAAAGTCCGACAGGAATTTGAGAATAGATTTTACTTTTGCTTTGCTACCATTGGTGAACATTTTGAACACCTAATAAAGTAAGGTACATTTATTTAATTGTAATAGCTATTATTTTACTTTTTATTATAATTAGTTTTCTTTTTGCCCTATTTTCCGAGAACGGATCAACAAATTTCAGTTTTCTAAACGGGGTTGAGTGAGGATTTTTAAGATCTTTAAAATTATGTTTTACAAGATAGGGGGTGCCATTTAAAATTATTAAGTGGGGGTAGCTAGGGGTAAGGGGGTTAAACCTAAAATACCACTGGCACTGGTTTCAAACTTCCCCCTCGATATCTAAATTGACGTGTTTTTTGCCTACGGCCAATTCTCCCTGCTAAACGAAGTACTAGGGGTGGGAAGTTTTGAAAAGAAGGCACTGTATACATTTCTATTTAGTTATTCAGACATGTTTCGTCGATATGATCTATTTTTCTGACAATATTGCTCATTCATTATTGATATTGTTTTTATTGATAACATTCTTATTACCATTATTGTTATTATCATTACAGAAAAACACGAAATCCCACTACATTCTTGTCCCTGTTATCTGCTGAAATATGTCGAATCATATTGTTCCATCAAATTCCATATTTTGTGCGCCTGCCTGGTTTCTTTTAATTAGATTATAAATTATATCGTTTTTTCCTGCTCCAAAGAACGAGCCGGGCGATTTATGGCAGTCATATTTATTTATTGGATTAATACATGTAACATATTACCAACACAAGGAAGATATAAATAACTAGTGAATGTATGGTATTAATTTAGTGGACTGGTTTTCTATATTGCATTATAAATTGTCTAGCGATAGAATAAAACAACACAATGTGTTTCCAAACATCTAGTGAAATATACAGACTGACATAAATGAAATGAAAATAGAATATTCACAGAATTCATTTGGAAAAGTGGAATATGTCACTCAATTATTTGACCTTGAAACCTACGTGTGACAACTTTGGAAAAATTTAAATGAAAAACACTTTTTTGTTTAGAGTGGAATTTTGATTTCATCACCGGATTTCTTCTGGCAGTCAGTTGAAATAATTATACGGACGTAAATTCCCCCCCCCCACTTAGCCGTTGAACGGGGCAATATAGGGTGAATCTCCAGGAACTACATCGCTCGATTGTGAGAAAACTATAATTAGAAAGAATCTGAAAATTTGAGCGCAATCGAGAAATATACAGTGTCACACATAAAGTCCGCATCAAATGGAATTTTTTTTTGTTCATCTCTTCAAGCAACTTTTGATATCTCCATTAGGTTGTGCTTTGAAAATGATGCCAAATGACATTCCAAAAAATGTTCAGAAAAGCAGTTATTGCTCGAAATTTCGAAAATCGGTAAAGAGAAAAGATGATTGTTTTTTCATTTTTTACCCATATACCAATTTTTAGCTCTCTAGTACGAATTTTGTTTTTTTACAGTTTTTCGAAAATTTGACATTTGCCGATTTCTCAAATTTAGCCAAACCTCAACAAAGTTAGTGCTCTATGCCTAACTTATCTTTCCAACGCATTTTTATTACCAATTGCAATTCTAAATACAATTTATTTCGCAAAAATTTAAAACATCAGAAAAAATTATGCCAAAAATGATGTAAAGTTGATACAGTTTTTAAAAACAGATAAATATTTCACTTTATTTCTACTTTTTGCGAAATAGCTTGATACATAAGCATATTTAAAAAACAATGTCGATGAAAAGTCAATAATTTATTCTTTACTGCACTTTTCAAACAGTTAAACTTTGATTTACTAATTACGAAAAATTACAACGCAATTAAACTAAGGAAAGGAATTATACGAAAGTAATTTCACATTTACTAAATATCTTTTATGAGGTATAAATGAACAAAATTACTTCAGAAATCAATTTAGATCTTCTTGCCTAGAAAACTAAACCGTAAAAAATTCTAACAAACATGTGTTAAAATAAAGTTATAGTTTAAATCCCTATAATTATTAAACTAAAACCCTGGTATTTTTTTCTTTTGGTGAAGTTATCCTTAATAGGCAAAAAATAGATTACCGTTGCCAAAATAAAAAAATTGTTATTCTCTATTTTTTTATTGACAATTATAATTTTATAAAAAATACATTACAAACTTTTTTTTTCTAATTTTTTATTGTTTCAATGTCTCATGGCTGAAAACTAATTAATAATATTTTTTTTAATTTTTTTACAGTTATAGTTAATAAATTTATCATAAACAAATACATTGTTTTTGAGCAATTCGAATTTTTTTTTTGCATTATGTTAATGGAAAAAAATCATGATTTAAAAAAAAAAGGTTTCTTAAAAAAATTTCTCTGTGAAAATTATAAATAATCGAGATACAGTTTCGGGAGTCGGGACTTTTTTACGAAAATTCATTGATCTTTTCAAATCTTTTTTCAAATTTCCGAAATTTTGAAAATTTTCCGAGAAAGTAAGAGAAATCTAAAGCCCCATTTTTTTTTATTTAATTGTTTATAACTTTTGTAATTTTTATCGGCGCGTTTTCGGACCTTCCCTCAAACTTTCTAGGCAAAAATACGAATCGAATGACACCTTGGTCGTAATTTTTGGACAGGGCTGAAAAATGTTACAAAAAAAGTACATGTGAACTAGACTATATAGTGGAAATGAGTGTACCTGCTCTAACATAACCATTGTGTTAAATAAGCATCCTAACCAATTGTTGAAGATATGTTGACATTTGATTGTGCTCAATTACTAGTAATGAATGTATCAATTCATTACTATGAACTATCAATTTATAATGTAAATTGTAATAGGCGTGCTTTTGATAACACCAAAATTACAAGTGTTAGAAATTTATCTAACGCTAATTTATTGAATATGAAACAGAATATGATGTTAGAAAATTTTTCTTGTGTATATGGAATGAGATGTCAATTTGGCCTATGAAACTTTTTTGAACATTTTGCTCTATAATATTGAGCTATATTGCCTGGTGACGAAGAAAAGAGTAGACAATAAGCATAGAAATAACTGGATTATAGATGATGTAAAAATGGGGGAGGACCTGAAAAACCTATTTTGGTTAGCCAGAACGAGTGAACACTCAGATTTACAATCGAAATATAAAGCAACAAAAAAAGAATACAATCTTAAGATAAATGAATCTAAAAAAGCGCATTTCCAAAATACATTAAATGAAATGAGTTCCACAAAAAAACAGAAATATATATGGAAAACTGCCAACAAAAACTTAGGGACCCAATCAAAACCAAATCAATTAAATGAAATCAGTGTTGCAGGAAAAAATTTTAATAAAAAACAGGAAATTACCAGTCTTTGCTGAACATTTTGCAACTTCTAGTTGATTATAATATTTGGGTGCATTATACGAGAAGCAGCGGGTGAAGATGGAAGATTTGTATTTGGGGATGACTAGAAATGAACTGTTCCTTGTAGTAAAGCTGTTAATCGTAGATAATGTTTTAAGCTTCTTCAGTAAGTAATCAGGTTGTCGAGTAATCAAAACTTTATGTGTGTTGGTAAGAAGGTGTAGAGTTCTAAGTTTCTCAACATTTAACCATCCTGATTCTTGCATTGCTGGGGATATATGGTCATATTTCCGAATACCAAACGAGAAACGTAGACAGCTATTCTGAATACGCTGTAGTCGGAGAGCATCCGATTGTTTCAAAGCAGGTCCATAAATACTGTCGCAATTGGTAATTTTTGACATAATCAGAGACTCGCATAGTCTAAGTTTTAAGTTTGTGTTGAACAAATCACGATTAGGAAAAAGCTGTCTGAGAACGTTATAAGAAGATTGGTTCAGATAGCTGACATGTTTAGTAAAGCGGAGATCCAGATCAAACCACAATCCTAAGTTTTTTACCTCGTCCACGGAGGGAAGTATATCGTTTTCGATGCGAACTTGAAAGGTAGAGTTGGTGAGCTCTCTGTTCTTCTTAGCTCCGAACATCATTATTGCGGATTTGTCTGAATTGAGCTTGAGCTTATGGGCAGTAGAAATGTCAAAGATGGCTTGGAGATCGCCTGGCGAAAAAGAGAAATATAACTGCGTGTTGTCTGCATACTGATGTATATTGCATTTTTCACGGACAGATAAAAGTCACAAATATACAAGCTAAAAAGCAAGGGTCCAAGGATAGATCCTTGTGGCACTCCCTTTAATACTGGCAGAGCATCTGAAATAACTTCATCCACAACAACTCTTTGAGTCCGATTCTTCAGATAGTTTTCTAAGAGAGACACTCGCCTGGCGAAAAAGAGAAATATAACTGCGTGTTGTCTGCATAGTGATGTATATTGCATTTTTTCACGGACAGATAAAAGTCACAAATATACAAGCTAAAAAGCAAGGGCCCAAGGATAGATCCTTGTGGCACTCCCTTTAATACCGGCAGAGCATCTGAAATGACTTCATCCACAACAACTCTTTGAGTACGATTCTTCAGATAGTTTTCTAAGAGAGACACTGCTTTCCGAGAAAAACCGAAGTAGACAAGTTTGTCACACAATATCTCATGATCTAGAGCAGTGGTCGCCAACCTGTCGATCGCGAGCTACTGGTAGCTCGCGGAGGCAATTCCGGTAGCTCTCACAACGATTTTAATTTAAAAAATACAAACTGCAAAAAATCAGAGAAGCTTCCGAAAATTCCACAACAAAATCTAATTGTCATAATATTAAACATAAACAGCGGCAACGTTGCGGTGAGCGATCTGCCGCTGACGCCATCAAGCTAGAATCGGCTAGAACTGACCAGCCGGACCAGCGCGTTAGTGTTCGAGAACCTTCTGGATTGCTTTGAACAGGATAAATACGCACGGCGCGGCGACATTGCGCTTAGTTTAAATCTGAACGCGTAACCAACGTCCAGCGGTTGGGTTAGTAGAGAACAACAAAAATAATATTATGGCAAGCAGTTGTAAGAAGGTAAAGACATACCACTTTCATTCGGAATGGGAAGAACAATACTTTTTTACAGAAGTTGAAGATAAAAATATGTGTTTGTTATGTAATACTTCGGTCTCCGTTGCTAAAAAAGGAAATATTGAGAGACATCATAAAACTGTACATTCTAATTTTGAGAAATCATTCCCACTACATTCTGCCGCCAGAAAGGAGAAACTGAAACAGTTAAAAAAGCAGTTAATTGGACAACAATCAATATTTTTAAGAACAGTCGACAAAAATAAGGCTGCAACTGAAGCATCGTACCGTGTGTCCCAGATAATTGCACAAAAAAAGAAACCTTATGAAGACGGGGAAATGATAAAACAGGCGTTTTTAGAAGCTGCTGATTCGTTATTTGCCAGCTTTAGAAATAAAGACGAGATAGTTTCAGCTATAAAATCTATGCAACTTTCTGCTAATACAGTGATGAGATGTGTAGAAGTAATGAGCAATATTTTTTTACAGTTAAGAACTGACTCAGATAACTGTTTATTTTTCACTTCAACTGGATGAATCAACAGATGTCGTTGACACTGCCCAGATGGCCGTGTTCGTCAGGATGGTTTTTAGTGATTTTAAGATTAAAGAAGATCATTTGAAGTTCATTCCACTGAAAGGACACACTACTGGACATGAGTTGTTTTTTCATTAAAAAAATATTATTTCTTCCAAGAAAATTCCAATATCGAAAATGGTAGGCTTGACAACCGATGGCGCTCCAGCTATGGTGGGTTATGATAAGGGTCTGGTGGCGTTATGTCGTAAAGATGAAACTTTTCCGCAATTTCTCTGTTACCACTGCATTATCCATCAGCAAGCATTATGTGGAAATTTCCTGAAACTAAACAACGTTATGAAACTGGTGGTAAAAATTGTGAACAAGATTAGAGCTCAAGCGTTACAAAGAAGATTATTCAGAACCTTGGCCGATGAAGTTGACTGTCAATACGGGGACCTACTCCTTCACTCTGAAATCCGATGGTTAAGTAGAGGACGGGTGCTGAAACGTTTTAATGATGTCCTATCTGGCATAGTTCAATTTTTCAAACAACGCGATGAACCGACTCCGGAACTAGAAAATTCAATCTGGCTTAGAGATTTTGGTTTTCTCGTGGACATTACAGAGAAATTAAACGAACTTAATTTGCAGCTTCAGGGGAGAGACAAAGAACTAGCGGAAATGATTTCTGATATAAAAGCATTTATCAAAAAGCTGGAGTTTTGGGAACGAAACCTAATTAACAGCGATGCCAAGCATTTTCCTATTCTTTCAGAAAAAATATCTCAAAATCCATTAGAACCCTATGACAACAAATATCATGTAGAAATAATTTCTACCCTGAAGAATAACTTCAAAAATCGTTTTAAGGATTTCAATGAAATGGCTTTAGTAGCGCAGTTTGTTGTTTCACCCTTTATGGAAATTGACATCCAACAGTTTGCAACTTGTGTTATGCAGAACTTTGGCGAAGACATCGCTGCAACAGAAATGGAAGTCATTGAGTTTCAGCCTTAAAATCGTTAGTCCCAAGTACTGAATGTATCTGGCCTATTGTAAGTAAAGACAAATATTCAGTTCTATGCCGTGTTGCCTTGAAAGTGAAAGCATTATTCAGTTCAACCTATTTGTGTGAATCTTCTTTTTCCAATATGAAGTTTATTAAGAACAAATATCGCAATCGACTTACAGATGAACATTTGGATAATTGTATTCGAATGGCTGCATCAAATTATACTGCAAACATTAAAAAAATTATCGATGAGTCTGAGTGTCAGCCTTCTCATTGAACGTGCTTTTTTATTTTTCAATGTTTATGTTCATGATAGTGCGTTACCTTTTTGGTGTTATTATTAACTATTTTTGAATCATACGTGACATGCTGTTGTGGCTGGATAAAAGTTTGTGTTTATTTTTCAAACACCTTCGTTTGTTAGGTATGAATGTAGCTATGAACAAGTACGTATTAGTAATATTAGTTATTTTGTTATTAGTTTATTATTAGCACCTACGTATTATGTATTACCAGTTGAATAGTAAAATAAATACATATAATGATAAATTAACTGTGGATTATTTCATTTACGTTGCGTTACGTGGCTTCCGTGTGGGTAGCTCGCTGTTTATTCCAAAATTAACAAAGTAGCTCAACACATTGAAGAAGTTGGCGACCACTGATCTAGAGTGTCAAATGCCTTGCTGCAATCTAGAAGTATTAAACAGGTCAAATTTTGCAGCTTGAAAAATATCGTCAGTAATTGACAGAAGAGCCGTGGTGATACTATGCTGAGGTCTGAATCCTGATTGTACATATGTTATAATATGATTTTCATTGACGTACTCATTGATCTGATTTTTCAGAATCGATTCCACTACTTGAGAGAGATACGGTAGAATTGTAATTGGTCTTAGGTCAGAAAGGACAGTAGGTGAGTTACACTTAGCCAGAGGGATAACCAATTCATCCTTTTGGAAATTGGCAACTGGTAATGATAAAGTTCATGAGAAAGGTGAAGTGATTTATCAAAAAAGAGTCAATGAGATTGATCATTTTGAGGGATATCCCGTCAGAACCCAAAGCGTTGCGTATCAGGGAACTTCGCACAATCTCACAGGTGACTGAGGTGAAGTGAAAGGAGTTTTCAGTTTCTTTCCAAATAACATATCGATCTAATAAGGACAATTAGTGAGCAGATCTGATAGGTTGAGGTATGAAATTGAAGTGCTGGTTAATGAGATTGACGTCTTTTAATTCATCAGGGATATCTGATTTTTTGTTGTTCCTAAGGATATCAAGCGTTCTTAAGGTATTCCAAGTTGCTTTGGAATTTTTATTTCTTAAAACAAAGTCCAGATTTGCTTTTTTCTCACGTCGTATCGCAATACATGTATAATTTCTGAGGCCCTTATAGCTATTCCAATCGGCGATAGATAAAGATTTCTTCTATTTACTCAGAGCTCGGTTTTTGAGTGCAATCATCCAATATGAATCGCTACTTTCGCACAGGCACCGCTCTCAAAGCGCCTCAAAGATTTTCCTGTAGTGCTTGTGTTCTGTCCTTAAAAAAATACTGAATTTGAAAAATTGCAATTCATCGAAAGTCGTTTGTGAAAACCGAGCATAATAATTTGTGTAGTGTGATGCTTCATAATATTCATATTCATATGCAGCGATATCTCTCTAACAGTCAATTTTTTGAATCACCATCCGAAATTACAAAAATATTTTCTAAAAGGGGGAAGATAATATCCTCTCAAACTTCTCACCCATCTTATTGTTTCATATTCTATATATCATACAAAAGACGTATTAAATTTATGACTTATCGCTTGACTTATCGATGGAAGCGTATGCCACATATATGATTGTGGGAAGGGTGGCATTATGGATGTAATGGTTCGGAAGAGGTTTTTGGCGCCACCCTCCACAGAACACATACACAATCACGCGGACTGCACGCTCCTTGACTTCGCGCACATAATAATTCACGGGTAATGGGACAAACAATTAACGACATCTCACCGAGGAGACAATCGTTCAGTGTTTGTTTTTGTCATTTGATTATAGCTTCAATAATAGAGTCTTTTGGTTGTATCCAAGAAATTTGTTGTTATTCAGAAATTGATTGTAACTTCTCGTTTTTTTTTTATACTGTTTGCGAGACAATCTGAATGAAAAGAAATCCTCTTTACCAATTTTAACTTGTTAGATTTTCCAGTTTTATTACTCACTGGATAAGCGATTATCTCAAGAACAGGTCACAGATATCAATATCAATATTGATACTTTTAGGTATAGTCGAAGTAAACGATATTGTGCATATTTCAAGATATCGGCACTCTCTCAAAGGCCAAAAACCCAATACATAGAAAACTAGTTCACGTGGACTGTGGACTTGGTGGTTCGTATCGGATTATTTTTATTAACCGAGTTTTATGATTGGCTGAAGAGTCATACACTTGAATTTGAAGTCATGGTACGTTGACGAATAGAAATCGAGGAAGGTTATCGCCGTCGTGTTCAGTTCAGGACTGATCGCGATTTAAGTGTTGAAATTCGATATTGGTACCTAATTACCTAAAACTTTTGTTATACGTTTAAAATGTGGCGTCCTTGGACAAGTACGAATAGTAATAACGAGTGTGATAACAACGCAGACTTTTTCCAGCGAGATTCCAATAGATATTGAAGAGAGTATGTTTCAATGAATATAAGAATCTACAGCTCAAGTTTAGTTTCGAGGGAAACAAACTATTACAAGCAACATCAGATTTCTCAACTGTACGTGAAATAGTCAAAAACAAACCTTATGAACGTGAAACGCGATGTAATACAGGATTACCAAAACTTTTAGATGTTCATCTAATAAAATCATTGAAGAAAACAATATACAACTGTTACAAAAGCAATGAGATTCCTACAACTGAAATCATAAGGAAGAAATTGAATACTTCCGGCCATTACGTGAGCTGCTGTGACAAATCTCTTCAGAATTGGATAAACTAGGGTTTATATTTAAAATAATAAACAAACGTCAAGCAGTTATAAAGCAGAAGAATAGTGGAATTGCGTAACAAATACTCAGAATAAATAATTAAATATAGACAAGGACAACGGCAAATTTTCTATTTGGACGAAATTTGGTATAACACTCACGACACAGTTACGAAAGGGAGGACTGATGGTTCGAAAATGTGTACGTCTAACATGCCTGCAAACAAAAGATCTCGACTAATCATAGTGTATTACGGAGGAAGTAAAAGATGGGTTCCGAATTCTTTAAAAGTATGAAATTTGAAATGTTGACTATCATAAGAACATGGAAGCTAATATTTTCGAGGAATTGTTCAAATACACATCTATTCCAAATTTGGATGCGAACGCTTGACAACGCTTCCTATCATTCGCGATAGCTCATCGAAGTACCGAATAAAAATTTGAGGAAAGCTGGAATACAAAGTTTTTTAATGGATAACAATTTGTATTTCGTACTATACTAAAAACCAACTACTTGAAGTTCAACAGACAGAAACATTTGAAAAAGTATATGCCCTTGAGAGTATTGCTGAAAAGTATGGACACACCATACTGAGACTTCCCTCCTATTCTTGTGTTTTCAATCCCATCGAGTTGATTTGGGGAAAATTGAAACAGAGTATCAGGCGTGAAAATAATTTTGCAAACTTTGATAAGAAGGCTAATTATACAGGGTGTTCCTTAAACACATGCTAATATTTAAGGAGGTAATTCTTAGACCCATTTTAAGGAAAAAACATCCTATGGACGTATGTCCTAAACGCCTTAACTTTTGAGATACAGGGTGGCAAAGTTTTCAAAAATAATCAGTTTTTTAATAATAACTGAGATCATTTTGTAAACATCTTTGGCATATTTGGTACATATGTTCCATGCCTCAAGGCGCATTTTCTGATGTACAATTCTCTTAATTTTCTCTGCCAGTGGCGTACGTACGAGTTTTGAAATATATGTTTTTGGCGAAAAAAATACTACGCCACTGCTTTATCTTGAATTAAAAATTATTCTTAAAATCTCCATACATTTTTGAGCACATTTGATTTGCTGGGTTTTCTTTGTCCGACGCATGGTTTTCGCTCAAAAAATTAAAAATCGCTTTACTTAAGGATAAATTCCTTAAAAGTCTGATGCGGTATCGTGCAAGTTATGTATATAAAACCCTCCTTTATGCTTATTCATCAAATGCTGACTAAGTTATAATAAACTTATAAAAGCTAGCCATCTTGAAGGAAGAGTCAGTTCTGTTAGTACGATTGTCAGAGTAACTTCTGTACAATAAAGTCTGTAAATCTAAATAAAGTCTTTTTAAAAAGTGGTTCCCGTGGCCCGAAACTATAATTGGCGCAGTCGATTGTAGGATAGTGGAAGAAAATCGATCCTGAATTTTCTTCAGTACCAACTGTTTGTTCACTACAAGAAACCAGCTTCGTCCACCAACCACCCACAAAAAGGACCGGATCGTCAGACTCAGCTACTACAGTCCTCCAGGAAAGAATACTGACACACCATCGAGGTAAGTCGAGTTTTCCTACCTGATTCCAAAATTTCCTTAAATCTTTATCGTAAATATTTGTGGAAGTTTCGGAAAAGTGATTATTATAATCAAAAAACGAAAGCAGACATCATTTTCTCTTATAGCAATTGAAATTGGTGACAGGACTATAGAAGTCACGTAGATTAAGGAAGACAATTTAAATACTGATTTAAATTGAAGCAATTAAGTGAAAAACGCCGAATAAAAATTTCATACATTCAAATCATTTTTCTCTTTCCTCACTCATAGCAAACAATAAATGCATAGTGTTCACTAAATAGTAAAACAAAGAAGCTAAAGAATAACTTGCTGCTACTTATATCATATGCTTAATAGACAGAAAATAATCTATTTATATCATACGCTGATATAAAGAGAGTATCAATTTCACACACACACAACGACGCTTCAGAAATATTCTTGTGATAAACTTCGCAATATTATTACCGTGATTCTTTTCTGAATAAATGAAGAAAGCAAACTCTTATCTTGAATAGATTCGCTGAGTAATCTTTTCCGATAAGATCGCGACAATAATACATGACCGAACCTGAAATTGAAGATTTAGTACAGTCGCTTGTCTCTCTATCCGTTTCAAATATGTCCACCGAAATTAATTATACTTTATTTAAAATTTATTCTGACACCATACCTTTGTATGATGGATCTCCAGACACCCTCGAAATTTTTATAAATGCAATTGACAAATTTCATAATAAATATTATAGCGCTGACGATACACTAAATCAGTGTATCTTGAGTATTATTATTGGTAAACTCAGAGATAGAGCACAATTATTGATTGGTGCAAGAACGGAATTAAACACATGGATTTTAATAAGAAATGAATTAAGAAATACATTTGGTGATAGACAAAATTTAGATAACCTTGAACAACAACTTTTTACACTTGTCCCTAATAGAAACGAACACCCCCTCGATTTTGCGAAAAGAATACAAGTACTGAGAAGTAAATTAATCTTTAAAATTAATTCTATTGCCGCTGTAGACCCACAGACTAAAGCGATATATATTCGTCAATATCAATCACAGTCTTTGAAAGTATTTATGAGAAATTTAACTATTAGATTACAAGATAAAGTAATTGTTCAAAAACCAGATAGCCTTGAAGAAGCAATGAATTTAGTTTTGGAAGATGAAAATTTTAGACAAACACAAAATATGGTTTTTCAGAACCGCTCAAGCACTAACGTTCAAAAACAACACCCACCAAAACAAATAAAATCAAATTATAGTAATTTCCCTGTACAAAATTATTCACACTTACAAAATTTTCAACAAACTAACTTTAGAAATCCTACACCTTCTACTAGTCAAATGCCAAATAGACCTTTTAATAATTATCAACAATTTAACCAAAAACCACAATTTCCAAGCCAACCCATAAATATCCAACCTAAACAAGTTCAACATAAATTTTTAACGAATAAACAAGTGTTTGGACCACCCCAAAATGTGTTTAAACCAACAAATAAACCTGATACTAGAATCATTCAACCAATGTCGACTACTTCTAGAAATCCTACGGTTAGTAGATCAAATATGCCTTACCACCCAGCAAATAACCGATCTTTTAGGCAACCCCCAAGACAAACCTTTATAAGTGAAGAACTTTACAACCATAATGATGACAATGAATACGACATGACACTAGGTTACCCCATTAACCAATACCCTGTCGAAGACCAATACCCAATTGAAGACCAACACCCTCCAGATCAATATCAATTAACTGATGAATTAAATGAATATTACTTTACTCCCCAAGAAACGACTGAAATAACTGACTCAAACACTGAATACGAAGACGAAAATTTTTACAAACCGCCTCCGATAAACAAGACGGTATAATAGAACTTTATTCAGGTTCTATAAATGGATTACCTTATATACAAATCCAAAATCCCCCTATTAAACTACTAATTGATACCGGATGTCATACTTCCATGTTAAGACCATCTATTGTAGAAAAATATTATCCAGACAGAATATTTAGAGAACCCTCTCAGTTAAAAACTTCATTAGGTGAAAAAGAAATTCAATATAAAGCTATTATCCCAGCTTTTGAAGAATTTCAAAGCAACTATGAAACGGAATATATTTTATTCCAATTTCATGAATTTTTTGATGGAATTTTAGGTTTAAAAGAACTTAAAAATCTTGACTTAAATATCGATTTTAGCAATCAAATCTTAAGAAATGAAAATGTACAAATCCCTTTCTACTATAGACAGCCTCACGAAACTTCTTTTACTATCGAAATACCACCATATGAAACTTTAATAAAGAAATACCCTGTCGATATCAGTGAAGGAGAAATAATAATTCCAGAGGGATTTATTGATAAACTATACGTACCTGAAACAATAACTTATGCCAAAAATTATCGCGCAACTTTCGAAATTTTTAATAAAACTAATAAAACTATCTCTATAACAATGAATGAACCGTTCCCATCCAACCAAATAAATAAAGAACAATTTGAATTTTATAATATTGAACAAGCCTTACCTGAAAATTATAATAATAATTCCATAACTGATATAACAAGTAAAATTAGGACCGACCATATGAACACGGAAGAAAAAAACGCAATTTTAACAGTTTGCAAAGAATTTTTAGACATATTTCATGATGAGAATACTAAACTTTCTTTCACAAACAAAATAAAACATGAAATTAAAACGACAGACGAAATACCAGTACACACTAAATCCTATCGGTTTCCTCATTGCCATAAAGAAGAAGTAAATAAACAAATAGAAAAAATGTTGAATGACGGAATAATACGACCATCATCATCATCTTGGAGTAGCCCTATTTGGATTGTACCAAAGAAAGCGGACGCCTCAGGAAAGAAAAAATGGAGAATTGTCGTTGATTATAGGAAATTGAACGAAAAAACGATTGATGACCGATACCCCATTCCTAATATCGAGGACATACTGGATAAACTAGGGAAATGTAACTACTTCACTACTCTAGATTTAACTTCAGGATTTCACCAAATAGAGATGGAAGAAAATTCTATTGACAAAACAGCCTTCAACGTAGAACACGGCCATTACGAATATGTCAGAATGCCGTTTGGATTAAAGAACGCTCCAGCGACGTTTCAACGCGTTATGGATTACGTTTTGAAAGACCTAAGAAACAAAATATGTCTCGTCTATATGGACGATATAATAATTTTTTCGACCTCCCTTCAGGAACACATCTCTAATCTAAAACAAGTCTTTAAAGTATTAAGAGAAGCTAAATTGAAAGTACAATTAGACAAATCGGAATTCTTAAAACAAAATGTAGAATTTTTAGGACATATTGTAACACCCCACGGTATAAAACCCAATCCGAATAAAATAAAAGCAATCCAAAATTTTCCCATACCAACTACTGCTAGAGATATTAAATCATTCCTCGGTTTGCTAGGATATTATAGAAAATTTATTAAAGATTTCGCGCAATTAACAAAACCGCTAACTCAATGTCTAAAAAAAGGAGAGAAAATCCTTCATTCTGCCGAATTCCTAGAAACCTTCGAAAAATGTAAACAAGTTTTAACTAATGAACCTCTTCTTCAACATCCCGATTTTAGTAAACCTTTTATCTTGACAACCGATGCTTCTAACGTAGCAATTGGAGCTGTGTTATCACAAGGCCCTCTAGGTAAAGATAAACCCATCGCGTATGCCTCAAGAACTTTAAATCCCGCAGAACAAAATTATTCAACTATAGAAAAGGAATTATTGGCAATTGTCAATTTTACCAAATACTTTAGACCTTACCTTTTTGGTAGAAAATTTATGATTGTTACCGATCATAAACCACTCCAATGGTTATTCAATTTAAAAGACCCCTCTTCAAAATTAGTAAGATGGCGCCTAAGATTAGAAGAGTATGAATATAACATCATACATAGAAAAGGAAAAAAGAATTCTGTTGCTGATGCCCTATCCAGAATTGAACTACATCCATTAGAAAATTATTCTTTACTAGGAAATTTCGATACGGAAGAAGACCGTTTAGAAGATTTCGCAGAATATTGCGTAGATGAAAACGATAACCCTGAGATTGATGAAATTGCCAAAATAGTGCAAGAAATAGATGAACTCGCCAATGAAGAAGTCGAAAAACATCAATCAAGAGAAGAACCCCAACCCGAAAATTACCACACAGGACATTTTCAACCAGCTAAAGAAAAACAAAAACTCCCAGAGGAAAAGAAGATTAAAATACTTTCAGACATAATAGTCGTACCAGCCCAACAAGAAGAACCGAAAATAAAACACTCAAATGAAACACAACATTCTTCGCAAGAAGACCCAATTTTAGAAATCCCAATATCAGAGCAACCATTAAATAAATTTAAAAATCAAATATTCTTAATTCAAAGTAACGACATAATTTCACCAAAAGTAAGTATAACTAAACCCTTTGATAAGACACGTTTAAAAATCGTAATATCTAATAGAAACATTGAAAACGATATAGTTAAAATCTTTTTAGAATATTTAAAACCTAATACTGTTTATGGTATAATATTTCAAGAGGAACTAAAGAATGTAATAATTCCGATAATCCAAAAACATTTTAGAAACTCAGCCTTTAAACTTGTTCAAAGTAATATACTATTGAAAGACATTTTGAAGAAAAATGAACAACGAGAAAAAATTAAATACCATCATGAAACAAAAACTACACATAGAGGCATAAATGAAACAAAATTGTCTCTATCAAAAGTATACTATTGGCCTAATATGATTCAAGACATAACAAACTACGTAAATACATGCGTAACATGTCAAAAATCAAAATACGAAAGGCACCCTAATGTCATAAAATTTAACCCAACACCAATTGGAGAATACCCGTTCGAACATATTTATGTTGATGTTCTATCACTTGATAGACTAAAATTCCTAACAATTATTGACAGCTTTTCGCGCTTTGCACAAGCATACCCCATACAACTAAATGCGACAGACATCTTAGATGGTTTATTAAAATTCATATCTCATTACGGTATTCCAAATAAAATAACCTGCGATTCTGGCACAGAATTTAAAAATAACTTGATTGAAGATTTTTGCAAACTTCATAAAATTATGTTGCATTACATCACCCCAAAAAACCCGAACAGTAATAGTCCGGTAGAACGTTTTCATTCTACTCTAATTGAGGAAATACGAACTTTAAAATTAGAATTTCCTAATCGACCAATAACAAAACAAATGTTGTATGCGATTCTAGGATATAATAATACTGTCCATTCCGCAACTAAATTCACACCCTTCCAAATTATTAAAGGTAATGTAGAACACCAGAGCCCTTATGATGTAACGTTAGAAAAGATAACCTCAAACTATATAGAAAAACATTCAAGAAATATGAAAATATTAAAAGAAATAGTAGAACAAAACAATGAAAAAGCCAAGAACCTATCTAAAGTAAATTCCAACAGAAATGATCCCCCAGAAATTGAAATTGATAAAAATACTTTTCTTAAAGAAACTCCTCGAAATAAATTATCACCCTTATATAAGGAAATTCAACCAAAAAAAGATAGTAACTTCAAAATTGAAACTTCTAAATCAAAATACCATAAAAGTAAGTTAAAGCCACAAAGAAAAATCATTAAGAAACAAATTGTTTCAGATGACAACGTTATACCTTCTACTTCTCGGAATCCTTGCGACGACAGGACAAGACATAATAATGACGAGGATAAATAACCCTATCCTTCCCTTTTCCCTTGGAAAAGCAAGATCCACTACACAAAAACATACGTTTATAAAATACATTGACTTAAAACAATTTGATTCTCCCCTAAACATCTTAAATAATAATACAAAAACAATCGCAGAATTTATCTTGATCAAAGACCCTTTATACCCACAACTACACCACATGTATAATCATCTGAATTATTTGCTAGACACAATCAAAGTGAAATTAATCAATATTAAACCTCAAGAAAATAATCGATCGAAAAGGGCACTTATTAATATAGTAGGCAGAACAAGTAAATGGCTCTTTGGTACTTTAGATGATGAAGATGCAGAAAAATATAATAAAGCAATTTTCACTTTGGAAAAGAATCAGAACATGCTTCACCATGATTTAGAAAATTACCTAACTATCACAAGAAAATTTATGAATGAAACTACGAATAGCTTACAGCAAATTGTTAAAAACCAACAATTAATTGACGAACAAATAAAAAGTATTGTCTTAAATTTGAATAAGTTCACGCTATTCTTAAGACTTCAAAATTCTCTTGATACAATGATAATAGATTGTCAAATTATATTATCAATACTTAATAACATTGAAGATTCAATTTTATTTGCAGAATTAAACATCATTCATAGCACGATATTACCATTATCTGATATCGAAGAATTATTAAAGATAATGTCAAACCTTTACAAAGGCAGTTTACCAAACTTTAAAAACATTCAGTCGTATAATAAATTACTAAAAATTGAAATTAATTATAAAAATGGAATTATTATATTTGCAATTCATTTTCCGATACTTCTTGAAAATGTTTATGATTACTTCCATTTGTTCCCAATTCCAATACTCAACCAAGCTATCGTTCCTTTAAAACCCTATATAATTCTTAACTCGACTTACCATCATTATGAAGATGAACCCTGTACGAGAATTGAAAATACCTGCATATACCATGTTGACAACCAAATTTCAAAAGAAGATTGTTTACCGAAATTACTAATTGGTAAAACCGATCATCAATGCCAGACGATTCAAATTCAATTAGACCAGGACATAATAGAACCTGTCAACGATGCCTACATGATTATTATCCCCATTGATAAGATCATGATTGAGAAAAATTGTAAGGAGCATGGATACGAAAATATCAGACAACCACAGTTGATCCATATCCCACATAAATGTAACCTCACTGTTAGAGGCGAAGTTTATTCCAACGACGCCACTTCCGTTCAAGGAAACCCTCTACAGTTACCCGAAATAGATACTATTCAGCTACATCCTGAGAATAACCCTATGAAAGTTCCTGAAAGAGTAAACCTCGACGAACTAACCCGACTTCAGGACCTTGCTGAAAAAACCCAATTACATCGACTAGAAGCCTTAGAAGAAGACAGCACTTCTTATACTTTAATGTATATTTGTATATTCATAGTTATAATACTTATTACATATTTTATTTTATATTCCAAATATAAGAACAAATTCAAATGTTTTAAAAGGAAAAATAAACAAGAAAATATTCATTTAGAAAATGTTGATGAAAATAATGTTAACGTATTATTTTCATCTTAGGGATGGAGGAGTTATGTATATAAAACCCTCCTTTATGCTTATTCATCAAATGCTGACTAAGTTATAATAAACTTATAAAAGCTAGCCATCTTGAAGGAAGAGTCAGTTCTGTTAGTACGATTGTCAGAGTAACTTCTGTACAATAAAGTCTGTAAATCTAAATAAAGTCTTTTTAAAAAGTGGTTCCCGTGGCCCGAAACTATAATTTGCATCGACTGAAAGCAAACTAAGAGATCAGATTTGTTGCAAAATAATTGAGGATCTAAGAGGTATTTGTTTGTTGTCAGATGCACTGTTCTCAATTAAAATTACGCCATAACACAACACCGCTTAATAATTTTTGAAAACATAAATTTAGTTATCCTGGAATAAATGACGTGTAGCAGAATTTATTTACTGCACCTCTTGGAAATATGGAGTTTGTCGATATGTGATTTTTTTTAAAGATTAAAAACAGAAAAAACAGCGTACCCACCATAGCAATAAAAAACGAATTCTCTGTATGTACATACGTCAGTAGCTAATATTGATGTTGGTTTAAAGTAAGGTGTTGGTGTTAAAAACTGTCACAGCGCGTTTTGATTGATTTTGAAGTGTTATTGAAGTTATTTTGGTAGTCCGCTGTTTTTCTGAATATCAGTAAATATGGTAAATTATACGAATGCGGAAATGGCGCAAATGCATTACGTATATGGCCTTGCCGATGGTAATACAACAGAGGCCAGGCGCATTTATCAGGAAAGATATCCTAATCGTGCCTTACCAGATAGCCGAACCTTTTCAAATATTCATCGTCGACTTGGGGAAACTGGTAGTTTCAAGAAAGGGACTCCGGAAGGTAGACCTCGTTAGTAAGACCTCCTGAAATTGAGGAAGCGGTGCTGCAAGAAATTGAGGAACATCCTGAGACGAGTACGAGGAAGATCGTTAGAACTCTGGATATTTGTCATCAAATTGTTTGGCGTATTTTGGTTGATTTTTTGTTATACTCATACCATATTTCAAGAGTGCAGGCATTACTCCCCAGAGATTTTCCACAGCGTGTGAACTTCAGTCAGTGGTATCTACAAACTATTACACTAAATCCGCAGTTTGAGACACAAATTTTGTTCACAGACGAAGCAAATTTTTCTCGGAATGCCATTCAAAATTTCCATAACAATCATGTGTGGGCTGAAGAAAATCCCCATGCAATAACCGAAACCCATTTCCAACACCAATTTTCGGTTAATTTATGGGCAGGAATTATAGGTGATCATCTAATAGGCCCATTTTTTCTACCAGGACGCCTTGATGGTCGTTCTTATTTGCACTTTCTCGAAGAAGACTTACCTGGGTTATTGGAAGATGTGCCACTTGCGTTAAGGAATCGAATATGGTACATGCACGATGGCGCCCCTGGTCATTTCAGTGTAATTGTCCGAAACCATTTAAATACAGTTTATCCTAATCGTTGGATAGGTCGCGGAGGACCTCAGCAATGGCCAGCAAGATCCCCCGATCTCAACAGTTTAGTTTTTTTTTATGGGGTCACCTTAAAACTCTTGTGTATAAAACTCCCGTTGATACTTTAGAAGATTTAAGAGAGCGAATAGTAGCCTAGTCTGAAACTATACGAAATACGCCGGGAATATTTGAACGGGTGCGTAATTCCATGCGTAGAAGGGTGGAAGCATGCATACTAAGTGCAGGTGGCCACTTCCAACAATTTTTATGATCAGTTTTGGTATTATTACTAATTAACAAATTTGTGCTATTCGTTTAGTCTTACTGTCACAAAATAAAATAAAACTCGATTTTGTGAAAAATTTATTTTTTTGCAGATTATGTTTTCAAATATTATTAGGGAATTGGTAATGCGTTATGAAGCAATTTTCAGATTCTTATTCATTTTTGAATTGATCTAATTTCTTAATTTGCTTTCTGTCGATTTTTATTTTTTTGAGTGAAAATCATGCATCGGACAAAGAAATACCAGGACATCAAATTTTCTCAAAAATAAATGAGGATTTTAAAAATGATTTTATTTTGAAAAGAAAGCATTGGCGTAGTACTTTTTCCCCAAAAATATTCAATGCGAAACCCGTAGGGATGCCACTGTTTGAAAAAATACAAATTTGTGTACATCAGAAAATGCGCCTTGAAGCATGGAACATATGTACCAAATATGCCAAAGATGTCTACAAAATTATCTCAGTTATTATTAAAAAACTGATTATTTTTGAAAACTTTGCCACCCTGTATCTCAAAAGTTAAGGCGTTTAGGACATACGTCCATAGGAAGTTTTTTTCTTAAAATGGGTCTGAGAATTACCTCCTTAAATATTAGCATGTGTTTAAGGAACACCCTGTATGTGTTAAAGCTATCCGGAAATAATTCTAAATTAGTGATGGATGAGTCGAGCCAGGTTTCGGTTAGTGCAAAAACGCGATAGTCGCTTTGGAATACAGAATTCAGTATCTGACCAGTTTTTGTCTTTAATCTCAGAGTATTTTGGTAAAAAATTGATAAGGTGTTCGTATCTTTACTAACACCTGGCTTTGAAGCTACGAGGGAAATATGACAATTACCCTGTAGTTGCTATTGAGAACTTAAGAGACTATTCTTAAATATTTTTAAAGTTTCTGCGTACGAGACCCATTCATTTTTTTCTCAGACTGCATGATCAATATTCACATCTTTGTTAGTTAGTTTCATGCAGTTAGAGCATTTTTTAACGGATGATTGACACTGATTTAATTCATGGGCACCCCCACAATAGCTGTTAATAATATTAACAGCTATTTCACAAAAAAAGTAATTTATTTCATGTGGTGAAAAATCAGGAGTTCATAATTAATGACTTTCCAACAAGCCTTTGCTCTGTTTTCAGATGTTGAGGTATTTTTTTTCCTGAAAATCATTGTTCCAAAAGTTATTCAGGGTGGCTCGTTTTCCACCCAAATAATTTGTAGCTCCCGAACCATAAGCTTCAGCCCATATGTTTTATACTTTGTTGAAATCTGCTCATCATGGAACACCTGATAATGCGAAACAATATAGAGTGATCCATTTGAAAAAAAATCGTGATATGCTCTGGAGGTCGATAGGGGAAATAAAACATTAAATTAATTAATTTTCTTTTTTCCCTATTTTACGAGAACGGATCAACCAATTTCAGTTTTCAAAACGGGGTTGAGTGAGGATTTTTAAGATCTTGAAAATGATGTGTTACAAGATAGGTGGTGCTATTTAAAATTATTAATTGGGGGTAGCTAGGGGTAAGGGGGTTAAACCTAAAATACCACTGGCACTGGTTTTAAACTTCCCCCTCGATATCTAAATTGACGTGTTTTTCGCCTACGGCAAATTCTCTCTGCTAAACGAAGTGCTGGGGGTGGGAAGTTTTGAAATGAAGGCACTGTATGCACATATGTTTGCATATTCTATAATTTTATATTTATAAGGTATATTATAAATTTATACTTTTGAGTATTGTCTTCATTGCATAATTTGTATGGATGAAATGCTTCTATCTATCTCGAAACAAGTATTCACTTACTTATCGAGCATCTTGTTATTTATTTGAAATTTCAATTTGTACTTCTCATTTGTATTTGTATTTGGATCTTAAATAAATAACATATTATTATTATTATTATTATTATTATCTATTTACATATTGATGAACAAAATTTTTATGGCAATAAAGGTGAAATAAATAAATTATAATAATGTTAATAATTATATAGCATTTATTGCCCAACAGAAACCATTCACAAGGCAATTTTCAAAAGATAGCAAATACAATATAATTAGACAACAACAAATGAAAGATGACATGGATACAACACAAAAATGGAAAGAAAAAGATAACATCTGTGATTGATTCCCAAATTGCTTATAGATATGCTCAAGATTTATTTCTTAATTCACTCTCGCTGCAGTTGAAAATATCACACAAATTTGATAATGACTACAAATAAATTGCATTGAATTCATTTTAGTTTTCATTTGTTCTTTCAGAGATTTTTAATCAGTTTATAGTCTAGTTCACATGTACTTTTTTTTGTAACATTTTTCAGCCCTGTCCAAAAATTACGACCAAGGTGTCATTCGATTCGTATTCTTACCTAGAAAGTTTAAGGAAAGGTCCGAAAACGCGCCGATAAAAATTACAAAAGTTATAAATAATTAAGTGAAAAAAAATGGGGCTTTAGTTTTTTCTTAATATCTCGGAAAATTTTCAAAATTTTGGGAATTTGGAAAAAGATTTGTAAAGATCAATGAATTTGTGTGAAAAAAGTCCCGACTCCCGAAACTGTATCTCGATTATTTATAATTTTTACAGAGCTCTGAAAATAAAGCCAAAAGCGGGTAGTCTGGTTTCCGCGCGCCTTTCGTCACTCTGACATAAAAACAAAAAAAAATATTTAAACATATTAAATGTAAATATCAAGGAATGAAAAAATTCATGTAATGTTGGGATACATCAATAAACAATAATCCACAGTCAAAAAATTTGTATCCCAATTTTAACGTTAATTATAAATTTGTTAATTAATAACTTTTTATGAATTGAAAGTTAATATAAAAATCCCTATAATTATTAAACTAAAACCCTGGCATTTTTTTCCTTTGGTGAATTTATCCTTAATAGCCAAAAGAATAAATTACCGTTGCCAAAATAAAAAAAATTATTATTTTCAATTTTTTTATTGACAATTGAAAATTATAATTTTATAAAAAATACATTACAAAATTTTTTTTTCAAATTTTTTATTATTTCAATGTCTCATGGCTGAAAACTAATTAATAATATTTTTTTAAAATTTTTCACAGCTATTGTTAATACATTTATTATAAACAAATACATTGTTTATAAGCAATTAGAAATTTTTTTTTGCATTATGTTAATGGAAAAAAATCATGATTTTGCGAAAAAAAATGGTTTCTTAAAAAAATGTCTTTGTTGCTAAAAATGCTTTTGTTAATTAACAATTGTTTTTTGCAACTAAATATTAAAATTAAGGAACCGTTTTTTTTAAATCATAAATTCTATCGTTTTTCGAGGTTTTGTAAAAACTTTTTTTTATTCTTTTTTTAATTGTTTATTTAAAAAAAAATGAACAATTTTTTTTAATTTTTTTTTTCAATGCTTTGTTCTATAATGAAAATAACTGTTTTTTTTAATTCATTCTATTTTTTATAAAACTTTTAATATTGTGATACCTTGATACTTGTCTTTTTCATTTGCTCCCATTATTTTTTAATTATTGATCGTTATTCATTAAAAAAAGAAAAATTTTCAAGTCTTTTCAACATAAACTTCGTGTCATGTAACAATAAATCATAAGGATTTCATTACTTGCACTTTTAGTAGTTGTAGGATCCATTAACATTCACTTATTGTCATATTTGTATGGAGTTTAAGAAAATTAAATGAAGCAATCAGTCATTCTGTTAATTTAATTATAATGAGTTTACTCATTAACCTTCTTTAAATTTCCGATGCTCACAACTTTAGTAAAAGGCTTAAATTGTTAATAAATTCATAATGACCAAAAAAGACTTGAAGCATATTTGTCATAACTGCAATAGTTTAAAAGTTATTATAATTATAAAAGCGAAGGATCGAATGAAAAAGACAAGTATCAAGGTATCACAATATTAAAAGTTTTATAAAAAATTGAATGAATAAAAAAAAATAGTTTCTTTCATTATAGAACAAAGCATTGAAAAAAAATAAATAAAAAAAATAATTTGTTCATAACAAATTTTTTTTCAAATAAACAATTAGAAAAAGAATAAAAAAAACCTTGAAGAACAATAGAATTTATTATTAAAAAAAAACGGTTCCTTAATTTTAATATTTACTTGCAAAAAACGATTGGTAATTAACAAACGCATTTTTTAGCAACAACATTTTTTCAAGAAACCATTTTTTTTTCTTAAAATCATGATTTGTTTCAATTAACATAATGCAAAAAAAATTTTGAATTGCTAATAAACAATGTATTTGTTTGTAATAAATTTATTAACAATAGCTGCAAAAAATTAAAAAAATATTATTAATTAGTTTTCAGCCATGAGACATTGAAACAATAAAAAAAAATTTCAATGTATTTTTTATAAAATTATAATTTTCAATTGTTAATAAAAAAATAGAAAATAATAATTTTTTTATTTTGGCAACGGTAATCTATTTTTTTGCCTATTAAGGATAACTTCACCAAAATAAAAAATGCCAGGGTTTTATTTTAATAATTATAGGGATTTATTATATTAACTTTCAATTCAGAAAAAGGTATTAATTAAAATTTTTTTAATTAACGTTAAAATTGGGATAAACATTTTTCGACTGCGGATTATTGTTAATTAATGTATCCCAACATTACATGAATTTTTTCATTCCTTAATAATTACATATAATATGTTTAAATAATTTTTTTTGTTTTTATGTCAGAGTGACGAAAGGCGCGCGAAAGCCAGACTACCTGCTTTTGGCTCTATTTTCAGGGCTCTGTAAAAATTATAAATAATCGAGATACAGTTTCGGGAGTCGCGAGTCGGGAGTCAAATTTCCAAAATTTTGAAAATTTTCCAAGATATTAAGAAAAAACTAAAGCCCCATTTTTTTCCCTTAATTGTTTATAACTGTTGTAATTTTCATCGGCGCGTTTTCGGACCTTTCCTCAAACTTTCTAGGCAAAAATACGAATCGAATGACACCTTGGTCGTAATTTTTGGACAGGGCTGAAAAATGTCACCAAAAAGAGCTAAATCGAGTACATGTGAACCAGACTATTAGAACCATATTGGACAATGGCAGTCCTAACTAGTAAAATACACCATGAAACACTATCATCCATTCTCAAGCAAGATTTGAAAATCATATTGAATGATACAACACAATTTTTTTTTGTTTTGGCTTCAACGATAATAATTTTTGAAGATCAGTATGTCATTCAATGCTGGTGTTGCAAATTGAAGATTCAATAATTCATCAGGAATGGAGACATTTTTCGGAGGAAGCATGATTAATTTTCGTTTCAAAGACTTTATTTGAGGCATGTTCGTAATAACCTGGATAATAAGACAGGAGGAGAAACCATCACAACTTGTCGGTTGCACTAGCGCTGCCACGCGCTGTTTGTCTGTATGTGAAATGTACGTGTGTACGAACTAATGAGAGATTTTATATGCGTTATTGTTATTCTTGCCTCATTGACTTTTCACCAACACATGTAGGGGGATCTCTTTGGCATCATTTCACGACTTGATTCATTTTATATCTGCCTACTTATTTTACGTGGTACTATTTTCATTGATAATCATCGATTTCTAGGTCGTTACACCGAAGAAAACGGTTATTGTTGGAGTCGTGGGTTAGTTTAAACATTTTCGTTTTCACTAGATATCAGTAAGGGCGAATTCAGCGAAAGAAAAATATAATAAAAAACATTCCTATTCAATTTTTAGTGAGATCATTTGCTTCTAACTGATAAAATAATTAAACAATTGAGAGCTAGGGCACCAAAATACAGTTTTTCTACACCCGTACTCTAACAATACACTTATATGACCATAATCCGTTTCATAATGATATCCATTATGATACAGATTTTTCATAACGATACAGATTATCAACCAATGGAAACCCATAATTTTTCAATCAAGAATCCTGTTCCTTTGTTTGTCCTAGATTCTAACCTAGGTAACTAATTGCTTTATTTGTCAAAATCAGTTTTCATATTACCTACCTATATTATCAAAATGTCTGAAAACAGCGATATAGAAGGAATACCATCGACTCCAATATTTTTAAAAGATCAGATTAATTACAGTTGTTATATTCAATATAAATATAATTAGAATCTTTATAGTTTTCATATATCCATGATAATACCATTAAGTTTGTGTTTTTTTTTTAAATATGAGTTAATTACTGTAAATGTGTTCAATACAAATATAATATTTATAGTTTTTCATTATTTATCGGGTTTAGAAAAAATAACGTATGCAACTCTCATGTAATGGTTATTAATACACTCGCATATACCATACAAAACTCGCCTTCGGCTCGTTTCGTATCTCGGTTAATGCTCGTGTCTTGATAACCATCATTACATGATCGTTGCATAATATACTATTAACACAAATATCAAACAAAGTTTTTTGTACAACTGTCCTGTTTTCATAATAAAATAGATAAATTTAACATTTCTATAAAAACACGTTTTGACATCTCATGTCACTTAACTATTTTTATGTTATCGCATTTGCTGTGAAGTATCCGTGTCAGGTGACGCCGAATCACCTGATTACCAACAAACAGTATTGTTTACAGCTCACGCGTTTTATAGTCCAATAAAATGAGGATTTAAATTACCATGCAAAATGCAAGCCTACATTTTTTAATATAAGTTGATTTTAGCATACATTCAAAGGATTTATAGTTAAAAAATGTTGAATTTCATTTAGGGGATAGAAAATGAATAAAAACTACCCCAAAATGAATTTTTTTAATATATCTTGAAAGCATAAAAATATATTAAAAAAAGGGCGGAACAAAAAATGTAGGCAATAAAATTTTCTATAAAATCGTTTCTGATCACTTTTGACGTATTTGCAATAGAAACCGAGATATTTGCAATAATCAATTTATACTCATAGTTCAGATGGGCTGCAGTAGGTGCACATATGAATGAATTTATTTTCGTTCCCGAAGGTGTTTGCATCCATTTCATTAGAGTGTTTTTTTTGCATTGTATTGAAAAACCTGTGAAAAATGAAAATGGAGCGTGAATTGTGCTCAATTTGTGAATTGCCTCTTGAAAGTGATTGTGACACAATTGCAACTGTGAAAAAAAATGGTTTAAAGACTTAATAGACAAAAGTGAAGTGAAAAGTGACCTGAAATATAAAGTGTGGGAAGGCGAGGAGTCATGTCGATTTCATGATGGTTTGTATGTTTTACTCTACAATAACATATAATAAATTATTCATCTTATTCATTCTTATGTAGAAAAATTGAATAATTTGTTGTACACATGTGTCACAAAAATATTATCGAAAATAAATTTGTATTATTTAATCTGTGAAATATATACAGTGTGTAAAGGCCAAATGGAATAAATTCATTATTACGGTTACAGTTCATATTAAAAAACATCCCGGAAGACGTCAAATGTAAATTATAATTTGACATTATTCTACTTAAAAATGTCACCCCTACTTTCAATGCCCTTCGAATGATAGGCCCCCAATTTTTTAATGTTATCGCTTTTAAGTTCATTGCAACAATTAAGATAGAATAAATTGAAATCATGTGGTTACCGAAATTCGATAAAATACACTCAAAAACTAAGTGTAATGCAAAAAGTAATTGAATGTAGAATACGAAAAAGAATTATGTATGGTAACGAAGTTAACCGCAAACGTCTTGGCAACATCCTGATCTCAAATAAGATTATAGCAGTTCGGTTACTTTTATTAGTAATTTACAAAGAGTTATCGACGGTGTTTCGAATCATCTTCCAAAATGAATGCAAATATCGATTATTCAAACGGAGTACTTATGAAACACCGTCAATAACCATTTATCAATTACTTATAAAAGTGACCAAACTGTCATAAGCTTGATATTTCCACGGCTACCTAGAAATCAAATTCTTTAAAAATTATTTTTTGTACAACTGTTATTGAAAATCTCTTTGATAGAACACTTCAATCAGAACACCTACCAAAAAATCATTCAGAAAAGTTCACACATGCAGTTCGTGCTATTGGTAATATTAAATCTCTGTGAAGTTACTGACGATGACGAAGTAGTATTCAGCCCAACTGTAGAAAGTCCTTCATGACTAACCAATAATCCTCCTTAAAATAACGTGAGTTGGCGTATGTAGTTGTAACATATGCCTTGTAATCCAAAGATCGTATGTTCAAATCCCATGGACCCTATAATTTTTTTTATTATCAGCAGTAACGTTATACAAAAAAATTTGTATGATATATTTGTTGAAAGTGATTTTATTTCGCTCATGAGTTTTCTCACCCTTGCTGATGCTCGTTTTGCAATAATCCCCACTCACAAAATAAAATGCCACTTTCAACACTTGTAGGTAAAACGTGAATAACTATTTTTCCACAAAAACGGCTTTATTACGAAAACTTGACGATTTAGGTATAGGGACATGTATATCATCTTGAAGCATTTTTCACCATCTTTCAATTTATCGAGTAATATACAGGGGGTTTCATTTGAAAAAATGAACTTTCGACTACTTTTATGCACAATGGAAATAATAGTAATTTTAGCACGCCCTGTATGATATGGAGTCGATTTCTTGGTGTTATTTGAATATTTAGAGTTTGTCCAAACTATCATCAAAATATCAACTTCTCATGAATTGAGAGTACTGATGTACTTAATTTCAATTAAGGCTATGTTTTGGACCATATTTAGCACAATTTATTTTTTATCTCGAAAACAGATAGAGATAGGTATAGGACATCATTGACAAAAAAGCATTAAAATACTAGAGCGATTCCAAAAATGTATTAATATACGGGGTGTTCCATTTAAAAAATATAATTGCTAGGACTTTTTGATAGAAGTGGCAACGCCGCAATGCTGAAAATATTTCAGATCGATAGAACAGGTAAGGAAATGTGATCGGTGAAATTTTCAGAAAAATCATGCTTTGCGTTTTCCAGAAACGTCTAACCTACCATCGACCGTGAGTCACGCTGTATATTGTTTTATTTATGTGTATTTGTATATGTACATTTTTCAACCCTATAACATAATTTTTATATTTTTTTAAAAAGTTTAACATTGTTGACTTCATAAGGTTTCACTAGCTTTGTCAATAAGAATTTATTAGACAATAAAGCATGACTGATTGATTGATTGACTTGTGTCTGACTCTCAATACAGTTTATGTAATCAATATTGGAAATTTTTTAAATACATTATTACTGGCTATTTTCCTAAAGTGTTGTATTGGGCAAAGTAAATACAAACTGTTTCTGTTATCTTTTTATATCTTATTTTGTTACATATACATACATATCGAGTGGTCCAACGAAAAGTATGCACCTTGCTTTTCTCCTTTTTTTGTAACTTAACGCAAAAATGCTTGGAGAGGTCAATTTTGCTTTTGAGGGGGGCACATTTTAGATGTATTTTTCTACCTGTGCCTTCAGCCCCCTAGCGAGGGTGAGTAACAACCCTAAAATTTTAAATGGAAAGTGGGGTAGAGTGATATATCATTTGAAAGGGCACAACATTCTCTTTCCAATGATATCTAATTTGTTGTATTTACTTGAATAGTTATAAAAAAAGCAAGAACATTTACTCGATATTTTTGGTGTTAATGAAAATGTGGAAAAAACAGCATTTTTATCACTACTACATTCCTCAATTTCTCTCGTGCGTTTTTTGGTTCAAATAACGAACAGCAGATAAGTGTACAAAAGGAATTTAGACAAACGTTCATTGATTCAGTTCGGTTGCTTTTATTATTTCAACTTTACTGTAAAGATGGTTTATTCCATTCCTGAACGAGTTGAAATTGTTAAACTTTATTATCAACATAATAGTTGCGCTAGACTTACTGCTCGCCTCTTTAATAACAGTCATCCCGGAAAAAAACGTGAATGATTCGTACGTTGCCAAGTTAGTCCAAAAGTTTGTCGATACCGGATCTGTCTGTAATGTGAAACACCAGCCACGGAAACTGATCAGAAATGAAGCAGTGGAAGTCGCTGTTTTGGGACATGTTGAATTGGATTATACTCAAAGTACCCGTCAGCTTGCTGCAGCCTCAGGTGTCTCCCGTTCGTCCATAATACGGATATTAAAAGCCTATAAATTTCATCCGTACAAAATTAAATTAGTACAGGAACTCAATGAAGATGATCCTGATAGAAGGCTGCAATTTTGTGAACAACTGAGTCAGCTACTAATTGATGATCCGCATATATCATTCAACACGTGCTTTTCCGATGAGAGTAAATTTTTTTTGAATGGAGCTGTGAATAGGCATAATTGCCGTTACTGGGATGACAGTAAGTTATACTTATTCCGAGAGGTCCATACCCAGTACCCTCAAAAAATCAATGTCTGGTGTGGCATATTAGGTAGTCATATCGTAGGGCCACTTTTTATTCCTGGGAATTTAACTGGTGAGGTCTACCTGAACATGCTTGAAGATACAGTTGATCCTCTCATAACAGAAATAATTGAAAATGACCAAAATCATAATGATGATCGGCTTCATTTCCAGCAAGATGGAGCACCTCCTCACTATGTTGCTCCGGTAAGAGAGTTTTTAGATGACCGGTTCCCTGGACGGTAGATTGGAAGGAGAGGCCCCATCGAATGGCCTGCCAGGTCACCTGATTTATCGCCTTTAGACTTTTTCCTTTGGGGACACTTGAAAAATAAATGTTTTGCTACGCAGCCCGAGTCCATAGAAGATCTTCGCCAACGAATTACAGCAGAGTGCAGAAGTATAACACCTGATATGCTACAGAATGTTAGGAATAGATTTGAACAAAATCTGTGTTATTGTATGAAAGCAAATGGGTCACATTTTCAGCACTTGCTGAAGTAGAATTCAACTAAGTCAATTACACATTTCAAAGTACTGTTGTTGTTGTGTAGTTGTTTTTCTTCATAATACCTACATGTTTGAGTGAAATACAACAAATTAGGTATCATTGGAAAGAGAATTTTGTGCCCTTTCAAATGATATATCACGACCCCACTTTCCATTTAAAATTTTAGGGTTGTTACTCACCCTTGCTAGGGGGTTGAAGGCACAGGTAGAAAAATACATCTAAAATGTGTCCCCCTCAAAAGCAAAATTGACCTGTCGGAGCATTTTTGCGTTAAGTTAAAAAAAAATGAGAAAAGCGAGGTGCATACTTTTCTTTGGACCACTCTGTATATTCAGTATTTACTTGAAATTGTATATTATTTTATAGTTCATAGTTTTATATGACTAAGAAGCGATAGCTCATATGTGTAATTTTGTTTGTTTGTTTTTTTATTCAATCAATTTAACCAAGCTTTGTCAATTAGATATGAATCTTCAGACAATAAAGCATATTTTGACTTGACTTGACTTGATAAGTAGCTGTTTCGATAGATCTGCTGTTTCCATGTTGAGAGTTGCAAAATATACACAGTACTTGGACCTATTCTCTTTTTAACATATATCAACGCATTCTTATCTTCATCAACAAATGCAAAAGTAATATCATATGCGGATGATACCGTCATGTTGTTTAATGGCAATACATGGACTGAGACAAAAGATTTTCTGCAGAGAGATATGGAAATTGCCAAAAACTGGTTGGATAAGTACCAATTATCCCTGAATGTCAAGAAAACACACTATATTGCATTCTCAACAACATATGTTAATAGACCCTCCTTCAGTAGTATAAAAATTAAGAACATCAAGGAGGAAATTACAGAGTTGAAAGAAATCAAGTACTTAGGGGTTATAATAGATAAAAACTTAAAATGGAGTAACCATATTGACTATCTAACAATTAAAGTGAGGAAGCTTATATATAAAGTTTATCAACTACGAGATATCCTCTCTAAAAATCTCCTTTTATTAATTTACAAATCACTGGCCGAATCACTCTTTCGTTATGGTATTCTAGTATGGGGAGGAATGTACAAAAATGCTCTACAAAAACTAAATGTCATTCAAAATTATATATTAAAAATAATATATAGGAAAACAAAACGTTATCAGACAACACTACTTTATAATGAAGACGTCGGTGACATAAGATCTCTATATTTTCATAGCCTATGTATATATGCCTACAAATACAAGCAATATCAGAACCATTCTTCACATAACTATACAACCAGAAGTACTACAAACCATCACTTAAGAATTCCCAACTGCAACAAAAATATTGTTCATAGATGTTTAATATACAGGGTGTCCCTGGACTTCCTCTTTTCCTCTCGGGAATGTATAGATGGGGTCAAAATATCACCAGTACTTCATATAACTTTTTTTCCTAAAATCCTTCGTTACCAAGTAACGGGCCCTCGAAGTTACAAAATGAAAAATGTTTTTCTTTGATAACTCTTCAAGTGAATATTCAAAGTCATCCAAATTTTGGTAATTGACTAAACAAATGAATTCCTTTGATGAGCTTTCATGCAGGAGTCAGTTGTTTTGCTACAAAGTCAGGAACGGACTACCCCCGATGGTCCACACCCCAAAACTTTGAAATGACAGATATTTTTCAATATTTTTCAACAAATTAAGGTTACTTGGACAATTTTATGAATAAAAGTACTCGTGTGGAAAGTCGATCGGAGCAACGAGTCTTGATAAAAATGTAGTTTCACTCGACGACATCAAACCCGCTCGTCCACCATTATTTGAAATGAATAATTATCAAAGCAGAAATAATAATGATAACGTTAATTCAACAACATTTATCCTGAGATGTCTTGATAAAAATGTAGTTTCACTCGACGACATCAAACCCGCTCGTCCACCATTATTTGAAATGAATAATTATCAAAGCAGAAATAATAATGATAACGTTAATTCAACAACATTTATCCTGAGATGTCTACCATTATTCGAAAATATTAGTTTTTAAGGAAAATGGAAATGATAGCTAAAATGTTCATAACGAATTTTTATAATGCAAACACGTTCAACTAACGAAACTCAAGAGCCTCAAGAGCAAACAGAAATGAAAAATCCGCTACAGAAACTGCTCGATATGACCACCTTCTCTCTCTATACATTTTCTTAGTCTGCGAAGACACCCTCTCTGTACTTGAAATAGCATTCCAGGGTCGTTTCGTATGGCTTCACAATGTAATGTTATTCTATTCAACAATGCATCTCTTGTGTGAATAGGTGTAGCGTAAACAAGGCTTTTTAGATGCCCCCACAGAAAGAAATCCAATGGATTCAAATCTGGAGACCGCGATGGCCATGAATATGGCCCACCTCTACCAATCCATCTATTGTGGAAAATATGGTTCAGATGGTCACGCACAATCAAACTAAAATGAGGAGGAGCGCCATCATGCATAAACCACATATCTCTTCGGGTTTGCAATGGAACATGTTCCAAAAGTCCATTCAAATCGTTCTGAATGAACTCCAAATAACGTTCTCCATTCAATCGGTCCTGTAGAACGAATGGTCCTATAAGATGGTTTCCTATAATACCAGCCCAAATATTCACGTTGAATTTCCGTTGGTGTTTGGTTTGCAATATCCCATGGGGATTTTCTTTGGCCCATATATGGAGATTATGAGAGTTGATAACTCCATCTCTACTGAAACCTGCTTCATCAGTGAATAAAACTCGATTAATAAAAGTCATATCCTCTCTTTGCCTATCCATGAACCAATTGGCATATTCCAGTCGTGCTGGAAAATCTTGAGGTGTCATGGCATGTACCTTCTAGATGTGAAATGGGTGGAGCAGTTGTTCCCTAATTATTCTATGAATAGTGGACTTGGATGTATGGAACTGTTCTGATAGATTTCTGATGCTCATTGAAGGATCATCAGCGACGGCTTCCAAAATATTTTCCTCCAATACAACGGTACGTACAGTCCTAGGAGCGCCCTCACCACCTCGTTTTGGCAAAACTGTACCTACAATAATATCGAAATAAAACAACGTGCTCAAATTAATTATCAATTATTACATACCTGTCTCTCTCAAGCTGCGATCGACACGCTCGAATGTTTCTCTTGACGGTACCGTTCGATTGGGAAAATGCTCGGAATACAGACGACGAGCTTCTGCAGCATTCCAAAATGCTCGTCCATAAAATACATGCATATCTGCATATTCATTGAATGTAAACTGTTCGGCCATATCAAAAAAATTCAAAATATCCTATAGAATATTGACAATACAATGATAGTCATATGACAAAGCACCACTCAACAAAACAAAATCGCATTCCAGTTTCTCATTTTTTATCAAAACTTTCTAAAAGGTTTTTTCGTCAACATCTGTGAAAGAAATGGAACATAATTATTCCCTGGATATTTTTCACCTGATCATGTGCAGCCGTTTTTGTAGTTCATTCGTTTGCTTTTTATTAGTATAATAAATATTTTTTCCGATGTGCGTTTTTTCAGCTAAATTTAGATTCGTGTTAAAGAATTTCTCCCATAAAATTATAATTATCAGTGAAACTCCTCAACAGTTTAGCTGTGAAGAAAAATTTGAAACATTCGAATGTTGAGTTTCATGAGATTCAGATAACTGATCAACACGAAACGTGATTATTCCACACGTATTATGTACATACAAAATATGGAATGAATTCGATATTTCATAGTAGAGTAGCTTGTTAGTTTAAAAACACCACGAATCTACAGAACTTGATATTTCTTTTGAAAAAATATCTGCTATCACAATTGTGAGTTAAACTTCCATATAGGTACTGTACTTTTTGTTTACGACTTCATTTTAGCATACTATGTATTATTCCTGTTATGAATGTTGTTGAATTAACGTTATCATTATTATTTCTGCTTTGATAATTATTCATTTCAAATAATGGTGGACGAGCGGGTTTGATGTTGTCAAGTAGAACTACATTTTTATCAAGACTCGTTGCTCCGATCGACTTTCCACACGAGTACTTTTATTCATAAAATTGTCCAAGTAACCTTATTTTGTTGAAAAATATTGAAAAATATCTGTCATTTCAAAGTTTTGGGGTGTGGACCATCGGGGGTAGTCCGTTCCTGACTTTGTAGCAAAACAACTGACTCCTGCATGAAAGCTCATCGACGGATATCATTTGTTTAGTCAATTACCAAAATTTGGATGATTTTGAATATTCACTTGAAAAGTTATCAAAGAAAAACATTTTTCATTTTGTAACTTCGAGGGCCCGTAACTTGGTTACGAAGACTTTTAGGAAAAAAAGTTATATGAAGTACTGGTGATATTTTGACCCCATCTATACATTCCCGAGAGGAAAAGAGGAAGTCCAAGGACACCCTGTATACTTTACCTAAAGCATTCAACCTTCTTCCATACAGTATAAAAGAAAAAAAAATTCAAGAAATTCAGTGTTCTATCAAAAAAATATATTTTTCATAATTATTACACCTTTCTAAAAATACTGAATAAATAAATTAATAAAATATTTACACTTCTTTGCTGACATACGCTTATGAAGTTTTCATTATGTTTTAATATTATTCCTAAGCCATTTTGTTACAAGACTTATTTGAAATCCGCATATATAATAGAGTTGCACAATACAAGTGTTCAATCACTTAGGTGCCAAACTCAGTAATGTAATCAGAAATTAGTATAGCTAACCAAATCTTCGATTAACTTGCTGAACTATAAAATTTATAGTATATTTCCTAGTAAAAAGGTGTGGTATATATATATATATATATATATATATATATATGTATATGTGTGTGTGTATATATATCATATCATATTTATTGTATTGTTATCATTTTCATATATTGTAGCTTTTCGACTGTCATGAAATTCCACTTGGAACAATTATTTCGAGAAATTTTGATATGAGACCGAACAAAGAAACCTGTATGTTATTTTCGAGTTACCTATTGAAGAAAGACGAGTTTTCCTGACATACGAAAAATTGGGTTTTGATAAATGAAAATTCACAGAAAAGGAGACCTAATTCATAAAATTAGCACGGACGTTACATTACTGAACTGATTTCGCAACAAACATTCAATTCATTTTAAAAATCGTCTTGAATCATTGCCGTCACCGTGTCGTGTTGTGATTCCCCACAACATTTTCATGGTCTCCATGACGACACCTCACAGCGGGAGGCGGAGCAATCGATAGTCCTCCATTCCACCATCAACTATCGAACAAAATACATTTATCAGAAGAAGCATACGAATTCTTTATAAAAAACTCATAAGCTACAAATGTTCGAGAAAAACTCAACAGTCTCTGCGATATAGTTTAATATTCTTCAACAGTTCTTTCTGAATATTGTGAATCATTCAAAAATTTACAATGAGATTTCGATTTTCACTCACTATAAAAGGTTTATAAAACCGCTGTACAATAGTTATCTCAAGCAGGATTTAGTTAACTTCTTTCATATGCTAAAATCTGTGATGTCTATCGACATCACCTCTGAAACAGATCTGAAACAGGTCCCAAGATGTGTACACATAGAAATTTTAAATATTTCGATGCTGATCTGTTTGAAATTGATCTACTTAACACATCCTTCTTCAAGATATTTGATCAAGATTCGATAGAAGGAAAAGTTAATTAAAATATTTTCAACTTCCGGTCTCTTTCCGTTATACCGGAAGTTGAGGGCAACTTCCTTATTTCAAATGAAACACCCTGTATTTTATTACATTTTTTAATTTCTCAGCACATTTTAGGTCCACTTTGTATAACAATGCCTATACCCAAATTTGTTAGTTTTCGAGATATTATTTTTTTTCTGAAAAATTTGACAGTTACAGCACCGCTCCGAAAAAATCATAACTCATAGACAGTAACAGTTAAAAATGTGAAATTTCACAGAATCACACCTTGAGCATCAAGTCATAAACAGGTCCATTGAATTTTCGAAAATATTCCCAATTTCCCAATTTTGGGAAATATTTGAAATGTAAATCGTTCGAAGCAACAGATGTGGATATTAGTTGAAGTAAATAATGAAAAATTTTCAATAGGACTCATCTACAGACTGCCTCACTCAAATATAGATTCGTTTTTTTTATAGCTTCGAGGACGTTATGGCCAACATGTTCACTGAGTTCGATAAAATAATATGTTTAGGAGATTTCAATATCAATATTCTCGATATAAACTGTAATCGTTCTTCACAACTATTATCATTGTGTGAAACTTTTCGCTTGAAACAAATCATTGACAACTCAACTAGAATAACAAAAAACTCAATATCATTGATAGACATGATATTTGTTAGTAACAATATTACAATCTCTGAATCAGGGGTAAATGATTGGGGAATATTATATCATCTACAAACGTATGGAATAATAAAAAAGCGACTCCTTCTCTGCACCCGTCAATTTTTTTTTATTCAGAGACTTGAAAAATATAAACCGAGAACATTTCTATAAAGATTTGGAAGCAATTCCATGGCAATCAATCTTCGAAATCGATAACAATGATGATGAAGTGCATTTTTTCAAAGAATAAATCTTACTTCTATTCGAAGTACATGCACGCACCTATTAGAAAAGTACGACAAAGAAAAAATTATAAATACTCTCCCTGGATAACTGATAATATAAAATATATGCAACTGAGAGATAAGGCATTAAAAAAATTCAAATGCACTAAACAAACCCATCACTGGGACTACTACAAACAATTGAGGAATTATACAGGGCTTTTCATGATGAGCGTTAATTAGCCGTTTCTGGCAAACTATTCAACGGATCAACCTGAAAATTCCACAGTATGCATAAGTCAATACGACCTACACGCCTAAAATATTTAAGACGAAGCGGCGTTGTCGCTTCTACTATGAAGTAGCGGCTTCTTTGATTTTTCAAATGGAACACCCCGTATATAATATCATATTATGATTCATTATCACTTTGTCAACAAAATCATATACTATTTCCCTATACCTATCTATTACCGTTTAGAAGATATAAATTAATTTCGATATTTTTTTTTACCAAACATGAACTTTTATAAATGCTGATAATCTTGAACTCTCTTGCATTAAAACGATCAAATTTGAAATGGAGTGGAGTGATACTATGAGGATCTTCACTTCGAGTCATATTTCCATTTACTTCATACAGGGTCTTCAAAAAGTGCAGATACTTTGATCTCATGAAAAAATGAGTGGAACTCAATTTTTTCAAATGGAACACCCTGTATATTTCAACATTTTTGAGCTCTACATCCAATTTTAGATTAACTTTGTTCAGATAATACTATTTCTATTTTGAACCGTTTTCGAGATAAACTGTTTCAAACAGAAATTGACATGGTTTCCTTGTTCATCACTCATTTTTGTAAAACAGATTTCGTTTGATGTTTCTCAATTAGTCACAGATAATACAATGAAAAGATAATTATTAAAATACTCCTCAACCATCGAATGAAACTTCTCTTCAAACAATAGTTTTATTAACGCTGAAACACGAACTGAAAATAATAAACCCATAAATTAATGACTTAATTTAATCGTCAGTGTATTTCAGAATATGTTCAACCACATCTCCACCTCTACTTAAACAAACATGTAATCTCTTCAAAAGATTGTCATGTGTAGCGCTTCTGATCAAGTCTGGAGTCAAACTATTGAAACGATTTCATATCTTCCATTGTTGTTATTGGATTCTAAAAATGTATTAATATACGGGGTGTTCCATTAAAAAAAAGTTGCTAGGACTTTTTGATGGAAGTGACAACGCCGCAATGCTGAAAATATTTCAGATCGATAGAACAGGTAAGAAAATGTGAGAGGTGGAATTTTCAGAAAAATCATGCTTTGCATTTTCCAGAAACGTCCAATCTACCATCGACCGTGAGTCACGCTGTATAAACCATTACAGATAATAAATAAATAAATCATTACAGATAAGTAAGCATCTGAAATACAAAAATACCAAAAAGTACCAAAAAATCACTTTATTAACTCCGAACTGTGAATTTGTCAATTAATAGTAGAAAATGTGACAGCGAACTTCTATTTTTATAAACAAACTTTCATAGCCTACTCGATTCAATTAACTTAATTTGCAAGCGGAGAGTGGCAAAAATTATTGAAATCAAATTTGGCCATTGATATAGAAAACTGTAAATATCTCGAAAACGATCACCTCCAGCGTTGTTGAGGAGGTGTACCTTTTTTACTTGGAAAAGGTGTGGGAATAAGATTTTTTCATGAATAGTACCAAAAGTTTACTGTCAAAAAAGTTAGGACAATGTGAAATGAATAATGACAGCGTAAACAGCGCCTTCTAGATGTTACATGAAAATTAATACGAAATTATTTCCCACGTCAAAAAAAACCCCGGGTGCCAAATTTCGTGCAAATAACTTATTTTTTGCAAGTGTTATTTTCAAAAAGCGAACAAAAAAAATCAATTTCAACACCCCGTATCTCCGAAATGAAGCATTTTCGGACAGAAGTTCATATAGACTTTTTTTCTTAAAATTGTCTCAGGAATACGTCACTTGAATATTTTAAAGTACTTATGTTACACCCTGTATCTGACAGCCCTTTTTTGTAGAAGGAATACGGAATTTAGTAATTGCTGACTACAAAAGCCCCAAAAGGCAATTCCATATCTCAAGTGCGATATCAAGGAAAATACACCGTTCTAGCTGAGAATTGATTGAGTCCGTTAGAAACAACTCGAACTGCATAGCAGCCAGATGCTATTTTTTTGCATTCATTTGTTATATGCTCATCAAATTTTAATTTATCTTCTATAAGTAAGTCGTCAAAATTGAGTTTTGAGCAAACTATTTTTGCTCATCACACGTCTGCAAATAAAATATTGAGAGATGTTCTGTTCTTTTCGCGTAATTCTCAATATTCATGTATTTCTACTATTCAGAATAACATCACGTCGATTTTGTTGGAGGTGCCTCGAAACATCATTTTAACTGTACTCGAATCCTCTCAAAGTCAGGTCTTATTTTGTTTGTATTCTTCATTACAAACAACTCTCAGGGTATAAGGGATATAACATCCCCCTCTCTCTCTCCCCTATATTCATTTTTCAAATATACACAATCATATTTCTGTACAATAACCTGAGCTTATTATTGTAATGAGATTTCAATAATGCTTCTTCATTCTCCAAAAAACTATACAGTGATGCCATAAAAATTATAGAACGTTAAAATATTTGAACCAACCCAGTTTGAATATTTCAAATTTTCTTTAATTCAAATCAAAATCAAATCAAATCATTTTATTCTCAAATATGAATTGGAAACCACACATACTATTTATTTTAAGACTTAGAATGTAAGAATAACAATTAATACAATTTTAAGTGATTTGAGAATAAATTCAAAATCACACTGAGGTTACAAACCTGTGTGTGGTTAAAAAATTTAAAAATATTAAGAAATATATAATAAAATACGAAATACATATATCGGAACGAATAATAATATTGAGTAAATACAATAATAAAATGATATGACATAAAATATAAAATGTAATAAATAAAAATAGATAAAAATAAATCCTTAAGTTACATATAATATGAAAGTTGGGAATATAAAAGTAACCTTTTTTTTTATTTTATTTTATTTTTTTTTTTATTAAAAGCTAATAAGCGAAGTAAGGTAGAGATACTATACGGAATTCAATCAATATATTCTCGTATTTTTTTTCTTTCTTTACTTGATATATGTTTTTTCAACAGCATTTTGAATTTTTTCAAAGAAGTTTCAGATTTTAAGTTCTCAGGTAGGTCATTATATATTTTAGGTGCTATATGATGAAAACATTTCTGTCCAACTGTTTTGTTCATTTTGGGAATGACATATCTATTTCTCTGTCTAGTATTATATGAATGGGCAGGTAATATCAGATTTTTTTATTTAAATGTTGTTTTATACAAACCTGAATATAAAAAAGTTGCCTAACATCCATCATTTGTGTCTCGAGGAAGAGATTTTCGCTAGGATATCTTCTATCCTTCTGTAGGATCATTCTCAGAAATCTCTTCTGGGAGACTTCGAGCATATGCATGGACGTCCGTGATACCCCTCCCCATGCTATAATGCCATAGTTAAGGTGAGTTTCAACGAGACTTTTGTAAACAATTTGTTTTTGTTTGTAATTAAGGTAGGTGATGAGTTGTTTGAATCTGTATAATATACATCTTAGTTTTTTTGTTAGATATATAATATATTCATTCCATTTCAGGTGGGGATCTAAAAATATACCTAAGTATTTTATTTTGTTCACAGGTTTTAACATCAGATTATCTTGGATCATCAAGTTATAGTTGGGAAGAGAAGTTTCTTGGCTACTAAAAGGCAGGTAATGGGTTTTATTGAAGTTAATTGATAAAAGCCTACTATCGAACCAATCTTTTAAGTTGTTCAAGTCGTTTTCTGCTTTTACTTTTAGGTCATACCAGTTTTCAGCTTTGTAAATTATCACGGTGTCGTCTGCAAAGCTTATTATTTGACCATCTTTTTCTTGCATGAAGAGGTTATTCATATAAATTGTAAATAGTTCGGGTCCCAGAACTGTCCCCTGAGGTACTCCACATGTTATTATTTCTTCGGTACTAGATATATTGAGTTTTACTTTTTGTTTTCTATTCGTCAGATAGCTTCTGAAAAGATTGAATGTTGTACCTCTGATGCCAATTTCATGAAGAGTATTCAAGAGGATGTTGTGGTCGACGGTATCGAAAGCTTTGGACAAGTCGAGAAAGACACCTAATGATGGGATACCTTCATCCAAGCATTCATATATCGTACTTGTCAAGACATGTATTGCATCTTGAGTCGATTTTTGATCACGAAAACCATACTGTGCATCAAATAAAAGATCGTATTTTTTAAAAAATTTATTTAATCTATTTTTTATGATTTTTTCTATAATTTTACTTAATGTTGTGATAAGTGAAATTGGTCTGTAATTACTAATATTTTGTTTATCTCCTGTCTTATGTACAGGATTAACGACTGACAACTTGAAAGCGGTAGGAAAATAACCTACTTCAAAGGATTTGTTGATGATGTATGTCAAAGGAGTACTAATGTAATTTGAAATTATTTTTAACGTTTCCGCTTTGATGCCATCATAACCTGGAGCTTTTTTATTTTTCAAACTATTTAGAATGTTAAAAACCTCCAATTCATTTGCAGGTGCGAGGAAAAGGGAGTTTGGTGTTATTTTTTTTCATTTCTATAATTTTGATTTGTAGTAATATTTTTTCCTAAATCTTTTCCCACTTCTATGAAATACTTGTTAAATAACCTCGTCATTTGCTCAGGGTCGCTGATTAAGTTGCCATTTCCATTTTGTATCTCATTTATTTTACTTTGTGAGATCTTTAGTATTTCATTTACCGTTTGCCAAAATTTTTTAGATTCATTTTGCTCTTTCTCCACACGTTTTATGTAATAGTTTTTTTTTGCCTGTTCAATTAATTGTTCAACTTTATATTTCATTTTCATATATTCACGTTTTAGTACTTCATCATTTGGATATGTTTTCCATTTAAGATACATATAATTTTTTTTGTTGACTGATTCAATGATAGACTTCGTGATCCATTTATTTCTCTTTCTTTCATTATTTTTAATTTTTATTTTCTTTGGTGATTTCTGTATGCATTCATTTAATGTAGCTATGAATTTATCTGTTACAGAATCAAGATTCTGTTGATACGAAAGGGTTTCATTCCAGTTGATGTTTTTAACTGATTCGATTAATAGATGTTCACATATTACTTTGTAGTAGTTTCTGTTTGAGTTACTATTTGTTTTGTTACACCTGCTCATTACGATCTGTATTATTGTTATATAGTGGTCGGTTATTGAAGAAGCTATAGTGATAGGTAAAATAAAATTGTAGTTATTACTTTTTTCTTTAATAAATATGTGGTCTAAACATGTTTTCGATTTTTTTTTTCTCTAGTGGGGGTGTTAATTGCAGAATAATAACCATATTCGCTTAGAAGATCCAAATAGTTTTTTGATAATTCATTTTCAGTGAGTAAATCGACATTAATGTCACCAAGAAATAAATTGTACTGATATTCTTCTTTTTCTGAAGCCAGTATATCATTCAATTGTCCCAAAAACAGATCTACCTTAGTCGAGGGAGATCTATAAAAGGAATATATCAGTAGTGTACTATTTGAACATTTTGCTTTTGTTTTGATTATAACGCTTCCGTTGAGATCAATTAAGCTATGGGACTGATATAAATCTGATTTTATGAACATAATCACCCCATCATTTTGATTCAAATTCCCGTGGTTATACAAAGTGATGTACCCTTCAATATCATAAATCGAAGTATCGGGAATTTGCCATGTTTCTGTTAAAACGATGCACTCGAATGAAGTGTCAAGTCCCTCAACGGAAACCTTGAATTTATCAATATTTTTCCCAATACTACAAATGTTATTATGAATTATTTTGAAATTTATAGAATTTTGGTTAATTTACAAAACTTCTTTCGCCTCTTGGGTGTTATTTAATGGGTAGGTTGGTAATGATTCTATTTGGAAATCTCTTATATAAGGCTCCATTCCATAAATCTATCTAATTTCCTTAATTAAATACATTAAAATTTACTAGAGTTCATGAAATAATATAAAATATACTATGAATGTTAGCTAGGAGCAGATTTGACATTGTCGTCAAGAGCATTATAGAGCCTGACACCCATCGATCGGATTCTGCGACACTGATAATCTAGAGATTGTTTGTTGTAGTTTATACGGTACGATGCAAATGTATGGAATAAATTCGATATTTACAAAATGAGCGTCTTTCGGAAGAAATCCAAAAACAGGTCAACTTTAATTTTTGACGGCCCATCTCATGATATTCATATGAAAGACGTTTCGTCACCGGTGTTGGCGTGATGACGTAATCGACAATTTTTTTAAATGCAAACAGGGGTCATGTGGCACCCCATTCAAAAGGTCTACTAATCATCTATTCAACGGTATAACCATGCCAATATTCATTTATACAAGATGAACCAAAACATGTTATTTATTGAAGTACAATAAAATTATAATAAATGTTCAAATTGATGACCTTCAGCTATGATGCAATGTGAAAGCCGGGCACTGAATTCATTTCTAACGTTTCCGAGAACTTCGGGGGTTATTTGTGCAATCTCCGCTCTGATGCGTTCCTTCAACTCTTCTAAATCATTTGGTCGATTCTGGTAAACTTTACTCTTCGAGTATCCCCATAAAAAAAAGTCTAACGGGTTCAAATCCGGAGACCTTGGTGGCCATTCGATCGGCCCTCTTCTTCCTATCCACTTTCCTCGGAAAACAGTATCCAGGTAGGTTCGTACATCAACGGCGTAGTGTGGGGGCACCCCATCCTGCTGGAACCACAAATCATTTCTATTTGGAAATAGCTGATTCAGTTGTGGCATCAGATAATCTTGAAGAAAGTGTAGATACCGAGCACCAGTTACGCTTTCCTCAAAAAAGTATGGTCCTATTATCTGGTTGTTCAAAATTCCGGCCCAAATATTCACTTTTTGTGGATATTGTGTGCTATGCTCCTCCATCCAATGTGAATTTTCTCTTGCCCAGTATCGATAAGTCTGACGGTTTACGTGACCGTTGAGCATAAAAGTAGCTTCATCTGAAAATAGTATATTTTGTATGAAACTCCGATCTCTGTGCGAGCGCTCCATCATGATTTCGCAAAATTCGACTCTTCTGTCAAAGTCATCTTCTAACAGTTCTTGGACCAGCTGAACTTTATACGGATGCCACTTTTCTTTTTTCAACACTCTAACAACAGTCGATTGGTGTAAATTATTATCCAGTGCGACTTGCCTCGTGCTGGTATGGGGGTTTTCTTGGAACGCAAGTACCACATCAAGTTTTTGGACTTCTGAAATTGATTTTCTACCTCTTTCAGGGAGATCTTTAACATGGCCCGTTTCTCGAAACTTTTTCTCAATTTTAATTATTGTTGATGAAAAACGGGTTCTCGGTTGGGGTATTTCGCATTGAATAAATCACGAACTTCTGCCTGAGTCCTTACTTTATCTCCACAGCCAATCATAATTAAAATTTCGATTCTTTGGGTTTCTGTTACTTTCATTGCCAGATTATAAGTGATTTAAATATTTTTCTAGAAATAATGTCAACCGCTTCAATGATACTTCACTTCAATGACATTGACTAATCTCAAGTAGAGTGTAGGACTTTTATCACCATTTTTTTTCTAATCAACAAAAACAATAGAAGACAGTACGATACTTTATTCTCAGTGGCGGTGCATAGCATTATTTGGTTCAACGAATTACTATTATTTGTAATTCCAGTCTTCTGAATACATAATTTCGGTTGACCCTGTATTAATACATATTGAAACCATTATACCGTTGAATAGACGACTAGTAGACCTTTTGAATGGGGTGCCACAGGACCCCTGTTTGCATTTAAAAAAATTGTCGATTACGTCATCACGCCAACACTGGTGACGAAACGTCTTTCATATGAATATCATGAGATGGGCCGTCAAAAATTAAAGTTGACCTGTTTTTGGATTTCTTCTGAAAGACGCTCCTTTTGTGAATATCGAATTTATTCCATACATTTGCATCGTACTGTATAGTGCATTTTTTTATGTCCCCCCCTTTTATTTTTTGAACGGGTCAACTCAAAAAATTGAAATTTGAGATAATGAAATTAATGCATGAATACTTTATTTTGAAGTGAAATTGACAGATGAAACTTTCAAGATGGCGACTGGGCGCCAAAGTTGTAAAAAAATAACGTCATTTCGACATTCTCGAGCGTAGCTAGTTTTTTTTTATTTTGAAGAAAATAATTCAAGGTTAACGAAAAATATATAATCTGACGATTTCCGCAAGCCAAAATATCAAAAATTCGTCGATAAAGTTTAATGCGTGCAGTTGTGTGATACCAATATTTCCCGAGTTTCTATTCCTCTATTCTCTATTAACTTTTTCTCTATCTATTACTCTCTCACTCCGTCCCCACTCTGAATTCTTTTGCCATGACGCCATCACAACTGATCACAGAGACTCGTTCGTGATGAAGATGAAGATGATGAATAGTTAATCAATTAATTGATGGATGTAGCCGTTACTACGTGGTAGGAATGGAGAAAAGAGAAATTAAACTTTCTATGTTTTTTACCACTTTTATTTGTAACTAACGTTACTGTAGTTTGGTCCTATAAGGACATTTTCAAAACTTATACAATATATAAGGACATTTTCAAACTTATAAAATATATAAGTTTGAAAATGTCCTTATAGGACGACACTGCAGTAATATTATTTACAAATAAAAGTGGTAAAAACATAGAAAGTTTCATTTCTCTTTTCTTCATTAATTTATCATTTGATTATAAAAAATTTAATTTTTTTGAGCATTAAAAAAAATTATTTCCTTATAAATACAAGTATTCTACTTAAAAAACATACACTTATTTATTTGCATGCCATTTCCTGAGATTTTCAATTAATTAGGTTCAATGAATTAAAAAAAAAATTAAAAAAATATTGTTTTGGTCAGATTAAGCGAATCTCTTTAGATAATCGTTAGATTATGAGACAGCACGTCTAAAATATAAAGATGAATCATGTCACACATAAAGTCCGCATCAAATGGGATTTTTTTTGTTCATCTCTTCAAGCAACTTTTGATATCTCCATTAGGTTGTGCTTTGAAAATAATGCCAAATGACATGCATATGACCGATCAAGTGATTTTTCTTCCCTGCCAAATTTGACATTTTTTCCAAAAAATGTTCAGAAAAGCAGTTATTGCTCGATATTTCGAAAATCGGTAAAGAGAAAAGATGATTGTTTTTTCATTTTTCACCCATATACCAATTTTTAGCTCTCTAGTACAAATTTAGTTTTTTTACAGTTTATCGAAAATTTGACATTTGCTGATTTCTCAAATTTGGCCAAACCTCAACAAAGTAAGTGCTTTATGCCTAACTTATCTTTCCAACGCATTTTTATTACCAATTGCAATTCTAAATACAACTTATTTCGCAAAAATTTAAAACACCAGAAAAAATTATGCCAAAAATGATGCAAAGTTAATACAGTTTTTAAAAACAGATAAATATTTCACTTTATTTCTACTTTCTGTGAAATAGCTTGATACATAAGCATAATTCAAAAACAATATCAATGAAAAGTCAATAATTTATTCTTTACTGCACTTTTCAAACAACACTTTTCAAATTAAAGTTTAACTCTTTGAAAAGTGCACTTGATCACTTGATCGGTCATATGCATGTCATTTGGCATCATTTTTAAAGCACAACCTAATGGAGATACCAAAAGTTGCTTGAAGAGATGAACAGAAAAAAATCCCATTTGATGCGGACTTTATGTGTGACACTGTATATCTTAATCTGACGCGCTTAAGTATTTCAAAATGGCAATTTTTTTTGCACATTATAATAATGGCCGCGTGTTTTCGTCAGATCTAAATCGTTAGATTATTGAATGAGAGCTTTTTTTGGTGCACTCCTCCTTAGAAAATCTGACGCGCTCGATTAAATTTTTTTCTTTTTACTTTTAACCCTTACGTACAACCACCTACATCATGCAAACGATCAGATTAACATAACAACACTATTAAAAATACGTAGGACATTGATGCTATTAATATCTGATGCGCTCGAGTATGTCCATGCAACAGTATTTTTTTACATATTTAAAAATCTATAGCCGCTTCCCCCACCTATGAAAAGGTATATATTATACAACATTTTTTCTTATCATCTAAGCTTTGCAACCTAATATATCTCAATGACGCTCGAGTATCCCCATTTTGCATCGTGGGCTCCCCTGTTATGTGATTTAAAATTTTATTTTTGTCTTTTTAGATCACTTAAATGAAAGCTTGTTTTAAAAGTTTTTTTTCATCATTACTTTATTTTATATTTTTTAGTTTCAATCGATAGTTATAGATCAATACGAAAGTCCATCTATAAAAAGGAGAGTCCTTCAACAGAAAAACTTAAAGAACGGAGAAAATTATTATTAGGATAAACTATATTCTATAGAAGTAGGTAGACATTGCGTGATGGACCCTCTCACTCTAGGAACTTAGAGGGTGGTAGATAATAATATTTTTTACAATGCAAATAAATATGGGTTCTTGCAACCTACTACACCATTTATTGTCTTTTTTTTAGAGTCGGAAGGTATGTTTCTAAAGGTAAAAGCTTGATTCAATTTTGTTATAGAAATATATTTTTATATTGAAGCCAACACTGGATGTGACATCTATTTCATGGTGGGCCTACCAACTGCCTACCATAAACGAATGCGTATACAAAATTTCGTGTCCCTGCTATTTACCGCTGAGGAGATTTCTCGTACGGAGCCGATCCTGGCAGCAGCATCAGGTCACGTTTATGATCAACGTGCATTGTCATCGGTTCTGGACCAGCATGCAAAATTTCAGGTCAATCGGATACCGGAAAGTGGGTCAAATTAAACTTGCAAGATTTGTTAATATACATACAAGTCAAGGTAAATAAAAGATTTTAAAAAGCCTCCAGGTCATCCGTACATTGAAGAACAGCAGGTGCAAATAATTGCTGGGATGGTAGTTAATCCTGAACAGTCTACTTATTCCATCGCGAATGTTTGTGATACACTAATTAACTGAAGATAACCCTGATCGAAGAACAGAATTCTGTGAAATCATGACAGAAACCATTGCAAGGCATCCTACCTATCTCCACAATATTTGTTTTAGTGACGAATGTACAGACGAAATTGCCGTTATTGTAGTGAAACCAACCCTCACGTTTTCCGAGAAACACATACCTAATATCCAGAAAAAAAATAACATTTAGGCAGGAATATTGGGACACCATATTGTAGGACCTCTATTTATTGATCGAAATTTAACAGAGGAACTGTATTTGAATAATAATAATAATAATATTTATTTGACTACGTTACATAATACAATATGTTTGTAGCAAGTCATGTTTGGCTTTACATTTGAAATTTACAAGTTAAAATTCACACAACAATCACATATGTAAAAAACTTTGAAAATCAATAAGAAGTAGTGACTTGTATGTTACCAAAAAAGTGTGTTATGAAGTCATCGACAGAATAGAAGCAATGCCTCAACAAATAATTTTTCAGTTTTCTCTTGTATGTGTTCAGACTGAGTTCTTCGAAATCTTGGGGCAAAATATTGTACAGAGAGTAATCTATGGAATTTTTTTGCTATAAGTCAAGACGAAATCGATTTATTCTAATGTGGTGAGCGTTTCGTGTGTTATGCTCGTGGATATGACATTGTTTCGCCAAGGATGGTTTCTTCTTATGGATTTCAATCAAGACGTAATAAAGAAATAAAGTTGGCAATGACATAATTCTTGACAGTGATCCCTGTATCCAATATTGGCCAGAACTCTCAATGCCTTCTTTTGCATCCTAAATATTTGAATGGAATGACATTAATTTCCCCAAAATTGTACACCATAACTGATATGTGAGTGAAACAGTGAAAAATATGAATATATTTGCACTAGTGATGTACTTCAATTGGCGAAGAACAAATAGAGAACTCGAGAGTTTTCTCTTCAGTTGAGAGATATGTGCAGACCAGTTGAGTCTATTATCTAATGTATTGCCAAGTAATTTAACTTTATTAGTTTCACAATTAGAGATAATTTGATTACTAGCAGAAATCTGTATGTATTGCGTTTTCTGACAATTTATTTTCAGCTTATTAGATAGAAACCACTGATTAGCACTATTAGATACCTCGTCTAGATGAGACTGTAACATATCATTATTTTTATCCGACAGAATGAAAGTGGAGTCGTCCGCAAAGAGAACCGATTTGAACGGCATCATATGTTTGCACATATCATTCACATAAATGACAAATAAGAGCGGGCTCAAAACAGACCCATGCGGAACGCCATGCTCAATATTTTGCAAGTTTGATAAGGTACCGTTGAGCATCACTGCTTGTTGACGATCAGTAAGATATGTACAGTGTGACCCATTTTTAATGGAAACACCCCCCTAAAATTTGAAGTTGTAAACCGATTTAAATATTTTTTTTTTGAAATGTCAAGTACTGAAAGGTCTACCTTGGGACAAAATTTGAAATGTTTATTGAAGTTTCAGGGCATACTACGATATTTTTTTATTAAAAAAATCACTACGCCCCTGGATTCAGAGTGCCTCTAAACAGGTGTGACCAAAATTTCCTAAGAAAATATTCATTATTAACAAAGTTATGACAACTCAAAAATTCGAAAACTCACACAGCTAACAGTCACAGAAAACACTCTATATCAACAGATATAGCCATGAGAATATTTTTTTTATGATTTCAACAATGAAGTGCCGCCAGATGAAAAAAAAAACAAATAGCGTAAATATTTTTAATGAAAATAACAGAATTACATTCAAGTTTTCACGCAAGTTAACTAAAACTAAGACCTAATATTTCAATTTAAATCTTAATTGCCATGGAAATGATATTACAGTTTGACACTTGTGAAAGATTTAAGTGTACTGTTGTCAACAATATTCACCTTACAGTTCTTCGAATTATTTTGTGTCATGACTGCAAGATTGAGCGTAAGAGAGAAAATTGAAATTGTACGCCTTTCGGGAGATGACGTTAGAAGTGCTAGAGAGGTTTGTAGAGTATTTAATGAAATACATCTAGATCGTCCTCGTATTAGCTTCGGTACGGTAAATGCCAGTATAAGGAATGACACTTTAGATTTGAATATTCCACGAGAAACTATTCAAAGATGTCTCAAGGCGAAGAATATTAAACCTTTCGAGCCAAAATTTTTACACACACTTCAAGAAGACGACGAAGCAAGACGCCTGGAATATTGTTTATGGGCTCAAGAGGAATATTTAAACAATAGAAATTTACTAAAAAATATTTTATATACCGAAGAAGCCACTTTCACTACAAATGGAGTAGTGTCATTACAGAATTGTCGCTATTGGGCAGCGGATAATCCTAACTGGGTAATAAACTGTAAAAGCCAGTATTCCCAAAAAATCAACGTCTGATGTGGGATATTGAACGAACGAATTATTGGTCCTTTCTTTTTTGAGGAAAACATTAATGCGCAGAGATTTCTAGAATTTTCAAACACAGAGTTTTGGGATGCTATTCACGAGCTGCCAATCAATGAACGATCAAATTTAATTGTCCAGTTGGATGGATGTTCATTTCATTATGCCAGAGCTGTGAGACAATGGCTTAACGAACATTTTCCAAACCGATGGATAGGCCGTGGTAGTCCGTTTATAGAGTGGCCACCCAGATCTCCAGACCTCACAGTTTTGGACTTTTTCTCTGGGGACTTCTCACACAAAAGGTTTACAAAAACCGCTCAAGAAATAGAAATAAACTTTGTGCAAGAATTCGACAGGTATGTGCAGATATTAGCCCTCAAGAACTTAGGAACGTAATCAGAAACATTCGTAAGCGCTACGACACATGTATCGAAATACGTGGTGGATTAGTAGAGGCTACTAGAATATGAGTTAGAATTAATTGTTGCACTGAATTGAAACATTTCAATAATTAGTTATTAGTTACGTTTATTAAATTTTTTTGCTTCATTGTTAGTTGAATTGTGTGAATGTAATTCCGTTATTTTCATTAAAAAGATTTACGCTATTTGTTTTTTTTCTCATCTGGCGGCACTTTATTGTTGAAATCATGAAAAAAATGATATATTGTCACTGTTAGATGTGTGAGTTTTCGAATTTTTGTGTTGTCATAATTTTGTTAATAATGAATATTTTTTCATGAAATTTTGGTCACACCTATTTAGAGGCACTCTGAATCCAGTGGCGTAGTGATTTTTTCAATAAAAAAATCGCTAATAAAAAATCCCGAGTTTCGATTAAGAAAAAATATCGTAGTATGCCCTGAAACTTTAATAAACATTTCAAATTTTCTCCCAAGGTATCACCGGGAAAAATGATTGAAATCTACCTCGGAATTTTCATTTCGAACGAAGAAAATTACTTCAGTTTTATTGAAAATATACTCTCTCTATTGAATAATTCACATCCCCGACCGTAATTTCAGTAGGCAATGTACTTTTCATTGAGAATTAAATATTCATCTAATATATGTGTGAAATCATAACGCATTATTTCATGTGAAGAGAATTACTAACTGGACGATCGGCATTCCCCCTTAGTGAAATGTAAATTTTCGCCATCTCTTTATCGAATGTAAAATTACGCTTGTATTTGTGAGTATTTATTGTATTGTTCATTCTTGTCTACAGAAGCGCATCGGTTTGTCTGACGTGTGCATTAGAATATTTTTGTTGTTGGTGAAAATAAGTAAAGAAGGTGAGTACATTTCTTGTAAAATTTCAATAACTAGTCCAATAAACAGATGAATTCATTGAGTTTTCTCGTTATGCATCATAGAGTGTTTTTTTATTACAAGTATATTCTAACCTCACATCGCGAATTATTTCATACTATATGGAATAGTACAACATATTTTAACTGATTTTCAAATAATTACAGAATATATATTTGAAAATGTTTGTGATAATTACTGAATGGTATTGAGAAAAAGAGAAAAAAAGATATACTCGATAGCAGTGGCGTGACTCATCAGTGACGCCGTATGCACTATCCATTTTAAAAATGAATTTCGATGAGGAATAAAGTTTCGTATTGGTGGTTGCAAATATCGGACAATGTTAAATCGTAATTTTATTCACCTAAAAAATATATTAACGTTTTATTCGTATATGTCATAATTTTGGATGAATTTGAGGATTTGTGATTCTTATTATTGAACTTGAAAACATTTTTGCGATGGGAGGCAAGAAAATTTTGGAAAACATTTGGAAAAATCAAATTTTTTATTTAAACGGTTGAATATGTATCAAAAATTTTTGAGAAATATTAATATTGAACTCAAACTAGTAGTAGTTTTTCTCTAGGAATGTGTGTTCGTCAACTTACTGTGTTTTTAGATTTCTAAACCTATTCGTTTGATGATATTTCATTTCTCTTTTAGGATAATAACAGGAATTGAGGAAAATAGAAAAAGGAATATCACTTTCATTTCTCTTTCCGAATAATACCACCATGAGCAAGAAAGAAAATGTGTTAATTTGAAGAATGGTTTTTTATTTTGTACTATTTGACTTTTTTGAAAATGAAAAAAAAAAATGTTTTGTAGAATCTCATTCCAAGAATGTATATGAACTAATTCTGTATATACATTTTTTTTAATATATCAATGTGTAATATGTCTTGTGCATTCAATTATCTAAATTATGAGGAAAAATGGCCACTTAAGAGTCAAGAGTCAACATCCGATTGAGGTATCATTATCTTCAAAACTACTCTGAATACGGACCTTCTTACAACGGAATATCCCAAGGTAATATAACCCGTAAATGAAAAATTACACCGTAAAATTTTATCAGAGTATAGAATTCCACTGTGAAATTATATAAGACTGTAAAATTCTACTGTAAAATTCTGTCAAAAGTGTAAACTCTCGATATAAATTTATATCGCAAATTTACCCTATAAAGTTTTATTTCAACACAAAAGTACACTCAAAATGAAAAATTACACTGAAAAATTCTACACTTGTCTTCGGGGTAGAATTAGAAAATAATATTCCGCATGGAATGTAAGATCACACACGAAAGTAATTTCTCGCTAATATGGGCGGTAATTAAATTGCCACCGGTACCGGTGGAAAAATTTTTACCAGTGTAGACCTTTTAGTACTTGACATTTAAAAAAAATCATTAAAATCAATTCAAAACTTCAAATTTTAGGAGGGTGTTTCCATTAAAAATGGGTCACACTGTATATACTGGAAACTACTGTTGACCCTCTCATCACTGAAATCGTCGAAGCGAATCCTAATGAATTCGATACGGATATTGTATTCCAACAAGATGGAGCACCACTACATTGATCCAGACAAGTAAGGAACTATTTGGATACTACTTTTCTCAGATTGGCCGTCGAGGTCCTACAGAATGGCCAGCCCGCTCTCCAGATTTGACACCTTTGGACTTCTTTTCATGGGGCTATTTGAAGCAGAAGGTGTACGAAACTGAACCTGCTTCAATATTGGATTAACGGCAGAGAATAATAAATATTTGTAGAGATATTGACGTTACTGTGTTCGAAAATGTTCGGCGTGAAATATCGGATAGGCTGTTCATATGTCAAGAAGTTCAAGGCAACCATTTCGAGCATTTTCTGAACTATCCTCAAGCTTATTACCTCATGAATGTCAATGTATTCAGGCAATTATTAAAAGTTCCGCCATTTTGTAGTAGTTGAAGATATTGACAATATATTCTAGGGTTATGAAGTATTTGTCAGGAGCTTCAAAAAGATTTGTCCCAAGACCACCCTTTCCGTTTAATTTTTTCCAGATGGCGCCCAGTAGCCATCTTGAAAATTTCATCTCTCGATTTCACTCCAAAATAAAGTATTCATTGTCCCAAATTTCAATTTTTTGAGTTGATCCGTTCAAAAAATAAAAGGGGGGGAGGACATTAAAGAACTGCACTGTATGTAGTGGAATTATGAAAACATTATTCATGACACTTTTCCCTCATCCTGTACATTCGACGCGACCCCTGAAAAATATTTGTATTCATTAACTTAATGTTTCTAGTTTAACGATCCAGAAGTCGGTGTATCGTATCGAGTGAAACCAGACCGATTTCAAATTAAAGAAACATTTTAAAAATCTGTACAGAAAAGTGCATCCTGATTGGCGCCGAATAATGACAGAACAATCTCTTTCCATTTTTAGTGATCTTTATCTGGAATTTATCGACCAATGTCGTAATAAAATGAAATAAAATTAATATAAGCAATAAAAATCTGAAGAATGCTGCTACTCCACGTTTGAACATATATAATATAATTTGCTTCACGTTTTATAGTTGTTGTGTGTTTGGTTACCATTTCTTAAGGTATTATTAATGTTGAAACGACAAAGCTTAATCAAAAGATAATTGCCAATATTCTTTAACATGCGATGGTTTTTTCGTTCGAATAGCATTCTTTGTTCGGAGCTTCTTCATAATTGGTACTAAGAAGATGCGTTGGTTATAAAAATGAAACACTCAAATTTGGCCCCGATTTTGAAAGTCGATTGAATCTACTGTGACCACACAGTAAAAATAAAAATCTCAAAGTGAAGAACATTATCTCGATTTAAAGAAATCTTGCTCTCCTATATTCATGAAGAAATATTTTTTTAAACTGAGAAACATTCTCTCAAGTTGAATTTGAATAAACGCTTCTTTTAAGTAATAGGCCAGGCGTACTATATTTTTTTGAGGAAAAAATTCCTTACAGGGCAAACTCAACGGGAATGGGTTGGAAAGGTAGTCAGTAATATTGGGGCAAAAATTCAACGGCTGAATGTTTGCAGGGGCGGAGGGGTGGGGGTGAAAAGGGGGGAAAAACGGTTTTTCGCGGTTTGTGGTCAAAATAATGGTTTAAGAGAAAAAAGTTGAATAGGAAAGATGTAAATAATAAAAAAATCTATAACTTTTGTGTTTATACTTTTTTCACATAACCTCAAAATTTTCGAGTAAAACGCGAAAAACCACTTTTTTCGGTTTTTATTTTTCATTTCACGAAAAAAAAGCGTATCACTATGAAAATTTGAGCAATTGTACTATTTTTTTATCACAAATTAGTAGCAATTTTTTTGTGATAAGTTAATTAGTTTCTGAAAAATTCGCGTTTTTCGAAAAAAAGCATTTTTTTCAAGTTACTCAAAAAGGTTTTTTTTGGCCTAGACAACTTTTACGCCGCTCATTTTTTTTCGTAATTACATCAGCTTTCAGATGGAAAAATGAAAATATACTACTTTAAGCAAAAAAATCGTTTAAAATGGCAAAAAACTGAAAAATTGTGCTTTTTTTCGTGATTTGTTTCATACTATGTAATTAAACGGTTTTAAAGCTGAAATACAGTTGAAAAATTTTTATTATACAATATTTAGGATGCTTTGAATTAATTATCAAGGTTTTATAGTGGCAAATTGTACAAATAAAGCTTAAAATAAAATGTTTATTCAACAAAGATGCAGGTAATCATACATAAGATAATGAGATAAAAAATTGTCTTAATTTAATTAATTCTCGCTCTTTTACTTTGCGGCCCTGGTTGTTGATTTTGTTGTTGTTTTTTGAATATTGGTTTAGAATAAGAATTTTTTATTTTGTGAGGTACGGTATATAATTTATTTGCCATGAAAGAATATGCTCTTTGTGAAATTGACTTTTTAACAGTAGGATAGGTTAGTTGGTCGCGATGTCGTGTGTTATAGTCGTGGTTTCGTTATGATGCTTTATTTTTGCTGAAATGATACTTCACGTTTGCACAATAGTAATATAATTGTCTCATATCCATAACTTCACACTCTTTATACAGGAGATCTGACGAGAAACGTGAATTTCTAGACATGATCAACTTCATGAATCTCCTTTGTAATACCTCAAACGGATTGAGGTGTACACGCAGAGCTGATCCCTATGCAGTTATATCATATCTCAAATGGCTCTCTACTAGGGAACTATATAATTGATTAAGTTCTTTGTGAGTTAAGTAATTTTTCAAGGAACGGAAGTTGTGAAGCATTGTTTGCAGTTTTTTTATTGTATAATTTATATGAGAGTCCCACCTCAAGGTTCTATCTATGTAGACGCCCAAGTATTTGATTTCTCTCAGGGAATCTATTTTTATTGTTTTTCCTTGTTCGCCGACATTAATACACACATCGGAAAAGTCTAGGGATATTTTTAAAAATGGCAATAATTTTTTTTAGATCGCTTTAGGGAAAAATAGTTGACGGGTGATTATTAAATGAATGTAACTTACAACAAAATTTATTAAATGGTCAAAAATACTGTGTGCGCATATAAGCAAAACTAAAAAAAATATGGCTCTTCTTTGGCACCCCGAAAAAAAATCATAATACAAAAAAAATTGGAATCAGTACAAAGTGTGGCCTCCACGCTGGTTTATTACGGCCCTACATCTATCGTGCATCGACAAAATGAGATTGTCAATGTCTTGTTGAGGTACATTTGCCCATTCAGCGATTAAAAGCTCTCTCAATTGAAACGTTGTGTGAATGTTCCCCATATGCGGAGTAATTCTTCGTTGAAGCATGTCCCACACATGCTCGATGGGATTCAGGTCCGGTGATTGTGCTGGCCATGGCAATACATGAACTCCTTCGTTGGTGAGCCAGTCAGTCACTAGACGCGCGACATGTGGACGAGCATTATCGTGCATTAGGTGGAAGTTTTCACCCACAGCACCAGCAAACGGACGGACGATAGGTAGAAGAATGGTGTCGACTTACTGTCGAGCTGTGAGGGAGTGATTTGGAAAAACGAGATCGGTTCTGCCGCCGATCATGATTCCGCCCCATAGCATTACTGCACCACCTTTGTATGTGTGGACTTCCTGGACGTGTCTCAAACGTTCATTATTTCCAGGTCGTCTCCACAGTCTTACTCGACGAGAATCTGGATGAAATCCAAATCTGGATTCTTCTGTAAACAAAACTGTGGCCCAATCATTTGCATCCCAGTTTTGATGTTCTTGACACCACTCTAATCTTCTACCGCGATTGCCTCTCGACAAAGGTGGACATCTGAGTGGCCTTCTGTTGTGGAGATCTGCTTCATGCAGTCGATTTCTGACAGTATCACGACCAATGGTTACCTGGTGCGTCTGCTGCAACACGTTAACCAACTCAGGTGCTGTGATTATCGGTTGTCTTCTTGCGGTTAAGACCAATAATCGATCTTGAACTGCAGTTGTAGCGCGTCCTCGCCCTGGATGTTGTTCGGCTGGACTGCCAGTTTCACGGAAACGCCGCCACACTTTGATAACACTTTGGGAGACCCCCAAACGAAGAGCTACATCATTTTGTCGCATGCCACCTTGAAGAAGCCCTACAGCTCTATTCATCTCAGCCAATGGTAAGTGATGGCGTTCCATGTTAAAGCACAATATTTCCAGTTTAATTGCTGAGCAAGAACTGCATAGAATGTACAAACTCGACACTTTCAGATTATTCATTTTAGCCGAAAACCTACAGTTTGTAAAAAACTTGATGAAAGATTAGTTACCGTTTTTGCAGGCTTTGTTCAACCCATAGAAATCTACAGGATGGTCGAGTGTACCAATTTAATCGAAATTAAACGACCTCATGCATTTATTTTCATGATATTTAGTATGTTATAAAAATATCCCTAGACTTTTCCGATGTGTGTAGTTTCAAATGGACAATCACTGGATAGATTGCAGCTAAAAGGAAGAAAATTAGTTTTTTCTAGATTCACTGTCAGGAGCCTTTGGTCAAACCACTTTTTGAGCAAGTCGAAATCTGTTTCTACGTTCTTTTTCAAATCAAGCCAAGTGTTTGCCTCATAGAATATCGCAGTATCGTCTGCGTATCCAATTATTTTCCTAACGCTGTCCAAATTGAATAATTAATTTAGATATAAATTGAAGAGCAGAGGGCCAAGTACCGTACCTTGTGGTACTCCACATTCTGTTTGTTGTTGGATTGCTAATTGTATCTGCAATTCGCACAACTTGTATTCTATTTCGAAGATAGCTTTCAAAAAGCGTTTGGCAGTTCCCTCTGATACCATTATTTTCTAAAGTTTGTTGGAGTAGTTGATGATCGACAGTATCGAAAGCCTTCATTAGGCCTGTAAATAGACATAAAGAAGGTTTTCCTTTCTCCAAGGATTTATGTATCAATTCTGTCAGTTCAAGAATCGTGGCTTCGGTTGAAGCCAAATCGTCTATCTGAAATCAATTCGTATTTGGTTATAATAATAATAATAATAATAATAATATGTTCATTATGAAGAAACTGGTAGCTACATTACAATTCAGATACTATAAACATAGAAACCTCATATTAACCAGGTTGGTTGTAAGAGTTGACATAGTTTTTGTTTTCAGAGTCTGAGCCGAATACAAAGCAAAACAGAAAGAGAGGAAAACAAAATAATTAAGATAATAATTATAGCCTTTACCTGTTATGTCAGGTGATCAACAATTTCATTATAGTAAATCAAAACAATTCATTTATCGCTTCAGAATCTGTGCTCAATAAAAAGGTTTTGAAACGTTTCTTGAGAAGACGGTAAGAATTCATGGAGTGAATGTATATTTTGTACATCTCTGGAAGTAAATTAAAAACCTTGAGTGATATGTGTGTGAAACATCTCTGTCCCATTGATTTTTTGGTTTTGTTTATTTTGACATATTCGTTACACTTTGTTCTTGTGTCATAGTTATGATTATGATTATTTTTAAAATTCTTTTATGAAGAATGTCTAATTTTATCAAGTGTGATGGTAAAATACCACCCCAACTGAGAATAGCATAGTGAATTCGCGATTCAACTAAAAACGTTCTTATTTGCTTGAATTTGAATAGCATGCACCTCAATGTTTTAGTTATACTGGTGACATGTTCATCCCACCTCAAATGTTTGTCAATCATTATTCCTAGGTATCTGATATGATTTGCAGTACCGATATCGATCATAACACCCTGATTGTCAATTGTCAATGTTCGGTATAACGGTAGCGACGACGTATAAGATGCAAATGGCATAAAGAATGTTTTTGAGTTGCATATGGTTGAACCAATTTAGCTGTATCATTTTCACATTTTTGCTTAACTTTCTCCCACGAATTTGCAGAGTATAAGATTGCTGTATCATCAGTGAAACTGTAAATTTTTCCATAAGAATTTAGAGTTTGTTCTTTTCTTTAGCAATTTTTCGAAAACTTTTGACATTTGTAGGTACATCAATTTCTTCATTTCCTCATTTTATAATTTCAACATGATTTGTCAGTGGACAAAAACAAGAGCACATACTTAAAGTGGGGAGGATATGATAAATAGCACATATTTCAGTAGAAAATTAGGTTCTCCATCTTTATTGCCTGCCAACAGAACGTATAAAAAACTGATATAAGATCGAGAGCGTATTGTCCAAACGCGACTCCCGCTGCGCCGAAATGTTCTCAGAGGCGAGCCTGGGATTTGGGTATGATGGCAGAAATGACTCACTGATAATAACTAAATTTGAAGTATTACTGCATGAACGTCCGAGAATTGATTTCTTTTCCTCTAATGTAGAAAATTTGGTACTCATATCGAACGCGAAAGACTTTGGAAGTAGCTGAAATCAAAATTATATTTTTATAGAAGTTCTCTCATAAAATTAGACCCAAAAACATACGATTATCATAGTTCAGTAGCAGTCGAATCAAATGATAATAATAATGATAATCATCATCTCATCTCAACGGTACATTTCCAAATATTCATAGAATATTCTTGGAATATATACATGCCTTCAGAATATTCATAGAATATGCTTGAATGAAAATGGCAGGATTATTCCCGAAAGAATGTGCATAGAATGTCTATAAATGGATAATTCTCCCTTGAATATTCTAAGAATATTGTCGATTGAATATACCATATGGTATATTCTTAAAATATATTCTCACGGTATATTTTGGAATATTCTATACAATGGAATTTTGAATTATCTTATAATATCGTATTCAAATAATTCAATATTATTAAAAACAAAAATATTTGAAGATCTTAATCGAATGCATAACCTAATGTATATAACCCTGATAGTGTTAACCAGTTTTTGAACTCAACGCGAAGATTCTGGATGAATTGCTCCAACAGCAACTGTTGGAAACGATAAAAAAATTTGAATGGGCCAATTAATGAACCAATTGCATCAATAAATTGGTTAATTCTCATCCTATTTGTCTTTTTGTATTTGAAATTATTTAATTACAAAGCGAAAAATCCTGGAAACAGAGAAATGGGGGAGTGAAGAATTGGAGAAAACGTTTCTCATTGGTCAACTGAAGTGTAGCGCGCGACAGTCGAATAAGCTCTGTGGAAGCGGCTGTCCCTTAACGCTTGGTACCTTTGCGTTAAATTCGCCATTTGATTCAACATGGCGGTGGACGTGGCAGGTTCGCGTGTGTAATGCATGGTGTATTGGTGTTATTATCAAAGTATAATTCTCTCACGTTCAGTGTACCATTTATAATTTGGGGTTGTCCAATTTGCAGTACAGCGATTAGTTTGATTTTGGATCTTCAAACAGGAGAGTTGCATATATTCAGTCTTTAAGAAAAGTAAGTAAAATGCAATAGTATCGATAGTAAAGTCATAGTGATTAACCTACTATACCTCATTTTAGGCTCGAGGAGAGTTGGTGTGTGGGATTTGTTGGTTTGACTAAGTACATGTTTGAACTAGAGTGATTTCAGTTGTCTATCTTCAATAGAGAAAAGTAAGTGAATGACACATTCTTTTGTATCATTTGTTTTCATAATTTTTATCACTCGTTTTCAAGATAGTATCAATTTGCCCAAAAGGAAACAGAGTGGTACCTGGTACAGGCAGGTGCGCCAAGGAACTGAAAACGTAATGAGTACTTTTCAACAAGACAATGCAAGTTGCTCTCCAAGTCATGAAATGTTGTAAATGTTCATGAGTAACCTATGCGAAAAATATCCATTAGATTTTTATTCCAGTTTTATTGTGCCACTTTCAAATAGTGATAATGAACGTTAATGTACATTTTGTTCCAGGTATTACTATTGAAACACTGGTTGATGCATTGTTGGACAAATATAAGGAAAACTATTCTGGTGAGCAAAGTTTGGATAACTTTAAGTAAGTGAACTTCATTGAAGAACCCATCATACACCACTCATTTTAAATACTTCATTTGTGGGTTTATTTTTTTTGAAGTGAGAAACCTAACCTAACCTAACCTATATCTTGATGTAATGCATTTTTTCTTCTTCAATGAAATGATATATTTATTATTTTTTAATTAGTGCTGATGAACTCACAGAGTTGTTATTTCAGTATATTTTTTAGTATACATTCGTTTGAGAGTAGGAACATCCTAATTTGAATACATTTCTAATATTTGTAATATGACAGTATTCAGGAATATTTTATTCAATGAATAAATATTTTGAATAAGATTTTTTATCTTCAATATTGGTTGAAACGTCAAATATTTCAGCGTATATTGTTTTTGAAATATATTTGTTTATGAATATTATGTGTTTTATTACTTGTGTGAATCTTGCATCAAAATGCAATATATACATGCCTAATAGCGTTAACTCGTCACATTCTTGGAATATTCCAAATATTCCTAGAATATTCATAAAATATATTTAAAGAATATTCTATGTTGTTTCCCTATTGTATATTCCTACAATAAACTAAGAATATCCTGAATATTTTATGAATATTCCTCGGGTTCTATTCCTGGAATATTCCCAATATTCCCAAGGAATATTCTTAAAATATATCAAAGGTTCGCCAGGAGCACTTTCAGGGAATATTCTCCAGAAGATATATATATATATATATATATATATATATATATATATATATATATATATATATATATATATATGAAACACGCATCCATAAGCCAGTTCACGAAACATCCCGGCCATGGAACACACACTCTCGAAAACTTAAGGTAGGTTCACAATAATAACGTATCGGGGCTTCGGGGGATAGGGCCTGACCAGCGCACATTACGGTGAAAATAATAATAATAATAATAATAGCGGATGGCCACTAACACCCTTGGCCTTTGGTGAGTTGCGACACCACTTACCCGAGCAACTGGTGCAAAACCGGACCGGCAGCCCCGGCGCATCCGGAAAGGAGAACTCCATTCTCCCTCCAGTGCCGGCCGTGGGTCCACAGGGCTAACCACCCGATGGACCCAACACTTGGTTCCCAATAATCAAGGAAGGGGCCTCCACAATCGACTCGCTCGGAGGGATCAGAGGCAAGGTGGTGGGGCCCATAACGATGATTTGCTTACTGATGACAACCCTGGCAATGAAAACGGGCGTTTTGAGTGGACGCATGAGCTAAGAGATAGCCTTATGCATTGCTACGAGAGTAGTGAGCCTGCGCGAAGAGGGTACATGACGAGATTGCATGCTCTGTGGTGTGAAACACATCCGGAGCATGCCGCCTTTTCCGCCCAACACCTTAGGGATTATGTATCTTATCTTCGGCGGCAGGGCTATTTAGCTCCTTCCCAGCCTGCTAACGAAGTGGTAGAAGTGACAGTTCTACCACCCGTTGGCACGGCTGAAGAGGAGACTCGCATCATACCACCAATGGAGACGACAATCAGAACACGCAGGGCGCTCCACAGGATTAAGCCCCCGAAGCCACAAGAACTGGCTCGTTTGGATGCGGAGGTTCATAGTGTTCTAACAGAAGAGGCTGACATCTGGCAAATCAACACCGCCGTGTATAACGTCGTCCAATCGCTTTCCGAATCGGAAGGAGGAAATTCCGGCCTTGCGGTTCGGAAGATTGAACGGTGTGTACACAAGATGGAGGCTAAGATCACGTCGGCGAGACAACACGCGTCTGGTATCCAATGTGTGATGGATTACAGGGCGGCCAATAGGCCTTTCACGCCCGCAGTGCGGCGAATAGCCGCCAATCTACGACGTATCCATCACACTTTAAGCCAAGGCGTGCTGCTGACCACCAAACAGCACTGCCTTGATAGGATACGAATGCTAGTGGCTGCTAAGAAGTCACTAGTGAGGCGAGCGAGAAGTATCGCGGAAAACCTCAGGTTCCGCGAGAAACCTTCTCGCTTATTCCAAGAGCCTCCACGTGTTGTGGATAATCCGCTGACCTCTGATCAGGTAGAATCCTTCTGGAAGGATATCTATGAACACCCGCAGCCACTCAACTTAGACACTCCAGCCCTAGCGCAGTTAGAAGCTTTCAACAGAGAGCTTCGACAGCCTGAGCTCAATAAACTGCGCAACCCGATAACCCCGGATGATGTTCGACAAAGAGCCCTTGTGGGTTCCAAGAACTTTGTTGCTCCAGGCCCAGATGGGCTGAACACTTATTGGTGGAAAAAACTATCAAGCACCCACCGCCATCTGGCCAGAGTTTTCAACTCATGGCTGGACGGAGAGCAGCCGTTTCCGGATTGGTTTGTTGAGGGGCGGACCGTTCTTATCCCCAAAAGCGGAGATTTGTCGAATCCTAAGAATTACAGACCGATAACATGCTTGAATTCTTGTTATAAGTTGTTCACAAGCATCTTATACACACGAATACTCACCTCAGTTGACCGAGTGTTCGAACGGATATATGAGCAGAGAGGGTCGAAGAGAGGAGTCGCTGGATGTAAAGAGAACCTGCTCATCGATAGATGTGTAACGCAGGACTCGATACAATATAAGCGTAACCTCTCTATGGCCTGGATCGATTACCGTAAAGCATTTGATACAATTTCGCATGAGCTCATCTTGCATTTGCTCAGATGCCTTGCGGTACCAGTCAAAATAGTGAGATGCATTCAACAACTGATACCACTTTGGTGAACTCGCTTCACCATAACATCAGGTCAAGCAAGAGTCCAAACAGGGTGGGTCACTTTCAGAAGGGGTATATTTCAGGGTGATTCCCTCAGTCCTCTTCTTCATACAAGCTAATAAGCCTGATGTAGTCCTTCTCAACCATTAGAGCAAAACGATATTTGTCGTGGATTTTTAGCTCCTGGCGAGACAAATATCGCCAGAAAAGAGGAGGAAAAACGGATAAAATATCAAGATTTTCTCTTCGAACTCCGCAGACTCTATCCAGATCACTCTGTCAAGATGGTTGTATAGAATTACTAGGATGCTGTGTACGAAACTGTTATTTCCAACTGAAGGACGAATTCTTTACACAAGATGAGGGACTGCCAATGGGATCGCCGCTTTCACCAGTCATAGCCAACATATATATGGAGTGGTTTGAAACTCTGGCCATTGAAGAAGCCCACAAGAAACCTCGAGTCTGGTTGAGATATGTTGACGACACCTTCATAATATGGAACCATGGGAATACTGAACTAGACGCCTTCATGAAACACATCAACAGCGTGAGACCTTCCATCACTTTCACAATGGAGAAGAAAATCCACAACGAATTGCCATTCTTAGACGTTTTGGTGAAGAGGACCGACACTAAGTGGGAAACATCTGTATACCGAAAACCCACTTATACGGGACAGTATCTGAACCACGAATCCAACCACCATCAATCGACTAAAAGAGGAATCATCAAGACTCTATTAGACCGTGCTTTTGGGCCCTGTAATACAAAGGAAGGTCTCGAGAAGGAACTAGACATCATCAAAAATGATCTTCAGCGGAATGGCTACTCCAAAGCGATGGTAGAAAATACTTTGGCTAAAAGACAGCAGGAGCCTCGCAAAGGAAGAGAAGCCGTCACAACCAGTGCTTGCACTTCCCTACATCAGAGGATTATCGGAGAGGATGAGAAGAATTGGTTCCAAGTACAACATCAGAACCTGTTTCAGATCCGGTAACACTATCCGTAACAGCCTTACGAAAACCAGGCCCCCAAACGCGGAGTGCGATTCCAAGAATTGCATTTACCGGATACCCTGTGAGTGCGGAAAATCCTATATTGGTGAAACTAAGAGGCCATTGAATGTTCGCATTGTCGAGCACAAAAAGCACACACAGCGAGGGGAAACCAGCAAATCAGGAATAGCAGACCATGTTTGGACCCATCAACACAACATCGAGTGGTCCCAAGCTGAGATCTTGCACAGAGAGGAACATTAGTTTAGGAGAAAATTCAAGGAAGCCGCATACATGTTGTCCAACAACGTATTCAGCCAGGCCAGCGTAGAAATACGCAACATATGAAAACCCATCATCAAACGAAAAATGGCCAACTCCCGCCAAAACGGTCATCTCTCACGGAATCAGTGAAGCAGAAAATGGAAAGCAGGGATAAGTGAAAGTATTTCAACGTCCTACAAACAGTCACCTCTCGGAGGAATCAGTCCAGTCATCACCCGAAGACGATTGTAGATACCAACAATCGAAACGTCGTGAACTAACGTGACTTGGAATCTCTACAATTTTTATTATTTTCTTTTTTCATTCCTTTATTTTTATTTATTCAATTGCTATATTTTTACTTGTAGGTTATTTCACAATTATTTCATTTCAGGTTTATTTATGCTTAATATAATTGTTATTTTCAGCTATTCATTTTTAATTATTCTTTTTTCGTTGTTTCAGGGATTTCAAATCATTTTATATAGTAGACAATGGAAGTCCGAACTAGTGAAATTCATGGTTGTTCTGATTATAGGAGTCCTTGATGGAATGATGTCCTATCTACTCTCGAATCTCAAAATCATACCGGCTTGCCGCACTAAGGCAGAAATCTTAGCTGCACAGATGCAGAAGGCTGTCATTCTTGGCTCACTGCGTTTGCACATAATTCTCGGGGCTTCGGGGGATAGGGCCTGACCAGCGCACACTACTAAGAAATTATAATAATAATAATAATTAGAGCTAGAGCAGTGAAAAACTCTTTTCGCGGCAAGTATCAGCACAAACTGGTCATCGGAACTGTCGGGGAAGAACAAAGTTGCTGCAACAAATATGCTTGCCGTAGTGAAGTGGACTCTAGAGGAGCTGAATTGTATCAACTCGACGTAAAGATTCGAAAAATGATGCATCTCTTTAGGAGTTTGCATCCCAAATCGCCTGTCCCACGGTTATACTTCCCCCAACAAGGAAGGCCGTGGACTTTTGAGTTTGGAGTGTCTACATGAGAGAATGGTACTGGATATAGCCTGTAAAGTCGTCAGGAGTTCGGATCCCCTTCTCTGCATGGTCCGTGACCATGACAGAGCAGGAATTGGAGCATTTCTCTTCAGGGCAGCTGCCCGAGCAGCTGATGAATTCGGTTTAGTTTTGGACACTGAACGAGGTGACCACAACTCTGTAACCGAATTAGAATTCGTTCAGCAAAAATCTCATATAAAAGCCGCAGAGATCACCTCACTTCGTCGGAAACACAAAGATAAGCCAATGCATGGCAGGTCGGAATCTGAAGGGTTCATTATGCTTGCCAGAATGGTGTCTTCAACATTTTAGTCTACCGCAGTCGGTTGATGGGTATAGAGGTTCCTGTCACAAGGTGCAGGGCCTGCCGCGAGGCGTCCGAGATCCTAATGCACTTGCTATCAGTATATCCAGCATATGCGGTCTCGGCCTATATCCATTGAAATAATGCAGCCCTAGGAGTGCTATATTACCATCTACGGCATTCTCACGGTAGTGACGAGACACCTGTGTTGTCCTACGCTCCGGGGGATATTGAATTCGTTGTGGGTAACGAGAAGTGCCGAATTTATTAGAACTATTCTTTCCTCACCCTTAGACTCTTAGGCTCACACCAGCTGATAGGCCAGAGGACTATGGACTCTTCTGAAAAAACTATTCAACAACATGCAATTTTTCATAAAGAATCAAAAGTTTGCTAAGGTGTGTACAGTCTGGTTCAGAACAATGTTCCACAACAATGTTCCAAGCTTTTGAGGAGTAGCATTTGTAATTCCAGCGACATGATTATGCCAAGGCATATTGCTATCGACTTTAAAACTCCCAATTCTCATTAAGATATACAACCGCCTGCTGCCGGTGAAGATGTGCCTCCGTAGTCGATATCCCGGAATCCAAATGTAATGACGAGACAAGTGTGCTGTCGTCAGCAAAGCAATATTTTGGATTCTTGAAATGAAAGAGGGTTGGAGACAACCATTGACGGCCAGTTGCAGGGAACGATCTTTCAGAAGGAGAGCTATACACAAAAATGATCTGACGCATGCCATATAATCGAACTTTGCCCAGCAAACCTTCATGTCACACACAGTCGAAGACCATAGAACTAGAGACCAATAATTCGATGAAATTTTTAGACGCCACAATCACAAAAATTATCAACAAACGTGATTTCGAAATTCTCCACAAACCTGTCCATACAGACACAACTATTAACAACCATTTACCCTGATCAACATGAATTAGCAACTTACTTTAGCATGATCCGCATACTTATCAGTAATTCGATGACAATAGATAATTTTTATAAAGAATTAAGTTTGATCAAACAAATTGCAGTTAACTTAAACCCATGATCTATCAAAATAAAATTCAAAAAAGCCATTAACCAAGTATACCCCCACATTAAAAATAACACTCATTAATTTTTTCATCATTGTAAGGAATCATTAAAAATGATGTTATTAGTTTTTTTGCAAACTATAAGTGATAATTATAAACAAGCATGGTCATTATCCATTTATAAGTTCTAGAATGGAATAAATTTGTTTTGGGTCACTTATAATTTCCTGGCAAATGAAAAATTCTGTTTCTGGTTTTTAAATTCGAGAGTACTTAAAACCTGCAGAAGCATGGGTGTTAAATATTGACGTAAGGTAATTTGCAGCACATCTGGCAACAGCGCAATTGTCGCAAGATTTTGAGTCTTGTTATAATGTTGATGTTTGGATTTTGATGTCATCAGAAAAATATTAATTTCGGTAAATTTTCGTTATGTGGACACCCGGCGATTTTGAAAAAATTTTTGACTGTACTTACGTATTTTGATGCGTAGATTACGAATCCGAAAGAAAAAAGCGGCGCTCTTCCTTATTTAAAAAGTTACGGCCCTTCAAAGTTCAGAAAAGGGCAACTTTTCAGCCTTCTTTTTCACTAAATAAACTATTTAAAAACACAAGCACTTATTCACTAGGTCACCTTTACATCTTATTCCTCCTTCTTTAACACTTTTCACTTCAATAATCAACATTTTTCTTATGAAAAACTTAATTTAAAAATGAATGCTTCTCCTGGTGACATTATTCTATTTTTAGGTTACTTACTAGTGACATTTCAGAAAAAAGCGGTTGGTATTTGCCGTCGCCTACTATTTCAAATTCGTAATACACCACCAAAAACCAATTTACGATCTAAAGAATGAAGGTAAAAAACATTTGAATTACTTCAGGAATATGGACTGCATCAGTCGTACCATATCATTAACCCAAAAACGTAAAATACAGTGATATGTAACCAAAAAGCAGCTCCGTATATTTTTTAACATTTTTATTTGTTTCTAACATAAATCTATTTTGAATAGGCTGCACCTTCCGGTTTTGTAAAAAAATTGGTTGTACTTACGTATTTTGACGTTCAGATACCAAACCTGAAGAAAAACTCAGTGCACTTCCTTATTACCAGAGTTCCAGCTCTTCAAAGTTCCGAAAAATGCAGTTTTTCAGCCTTCTTTTTGCACCAAACAAACTATAGAAAAACACTGTTTATTCACCATATCACCTTTACATTTTATTTCACTCTCTTTTACAGTTTTCAGTTCGACAATCAACATTCTTCCTGTAAAAAAGTTTATCAACTCACGGAGCTGCTTTTTGGAGATAAATCTCCCCATTTTTTGACGTTAACGTCATACGTGACATCACCGGTTACTATCAACCTTTCAGATTCAAATAAAGTGTTTTTAGGTAACTACATTATTGACACCTTCAAATAATGTTTTATGTAAAAATGAATTCAAGAATTGAATTAATATTGGCATATATGCCGCAGAACAAAACGACTGAATATGCATTTCAGAATAATTTCAATCATACAAATTTCGAATTAAGTATGTGACAGTTGCCAACCGCTTTTTCTGAAATGTCACTAAAACCAGTACACGAGTATGACCTTAAAATGGAGGAATGTCAACAGAAAACAAATCTGCCGTTAAATCTAGTTCTTTATAAAAATAATGTTGGCTTTCGAGCTGAAAAGTGTCAAATGAAATGTGGTGAATATCTCTCTTCAGTTTGTATTGTGCAAAAAAGGCGGATAAGTTGCAGTTTGGAAAGCTGGAAATAAGAGCAAAGACTACCGATGTTTTCTTGGTTTCGTATTCTACACTTCAAAATACGTAAGTACACATTTTTTGTTAATTCGGAGGGAGCAGCCCATCCAAAATTTTATCTCAAATGGAATGACGAGCCCTAATAATTGACGTTTCTTCGATCTGAATTTGTAAGCAGATACCGATCTCGAATAATTTAGAATGTCCACAAAATCAGAATTACCACATAAATACGGGAGATTTTGTCATTTATTCCGGCGCTGTTCAAATTACGTCAAAGTATAGTGTAAATGTTACCGCGAGTGTTCCGGACTGTTAATAAACTGAGTTTTGATTGGTATCTACCATAGTAAAAATTGTGAAATTTTTACAAATGATACTTTTGTTGGCCGGCTTTCCGATTTTACAATTTGTTGAACTTGAGCAGTGCATTTTGATTACAAATCAACTATCGAATTCCTAGATCCATAAACAATTGAAGTGTTTTTATTACTGTTGTTATCAGTGTTAACAGAGACTTTTTCTATTTCAAAATGCCAGATATGGCTAAGTGTCCGGATTGTGATACGGTACTAAACAGGGTGGTCCAACTACACCTTGCGATGGGTGTAAAAATGAAATTTACTTTAAGATGTATTGGAATAAACCCACCCTGATGATTCGCAGCAAATCGAAGAGTAGGTAAATTTTTGTTTTGAGGGCACCCGGCGATTTTGAAAAAGGTTTTGCGTGTACTTACGTATTTTGATGCGTAGATTACGAATCCGAAAGAAAAAAGCGGCGCTCTCCCTTATTTACAAAGTTACGGCCCTTCAAAGTTCTGAAAAGGGCAACTTTTCAGCCTTTTTTTTCACAAAATAAACTATTCAAAAACACAAGCATCTATTCCCTAGGCCACCTTTACACCTTATTCCTCCTTCTTTGACACTTTTCATTTCAATAATGAACATTTTTCTTACAAAAAACTCAATTTAAAAACGAATACTTCTCCTGGTGACATTCTTCTATTTTTAGGTTACTTACTAGTGACATTTCAGAAAAAAGCGGTTGGTATTTGCCGCCGCCTACTATTTCAAATTCGTAATACTCTACCAAAAACCAATTTACGATCTAAAGATTGAAGGTAAAAAACATTTGAGTTACTTTAGGAATATGGACTGCATCAGTCGTACCAACCATGCCATTAACTTTAAAAACGTAAAATATAGAGATATGTAACCAAAAAACAGCTCCGTACATTTTTTAACATTTTTATTGGAGAAATGTTGATTATTGAAGTGAAAAGTGTCAAAGAAGGAGAATTAGGTGAAAAGGTGATCTAGGGAATAGATGCTTGTGTTTTAAAATAGTTCATTTTGTGAAAAAGAAGGCTGAAAGGTTGCCCTTTTCAGAACTTTGAAGGGCCGTAACTTTGTAAATAAGGGGGAGCGCCGCTTTTTTCTTTCGGATTCGTAATCTACGCATCAAAATACGTGAGTACACGCAAACATTTTTTCAAAATCGCCGAGTGCCCTCAAAACGAAAATTTACCATCAATTGCGTGTTTAGTCCAGTCAAATTAGACCGGAAAAGTAGGAGCCCTAGCAGATAGAAGAAAATGCACCGCAATTATGTTTTAAGTTGAACTTTTGCATAACGAAATTGATTGTAGTAACTTGTTAGGACAAATTCAGTTTCTTGTACCTAGATCACAATCCGGGCATATGATTACTTTCAACATATTTTTATTTATGTATCTGTAATCTATAATCATTTGTATTTTCTCTATTTGTGGGTGTAAACCTGCTGAGAATAAACATATTATTATTTATTATTATATCGATTGTACAGTGGCGTAGCGTAGTGGGGGCGGGAGGGGCAACCTGCCCCGGGCGGCACTTTTTAGGAGCAGAAAAATTTCACAGTAAATAATGAAATATATGTTTCATATTTTGGCGCAACTATAAATTCTGACCGAATGAAAAGAGCACGGAATTTTTCATTACTTGTTCTGTGACGAATTCGGGGAATCCCCTTTCTTGCGGACTTGCGGAAATTTCTAGTATTTTATTTTGTGCTTGGATTGTTTATCACTTATAATCAGCGAGAATGACTTCTATTACATATATATTATATTCAATATTGTTTATTACGTCCCTTTAAGAAAGTACTTGATGCTTTTGACAATTCAGACAGCAATAAATGTAATCTAGACGACGAAATTGTTCAAATTGACGAGCAGGATTTCAAGCTGGAACAACTTCGACTGCGGACTTTTGTTGCTGCTACAGGAAACGAAAATAAATCAATTAATGCAGACTCACTTGAATTATTGAAGTTTATTGTAAAATATAAGCTGGAACTCTGCCCAATATTTTAATCATGCTGCGAATATTTTTTACAGTTGCCATAAGCAATGCCAGCTGTGAGAGATGTTTTTCGAAATTGAAATTGATTAAAAATTATTTATGGTCGACATTGACTAACAAAGACTAACAAATTTGGCTATCTTGTCAATTGAACAAGAGGTGTGTGATGCTATAAACATTGATAGTGCAATGAAAGACTTTGCTCTTAAAAAAAAGTAGAGGTATACATTTTCAACTAAAGCCCGAGGTTTTGTTTTTAACTCTAACAAGTACATACTTATATTATTTTTGAAAAAGATATAAATATAACTCAATAGTATCATCCTAGTTTTAATTAAAAATTGTTTTTTTTATATTCAATTCGCTAATTATTCAATCTTGTCGATTAAATAATACCTATGTACCTGTTATATCAATAGTTGAAGTAAGAATTTTTGTATTAATAAACGTGATTGTAAAACAAATGAACCTTTTTATTCAAAATCTAACCTGTATAATGCAAAATAATGATGATTAATCTTGCCGAAAAGTTTTCTAGAATTTATATAGATATATACAACAGGGTGTCCCTGGACTTCCTCTTTTCCTCTCGGGAATGTATAGATGGGGTCAAAATATCACCAGTACTTCAAATAACTTTTTTTCCTAAAATCCTTCGTTACCAAGTAACGGGCCCTCGAAGTTACAAAATGAAAAATGTTTTTCTTTGATAACTTTTCAAGTGAATATTCAAAATCATCCAGATTTTGGTAATTGACTAAACAAATGAATTCCTTCGATGAGCTTTCATGCAGGAGTCAGTTGTTTTGCTACAAAGTCAGGAACTGACTACCCCTGATGGTCCACACCCCAAAACTTTGAAATGACAGATATTTTTCGAAATTTTTCAACAAATTAAGGTTACTTGGACAATTTTATGAATAAAAGTACTCGTGTGGAAAGTCGATCGGAGCAACGAGTCTTGATAAAAATGTAGTTTCACTCGACGACATCAAACCCGCTCGTCCACCATTATTTGAAATGAATAATTATCAAAGCAGAAATAATAATGATAACGTTAATTCAACAACATTTATCCTGAGATGTCTACCATTATTCGAAAATATTAGTTTTTAAGGAAAATGGAAATGATAGGTAAAATGTTCATAACGAATTTTTATAATACAAACACGTTTAACTAACGAAACTCACGAGCCTCAAGAGCAAACAGAAATGAAAAATCCGCTACAGAAACTGCTCGATATGACCACCTTCTCTCTCTATACATTTTCTTAGTCTGCGAAGACACCCTCTCTGTACTTGAAATAGCATTCCAGGGTCGTTTCGTATGGCTTCACAATGTAATGTTATTCTATTCAACAATGCATCTCTTGTGTGAATAGGTGTAGCGTAAACAAGGCTTTTTAGATGCTCCCACAGAAAGAAATCCAATGGATTTAAATCCGGAGACCGCGATGGCCATGAATATGGCCCACCTCTACCAATCCATCTATTGTGGAAAATATGGTTCAGATGGTCACGCATAATCAAACTAAAATGAGGAGGAGCGCCATCATGCATAAACCACATATCTCTTCGGGTTTGCAATGGAACATGTTCCAAAAGTCCATTCAAATCGTTCTGAATGAACTCCAAATAACGTTCTCCATTCAATCGGTCCTGTAGAACGAATGGTCCTATAAAATGGTTTCCTATGATACCAGCCCAAACATTCACGTTGAATTCCGTTGGTGTTTGGTTTGCAATATCCCATGGGGATTTTCTTCGGCCCATATATGGAGATTATGAGAGTTGATAACTCCATCTCTACTGAAACCTGCTTCATCAGTGAATAAAACTCGATTAATAAAAGTCATATCCTCTCTTTGCCTATCCATGAACCAATTGGCATATTCCAGTCGTGCTGGAAAATCTTGAGGTGTCATGGCATGTACCTTCTGGATGTGAAATGGGTGGAGCAGTTATTCCCTAATTATTCTATGAATAGTGGACTTGGATGTATGGAACTGTTCTGATAGATTTCTGATGCTCATTGAAGGATCATCAGCGACGGCTTCCAAAATATTTTCCTCCAATACAACGGTACGTACAGTCCTAGGAGCGCCCTCACCACCTCGTTTTGGCAAAACTGTACCTACAATAATATCGAAATAAAACAACGTGCTCAAATTAATTATCAATTATTACATACCTGTCTCCCTCAAGCTGCGATCGACAATCTCGAATGTTTCTCTTGACGGTACCGTTCGATTGGGAAAATGCTCGGAATACAGACGACGAGCTTCTGCAGCATTACAAAATGCTCGTCCATAAAATACATGCATATCTGCATATTCGATGTGCGTTTTTTCAGCTAAATTTAGATTCGTGTTAAAGAATTTCTTCCATAAAATTATAATTATCAGTGAAACTCCTCAACAGTTTAGCTGTGAAGAAGAATTTGAAACATTCGAATGTTGAGTTTCATGAGATTCAGATAACTGATCAACACGAAACGTGATTATTCCACACGTATTATGTACATACAAAATATGGAATGAATTCGATATTTCATAGTAGAGTAGCTTGTTAGTTTAAAAACACCACGAATCTACAGAACTTAATATTTCTTTTGAAAAAATATCTGCTATCACAATTGTGACTTAAACTTCCATATAGGTACTGTACTTTTCGTTTACGACTTCATTTCAGCATACTTTGTATTATTCCTGTTATAAATGTTGTAGAATTAACGTTATCATTATTATTTCTGCTTTGATTATTATTCATTTCAAATAATGGTGGACGAGCGGGTTTGATGTCGTCGAGTAGAACTACATTTTTATCAAGACTCGTTGCTCCGATCGACTTTCCACACGAGTACTTTTATTCATAAAATTGTCCAAGTAACCTTATTTTGTTGAAAAATATTGAAAAATATCTGTCATTTCAAAGTTTTGGGGTGTGGACCATCGGGGGTAGCCCGTTCCTGACTTTGTAGCAAAACAACTGACTCCTGCATGAAAGCTCATCGACGGAATTCATTTGTTTAGTCAATTACCAAAATTTGGATGATTCTGAATATTCACTTGAAAAGTTATCAAAGAAAAACATTTTTCATTTTGTAACTTCGAGGGCCCGTAACTTGGTTACGAAGACTTTTAGGAAAAAAAGTTATATATATATATATATATATATATATATATATATATATATATATATATATATATATATATATATGCCCAATAGGCTGAAACAGCTGTCTACCGGTGGCTCTTAAATTGAAATCAATATGGGAATGATTACCGAAGAATCCTGAAATATAAAATTGAATTTAATTTCTCAGTATGAAGTGAACGTCTACGATCCAAAAACTACAACAAAAAATACAGGTCCGTATTTAAAAATTCAAAGATGGGGGTGGCCCAAGTCAGATGACACCCTGTATAAAATATTCATGGATATATTCTGAGAGCCCACATCAAGTACCAATAGCAAAATGTGGACTGATTTTCAATATTTCTGCGAATAAAGAAGATATAGGCAAAACAATAATTTGGGATTTTTTGTTTTTTCCTGTATATCTCCGAACCGTATTTCCGAACCGTCTTGAATTTTGCAATTGGATGCTGGAAATGATTAGAAGAAATTGTGACTTTCTGAAGAAAATTGTGACTTTCTGAAGACGATAGAATTCACAGACGACTGTAGTTTTTCTCGGGACAAGATTATTAATTTTTCTTAATTACCACATATGGGCTGATGAAAACCCTCACGCTATTGTCGAGACTAACCATCAAGAACAGTTTTCTCTTAACGTGTTATTAACGGAGTTATTGGGGATGATTTAGTTGGGCCTCATTTTCTACCTCCTCGATTAAATGGTGAGGCATACGTTCAATTTTTAAGAGAAGTGCATCAAGTACTGCTGGAGAAAGTTTCTTTGGGCGTCAGAAGGGATATGTTTTTTATGCATGATGGAGCTCCCACCCATTTTAGTCAAGAAGCACGTCAGCATTTAACTGAAACATATGCAAATCAGTGGATAGGTCGAGGAGGACCACAGAACTGGCCCGCTCGATCCCCGGATCTCAATCCTCTCGATTTCTCTATTTGGGGTCATTTACAGCATTCGGTTAATCGTACTCCTGTTCGCGATGTAGAGGACTTAAGAAACCGCATCATCGATGCGTGCAGGGAGACTCCAGGAATATTTGAGCGAATACGTGGCTCAATGCGCCGACGTCTAGACGCATGCATAATGTCTGAAAGTGGACATACTGAACATTTACTATGATTTCTACATGTTGTGTGTTTTGTTATTAATAAATTAGTTTTGTTTATTACCCTTTAATCGTTTAATGCAGGTACTAATTACAAAATAACAATAAATCCAGTTCAAATTACTGGCTAAGTGTCTTTTTGGAAGTAAAAAACGTCAGGTTAATTTTCATATTGTAACTTTTTCAGTGCTTGTGAAAAAAATTGTTATACACATTTTATGTATCCCCTTTTAGGGGCTGTATCTTAACATCTTAAATTAAATCGATTTGGTCTACTTTGGCTTGATCTGATATGTCTCGTTGTACCTTATGTTGGAGAACATACTCTTTACATCGAATGAAACTAAAATTGAATTATGAGGCGTGGTTTGGTTCCTTATGTTTTCTACTAAAGTCAGTGAATTTTTAATGCTGAGGTGGGACGAAATTAGTAATATTTTTGAACAACTTGTTAAGACATATTCCTAGTTCTCTTACCGGACTATTTATATACAAAACTACCGGTCTTATGGGGTTATCCTCTTTATGTGTTTCCATCAGGCCATACAGTTTCGGGCAAGAGGGGTTTATGTTGGTGATTCTCCGTTTCTCTGGCGGCGGCGAATCGACATTTCACGGTCATCACGAACACTGGCGGATACAGCCGCAATATTTTCTTCGGTCCTTACTTTACGTATGCGTTTTGGTGGTTAAATGTCCAATAATGTAAACTGGGTTCGAAATTTAGTCACAAGCTTCCGAATAGCTCTCAGGTGGCTGAGGAAACTGCCCATGAATTGGAAAAAGTGCACGATGTACTTTCTTCACCGAGCATGAATTTTGATAATAAAATTCAATAATTTGCAAGCATTGTTCATTCGTAAGTCGATTCACGGTTAGATTATAGACCAAACTGAACAAGTTTGACAATGACACAAGATACGATTCACGCGTGATCTGTCAAAAAAGTTGGAAATTTGTCTTTCTTCTATAAAAACTTTCACTAGAAGTGTTCAAGTGACTTGGCACATTTGATTCTATCAAACGTTTCTCCAAATGAATTCAATCTGCAGCGATTCAGATCCAATGTGAATCGCTACTGTAGTGCTTGTGCTTTGTCCTTGAAAAAAAGTTCTGCTCGATAAAAATCAATGCAATTCTTTCAATAATGGCAAACTGTAATGAAAAAGTTGGTGAATTTTGATTTCAATAATTTTTCACAATACTCCAATGTGAGACCATCTGAATAATAATAATAATAATAATAATGTTTATTTCCAAAGAAAAAAGTTACAATTATATCAATAACAAATTGCTTGATTAAATTCAAATGTACTAAGTTAAATAACATCATTCGATACTCTACAAAAATTGCATTTTGAAATAAACAAACGAACCACTAAGGCTAAGAAGCCAGCGCGTGGTTATGGTACGTTATATTTTGTAACGCAATTTAGTGTAATTGTTTGAAAATAATTTCAATATTTAAACAAACTATTGTAATAATGATATTCTATACTACATAAACAAAATAATTAAATGATCATAACATGAATAATTTTTTAAAAGTTGCGCGCCAATGTGTATGAGAACCATTTTTTGTGACAATGTCATTTTTGTATAGTTTTCCTATCTTTCAATGAATATTACCGCAAGGAATTCGGGTCTATCAGATTATGTATTTTTTTCCTCTCTATTTCGTGGAGGTACTGCTTTGTTTTTTTTTGAATAAAACAATTGATGTTAAGTCTTTGATGTTCTTAGGGATATTGTTAAATATTCTGGTGCTCAGATGAGTATATCCTCTCTGACCAATAGTTTTGGATGAGTACTCAGTGCGCATCATGTTTTCTTTTTTGCCCTTGTATCATAATTGTGGTCAATATTTCTCAAACGACTTTTATTTTTGAATTGATCTAACGCTACACGTAGAAAGTAGATTTGTCTGAGGTCCAGTATTCTACTTTCCGAATATAGTAGGGTCGATGAATACGTTTGACATTTATTAAAACAAATCTTTAGGAACTTTTTCTGCAAAATATCTAGATGATTCAAATAACTGCTGGCGACACCACCCCAACCTAGGATTCCATACGACAATCTAGACTCTATTAATGCATGGTACAGGATTTTCATTTGGTGGGTATTCAATATGTCTTTAAAGTATATACATTTAGAAATGATACTCCTCAGTGTACCTACAGTTTTTTTTATGTGAACATCCCATCTGATGTGTCTATCAATGTAAACACCTAAATATTTAACAAATTCTGAGGACTTTAATTGAATAATATCATCAGCATTTTTTATTTCAAGATAATTGAAATTTGGGATGTGGGATGAGTAACAAGCGAAAGGTAGGAACGAAGTTTTTTCAAAGTTCAGTGTTAATTTTTTTTGATTGAAACAATCTATAATTTTACTCATGTCACTCTCGACTTTCTTTTTCAGATTTTCCCAGGATGCATCTTCATAGAATATTGCCGTGTCATCTGCAAAACTAATGATATCTCCGTTGATCTGTGAGGTGAGTATATTATTCATGTAGATAATAAAGAGTACCGGTCCCAATACTGTGCCTTGCGGCACCCCATATTGTACTATTCTTTCTTCACTTAGTGTATTGTCGATTATCACCTGCTGCTTTCTGTTGTCCAGATAGCTTTCAAATAACTTGTGTACATTTCCTCTGAATCCAAGGTCTTGCAAATCCTTCAAAAGCTGTTTATGGTCGATAGTGTCGAATGCTTTTGCAAGATCCATAAAAACAGCTAGGGAATGTTTTTTGCTGTCCAGGCTGTTATATATTTTTGTTGTGAGCGCACAAATTGCATCATTTGTAGATTTTCCTTTAACGAATCCAAATTGTTTTTGAGATAAGAGTTTGTTTTTATCAAGATAACTGACTATTCTGACCTTCAATAGTTTTTCGAAAATTTTTGCGATATTACTGATTAGCGTAATGGGCCGGTAATTGAGAATTTCATCATTCTTCCCACTTTTGAGTAGTGGCTTTATTATCCCAAGTTTGAGTATTACAGGCCATTCTCCATTTTCCATGATTTTGTTTATCAAAAACGTGAGAGGTTTTGAAATTTCGTTTTTGATTTCTTTCAGTAACTCTGTTCTTATTCCATCAAAATCGGGAGCTTTTTTGTCTTTCAAATCATTTATAATTGTGATTAATTCATTTTCTGTTACAGGTGAAAGAAATATTGAAGACTGTGTCTGCGTTCCTTTCAGCGGTGGAATTGCAGGCGCCCTAATTTTTTCAGCGAATTTTTTTCCTAACAATGTATAATGTTCATTGAATAAGTTTACTATTTCAACTCTATCAGTAATTGTTCTATTCTCATGTTGTATTTGGTTTATAATATTTTGTTTTCTGTTAGCTGATAGCTCCTTCACTGTATTCCAGATGGTTTTACTATCACCTTTACTGAGGTCGATTTTTTGTTTATAATATGAGATTTTAGCTTTTTTTTACTAATGTATTAACTATATTTCGATATCTCAAATATTCATTTTTTATGTTGAATATGTTGATATATTAGAAAAAAATCTGAAGTATGCAATAAAAACCACACGACAGAAAAATAAAACGGTTTTTACCTGCATTTAAAAATTAATAACCCTAGACCAGAATAGACGCATACCTATAAACACAATATTATAATTCGGACAGGATTTATATTGATTTTAATGAGGTAAGATTCATCTTTAGTGCATCGTCAGAGAAGAGAATTTAAACTGTGCCTGGGTATTATTTATCGTTTCTGTGTTACCTGTTTTATTCCATCTGCAGGACAGAGTGCCTAACGAGATGAAGATATTTTCGGTGGGCGTGTGGAAGCCAGCTAATAAGTATAATTATCGGATTAGTGTAATTACCACTTTTGGAGAGATATATGGGCTCATAGAAGAATGATGAATACTTCGCATTTCGATTCTTCAGCGAAATCAAATTTGAATTACCCTGTCACTGAATGCATTTGGTGAATTTTCAATGGAAATTCAACGTCTCCACCAAACACTTTTGGCATATCATTGAATAGAATTAGAATTTAGAATTTATTTATTCATCACTGAAGAATTTACATATACATACAAGAGAATACATATATACATCTAAAAAACTTATAGGACTAGTCACAAGGCAATAAAGAAAATTCAGAAATATACGGCAACGAATTTACTGTCTTGAACAAATTTATTTTTAACAATATTTCACTATCACCACTAATTTATATTCAATACTTAGCAACTAACGCTTAATTTATCTTCACTGTTCGAATTCTTCGTTTACCGCTCGATTCGATATTCATTACTAAGGAAATTCAAGTTGAAGTCTCCAGCAAGAACACATTTGTATTTGGGATTGAACAAAGTTTCACACATATTTTCAAAATCACTCAGAAATACAGAATGACTGGAATTTGGCGAGTGGTAAAGACAGCCAATTATGTAAATTTGTTCATTTAAAGTAACCCCTACAGCTCTACACCAGTAATTTGTTTCAAGTATAAATGTTTTATACAGTGTGACCCATTTTTAATGGAAACAACCCCCTAAAATTTGAAATTGTGAACCGATTTTAATATTTTTTTTTGAAATGTTTGAAATGTTTATTAAAGTTTCAGGGCATACTACGATATTTTTTCTTAGTCGAAAATCGGGATTTTTTATTAGCGATTGAAAAAAATCACTACCCCACTGCATTCGGAGTGCCTCTAAACAGGTGTGACCGAAATTTCATGGAAAAATATTCATTATTAACAAAGTTATGAAAACTCAAAAATTCGAAAACTCACACAGCTAACAGTCACAAAAAACACCCTATATCAACAGATACAGCCATGAGAATATTTTTTTTAATGATTTCAACAATAAAGTGCCGCCATGAAAAAAAAAACGAATAGCGTGAATATTTTTAATGAAAATAACGGAATTACATTCAAGTTTTCACGCAAATTAACTAAAACTAAGACCTAATATTTCAATTTAAATCTTAGTTGCTATGGAAATGATATTACAGTTTGACACTTGTGAAATATTTAAGTGTACTATTGTCAACAATATTCACCTTACAGTTCTTCGAATTATTTTGTGTCATGACTGCAAGATTGAGCGTAAGAGAGAAAATTGAAATTGTACGCCTTTCGAGAGATGACGTTAGAAGTGCTAGAGATATTTGTAGAGTATTTAATGAAAGACATCCAGATCGTCCTCGTATTAGCTGCGGTACGGTAAATAAAATAAATAAAATATTCAATGAAACTGGAGCAGTATCAAAAATGATGTTAAAAAGTAATCCTGTACAAAGACGAAACAGGAATAACAGGAATGATCAGTTCATTTTAGATTATTTCGGAATTAATCCTAATGCCAGTATAAGGAATGCCACTTTAGATTTGAATATTCCACGAGAAACTATTCGGAGATGTATCAAGGCGAAGAATATTAAACCTTTCAAGCCAAAATTTTTACACACACTTCAAGAAGGCGACGAAGCAAGACGCCTGGAATATTGTTTATGGGCCCAAGGGGAATATTTAAACAATAGAAATTTCCTAAAAAATATTTTGTAAACCGACGAAGCCACTTTCACTACAAATGGAGTAGTGTCATCACAGAATTGTCGCTATTGGGTAGCGGATAATCCTAACTGGGTAATAAACTGTAAAAGCCAGTATTCCCAAAAAATCAACGTCTGGTGTGGGATATTGAACGAACGAATTATTGGTCCTTTCTTTTTTGAGGAAAACATTAATGCGCAGAGGTTTCTAGAATTTTTAAACACAGAGTTTTGGGATGCCATTCACGAGCTGCCAATCAATGAACGATCAAATTTAATTGTCCAGTTGGATGGGTGTTCAGTTCATTATGCCAGAGCTGTGAGGCAATGGCTTAACGAATATTTTCCAAACCGATGGATAGGCCGTGGTAGTCCGTTTATAGAGTGGCCACCCAGATCTCCAGGCCTCACAGTTTTGGACTTTTTTCTCTGGGGACTTCTCACACAAAAGGTTTACAAAAACCGCTCAAGAAATAGAAATGAACTTTGTGCAAGAATTCGACAGGTATGTGCAGATATTAGCCCTCAAGAACTAAGGAACGTAATCAAAAACAGTCGTAAGCGCTACGACACATGTATCGAAATACGTGGTGGATTAGTAGAGGCTACTAGAATATGAGTTAGAATTAATTGTTGCACTGAATCTAAACATTTCAATGATTAGTTATTAGTTACGTTTATTAAAATTTTTTGCTTTATTGTTAGTTGAATTGTGTGAATGTATTTCCGTTATTTTCATTAAAAATATTTATGCTCTTTGTTTTTTTTTTCATCTGGTGGCACTTTATTGTTGAAATCATAAAAATAATGATATATTGTGACTGTTAGCTGTGTGAGGTTTCGAATTTTTGAGTTGTCATAACTTTGTTAATAATGAATATTTTTTCATGAAATTTTGGTCACACCTATTTAGAGGCACTCTGAATCCAGTGGTTTTAGTGATTTTTTTCAATAAAAAAAATCGCTAATAAAAAATCCCTATTTTCGACTAAGAAAAAATATCGTAGTATGCCCTGAAACTTTAATAAACATTTCTAATTTTGTCCCAAGGTAGACCTTTTAGTACTTGACATTGAAAAAAAATTATTAAAATCGATTTACAACTTCAAATTTTAGGGGGGTGTTTCCATTAAAAATGGGTCACACGTTTTGGTGAAGAGGACCGACACTAAGTGGGAAACATCTGTATACCGAAAACCCACTTATACGGGACAGTATCTGAACCAATGAATGTTCGCATTGCCGAGCACAAGAAACACACACAGCGAGGGGAAACCAGCAAATCAGGAATAGCAGACCATGTTTGGACCCATCAACACAACATCGAGTGGTCCTAAGCTAAGATCTTGCACAGAGAGGAACATTGGTTTAGGAGACAATTCAAGGAAGCCGCATACATGTTGTCCAACAACGTATTCAGCCAGGCTGGCGTAGAAATACGCAACATATGGAAACCCATCATCAAGCGCCAAAACGGTCATCTCCCACGGAACCAGTGAAGCGGAAAATGGAAAGCGGGGATAAGTGAAAGTACTCGAACGACCTATAAATAGTCATCTCTCGGAGGAATCAGTCCAGTCATTACCTGAAGACGGTTGTAGATACTAACAATCGAAACGTCGTGAACTAACGTGACTTGCAATCTTTCAACTTTTTATATTCATTTTCTTTTCTCATTTCTTTATTTTTATTTAGTTTGTTCAATTGTTCTATTTCACTTGTATTTTATTTCACTATTGGAATCTTTCAACTTTTTATATTCATTTTCTTTTCTCATTTATTTATTTTTATTTAGTTTATTCAATTATTCTATTTCACTTGTATTTTATTTCACTATTGTTTAATTTCTGGTTTATTTTGCTTAATATAATTGTTATTTTCAGCTATTCATTTTTTATTCTTCTTTTTTAGTCGTTTCAGGGATTTCAAATCATTTTATATAGTAGACAATGGAAGTCCGAACTAGTGAAATTCAACTTACTTTTAATCCACTGTATTGTATCCAGTCCTACATAGCACTCTACTACTTATATCTGAATTGAGCTTACACGTGTATATAAATAAATAAATAAATTTCGAAACTGAGGAGTTGGACATGTCCTTTAATTGCAAATCTAAATGATTGAATAAAACAATTGCTATTCAGTTTCGATATTTCGTTGCATTCGTACTAATCGATACGAATATTGTCAAAATTCATGAAATTTGTGATAATAAGCATGATTTACTTATGCACTTGAGAAACTGGCAGCTAATACCGCCGATGGGAGGCGATTAACTTAATTTAGTTGATTCAATAAATGTTTTTGAAAACAAATTTCGTGATTCAATCAATTACATTATACAAAATTGGATAATATCAATCAAAGAATGATCAACCAACAAAAATATATAGAAGAAATAAAGCGAGACCAGCGATCAAAATTCCTTGTTATAAATGGTATTGAGGAGAAAGAGAAGGAACATTTACTTGATGACGTTGTTGAACTAATGAACGAAAAACTCAAACTATCTCCAATATTAATATCGACAACTGCTATCGTATGGGAAAAAAACGTCAAGATAAGAAACCTAGGCCGTTGGCTGTTAAATTTGTACACAAATGGATGGAGATAAGGTGTTCGTCGCTAGGAAAAATTTTAAGGAAAGTGGTGTTGTGATAAATGAAATGATCTCTTCTGAAAATCGAGAACTATTTTTGAAAGTACGTGAATTCGTGAGTGCCAAAAACTGTTGGACATATGAAGGTAACATTTTCGCATTTCTGAACAATAAACCAGGGTCGATAATTTTTGAAACAAAAAAAATAACAGTAGAATGAAACCCATTAGAAAAGGAGGGGAAATGATAAAAATGAAAGGAAAAATAAATTACGGGCGATCTGAGTTCGGGAAGTGTCAGGGAGTGAGTTTTTAAGGGTAAAAAATTACTTCTCCCGATTTCCGACAAGTCCTATAGAAAAAGTTAAATGGCAAAGTTGTAGGTAATAATAAGATCTACAACCTTTGTATCCACAATTTTTTCAACATATCTTCAAAATTTATGTGAAAACTTCTAATAACCGAGTCTTTGGTTTTTTATAAAAAAAAATCTACGAAATTTGGTCAAAATTCACCTTTCTATGTCCCAAATACACTGTAATTTATTCGATTAGAAATATATATTTTTTTCACCTTATTTTGAGTTAATATCAAAAAAGCACCCTAATTTATAATCGAAAATTCTCGTGTCAAAATATCAGCTTTTTTCAAAAAGTTGGTGTGCTTTTTGTTCGTTGAAATCTCTACCTTCTGATGGTGTAAAAAATATACATTACTATAGTAAATGTTCTCAAAAAATCGAAAAAAATTCGAATTCAACTTTTTTTATCATTATGTACAATTTCATGAAAAAAATGTGATTGCTGCCATTTAATTCACTTAAGAAGTTCATTTATTCAATTCTAATTACATAGAGAATCTAGATACTTCATTCAGATTACGTTATTGATTATAATATTTTTTGTAACGTTAATCTTGTTATTTATATATACTTGAATGTTGATCACTTATTCATTAGTTTTTGTTTTTTTGATGACATTTCTTCATCGTTAGATTCGACAAACCTTTCCAATTTTAGTTGATCTTCGAAATCTTCTAGACCAGGGGTCTCCAAACTACGGCCCGCGGGCCAAATCCGGCCCGCCAGTGTCATCAATCCGGCCCGCGACAGCCAATGATTTACTTGTCATCAATTTGGCCCGCGACAGCCAATGATTACCTAATTTTTGTTACTATTGCTGTGATAAGTTGAAGAAGAAAACACAGAATGATTATTACTCGGTTTTATTTACTTGCAAGGTAAAACTTAACAACAGAAATGATGACAAAGAAAAGTTAACTTGAGTATCTAAGTTTAAGCATATTAATAACTAACAAATAATTGAAATTAATCACAGTAAAACAAAAACACTAATGAGATTTATGTAATTGCAATTTTCCACCGACAATACTTTGTAGTTGTGGATCAATTTTACTTGTACTAATTATCAAAAGAGATTTGAAATGCTCATCGGTTAATTGAGATCTGTAAACAATCTTTGTGTACTTCATCTTGGAAAACGTTTTCTCACACAAGTAAGTAGTACCAAAAACAGAAAACAACCCACGCGCAAATTTATGCAAATTATCAAATTGTTCCAGTGGAAGACTCTTATAAAATTCCAACAAAGATGAATTTTGATATTTGTTCTAGAGCATAGCACTGCACCGTAAATCAATAATTTCCATTTGGACTTCCGGAGCCAGGCTTTCAATGTCAGAATCAAAAGGATTTTGAAAAAGCTTGATTTCATTCGCAATGACATCAAAATCTGAAAAACGAGTATCAAAATTTATCTTCAAAGCAAAATTGACGGAAAATTCAGTCTCTGTAGTGTGGCTGAATATTTCACATGTTTCAAAATGTGTGAAACATTTTTCATGTAATTGCGATTGAAATATTATTATTTTCTGCCTGAAGGATTTGATATTGGAGTATAAATCAGGGAGAAGCTGATTTTATCCTTGCAATCTCAAATTCAGTTCGTTCATATGATTTGTCAAATCGACATGGAAGGCTAACTTCCACATCTATTCACTATTTTCTAAATCGGCAAAAGGGCTCTGCTTCTCATTTAATAAAAATTCGATCTCTGCTCGAAGTTCAAAAAAGCGCTTAGGACTATTCCGCAACTAAGCCAGCGTACGGCAGTATGATATGGTTAATCATTTTCTCCAATCTGTTGAATAAACTCGCGGAATTGTCGGTGATTCAGCCCAGTGGATCTGATGAAGTTAACAACTGATATGACTGGTTTTAGAACTTCAGACATATCCAAACATTTTCCGCACAAGGACTGTTGATGAATGATACAATGTAAGACTAATGGTTTTGAACCACCATCATTTTCTACAGCCTTTGACACAAGTGCAACCACTCCTTTATTTTCACCATACATATTTTTGCCTCCATCAGTTGTTATAGATTTCAAATTTCTCCATCGAAGGTTCTTTTTATTAATGGCATTTTCAACTCCCTTAAAAATATCTGCCCCAGTTGTCGTGTCGTGAATACTATCAATATCAAGAAGTTCTTCATGCACTTCATAGCTTTTATCTACTCCGCGAATAAAAATCAACACCTGAGCAGTATCTGACACATCCGTTGACTCATCCAATGTTAGAGAAAACCACTCATGAATTCATTTTTGTCAGACAGTTGAGATGATATATTTTCTGCGATGTCTTGCACCCTCCGAGCCACGGTGTTTGCTGACAAACTGACACTTTTAAATAAATTTACCTTTTCGGGGCATATTTCTTCGGCTACTGCAATCAAGCATTCTTTTATAATTTCTCCATTGGTGAATGGTTTGCCACGTTTTCCGATTTCAAGAGCCGCACGAAAGCTGGCGCGAGTTGCAGACTCTTGTTCAGTATTCGCTTTGGTAAACAAAGATTGCTGCGATTTGAGTCCGCGTTTCAAAGCTTCGAATTTTTCCTTCCGCAAACTTCCTGTATACTTGGAGTAACTTTGAAGATGTTTCGATTCATAGTGTCGTTTAATGTTATAGTCTTTGAGAACAGCTATGGTTTCATTACAAATTAAATATAGCGCCTAACTACTGGACTCAATCACAAAATACTGAAAGTTCCATTTTTCTTGGAACGTTCTACATTCACTGTCGATTTTTCGCTTCTTTTCCATACTAACAAATCACACATAAAAACAAGTCAAATCAAAATACTTTTATTGACGGGTGTTACTTTCGCCTTTCTTACGCAGACTAACTCGCAGTTGCGCCGCTAGCCTTTTTATATGCAATTATTACTGCCATCTCGAGGTGATCGGAATACACTAGCTAGAACTAGAACTTTCTTGAACCAACGCGGTAATTCCAAATATTGAATTACGCCTAGTGCCATCTAGCGGGTAGCTGAAAAAGATAGTACATAGTACCACTATTCGCCACTAGATGTCGATAAGTGTCACAATACACAATAATAATTGAAATGCAAAAAAGCGTAAGTTTGCTTAGGTTACGCACTTTACGACTATGCTAGTCTAGAAATATAGTTACGGTCAGAAATTGGCCCTTGGAACAAACTGAAAAAATCATTATGGCCGAATGCTTCAGAGTTTGGAAACCCCTGTTCTAGACCATCATCCGCTTCGTCCCCAATATTATTTTCAGTCTCCATTGGTTCTTTATCCACAATTCATCTTCCCCGTTGGTCTTTTCTTCCACATTGGATCAATTTTCAGAACCATGACAATTTGAGCATAACTTTGTGCATTTCAAACCATGTTTTCGACAGCCACATTTTGAAGTTCACATCCAGTTTCTCAGCTGCAGCAAATAGTTTCAAGCAATACTTCTGGAATGAACTAATTTTTTTCTTTTTGGAAGAGAAAGTTTTTGGCTTTCTACTACTCCATCTTGATACAAAAAAAGATGAGGGAATCTTCCAAGGAAAGGAAGGAAGTAATCAATTCTAAATTGAGTAACTCTATACATGGATGTGTAGATCATGCAAAGAAGTAACTTTCAGACACAAACTAAAAGAAAGTCCTCCTGGAACAGCTACTTTCATATAAACATTGAATTACACGAAAGAACAAAATTCTTTCGAAACAACCACTTCTATATGAACACTGAATTATACAGAAGATACTTTTCTCTACTCAGTTTGTATTTCAAACATTCGTTGTGGATTAAAGTTAGATATCATTCACATAAGTTCTACTCTTTCTACAATGTCGCATTGATGTTGCTTTCAGCTTCAATCTGTTGCCGTGAGTTCGTTACCCAACCACGTTTGAAGCTGATAATATGCCCTCTAACAATGTTTTTCTTTTGCTCCTTCTGTGGGTGGGAGGTTTGCCAAAATGAAAGATGATTTAATTTTTGCCAATTGTTATTTTTGGAATCTTAATTGATTCAGTGTTATTTTTTCATTTATAAATAGATTTCATTAATTGTTATCCATTTTTTGTTATATCTTGTTTACTTGCATTTTTCTTATAAAAAACATTGGCCAAATTTGACAAATTTTTAGCGTCTAATAATGAATTCACGATACTTTTCTTTCCTTTTCCGGCAAATCCAAATGTTGTATCGCAACGGAAAAACAATGCAGAAATGCAACAATATTTTTGAAGGATTTATGTTTGAAAATGTAAGTCGTGAAAAATAGATCCTTTAGATCTCCAGAAGCTGATTTGAGAAAATAAATGTTTCAAATTTGAATTTAATTGATTTGAAAGGACCAAAAGACCAATGTCTTGATCCACAACAATGACAGTTTTATTAGTATCTCTGGCAGTTTCTATCGAGGTCTTAATTATGTCAGCATCTCCTTCTACTTGTTTACAGGAAAACTCTTATAACTGTAGTCTTTTCATTGAAGAATTTATTATTTTGTCCTTGTTTTTCTTGTTAGATAAAAACGTTTCTTGCAAAAATTGTATTTTTGTATGGTTTTGATAACCAAACTCTGGAATATAGTTGAAGTAGCTGCTGGTTCTGTTGTGACATTAACTGATTTTTTATTTAGGGGTACCCATCAAAGACAATACAGGGCTTTTCATGATGAGCGTTAATTAGCCGTTTCTGGCAAACTATTCAATGGATCAACTTGAAAATTCCACACTATGCATAAGGCAATATGACCTACACGCCTAAAATATTTCAGGTGAAGCGGCGTTGTCGCTTCTACTATAAAGTAGCGGCTTCTTTGATTTTTCAAATGGAACACCCCGTATATAATATCATATTATGATTCATTATCACTTTGTCAACAAATTCATATACTATTTTTCTATACCTATCTATTACCGTTTAGAAGATATAAATTAATTTCGATATTTTTTTACCAAACATGAACTTTTATAAATGCTGATAATCTTGAACTCTCTTGCACTAAAACGATCAAATTTGAAATGAAGTGGAGTGATACTATGAGGATCTTCACTTCGAGTCATATTTTCATTTGCCTCATACAGGGTCTTCAAAAAATGCAGATACTTTGATGTCATGAAAAAATGAGTGGAACTCAGTTTTTTCAAATGGAATACCCTATATATTTCAACATCATTGAGCTCTGTTTCCATCCGCAGTGAAAAAAAGATTTAGGTGTATCACATGCTTCAGTACAACAAAATTTGAAAAATCACGGAATGCATCCGTATAAATTTACCAAAGTTCAAGCTCTAAAAGCAGAAGACTTCGAACGTAGAATGCATTTTTGTAAATCCCTTTTGATTCATACACAGGATTATCGGGAATTTTTGTCAAAAATAATTTGGAGCGACGAATCAAAACTTACGAGGGATGGTATTTTCAATAGAAGGAATAAACATTTTTGGGCTGATCATAATCCTCATGTTACAAAAGAAATGGGTTTTCAAGAAAAATTTGACCTGAATGTTTTCTGTATTCTGAAGAACAATAAAATCAGCTTTTTTATTTATGAAGACACACTGAATGCAGAGAGATATCTTCAAATATTAAGGACGTCTGTAACCGATTTTTTTTGAAAATTTGCCTTTAGAGGAATATAGGAATTCGTGGTTCCAACTGGACGGAGCGACAGGAAGTTTCCAGGAAACTTGACGAACTCTTCGACGATCGTTGTTTAGGCGTTTAGGGCCGTGGGATTGGCCACCGAGATCACCCGATCTCACGCCACTTGACTTTTTTTATGGCGTGTTTTAAAAGAAAGGGTATACAGTACTCCAGTGCCTACCAAAGAAGAATTGTGACGGCGAATAGTGCGGAGTATTGAAGATCTGGATCCCCAGGAAATTGAAGAAGCAACCACAAGTCGTGTACAAAAAAACATTTTGAAGTGTTTAGAATTTAATGGACAACATTTTCAGCATTTATTGTGAAAATGTGATATTTTGTTTATAATTTTGTTATTTTGAATCATCCTATTCTGTTATTGTCTGTACTTTCACATGTTTCAGCCCAAAAAATCTTACTTTTTACCAAGAAATGACTGATTTTTGGTACAGTTGTTCCCTGGAAACTTTGAGTTAAGGAAATTATTTTGTAACCTTACAAACTTCTTCTCGTCCATTGGTGTTAATTCAGGATATATTTAGTTGAATTTTTCACACGTTCTGACAATGATTAGATCACTTTGTTCATGTGTATAATAAATAATTTCATAAGAATCGATATTTGCATTCATTTTGGAAAATGATTCGATAGTTCGGTGTAAGTCGCTGGAACAACACTACGAAAGTTCAGCAGATGTCAACCAACAGCTGTCTCAACCTTGTTATTGAATGTTTACAAAAATATTGACTCCAACCTATTTTCAACTATCCTTATTCATGCCATGGAATAGAAACATATAAGGTAAGTCGCTACATCTTTCCCATTCAGTACGAATATTTGAACATTCATATTATGTAGAATATTTACCAAAATATCAAACAGTATTCAGAAACCCAGAGCTAATCAATATTGTTTTTCAGGCGATATGGCTCTAATATGTAGTAATCCTTCTGGAAGTGATGAATAACAATCTATGCAAGAAATATTCTTGGAAAGGTATAGAGAATAAGGCAGACAACGGCTGAAAAATGATAGGTGAAGAAAACTGAGAAACATACAATAACAACTATTTCAACCTAGCGAGCAATTTCGGATTCCCAACGTCGAATGCAAAGTGAATGGTAAGTACTGGTCACGGCAGTGAGTCAGGAAGCATACATATATTCTTGTACATTTCAGGTATGGTTTTGTATGGAACGGAAGATTCCCATTACTATAATGTTAAATGAATAAAATCAACTTGTAACTGCATTACACTGTTAACATCCTATGAATAAAGATCTTAAAAGGGTAAGTTGTGTTCTAAAAGGTCACATAGGAGCAGTTTTGATCTAGTGCTAAATTGAAACGTAACACACCGAACCTGTTATGCTTGCACTGACGGCGAAACACCTTGATACCATCTCCATATCTCTTTGCATCGATTACGACACACGTGTCTCTCCCATTCTTACACACACATATTTTCCTATCTCCTACATGAAAATGATGTCAAAATTTACCTGAAATTCTACGGAAATCAAAAAATGCGGGAAGGTATAGATAATGAGCCAATTTCGGTCCCGACAAAACAACCGCTATAAATATCAACAATTCGCAATTATTTCAAATATTCCACGTTGGTGTCGAGGCTAAAGACAACGTCTACCACGCCGATGACCTGGGTTCGATTCTCATAAAGATAAGTTTTTTTAAATTTAATTTCACTCAGCTGCCAATGACCACTAGGACCACGTGACTGGTACGTGACAAGAGGGCCCTCGGGGTGAGGGAGAGTCCCAACAGGCTCGAGGTGTGGGGCGGAGTCCCAAGGAAGCCCAAGGGGTGAGACGGAGTCCAATGGGGGCCCGAGGGGTGGCGGAGTCTCCGATACTCATTCCATCCTTCTCTGCATCGATTACGTCACACGTTTCTCTCTTCCACTCTCCGAAACATACGTACCTTGAGTTGGGTGTTCCACAAGGTTCCGATCGGATGTCATGAAAATTGCAAAAAGTTTAGCTCCGTAAAAAATACATGGGATGTTGAGCTCGGAATTGATTGTGAACATTGAACATTTAATTTACCCGATACAATGAATAGTTAGTTTACTATCATATTAAGATTAGTAAAAATTAGGCAAAAATTACTTTTTCTATTCTATATTTGATATGCATTTCTATAAAATGAATATGTCATCAATCCCAAAGTGATCATGGTCCAATTTTCAGCTTACCAAGCAATCAGCAAGCTAGGACAGCTATTTACGTTCCTAGGAAATACAGAACCTTTCCGATGGCACCTCAGACCTCACTGCGGTTAAAGTGGAATGTCCGGATGGAACAGGCAAATATACGGTTTTGATACTCACATCGGTGTACCTCCCTTCAGATGCAGCCACCTTACCACCGACCAGATAAATGGAGGTTGTAGTAGATCACAGCCTCAACCAGGAAGTGGAGCTTGTATTGGGTTGCGACACAAAACTCTCACAACTTGACCTGGGGCAGCAAGGATGTCACCGCCCGAGGTAAGTAAGTCCCTATATGAATATATAATTAAGAAAGATCTAACAATCCCGTGACCCAAAGAGGACGGATGTAGCTCTCTACAATCGACTCTTAAAAGGAGCTCTGCGGAAAACAGAGGTCCTGACTCCTGGCATTAATCAAGAATTGGAACGGTACACGGTATCTATCCGAAACAAAATAGACATTGCCTATAAGGAATCCTGTCCGATGAGGATGGATCAAAAGATGGCACAACCAATACATGCTGGTGCTGTGAACTGGAACATCTCATGAAGACAGCGAGACCGACCTTTAACAAGGCAAAACATACAAGACTCGAAGAGGACTGGGTTATATATCAAGCCAAATTCAGAGTGCTCTGAAAAGTCTGCAGACAATAGAAAAGAGAAGCTTGGAGAGCCTGTTGTGACACAGTCGAAGACTTTCCACTAGCTTCTAGGCTACAGAAGACACTCTCAAATGACCACTATAAGAGTATCGCCATCCTGACAAGGGAACATCCCCAACCTCCAGCTTTTTCACGAGATTTACACAGTCTGGTGTAATACAAGGAGGAATCCGGTAAACGCCATAAACTACTTGCTCTCTAAGATTTGAAAATGTCGAACTGACAAACGGTGAAGTGTTTGAACCAACATGTATAATATCATATATCATAACGATCATATATCTATTCCAGGCCCATCATACTTCTTCTTCAGATATATCTCAGGTGCTGCATAATGTAAAGTCCCACAAAATGTCTCCAATGTATTTCTTGGGAAGAATTCGCTTGATAATCCAAAATCCATAAGATTAATGTTCATTTTCCTATCCAGCAATATGTTATTGGTCTTCAAATCTCTATGAACGATCCCTTTCTGGTGACAGTACTGTTACTGGAAGGGTAACTGTCCTCGCATCATTTCCTTTCATAATACCGTGGCGGGCCAGATAATCATACAGGTCACCTCCTGATGCATATTCCATTTCCAAATGAAGAGTAATTGATGTTGGGGTCCAATCCTCATAGAGTCTTCTATGGGAAAACCACTGCCTAATACTGCCCTGTTCAGGAAGTGGTCGTGTTCGAATAGGGTTCAATTTCATCATTTCCATATATCTGGTTCATCTATTCATTCTTAGTTACCGTGATGGTAACTAAGCTTGCTCTCATTGTGGGATCCTGAACAAAAATCTTCTTCACGAGTTTTACACAGTCTGGTATCATACAGAGAGGAATCCGGTAGACGCCATTGACCACTTGCTTTCTAAGATTTAAAAATGTCGAACTGGCAAACGGTAAAGTCTTTGACATCAACATGTATAATATGACGCCTAACGACCATACATCTACTCCAGGTCCATCATATTTCTTTTTCAGAAATATATCAGGTGCTGTATAATCTAGAGTCCGACAAAATGTCGGACTTGATAATTTTGATAATCCAAAATCCACAAGTTCAATGTTCATTTTCCTATCCAGCACTATGTTGGTGTTCTTCAAATCTCTATGAATGATCCCCTTCTGGTGACAGTACTGCATCGCAGTACTGTCATCTTTCTGGTGGCAGTACTGTCACCAGAAGGGTAACTGCCCTCGCATCATTTTCTTTCACGCTAGCGTGGCGGGCCAGATAATCACATATGTCACCTCCTGATACATATTATATTACCAAATAAAGACTACTTGATGCTGGGGTCCAATCTTCATAGATTCTCCTATAGGAGAACCACTGCTTAACACTGTCCTGTTCAGGGAGTGGGCGTGCTTCGATTAGGGTTCAATTTCATCATTTCCATATCTCTGGTTCTTTTGTTCATCCTCCGTGATGGTATCTAAGCTTGCTCTGATTGTGGGATCCTGAACAAAAATCTTTTTCACGAGATTCACACAGTCCGGTGTCATACAAGGAGGAATCCGGTGGACGCCATAAACCAGTTGTTCTCTGAGATTTCAAAATGTGGAACTGGCAAACGCTAAAGTGTTTGACACCAACATGTATAATATGACGCCTAACGACCATACATCTACTCCAGGTCCATCATATTTCTTTTTCAGAAATATATCAGGTGCTGCACAATCTAGAGTCCCACAAAATGTCTCCAATGTGTTTCTTGGGAAGAATTCGCTTGATAATCCACAAGATTAATGTTCATTTTCCTATCCAGCAATATGTTATTGGTCTTCAAATCTCTATGAACGATCCCTTTCTGGTGACAGTACTGTTACTGGAAGGGTAACTGTCCTCGCATCATTTCCTTTCATAATACCGTGGCGGGCCAGATAATCACACAGGTCACCTCCTGATGCATATTCCATTTCCAAATGAAGAGTACTTGATGTTGGGGTCCAATCCTCATAGACTCTCCTATTGGAGAACCACTGCTCAACGCTGCCCTGTTCAGGGAGTGGTCGTGCTACAAATAGGGTTCAATTTCATCATTTTCATATCTCTGGTTCATATATTCATCTTCGTGATGGTATCTAAGCTTGCTCTGATTGTGGGATCCTGAACAAAAATCTTCTTCACGAGATTCACACAGTCCGGTGTCATACAAGGAGGAATCCGGTAGACGCCATGAACCACTGGTTCTCTGAGAGTGAAAATGTCGAACTGGCAAACGCTAAAGTGTTTAACACCAACATGTTTAGTATGACACCTAACGACCATACATCTACTCCAGCTCCATCATATTTCTTTTTCAGAAATATCTCAGGTGCTGCATAATCTAAAGTCCCACAAAATGTCTCCAATGTATTTCTTGGGGGGAATTCGCTCGATAATTCAAAATTCACAAGTTTAATATTCATTTTCCTATCCAGCAATATGTTTTTGGCCTTCAAATCTCTATGAAAGTTTATTTTCCTATCCAGCAATATGTTTTTGGTCTTTAAATCTCTATGAAAGATCCTCTTCTGGTGACTGTAATGCACCCCATTATTTTCTTTCATGCTACCGTGGTGGACCAGATGATCACACAGGTCACCTCCTGATGCATATTCCATTTCCAAATGAAGAGTACTTGATGTTGGGGTCCAATCCTCATACAGTCTCCTATGGGGAAACCACTGCCTAATACTACCCTGTTCAGGGAGTGGTCGTATTCGAATAGGGTTCAATTTCATCATTTCCATATATCTGGTTCATCTATTCATTCTCCGTGATGGTATCTAAGCTTGCTCCCATTGTGGGATCCTGAACAAAAATCTTCTTCACGAGATCTACACAGTCTGGTGTCATACAAGGAGAAATCGGTAGACGCCATGAACCACTTGTTCTCTAAGATTTGAAAATGTCGAACTGGCAAACGGTAAAGTGTTTGACACCAACATGTATAATATGACGCCTAACGACCATACATCTACTCCAGGTCCATCATATTTCTTTTTCAGAAATATATCAGGTGCTGCACAATCTAGAGTCCCACAAAATGTCTCCAATGTGTTTCTTGGGAAGAATTCGCTTGATAATCCACAAGATTAATGTTCATTTTCCTATCCAGCAATATGTTATTGGTCTTCAAATGTCTATGAACGATCCCTTTCTGGTGACAGTACTGTTACTGGAAGGGTAACTGTCCTCGCATCATTTCCTTTCATAATACCGTGGCGGGCCAGATAATCACACAGGTCACCTCCTGATGCATATTCCATTTCCAAATGAAGAGTACTTGATGTTGGGGTCCAATCCTCATAGACTCTCCTATTGGAGAACCACTGCTCAACGCTGCCCTGTTCAGGGAGTGGTCGTGCTACAAATAGGGTTCAATTTCATCATTTTCATATCTCTGGTTCATATATTCATCTTCGTGATGGTATCTAAGCTTGCTCTGATTGTGGGATCCTGAACAAAAATCTTCTTCACGAGATTCACACAGTCCGGTGTCATACAAGGAGGAATCCGGTAGACGCCATGAACCACTTGTTCTCTAAGATTTGAAAATGTCGAACTGGCAAACGGTAAAGTGTTTGACACCAACATGTATAATATGACGCCTAACGACCATACATCTACTCCAGGTCCATCATATTTCTTTTTCAGAAATATATCAGGTGCTGTATAATCTAGAGTCCGACAAAATGTCGGACTTGATAATCTTGATAATCCAAAATCCACAAGTTTATTGTTCATTTTCCTATCCAGCACTATGTTTGTGTTCTTCAAATCTCTATGAATGATCCCCTTCTGGTGACAGTACTGCATCGCAGTACTGTCATCTTTCTGGTGGCAGTACTGTCACCAGAAGGGTAACTGCCCTCGCATCATTTTCTTTCACGCTAGCGTGGCGGGCCAGATAATCACATATGTCACCTCCTGATACATATTCCATTACCAAATAAAGAGAACTTGATGCTGGGGTCCAATCTTCATAGATTCTCCTATAGGAGAACCACTGCTCAACACTGTCCTCATCAGGGAGTGGGCGTGCTTCGATTAGGGTTAAATTTCATCATTTCCATATCTCTGGTTCATCTCTTCATCCTCCGTGATGGTATCTAAGCTTGCTCTGATTGTAGGATCCTGAACAAAAATCTTCTTCACGAGATTCACACAGTCCGGTGTCATACAAGGAGGAATCCGGTGGACGCCATAAACCAGTTGTTCTCTAAGATTTCAAAATGTCGAACTGGCAAACGCTAAAGTGTTTGACACCAACATGTATAATATGACGCCTAACGACCATACATCTACTCCAGGTCCATCATATTTCTTTTTCAGAAATATATCAGGTGCTGCACAATCTAGAGTCCCACAAAATGTCTCCAATGTGTTTCTTGGGAAGAATTCGCTTGATAATCCACAAGATTAATGTTCATTTTCCTATCCAGCAATATGTTATTGGTCTTCAAATCTCTATGAACGATCCCTTTCTGGTGACAGTACTGTTACTGGAAGGGTAACTGTCCTCGCATCATTTCCTTTCATAATACCGTGGCGGGCCAGATAATCACACAGGTCACCTCCTGATGCATATTCCATTTCCAAATGAAGAGTACTTGATGTTGTGGTCCAATCCTCATACAGTCTACTTTGGGGGAACCACTGCCTAATACTGCCCTTTTCAGGGAGTGGTCGTGTTCGAATAAGGTTCAATTTCATCATTTCCATATATCTGGTTCATCTATTCATTCTCCGTGATGGTAACTAAGCTTGCTCTCATTGTGGGATCCTGAACAAAAATCTTCTTCACGAGATTTACACAGTCTGGTGGCATACAAGGAGAAATCCGGTAGACGCCATGAACCACTTGTTCTCTAAGATTTGAAAATGTCGAACTGGCGAACGGTAAAGTGTTTGACACCAACATGTTTAGTATGACACCTAACGACCATACATCTACTCCAGCTCCATCATATTTCTTTTTCAGAAATATCTCAGGTGCTGCATAATCTAGAGTCCGACAAAATGTCTCTAATGTGTTTCCTGAGGAAAATTTGCTTGATAATCCAAAATCCACAAGTTTAATTTTTGTTTTCCTATCCAGCAATATGTTTTTGGTCTTTAAATCTCTATGAAAGATCCTCTTCTGGTGACTGTAATGCACCGCATTATTTTCTTTCATGCTACCGTGGTGGACCAGATAATTACATAGGTCACCTCCTATTCATTCTCCGTGATGGTAACTAAGTTTGCTCTCATTGTGGGATCCTGAACAAAAATCTTCTTCACGAGTTTCACACAGTCTGGTGTCATACAGAGAGGAATCCGGTAGACGCCATTGACCACTTGCTTTCTAAGATTTAAAAATGTCGAACTGACAAACGGTAAAGTCTTTGACACCAACATGTATAATATGACGCCTAACGACCATACATCTACTCCAGGTCCATCATATTTCTTTTTCAGAAATATCACAGGTGCTGCATAATCTAGAGTTCCACAAAATGTCTCCAATGTGTTTCTTGGGAAGAATTCGCTTGATAATCCACAAGATTAATGTTCATTTTCCTATCCAGCAGTATGTTATTGGTCTTCAAATCTCTATGAACGATCCCCTTCTGGTGACAGTACTGTTACTGGAAGGGTGACTGTCCTCGTATCATTTCCTTTCATAATACCGTGTCGGGCCTGATAATCACACAGGTCACCTCCTGATGCATATTCCATTTCCAAATGAAGAGTACTTGATGTTGGGGTCCAATCCTCATACAGTCTACTATGGGGGAATCACTGCCTAATACTGCCCTGTTCAGGGAGTGGTCGTGTTCGAATAGGGTTCAATTTCATCATTTCCATATATCTGGTTTATCTATTCATTCTCCGTGATGGTATCTAAGCTTGCTCTGATTGTGGGATCCTGAACAGAAATCTTCTTCACGAGATTTACACAGTCCGGTGTCATACAAGGAGGAATCCGGTAGACGCCATGAACCACTTGTTCTCTAAGATTTGAAAATGTCGAACTGGCAAACGGTAAAGTGTTTGACACCAACATGTATAATATGACGCCTAACGTCCATACATCTACTCCAGGTCCATCATATTTCTTTTTCAGAAATATCTCAGGTACTGCATAATCTAGAGTCCGACAAAATGTCTCCAATGTGTTTTTTGGGAAGAATTCGCCTAATAATAAAAAATCCTCAAGTATAATGCTCATTTTCCTATCCAGCAATATGTTTTTGGTCTTCGAATCTCTATGAAAGATCCCCTTCTGGTGACAGTACTGCACCGCATTATTTTCTTTCATGCTACTCTGGTGCACCAGATAATTACATATGTAACCTCCTGATGCATATTCCATTACCAAATGAACAGTAATTGATGTTGGGGTCCAGTCCTCATAGACTCTCCTATTGGAGAACCACTGCTCAACACTGCCCTGTTCAGGGAGTGGTCGTGCTACAAATAGGGTTCAATTTCATCATTTTCATATCTCTGGTTCATATATTCATCTTCGTGATGGTATCTGAGCTTGCTCTCATTGTGGGATCCTGAACAAAAATCTTCTTCACGAGATTTACACTGTCTGGTGTCATACAAGGAGGAATCCGGTAGACGCCATGAACCACTGGTTCTCTAAGAGTAAACATGTCGAACTGGCAAACGGTAAAGTGTTTGACACCAACATGTTTAGTATGACACCAAACGACCATACATCTACTCCAGCTCCATCATATTTCTTTTTCAGAAATATCTCAGGTGCTGTATAATCTAAAGTGCCACAAAATGTCTCCAATGTATTTCTTGGGGGGAATTCGCTCGATAATTCAAAATCCACAAGTTTAATATTCATTTTCCTATCCAGCAATATGTTTTTGGTCTTCAAATCTCTATGAAAGATCCTCTTCTGGTGACAGTAATGCACCGCATTATTTTCTTTCATGCTACCGTGGTGGACCAGATGATCACATAGGTCACCTCCTGATGCATATTCCATTACCAAATGAAGAGTACTTGATGTTGGGGACCAATACTCATAGATTCTCCTATCGGCGAACCACTGCTCAACACTGCCCTGTTCAGGGAGTGGTCGTGCTTCAAATGGGGTTCAATTTCATCATTTTCATATCATTTTCATCTATTCATCTTCGTGATGGTATATAAGCTTGCTCCCATTGTGGGATTCTGAACAAAAAGCTTCTCCACGAGATTTACACAGTCTGGTGTCATACAAGGAGGAATCCGGTAGACGCCATGAACCACTAGTTCTATAAGATTTGAAAATTTTGAACTGGCAAACGCTAAAGTGTTTGACACCAACATGTATAATATGACGCCTAACGTCCATACATCTACTCCAGGTCCATCATATTTCTTTTTCAGAAATACCACAGGTGCTACATAATCTAGAGTCCCACAAAATGTCTCCAATGTGTTTCTTGGGAAAAATTCGCTTGATAATCCAAAATCCATAAGATTAATGTTCATTTTCCTATCCAGCAATATATTATTGGTCTTCAAATCTCTATGAACGATCCCTTTCTGGTGACAGTACTGTTACTGGAAGGGTGACTGTCCTCGCATCATTTCCTTTCATAATACCGTGGCGGGCCAGATAATCACACAGGTCACCTCCTGATGCATATTCCATTTCCAAATGAAGAGTACTTGATGTTGGGGTCCAATCCTCATATAGTATTCTATGGGAGAACCACTGCCTAATACTGCCCTGTTCAGGGAGTGGTCGTGTTCGAATAGGGTTCAATTTCATCATTTCCATATATCTGGTTCATCTATTCATTTTCCGTTCTCATTGTGGGATCCTGAACAAAAATTTTCTTCGCGAGTTTTACACAGTCTGGTGTCATACAAGGAAGAATCCGGTAGACGCCATTGACCACTTGCTTTCTAAGATTTAAAAATGTCGAACTGGCAAAAGGTAAAGTCTTTGACACCAACATGTATAATATGACGCCTAACGACCATACATCTACTCCAGGTCCATCATATTTCTTTTTCAGAAATATATCAAGTGCTGCATAATCTAGAGTCCGACAAAATATCTTCAATGTGTCTCCTGGGGAGAATTCGCTTGATAATCCAAAATCCACAAGTTTAATGTTCATTTTCCTATCCAGCATTATGTTTGTGTTCTTCAAATCTCTATGAATGATCCCCTTCTAGTGACATGCTGCATCGCAGTACTGTCATCTTTCTGGTGACAGTACTGTCACCAGAAGGGTAACTGCCCTCGCATCATTTTCTTTCATGCAACCGTGGTGGGACACATGTCACCTCTTGATGCATATTTCATCACGAAATAAAGAGTACTTGATGTTGGGGTTCCAATCCTCATATATCCTCCGTGATGGTATCTAAGCTTGCTCTCATTGTGGGATCCTGAACAAAAATCTTCTTCACGAGATTTACACAGTCTGGTGTCATACAAGGAGGAATCCGGTAGACGCCATGAACCACTTGTTCTCTAAGATTTGAAAATGTCGAACTGGCAAACGGTAAAGTGTTTGACACCAACATGTTTAGTATGACAACTAACGACCATACATCTACTCCAAGTCCATCATATTTCTTTTTCAGAAATATCTCAGGTGCTGCATAATCTAGAGTCCGACAAAATGTCTCCAATGTGTTTTTTGGAAAGAATTCGCCTAATAATCAAAAATCCACAAGTTTAATGCTCATTTTCCTATCCAGCAATATGTTTTTGGTCTTCGAATCTGTATGAAAGATCCCCTTCTGGTGACAGTACTGCACCGCATTATTTTCTTTCATGCTACCCTGGTGGACCAGATAATTACATACGTCACCTCCTGATGCATATTCCATTACCAAATGAAGAGTACTTGATGTTGGGGTCCAATCCTCATAGACTCTCCTATTGGAGAACCACTGCTCAACACTGCCCTGTTCAGGGAGTGGTCGTGCTACAAATAGGGTTCAATTTCATCATTTCCATATCTCTGGTTCATATATTCATCTTCGTGATGGTATCTGAGCTTGCTCTCATTGTGGAATCCTGAACAAAAATCTTCTTCACGAGATTTACACAGTCTGGTGTCATACAAGGAAGAATCCGGTAGACGCCATGAACCACTTGTTTTCTAAGATTTGAAAATTCGAACTGGCAAACGGTAAAGTGTTTGACACCAACATGTTGAATATGACACCCAACGACCCTACATCTACTCTAGGTCCATCATATTTCTTTTTCAGAAATATCTCAGGTGCTGCATAATCTAGAGTCCGACAAAATGTCTCTAATGTGTTTCCTGAGGAAAATTTGCTTGATAATCCAAAATCCACAAGTTTAATTTTTGTTTTCCTATCCAGCAATATGTTTTTGGTCTTCAGATCTCTATGAACGATCCCCTTCCATTGACACTACTGCACGTAGTACTGTCACCAGTACTTCGGTGCAGTACTGGTGACCTCAATTTCGCCTTAGCATCATTTTCTATCATGCTACCGTGGCCAGATAATCACACATGTCTCCCCCTGATGCATATTCCATGACCAGGTAAAGAGTTTTTTCGTTCCTATCACTTGGATGTTTGGATGGTCTAACATTTTCATTATTTTTGCTTCTCTGTATAATTTATGTAACTAATGGGGCTTGAGTTGAGTTTTGTCGATGATCTTGATGGCAACCTCTTCACCGGTGGATTCATGCTTGACCAGCTTGACCTTTGCAAAATTTCCCTTTCCGATAGTCTTCAGTAGTTTGTATTCACCAACTCTGTTGATTCCTTCGTCTGTCCCAGAATGGTCTTCGTAGATGCTGGCCTGCTCTTTTTAGAAATGGCACACAATATACTGATTGGCCGAAGGTCATTGAAATTTTGGAGATTATTGACTTTGGCTAGAGGAATTACCTGCCAAACTCTAAAAAACCTGATTCGGTCCCCAGCGGGGCAGACACAAAGTATGTGCTTTGCTGTATTGGCAATATTAGACTTCGACTGAAAATCGGGGACACGGGTATGGAGGCAAGAGTATTTGATGTCTCAATATACTGAGCACACTGCAAGATAGCATATACTTTCAGGTGGAAGTGTTTACTATCTTGCAGTGTGCAAAGCTTATTAAATTGAGACCTCAAAGAAATGAGCGGATCAATATTTTAACAGACAGCAAGAACGCACTAGGCGCTCTGACAAATCCGAAGGTGACATCAAAACTGGTCTGGGAATGCCATGAAGAGCCGAATGAACTTGCAAACAGGAACAAATTAACTTTGTACTGGGTGCCAGGGCATTCCGGAATCACAGGTAATGATAAAGCTGATAAATGCGCTAGACACGGATCATCAACTTCAAATATGGGTCCTGAACCAGCTCTGGGGGTACCAAAATCATTGGTACAAACCAGATTAGGAGCAATGGGCCAATAAAAAGCACACAGAGCACTGGACAAAAGTACCTGGCAACTAACACAGTAGAACCTTCATTAGGGAACCATCCGAGAAAAGAACCGAAGAACTACTTCAATGTAGTAGGGATACAGGGTTACTAACCGGTTATTGTCCGCTTAGAGGACACCTGAATAAAATGGAGCTGTACAACGGATAGAAACAACTCTACACATCTTATGCGAATGTGAGACACTGAATCACAGGAGGCAGGCAATATACGGACGTACGAAATTATGTCCAGAAGAATATGACGGACATCCAACACATAACCTGTACAAACTAGTATAGGGAATGAGACTGATGGAATGGGTGTCATTCATGAGAAGATGGGAGAATAAACGCAATAAGCCCAAAAGGCTGCAGTGTTTTCTAAAGACTTAGACTAAATGGACAAGTCAGACAGCTCCCAAGGTACCGAAATAAAATGGGGGGATTGGGCTGCCACCTTCTGAAGAGAACAGATCCATCACCCCCGAAAATGTATCTTCGGTAAGTGTACCTTATGATTTGTATTGTTGACTTGATGGACTATATTTTTGAAAAAAGCATAACATTGTTAGTGTAACCGAGAGTGAATAACCCTTCTTTAGAATTGGGCACTATTGAACTTGAGCAAAGCATGTCTCACAAACCAGGGCAAAGTGTGAGGTGTATATTAAAAAGATTAGAAGATGACGGTGAGTCAATTATAGATGAGCCACAGGAAAATTCTGATTAGTAGTCGATTATTTGAATTAATTAATTGAGTGATTTTTCGAGCACAACAAGTTCTGGGCCCGAACTGTTATTGAAAAATCACTTGAGAGTATATGTTTAAAAAATGAATATTACTGGAGTTTTTCCCAACACCAAATCGTTATTTTTACACCTCGACACGTGTTTCGATCACCAAGTGATCACCTTCAAGAGGAAGATAAAACTAACAACTACTCAAAACTAAAGCTACTTATACTAATCAGGTACATCATACAGGTAGGTAATCAGTAATACCACTCATACAAGGGTACCACCCAAAATTAATTTTACAATTGGCCTTATGTATGTTTAAATGTTACAGCTATATATAGAACAATTTTCAGCTATATAAAATTAGTTTCACAATATTGCCTAAGTAAATATACAGGGTGTTCCTTAAACACATGCTAATATTTAAGGAGGTGATTCTTAGACTCATTTTAAGGAAAAAACGTCCTATGGACGTATGTCCTAAACGCCTTAACTTTTGAGATACAGGGTGGCAAAGTTTTCAAAAATAATCAGTTTTTTAATAATAACTGAGATCATTTTGTAAACATCTTTGGCATATTTGGTATATATGTTCCATGCCTCAAGGCGCATTTTCTGATGTACAATTTTCTTAATTTTCTCTGCCAGTGGCGTACGTACGAGTTTTGAAATGTATATTTTTGGCGAAATAATACTACGCCACTGCTTTATCTTGAATTAAAAATTATTTTTAAAATCTCCATACATTTTTGAGCACATTTGATTTGCTGGGTTTTCTTTGTCCGACGCATGGCTTTCGCTCAAAAAATTAAAAATCGCTTTACTTAAGGATAAATTCCTTAAAAATCTGATGCGGTATCGTGCATCGACTGAAAGCAAACTAAGAGATCAGATTTGTTGCAAAATAATTGAGGATCTAAAAGGTATTTGTTTGTTGTCAGATGCATTGTTCTCAATTAAAATTTCGACTGAAAGCAAACTAAGAGATCAGATTTGTTGCAAAATAATTGAGGATCTAAAAGGTATTTGTTTGTTGTCAGATGCATTGTTCTCAATTAAAATTACGTAATAACGCAGCACCGCTTAATAATTTTTGAAAACATAAATTTAGTTATCCTGGAATAAATGACGTGTAGCAGAATTTATTTACTGCACCTCTTGGAAATATGAAGTTTGTCGATATGTGATTTCTTTTAAAGATTAAAAGCAGATAAAACAGCGTACCCACCATAGCAATAAAAAACGAATTCTCTGTATGTACAAACGTCAGTAGCTAATATTGATGTTGGTTTAAAGTAAGGTGTTGGTGTTAAAAACTGTCACAGCGCGTTTTGATTGATTTTGAAGTGTTATTGAAGTTATTTTGCTAGTCCGCTATTTTTCTGAATATCAGTAAATATGGTAAATTATACGAATGCGGATATGGCGCAAATGCATTACGTATATGGCCTTGCCAATGGTAATGCAACAGAAGCCAGGCACATTTATCAGGAAAGATATCCTAATCGTGCCTTACCAGATAGCCGAACCTTTTCAAATATTCATCGTCGACTTGGGGAAACTGGTAGTTTCAAGAAAGGGACTCCGGAAGGTAGACCTCGTGTAGTAAGAACTCCTGAAATTGCGGAAGCGGTGCTGCAAGAAATTGAGGAACATCCTGAGACGAGTACGAGGAAGATCGCTAGAACTCTGGATATTTGTCATCAAATTGTTTGGCGTATTTTGGTTGATTTTTTGTTATACCCATACCATATTTCAAGAGTGCAGGCATTACTCCCCAGAGATTTTCCACAGCGTGTGAACTTCAGTCAGTGGTATCTACAAAGTATTGCACTAAATCCGCAGTTTGAGACACAAATTTTGTTCACAGACGAAGCAAATTTTTCTCAGAATGCCATTCAAAATTTCCATAACAATCATGTGTGGGCTGAAGAAAAGCCCCATGCAATAACCGAAACCCATTTCCAACAACAATTTTCGCTTAATGTATGGGCAGGAATTATAGGTGATCATCTAATAGGCCCATTTTTTCTACCAGGACGCCTTGATGGTCGTTCTTATTTACACTTTCTCGAAGAAGACTTACCTGGGTTATTGGAAGATGTGCCACTTGCGTTAAGGAATCGAATATGGTACATGCACGATGGCGCCCCTACTCATTTCAGTGTAATTGTCCGGAACCATTCAAATACAGTTCATCCTAATCGTTGGATAGGTCGCGGAGGACCTCAGCAATGGCCAGCAAGATCCCCCGATCTCAACAGTTTAGATTTTTTTTTATGGGGTCACCTTAAAACTCTTGTGTATAAAACTCCCGTTAATACTTTAGAAGATTTAAGAGAGCGAATAGTTGCCTTGTGTGAAACTATACGAAATACGTCGGGAATATTTGAACGGGTGCGTAATTCCATGCGTAGAAGGGCGGAAGCATGCATACTAAGTGCAGGTGGCCACTTCCAACAATTTTTATAATCAGTTTTGGTATTATTACTAAATAACAAATTTGTGCTATTCGTTTAGTCTTACTGTCACAAAATAAAATAAAACTGGTTTTTGTGAAAAATTTATTTTTTTGCAGATTATGTTTTCAAATATTATTAGGGAATTGGTAATGCGTTATGAAGCAATTTTCAGATTCTCATTCATTTTAGAATTGATCTAATTTCTTAATTTGCTTTCTGTCGATGAAAAATAAATGAGGATTTTAAAAATGATTTTATTTTGAAAAGAAAGCATTGGCGTAGTACTTTTTCCCCAAAAATATTCAATGCGAAACCCGTAGGGATGCCACTGTTTGAAAAAATACAAATTTGTGTACATCAGAAAATGCGCCTTGAGGCATGGAACATATGTACCAAATATGCCAAAGATGTCTACAAAATTATCTAAGTTATTATTAAAAAACTGATTATTTTTGAAAACTTTGCCACCGTGTATCTCAAAAGTTAAGGCGTTTAGGACATACGTCCATAGGAAGTTTTTTTCTTAAAATGGGTCTAAGAATTACTTCCTTAAATATTAGCATGTGTTTAAGGAAAATCCTGTATTTACAATGTGTCTTTTTGTAGTAATCAGTAAACCCAACAATATTATTTCAACAAGCTATATAGTATGCTATTTGGTATTGGTCCGTTATCATTATTCATAATATTATTATGTTTACTTATTTCTACACTCTCATAGGCATCTAGTTGCCTGTTGTTGTTAACTTGTCTAACTAATCTTAAAGAACTGAAGTCTATGGAATGGTTTTGTTGCAAAATATGATGGGCGACTGCTGATTTTTCAGGTCTTCCATATTTTAAGTGTGCTATGTATTCCTTATATCTCACTTTAATAGATCTTTTTGTCTGTCCATAATATTTTGCATCGCAGTCCTTACATTCAATTTCGTAAATTCCAGACTTTTCCGAATTCTCGACTTTGTCTTTTGGACTTCCCAAAAGGCTCTGCAGTGTATGACTTGTTTTAAAAACCACCTTCATACCTAGTTCCTTGAAAATCATTCCAAAGTTCTTCGTATATTGGTGGTATGGAACTGAGATGTATTTATCTTGGTTTTTGTCCTTTCTGAAAGTCGAGATTTCGTTCATTCTTAACCTAAACTTCTTTTTCCTAATTATGTCGTCTACAATACCTCTCGGGAAACCGTTAGTGGCTGCTATTTCCTGTATTGTACGTTTTTCTTTTGTGAACCTATCATGTGTTAGAGGGAAAGTCAAAAGACGATGCACCAAAAAATTCAACCCAGCACGTTTGTGCTGTCCACAGTGATGTGAACTGTCAGGAATATACCTGTACGTGCTTGTTTCTTTTCTAAATATATCGTATTCTAACCCTCCATCTTTGCTTCTCATTACCAAAACTTCAAGAAATGGTAGTTGTCCCTTATTTTCTACTTCATACGTGAATTTTATTGATGGACATCTATTATTTAAAAAGGAAACAAAGTCCTCGATATTTGATTTTTTGGTATCGAATACCGCGAAAATATCATCCACATACCTTAGCCAAATCCTAGGAAAATACTTTGACTTTTCTTTAGTTTCCATTTCGAATCTGCTCATGAACAGGTCTGCCAGGTAGGGGGACAAGGGATTTCCCATGGCCGTTCCTCCCTGTTGTTCATAAAAGCAACCTTCTACCTACGATTTTGTTTCATACACAAATTAGTAAGACAAACGAATTCATCGATTTCGTTGTTATTGAAATTATTTTTCTCTAGTAGTTCCCTGAGGTATTGCAAGGTCTGTGGAATTGGAACGCTAGGAAAAAAAACTCCAGTAATATTCATTACTACACCAAAGGTTCCAAACAGTACATCACAAGTACATGTTTAGACTAGCCAGTCGAAAAGAAAATAGATTTGATAAGAATATAAAAAGTAGAAATGATTGAGGATATATGAAAAGAGAATATTGAGTGAAATAGGTCTTGAAGAATATATAAAATAGAAATGAAAAAGTTATACGAGGGAAAGTTGATTAAAGAGATACCAGGGATAGGTATACAAATGAGGAGTAAAAAAATGTTTCAATATATAATTTTGAAATAATGAGACTAGGAAGGATATAACTTGATTAGGAAATGTAGGAAAACATTTTGTATAAACTTGACAAGCACATTGTTATACAACGGGTAAAATAGGTTGTGATAATGTATGCAAACTATGTTAACACAATATAGTAGATTTGCCAATGAGATAATTTTTGAAAAGGAAATCGGGTATTCAATAATAAATGAATGGGAGGTACAGAAATGATAAGAAATATATACGTAGATAATGATACATATTAATACTAATCAATCAATTAATCAAAAATATACTTCATTGTCGAATATTTCATCTGATTGACTAAGGAGCACTACATGGCTGTTTTTTTTTGCAACAAATCGATATAGTGTCGAATATTTTCACGACACATTGTAACAAGTACGAGTATTTGTCTTTATTGTCTATTGTACTTATTAGACATTGGCGTGAAGTTATCCACAGATTTCTGGCTACACATACTGACGTAGAGGAAAATAAAAATCTGTGGTTGGGATACGAAATTATTAGCACCCGTACTAATATCTGTGGCTGGAAATAACCATTCACTATAGGTTGAACGTGAAATTATTAGGAATATTTAGTGTAAAACTTTTTTATAGAATCTTGAGTAGATTGACGCGTTTTCTCATCAACAATACAAATTTAGGGAAAAATAAAATTGGAAATATTAGACTTACTTTCCAATACCCCATATAAAAATGATATCCGATGATGTGCGTCCATCAAAATCACATAACTTCCATAGTTTCTTGAGTAGATTACCTTGGTGATGACAGTTTTCTTGTCATCTAAACAGATTTCAAAACAGAAAACAGTTTTCACTCTATCGATCTACCTAAGATTCTATAACAGCTGTGTAATTTTCATGAACGCACATCTTCTGGTTCCAATTCTACAAGGTGTTTTGAAAAGTGAGTCTGATTGTTGCAACAATTTTTCTCTCGAAATCTGTATGGGTGACAAGAAAACGGTTTTTACTATATCAATCTACCCAAGATTCTATAACAGTTGTGTAATTTTCATGAACGTACATCTTCTGGTTCCAATTCTACAAGGTGTTTTAAAAAGTGAGTCTGAATGTTGCAACAATTTTTCTCTCGAAATCTGTATGGGTGACAAGGAAACGGTTTTCACTATATCAATCTACCTAAGATTCTATAATAGTTGTGTAATTTCCATGAACGCACATCTTCTGGTTCCAATTCTACAAGGTGTTTTAAAAAGTGAGTCTGATTTTTGCAACAATTTTTCTCTCGAAATCTGTATGGGTGACAAGGAAACGGTTTTCACTATATCAATCTACCCAAGATTCTATAACAGTTGTTTAATTTTCATGAACGCACATCTTCTGGTTCCAATTCTACAAGGTGTTTTAAAAAGTGAGTCTGATTTTTGCAACAATTTTTCTCTCGAAATCTGTATAAGAGTTGTGTGATTTTCATGAATACAAGGAATCTCAAAAATGAGTCTGATTGTTTCAACAATTTCTTTTTCGAAATCTATTTAGATGACAAGAAAACTGTCATCACCAAGTTAATATTCTCAAGATACTATAGAAGTTGTGTGATTTTGATGGACGCACATCATCTGATATCATTTCTATATGGGTTATTGGAAAGTAAGTCTAATATTTACAATTTTATTATTCCCTAAATCTGTATTGTTGATGAAAAAACGATTATCGACGCGTCAATCTAGTCAAGATTCTATAAAAAAGTTAAACACCAAATAGTCTCAATAATTTCACGTTCAACCTATAGTGAATAGGTATTTCCAGCCACAGATATTAGTACGAGTGCTAATAATTTCGTATCCCAACCACATATTTTTATTTTCCTCTACGTCAGCATGTGTGGCCAGAAATCTGTGGATAACTTCACGCCAATTTATTAGACGAAGTTACGTTATCGTTGAAATATTCTTGTGTAACTATCCGCCAGCCGTAGTCAATATTATGAATCTTCAATTTCCAATCAAAAATTGTTATTTTGATAATTTTGCCATTTGACTCACATTTCATTATATTTAAAACATTGTTAATCACCTTCAAACAATCATTATATTTGAGTAATCCTAAGTTAATTGTAATCTGAAGAACTTATTGGCGTTTTGTTTTACATTGTTTCTGTTTACTGGCGTTTTGTTTTACATTGTTTCATGTGGAGCCAATAGGGCCAACCATACCTAACACAGACACGACACAAAAGTGGTCCTCATGGAAATCCAGTGGAAGCCCCAAGTATAGGAGTCCTTTTCCAGCGAGTACCGAATCCACGATGAACCCATCCATAGAAGACGAGATAAACCATTCAAACCCCGTGGCAAATTGTAGAAATTCAGACCAGAAATTCCAATTCAATATGGAACTCGGTCACTGGGTTATCGCACGACACTAACAAAAGTAACACCGCCTAAGGACCCCATAATGAACAGGCGAATGTTAAAAGACAGTCATCGATCTAATTTACATGAAAGATTAAAAAAATAGATGAAACGTGGGTGTTTGAACCTCAAAATGTCAAAAGTCATCTGAATCGAGTAGGATGACGAATGACATATTAGACACAATCAGGCCTCAGCTCGTCTCCAGTCTTCTTCTTGGTGCAAAACACTATATTGCTTCGAGCGTTGCAGGATGGATATCCAGCGGTGGGTAGTACAGATGCTGTGGAAGCGATTCGGCTCAAACTAGGGGACAGGACTTTAGAATTTTCCAAATCGAATGGGCCATAGACTTTTTAACGTAAAAGTGAAGTGTTAGTGACTTTGCATGTGGTTGGACATTATGTATGGACTCTTATCTTCACAAATTCACTTATATTATTGATGTGACATATTTCACTTTTTTGTTTAAATTTGTGAGTTTAGATAAGAACGATTTTGTTTTTTATTCATTTTTTTTCCATTGATACTTTCAATATATTCAGTTTATTTTTCTTATATATAGGATACACGAAGTATTTCATACAGCACTTTGCAGGAATTATTTCAACTTAATTATTTCACTAAGGTTGTTTTAGATAAGTATTTAGGTGAACGTTTTTCAAAAGCGGGGTCCGCTTTTCAGGGTGGTGGAGATGTGTCAAAAGCCAAATGATCAAAAATACTAATTTCTTGAAATATGTTATTGCCCAAATGTATAGCCTTGGTGCACCGCACTGTGATGATCGATCTAGTAAAAGTTCATTTACCGAAATAAAGTTATATTCGCCAATTAGCCAATAATGCTGATTGGCAATATAAGACTTCCACCGAAAATCGAGTGAGGGGGCATTCGCCTGCCACCCAATGAAGAAAACAGATCCATCACCCCTGAAAATGTACCTTTGTATTGTTGGCTCGATATGTATTGTTGTATGATATGTACCAATTGTTGGCTTGATGGACTGCATTTTTCGAAAAAAAGAGGACATTGTTGAGGGTTATGTTGTATCTTCATTGCAATAAACTTGAGTGGTTTCTATCTATGATTATTATTTCAATATAAATTCTACCACTCGAGTTAACCCCCAAACAGCGAGCCATTTGGGCCGCGGCAATATTGACGGACATTAAATTAAAAATTAAAACTCACTATATAAAAATGAAAAAAGAAGTGAATACAAATATTAAAAAAGGAAAACGCGAATTCTACGACAACAAAATAAAAAAATCCAGCAATAAATCCAAAGCAATCTGGACTATCACAAATAATTTTACAGGGAAATCCAAAAAACAGAAACAATTAGAAATCTCTTATGAAGGTCATTTAACCACGGATCCAAAGATTATCGCAGATCTATTTGGCAACTACCTATCCACTGTTATTGAAAAAAAAGTGACTGAACATTTCGGAAATAATATATCGAAGTCGTGCACAACCTCCAACAGCATAAGTAATTCTCTTGTATTCATATCGGCCACTAAAGAGAAAGTTGAAGAAGTTATCGCTAACTTACCTAATAAAAAATCTACTGGATTAGATGAAATCCCGGTTGATATAATAAAAAAGTGTGCTTGTACTATATCACAATACCTTGCTGACATCATAAACCTATCAGTGAATTCAGGCACTTTTCCTAGTGTTCTGAAATCGGCTGCCATCATTCCCATATTCAAAAAAGTTGATACGAGCAACATAGAGAACTACCGCCCAATTGCTCTCGTGAGCATATTTTCCAAAATCATTGAAAACATCATTTGCAAAAGAATTACAGATTTCTTCACAAAGCATAAAATACTTACTGATTGCCAGCATGGTTTCCGCCCTGGCCTATCTACCGAAACAGCCATAACAGAACTTGTCCACCACATTAATGATCTGATGGACAAAAATGAGTATGTAGTTGTCATATCGTTTGACCTAACGCGGGCATTCGACACGGTTAATCGTAATTTCGTCTCCAAAAAAATCAACAACCTAGGTCTACGTGGCCCAGTGAACGACTGGATAACGTCCTTTCTTGAAGATCGGAAGATCATCGTGAGAATCGGTGAAACCAAATCGAAGGAATACGATTTAGATCTTGGAACACCGCAGGGAAGTGTCATGGGACCCTTGATCTTCCTTACCTAAGTCAATGACTTGCCTCATAACATAAAGGACGGTAGAGATTTCATGTATGCTGATGACACCTCTATTGTGGTGTCTGACACTGATCGCCAAAGACTACAGCAGAAAACTGACTCAGTTTTGAAAGATTTTGCGGATTGCTGTATGCAGAATACACTAATAATGAATCAAAGTAAGACAGTAATAATTCAGTTTCACACAAAACATGGAATACCTTCTAATTTCATCTTCGAAGTCAATAATAATATTGTTGAAACCTCCACTTCCTCTAAATTCTTAGGAACGCTCATAGATTGTAACTTAACATGGGAAGATCAAATACAAATAGTATGTAAAAAAATCAACAAAAGCTTTTATATTTTGGCAACACTAAGAAATATTTTGAACACAGATTCATTATTACAGGTTTACTATGCATTTGTGTATTCCGCAATTTCCTACAATATTATAGTATGGGATCAGGCATCAGACATAACAAGAATTTTTGTTGCTCAGAAAAGAATTATAAGGCTTATCTTCAACATTAGTAGTCGCCAATCATGCAGACAGGTTTTCAAAACTAAACGGATCCTCACGGTTACATCAATTTATTTAATGAAACTATTATCATATATTTTCAATAATAAACATTCATTTCCCATTAATAGTGATTCACATTCTTACAACACCAGGAATAAAAATGATATCAAATTGAACAAGCCCAAACACTCTTATAACAAAAAATCTCCCATCAATGCAGGCTGCCGTTTTTTCAACTGTCTTCCGAAAGAAATAAAGTACGCGGGATCCCTGGCGGTTTTTAAGTATAGACTTAGGGAACTCCTTATCAGAGAATGTTTCTATACTGTTGAGGAATTTGAATTATACTTTTCAATTTTGAGATGACATCGAAGTGTATTTTACATAGTCTATGTTAGTCATCATTGTGCTTGTTTTGTCCTGTTTGTCAATTAAAACTTAATGACACTGTTTTTGACTTATCCTATCTATTGTTAACAATATTTGAAAGGATTAATAAATATTTTATTTATTATTTATTTATTATTTTATTACAATCTATACGTAAAATAATTACAGAAACTTCATGAAGGTTGAGTTGAAAAACACTTTCTTAATAGATAATAATTATCGTCCCCGGTATGTCCAGCCATTTGTGATAGGGGAAAGAACAAGGAAAGAAGCGGACGGTACCTCTGGAGAACCTAGGTACTTGAAAGTCGAGCCACCTAAAGTGGTTATTGACCCCAAGGCCACCATGAGTGTCATTCGAGGACCTGACGGAGGAAGCACAAGAATACAGCGAGAAATAGAACGAAGAATGGGCTCAAACATGGTGTAACGAACGGCCATCCAAAACTTATATCCAATTCAGCGATTGGCTTGCTTAAACATCACAGGAGCCATGGGAACTACACCAACAACAATAACGGATTCTACACAATTCCAAATGTAGATGACATAGTTATCTTACTGACCGAAGAAATATCTAGGGAGGACCATTGCACGGCTATCTGCTCTAAACGATATTCCAAATATTTCGATTTTTATTTATGTTACAATCTATATGTAAAAAAATTACATAAACTTCATGAAGGTTGAGCTGAAAAACACTTTCTTAAGGGACTCGGTATGACAAAAAGTGAACCCCGTCTTTTAATTACAGTCATATTGAAATATCACAATAGTATCTAATAGGTGGAAATACTGAATACTTTAATTCACAACACAACAAAAAAATATTTTTTGAATGTTTCCTACACTAAATTAGTCAATTTCTACTAATTTTGGGGTGATAAAAACGAAAATAACAATGAAAAATTTTTATTAGCTCTGGTTTTTGAGATACACAGTACTTAATCTTAAAGAGTAGTTATACTATACATGAAAAGTGAAAGTACATAAAACAATATTGTTATGTTTCTTTTAGAATATTTTAAGTACAAAATTAATAAAAAAAAACATTATTCTTAGTGTTTTGACAAATAAAAGAAGTTTGTACCACCAAATTTCAATTAAGTCCATCCGATTCATTGTAAGATCGCTGTCGTTTAGCTTGTCTTTTATAAAACATTTCTGGAGCATCCCTACACACAGACCAGCAGTAGTCTGCAAGCATTGCTTCATTCCAACGGCCCTGATATCTCTGTTCCATTAAGGCAATGTCTTGATGGAATCTTTCTCCATGTTCGTCACTCACAGCTCCACAGTTTTGTGGGAAGAAATTAAGATGAGAGTGAAGAAAATGAATTTTTAAGGACATGTTGCATCCAAGTTGGTGGTAAGCTTGAAGAAGCTCTTTAACCAATGCTGTGAAGTTATCATCTCTTTTGTTACCTAAAAACCCATGTACAACCCCCTTAAAGGCTTCCCAGGCTCTTTTTTCATTTCCTGTTAAAATCATGTCAAAAGCAGGATCATTTACGATTTCACGGATTTGAGGCCCAATAAAGATGCCTTCCTTGACTTTAGCATCACTCAACCTGGGAAACTTTGCTCTCAAGTACTTAAAAGCTTGTCCTTCCTGGTCCATGGCCTTCACAAAGTTTTTCATTAGTCCCAACTTAATATGTAATGGGAGAAGGAGAACATCCTTAGGATCTACAAGAGGCTCGTAAACTATATTTTTCTCATTAGGGTTTCGGTCTCGTGTAGGCCAGTTCATTTTTTTATAGTGAGATTTTCTATCCCGACTGTCCCACAGACACAAAAAACAACTGTACTTGGTGAACCCTAATTGCATTCCTAGGACTATAACAATGACTTTCAGATCACCACAGATGTGCCACTTGTGTTGTTCATATTTGATTGATTGGAGAAGTGTTTTCATATTTATATACGTTTCCTTCATGTGAACTGCATGACCTATAGGAATAGAGGGTAGCTGATTTCCATTATGCAGAAGTACAGCTTTTAAGCTTAGGTTTGAAGAGTCTATAAACAGTCTCCATTCAGATGGAGTGTGATCCAAATTCAAGCAGTCCATCAAACCATTAACATCAGAACAAACTACGAGGTTTTCTTTTTTCTCAAAAAAAGGAAGCAAATCTTTTTGACGCTGTCTGTACTGAGATATTTTCACATCATGTTTTAGAAGATTCCACTGTTGTAGTCTTGACCCTAACAGCTCAGCCATTTCCTTAGACAAGCGAAGATCTCTTATAAGGTCACTCAACTCTGCTTGACTAATTCTGTGCGGATCACTAGACCTATCGCTTACCTCAAAATCAGGGTCATAGGATGTAGAAGGATGGGTTGCTCCTTCTAAACAGTCTTCATCACCTTCCTCTAAAATTTCATAGTTTTGGGGTGGAGAAGGGACTGGCAAATTGTCTGAGTGTGGTACAGGCCGAAGAGCAGATGGGAGATTAGGGTATTTAACCGTTCCTCTTTTCTTCATAGATAAACCTTGCTTAATGGAAGGAGTTAAGCAGAAATAACAGTCGTCTGTATGATTGGTAGGCTCACGCCAAACGATAGGTACTGCAAAAGCCATTGCCCGGTTTTTATTTTTCAGCCACTCTCGCAATATGACGGAACAAGAATTACAACATATATGAGGAGCCCATGATTTATCTTGGTCCCCAACTTTCACACCAAAATAATGTTCATAGGCTGTCTTAACGATAGGTGTCATTTTACGTTTCTGAGCCTTAAATGTTATTTCACCATGAGCTGATGAGAGGGGTGTTATGTAAACAAACATGTGTACCAACTGTTGGTGATGAAATATTTCATTTGTTGAAAACACAATATACATATATATAATATAATGATACTATATCTTGAAAACAATAGCTAATATATAATTTTTATGGTCACTTTCGGTTTTAACACGTGGAAATACATTAAAATCATCTAATTTCAACCCCGAAACAAAAACTTTGTTGTGTTGTGATATCATCATCAATAATTAAGTTCATAACGATTCAGGCCAACTATCTTTACAGGTATAAGAATGTAGATGCTTGATTGTTCAAATCTAAAGTATACCTTTAATTCCAGGGTAAATTTCTGATTGAGTGTCTAATATTTATGGTTTTATTGACTAACGGAAACTGACGTAATTGTATAACCTTTGAGACAGTCCTTACCTTTCTTTCTCTAGTAATATGAATAAATAATAATCATCGTCCCCAGTGAATGGGATATCATTATTTGTTCTCAGCATTACCTGAATTATTTGAGCATCACCTTGTATTCTGAAAATGAAATACAAAATCTATATGTGAGATCATTACAGAGACTTCATGAAGGTTAAGTTGAAGAACAGTTCCTTTAGGGAGCCAGGTGGCAGATAGGGGAACGGCCAGAGGACGTCCACAAGACGACACCCGGTGAAAGGGAGAAGGTGCTGGGTCGGCTGAAGGCGCACTACCCTGTCCTGACAGTAGCAAGATGGTGCACTTTCCACCATGAGACCACCATGGGTGTCAGTCGCGGACCTGACGGAGAAAGCACCAGAATACAGCGAGGCCGTCTTCCTCCCAGCGGGGGGAGCAGATGGACCTATAGAGTAATTTCAAATCCAACAACTGTCTCATGAGAAAGGACGTTGAAAAAAAATATATAATACAATGCAACCTCCAACGCAAAATGACGGCAACGGTACCACTATGTCGCCACTTTGATGTATTGGAAGATGCAATAGCTTTGATCCAGGACGCCTGGATAATGAAGACCACCATATGCTCCACGAAACATTGTCAACCACCTGCAAACAAATGAAGTGATTATATAATCTTTGAGAAATATAATATAATAGAAATAATGAGTGGAAATAATGATTACGCTAAGTATTACCATCATTAACCAATTAGGTTCAAAACGACTCAAGCCAAGTATCTGCACAGATATACGATTATAGGTACTGTATTGTGGACATGAAACATTCTTCTTCACTTTTATACACAAAATAGAAAGAGCATTCAATTTCATTTACTACATTCAATGAATATGACCATATCATACAAAGGTTACTAGAAATTAAACAAATCTTATTCTCGCTATCCTATATTTGATATGAATCTCTACAAAATAAATATGTCGTCAACCGCATAATGGTCAATCCATCTATTTGTCCAGTGCACCTGAGTAATGCAAGAGATACTATGATGAATCAATTGGTAATTGTACAAACATCGTCTCCTTTTCCATCCAGCTGGTTTTCGTCGAGCTGTGTCTAGTTTAGCATTGAGTCTGGCTTCGAAAGAAGCCATACTGATTGCCTGCTGGATATTGTTACTTGGAATAACGGGCACTTGACGATGGGGTCCCATCCTTATAGATTCTCCTATGTGACAACCACTGCTTAAAACTGTTCTGTCCAGTTTCGATATTGGGGGATATTGAGAAACAACTCGTTGTTGGTCCGATACACTCCTCAGCGATAATCTACTTTCACTTTGAATTCCATCAGTTTTCAAGCCAGAGATGTCGTGGATGAGTGGAAATAACAATCAGCAGCCAGGAAACATTCTTCACCTATATATACAAAATAGAAAGATCATTCAATTTAGTTACTATATTCAATAAATATGTCATTATCATGCTGAGATTAGTAGAAATTGAACAAACCTCATTCTTGCTATCCTATATTGATATGAACATCAACAAAATAAATATGTTGTCAATCGCAAAATAGTCAATCTATCTATTTGTCCAGTGTACCTGAGTAATGCAAGAAATACTATGATGAATCAATTGGTAATTGTTATAAACATCGTCTTTTTTTCCATCCTGCTGGTTTTCGTCGAGCTCTGTCTAGTTCAGCATTGAGTCTGAAGCTATTTTCTTCAAAAGAAGCCATACTGATATTTTTCCGTTTGATTCCCTGCTGGATATTTTTACTTGGAATAACGGGCACTCGATGTTGGGGCCCCAACCTCATAGATTCTACTATGGGGCAACCACCGCTTAAAACTCTCTTGTTCAGTCTCGATATTGACGGATATTGAGAAACAACTCGTTGTTGGTTCGTTACACTCCTCAGCGATAATCTGCTTTCACTTCGAATTCCATAAGTTTTCAAATCTGAGATGTTTCTGTCCAACAGCAGATACGTAGCAAACGCATCGTCATATCTTTGTGAGATGAGGGAGTGGCCGGGCTCCAAATGGGATTCAAATGCATCATTTCCACTTCCGTGGTTCATCCATTCATCTTTCATGATGGTATCTAAGTTTGCCCTCTTTGTGGGATCCGTCACCAAAATCTTCTTCACGAGATTTGCACATTCTGCTGTCATACAAGGAGGAATTCGGTAGATGCCATGAACTACTTGCTCTCTAAGATTTGAAAATATCGAACTGGTAAACGGTAAAGTGTTCGACACCAACATGTATAATATAACGCCTAAAGACCAAATATCTATTCCAGGCCCATCGTATTTCTTCTTCAGATATATCTCAGGTGCTGCATAATGTAAAGTCCCACAAAATGTCTCCAATGTATTTCCTGGGGTGAATTCATTTGACAATCCAAAATCCGCAAGTTTAATGTTCATTTTCCTATCCAGCAGTACGTTATTGGTCTTTAGGTCTCTGTGAACGATTCCCTTCTGGTGACAGTACTGCACCGCAGAAACAAGCTGCCTGAATTTCGCCCTGGCTTCATCTTCTTTCATGCTACCGTTGCGGGCCAGATAATCACACATGTCTCCCCCTGATGCATATTCCATGACCAGGTAAAGGGTATTTTTCGTTTCTATAACTTGAAACAATTTCACTATGTTTGGATGGTCTAACATTTTCATTATTTTCGTTTCTCTGTACAATTTATGTAACGACCGGGGCTTGAGTTGAGTTTTGTCGATGATCTTGATGGCAACCTCTTCACCGGTGGATTCATGCTTGGCTAGCTTGACTTTCGCGAATTTTCCTTTTCCGATAGTTTTCACTAACTTGTATTCACCAATTGTTGATTCCTTTGCCTCCTGTCTCAGAATTGTCCTTGTAGATGCTGGCCTGTTCTTAGTCAATTCCATTGCACGGATATCTGCTCCAAATATTTCGATTTGTTTTGTGGCTCTAAGTAAAGATGCGTTCTTTCGCAAAAATTGTACACTGGTACGTAATAGCAAAAGAAGGAATCTAAATTAAATATTTTCTGCGGAGCGAAGACTTAAATACTACTTGAGTTACCTGTTCAGGTACCTGAGGTAACTCAGGTACCTGCGCACATCAGGTTAATAGTTTCAACCATTCTCCAATCAGTTTATCAAGATTTGGTAACAAGTATATCATTGGTTTTGATGAACATTCCATTCTAATTTCTATTTCTAATTGGGTATCATATTGAAAGATTGTTGAAAGCCAAATAGTCAAAAATACTAATTTCTGAAAACTTTTCTTTTTCCAAATTTATAGCCTCGGTACACTCCACTGTAATAATCTATCTAGTTAAAGTTCATTTACCTGAATATAGTTATGATATACGGCAATTAGCAACAATGCAATGATGCTGATTGGCAATATTAGACTTCGAACGAAAATCGGGGACAAGACTGTGCACACAGCAAAGTTCAACTTTTTCAATTGTTGCGCACATCACATTGATTGGCGGTTCCTCAGTGATGTCCTGGAATTCTACCTTAACTTTATGGCTGTAGTTCTTTATGAGTAGCTGATGTATTGTAAACCTGATTTTTAATTATTCCCAAGAGAAAAAAAATATATCGATGTAAGATCTGGTGATCTATTAGAATATGAAAAAGAAATAATACATTTATGTAAAAATATGACAACTCAAGAATGTACCTTGCAGGCCACTGAATAGGTCCGTAAGTGCCAATCCACTTTTCTGGGAAGGTGTCATTCAGATGTTTTCTTTTGACTTGAGAATTGTGAGGTGGCGCTCCATCTTGTTGAAAATAGATATCAACTTGGTTAGCCAGTGGCAAGTCTTCAATGAAATCATTAATTTGATTTCTGGGGAACTGTATATATCTTTCCGCAGTCAGTTTTCCGTGGAAAATAACCTCCTCCGATAATACCCATCCAGCAATTGAAACCAAATCGCTGTTGAAAATTTCCTTGTTGGAGACCAGTACCTTTTATAATTCCTATTGAACATACCCAAATTGGTGAATTGGGTTTCATCTGAATAAATAATTTTAAATGGAAACGTTCATCTTCTCTGTATGAATGATCGATAATTACTTATCGATAATAACTTATATCACACTCAGAAACAATTTGGCGAATTGACGCCTTACAATTCACTTCAACAAAGGCCAACACATTTATTTCTTTTTCTTCAATGACGATGAAGTTATTGGTATTTTCTTCTGGTTCATTTCGCATTTTTCTTTCCAGTTTTGAAAAATAATACAGAGTGGAATGGCGACGAATAGGGAACTTCTGAGTATAAATTCGAGCTGCATCAGTTGTATTCTTTTTTGTTTCTTCCTAAATTAGCAACATGTCAGTTTTCTTGTTTCTAGTATAATTTGCCATATCTAATCATAAACTGCACAACAAATACAATTTTAAAAGTGACAGCATATTCATTAGCTTATTAGTTTAGGTAATCCTAGCAACAGCTTTAATTATTTGTCACGGATAAGTAGAATAACATAACTTAGTACAGAAGTATACAGAATACGTATTATTAGGTTATTGGGTATGATCGTTGCTTGCAACTGAAATAAAGTGAAAGTGTGTGGCATCAAATTATTCGTAAGAAAATGATCTTTCACGAAGAACTGACGATGCACCCAATATCCACGTGACAAAATCAAGTTAACTGGAAAAATCAATATTTGTGACTGTGAAATAATTCTTAAAACGATTGTTGAAGTCACAAGCCTCAAAGTCGTAGTTTTCCCATATTACTTGATCGAGAATGAAGCGATTTACACGATCCATGGCATTCTAAAAAAAAGTTGAATATAAATGATATTATTATTCAGATATTGACAAATGGAGTTTTGTTGCATTTAGAATGTCATTCTCCATCGAAATAAGTAAAAATATATAGGATGTCCCATATAAAAATCGAAAGTTGGGGTCATTTCCGGTCAAACCGGAAGTACGGCAAATCAAGTAAATATGTCAAGGAATGTATATTGAACTATAATATACAAACTCAAAATTTCGTTTTTCTATCCCCAATAATAAAAAAGTTATATGGGGGAGCCGTCGTAGAAAATCACCCAGTATAGCTTGTTAAAATAATATTTTATTTATTAGATTTACTTAACTCTTACATAAGAACACATTGTGAAATTAATTTAAGACTAGTAGATAAGGCAATATTGTGAAATTGAAATTTATCATTTTAGGCATTGCTTATTCAAATCAAAATAGGTATCAGTTTGGGGTAATATATATATATATATATATATATATATATATATATATATATATATATATATATAAATAAATAAAAATTAAAGGAATGAAAAACAAATCTACCTATAGAAGTAATTATGGAATTACTAGGATGCTGTGTACGAAACTGTTATTTAGAACTGAAGGACGAATTCTTTACACAAGATTAGGGACTGCCAATGGGATCGCCACTTTCACCAGTCATAGCCAACATATATATGGAGTGGTTTGAAACTCTGGACATTGAAGAAGCCCACAAGAAACCTCGAGTTTGGTTGAGATATGTTGACGACACCTTCATAATATGGAACCATGGGGATACTGAACTAGACGCCTTTCTGAAACACATCAACAGCGTGAGACCTTCCATCACTTCCACAATGGAGAAGGAAATCCACAATGAATTGCCATTCTTAGACGTTTTGGTGAAGAGGACCGACACTAAGTGGGAAACATCTGTATACCGAAAACCCACCCATACGGGACAGTATCTGAACCACGAATCCAACCACCATCAATCGACAAAAAGAGGAATCATCAAAACTCTATTAGACCGTGCTTTTGGGCTCTGTAATACAAAGGAAGGTCTCGAGAAGGAACTAGACATCATCATAAATGATTTTCAGCGGAATGGATACTCCAAAGCGATGGTAGAAAAGACTTTGGCTAAAAGACAGCAGGAGCCTCGCCAAGGAAGAGAAGCCGTCACAACCAGTGCTTGCACTTCCCTACATCAGAGGATTATCGGAGAGGATAAGAAGAATTGGTTCCAAGTACAACATTAGAACCTGTTTCAGATCCGGTAACACTATCCGTAGCAGCCTCACGAAAACCAGGCCCCCAAACGCGGACTGCGATTCCAAGAATTGCATTTACCGGATACCCTGTGAGTGCGGAAAATCCTATATTGGTGAAACTAAGAGGCCATCAAATGTTCGCATTGCCGAGCACAAGAAGCACACACAGCGAGGAGAAACCAGCAAATCAGGAATAGCAGACCATGTGGTCCCAAGCTGAGATCTTGCACAGAGAGGAACATTGGTTCAGGAAAAAATTTAAGGAAGCCGTATACATGTTGTCCAACAACGTATTCAGCCAGGCCAGCGTAGATATACGAAACATATGGAAACCCATCATCAAACGAAAAATGACCAACTTCCGCCAAAACGGTCATCTCTCACGGAATCAGTAAAGCGGAAAATGGAAAGTAGAGAAAGTGAAAGTATTTCAACGACCTATAAAATAGTCATCTCTCGGAGGAATCAGTCCAGTCATCACCCGAAGACGATTGTAGATACCAACAATCGAAACGTCGTGAACTAACGTGACTTGGAATCTCTACACTTTTTTATTATTTTCTTTTTTCATTCCTTTAATTTTCATTTATAAAATTATTATATTTTTACTTGTAGGTTATTTCTCTATCATTTCATTTCAGGTTTATTGTTGCTTAATATAATTGTTATTTTCAACTATTCTTTTTTAATTATTCTTTTTTACTTGTTTCAGGGATTTCAAATCATTTTATATAGTAGACAATGAAAGTCCGAACTAGTGAAAGAATAAATATTTGATTTGATGATTAAACTGAATATGTGTAGGGATCCCATCAGTGCCTCCTTCAGTGCTGCCTTCTTGGGTTTTAATCTTTTCAATGACTTATCAAAATCGCTATTTATTTTCGAATGTACTGTAAAATATCCGTTACAAATCCTAACATCATTCAAAGTATCATAATTATATGTAGCAACATCAGCACAAAAAACGGAGTGAAGGAAGTTTGCAAATACATCTGTTGTTTTTCCTTTGGTACGACCCCATCATTATATACGTAACTACCTAAATTTGTTCTGTTTCTTTTTTACTATTCACATAATTCAAAAATTCATTAACATACATTTTTATGCCTTGCTCAATGTTTTTACAACTTCTCTTTATGTTTTTTACAACTTCTCTTTATGTCTAATCAGAAATTTCAATTTTTTTCTCAATTCTTTGAACCTATTATTATAATAATCTGAAACTTCAAAACTCATTCAACTGTTTCTAGTTGATGCCACAATCCACCGAAAATATTAGATTTATTATTTTATATAGAGCGATTCACAATTTCCGTTGCGATATACAGAGTGTCCCTGGACTTCCTCTTTTCCTCTCGGGAATGTATAGACGGGGTCAAAATATCACCAGTACTTCATATAACTTTTTTTCCTAAAAGTCTTCGTAACCAAGTTACGGACCCTCGAAGTTACAAAATGAAAAATGTTTTTCTTTGATAACTTTTCAAGAGAATATTTAAAATCATCCAAATTTTGGTAATTGACTAAACAAATGAATTTCGTCGATGAGCATTCATACAGGAGTCAGTTGTTTTGCTATAAAGTCAGGAACGGACTACCCCCGATGGTCCACACCCCAAAACTTTGAAATGACAGATATTTTTCAATATTTTTCAACAAAATAAGGTTACTTGGATAATTTTATGAATAAAAGTACTCGTGTGGAAAGTCGATCGGAGCAACGAGTCTTGATAAAAATGTAGTTCTACTCGACGACATCAAACCCGCTCGTCCACCATTATTTGAAATGAATAATTATCAAAGCAGAAATAATAATGATAACGTTAATTCAACAACATTTATAACAGGAATAATACAAAGTATGCTGAAATGAAGTCGTAAACAAAAAGTACAGTACCTATCTGGAAGTTTAAGTCACAATTGTGATAGCAGATATTTTTTCAAAAGAAATATCAAGTTCTGTAGATTCGTGGTGTTTTTAAACTAACAAGCTACTCTACTATGAAATATCGAAATCATTCCATATTTTGTATGTACATAATACGTGTGGAATAATCACGTTTCGTGTTGATCAGTTATCTGAATCTCATGAAACTCAACATTCGAATGTTTCAAATTCTTCTTCACAGCTAAACTGTTGAGGAGTTTCACTGATAATTATAATTTTATGGGAGAAATTCTTTAACACGAATCTAAATTTAGCTGAAAAAACGCACATCGGAAAAAATATTTACTATACTAATAAAAAGCAAACGAATGAACTACAAAAACGGCTGCACATGATCAGGTGAAAAATATCCAGGGAATAATTATGTTCCATTTCTTTCACAGATGTTGACAAAAAAACCTTTTAGAAAGTTTTGATAAAAAATGAGAAACTGGAATGCGATTTTGTTTTGTTGAGTGGTGCGTTGTCATATGACTATCATTGTATTGTCAATATTCTATAGGATATTTTGAATTTTTTTGATATGGCCGAACAGTTTACATTCAATGAATATGCAGATATGCATGTATTTTATGGACGAGCATTTTGTAATGCTGCAGAAGCTCGTCGTCTGTATTCCGAGCATTTTCCCAATCGAACGGTACCGTCAAGAGAAACATTCGAGCGTGTCGATCGCAGCTTGAGGGAGACAGGTATGTAATAATTGATAATTAATTTGAGCACGTTGTTTTATTTCGATATTATTGTAGGTACAGTTTTGCCAAAACGAGGTGGTGAGGGCGCTCCTAGGACTGTACGTACCGTTGTATTGGAGGAAAATATTTTGGAAGCCATCGCTGATAATCCTTCAATGAGCATCAGAAATCTATCAGAACAGTTCCATACATCCAAGTCCACTATTCATAGAATAATTAGGGAACAACTGCTCCACCCATTTCACATCCAGAAGGTACATGCCATGACACCTCAAGATTTTCCAGCACGACTGGAATATGCCAATTGGTTCATGGATAGGCAAAGAGAGGATATGCCTTTTATTAATCGAGTTTTATTCACTGATGAAGCAGGTTTCAGTAGAGATGGAGTTATCAACTCTCATAATCTCCATAAATGGGCCGAAGAAAATCCCCATGGGATATTGCAAACCAAACACCAACGGAAATTCAACGTGAATGTTTGGGCTGGTATCATAGGAAACCATCTTATAGGACCATTCGTTCTACAGGACCGATTGAATGGAGAACGTTATTTGGAGTTCATTCAGAACGATTTGAATGGACTTTTGGAACATGTTCCATTGCAAACCCGAAGAGATATGTGATTTATGCATGATGGCGCTCCTCCTCATTTTAGTTTGATTGTGCGTGACCATCTGAACCATATTTTCCACAATAGATGGATTGGTAGAGGTGGGCCATATTCATGGCCATCGCGGTCTCCGGATTTAAATCCATTGGATTTCTTTCTATGGGGGCATCTAAAAAGCCTTGTTTACGCTACACCTATTCACACAAGAGATGCATTGTTGAATAGAATAACATTACATTGTGAAGCCATACGAAACGACCCTGGAATGCTATTTCAAGTACAGAGAGGGTGTCTTCGCAGACTAAGAAAATGTATAGAGAGAGAAGGTGGTCATATCGAGCAGTTTCTGTAGCGGATTTTTCATTTCTGTTTGCTCTTGAGGCTCTTGAGTTTCGTTAGTTAAACGTGTTTGCATTATAAAAATTCGTTATGAACATTTTACCTATCATTTCCATTTTCCTTAAAAACTAATATTTTCGAATAATGGTAGACATCTCAGGATAAATGTTGTTGAATTAACGTTATCATTATTATTTCTGCTTTGATAATTATTCATTTCAAATAATGGTGGACGAGCGGGTTTGATGTCGTCGAGTGAAACTACATTTTTATCAAGACTCGTTGCTCCGATCGACTTTCCACACGAGTACTTTTATTCATAAAATTGTCCAAGTAACCTTAATTTGTTGAAAAATATTGAAAAATATCTGTCATTTCAAAGTTTTGGGGTGTGGACCATTGGGGGTAGTCCGTTCCTGACTTTGTAGCAAAACAACTGACTCCTGCATGAAAGCTCATCGAAGGAATTCATTTGTTTAGTCAATTACCAAAATTTGGATGATTTTGAATATTCACTTGAAAAGTTATCAAAGAAAAACATTTTTCATTTTGTAACTTCGAGGGCCCGTTACTTGGTAACGAATGATTTTAGGAAAAAAAGTTATATGAAGTACTGGTGATATTTTGACCCCATCTATACTTCCCCGAGAGGAAAAGAGGAAGTCCAGGGACACCCTGTATATTATTGTTTCGCATTAGGTGAAAATGTACAGAAACCAAAATCAGAAATGATCAACAGAGTGATTCAAATAACTCATATCTATTTATAGGATTTTGAAATATTTTTGTTACATTTCGTCCTGTATACTGAAATTTTGACTGTCACATTCTTTTATATTTTAGCATTCCATAGTGAATGTGATTCGTGAATTTTAGTTGAAAATACAGAAAATTCGTATGTACTGTTTTCTATTTATAACCTGGCATAGTCAAGTAGGCATATTTTTCAAGGATTAATGGTGTGGTTCTTGAAAGAAAAACTGACACCAAAGATCTTGGATCGAAGTATAATAGAAATAATGAATACGCTACGACATGAATTTAAAATATTATCTTTAGAAAAGCGACGTCAATTATCGTGATTATACCATTGGTTTCAATAATTATTAGATTTTTGATGATTTTTATAAAAAAGTAATAACAAATACAAAGTATACCTTTCACTCCAGGTCAAATTTCTAATCAAGTGTGTGATATTTATGGTTTCAATGAATATCGGTAATTGATGCGATTGTGTAATCATTGAGAAACCCCTCACCTCCCTTTCTTTATAAATATAAACAGATAATAAATAAAATTAATCCCAATGAAAAAAATTAGGTTGATTCTTTGTAAACTTTCTCCACGTGCAAGAAAAATAAATCTAAAAGCCTTCCTCTGGAAATCATGAGAAAGAACATTTGGGACTTATGGGAGAATAGCTCCTAGATTTGGATTAGCTTTGATGTTTGGGATAGATCAAGATTAAAAGGGGACAATCAAAATTCTGTTATTTAATTCATCGAATTATTCAGCTCATCACAAGAAAATGATTGCCAACTATCTGTATTCGAAATAGGTATCCTAGAAACGAACATTACATATCTCAACCATGAATTGAAAATAATTAAATTCAATGATTTTGAATTTGATCGAGAAAATGGCAAAGTACTTGTTTGAATAGAAGGAGAAATACTTGCAGAACGCAAAAAGAAATGAAAGTGATATTTTATATAGCATGTATACCATTGGTTTCAATAACTATTAGATTTTCGATGATTTGCATGAAAAAGTAATGACAAATACAAAGTATACCTTTCACTCCAGGTCAAATTTCTAATCGAGTGTGTGATATTTATTGTTTTAATGAATAACGGCAATAGATGTGATTGTGTAATCATTGTGGAAACCCTCACCCCCCTTTCTGTATAAATATAAACAGATAATGAATAAAAATAATCCAGATAAAACAAAGTATGTATTGGTGTGTATATCAGTGCATCGAGGTTGGTGATTTTGTCTCATCCACCACAACATTTTAAAACAACAATGAGGTTGTATGACAATAAAGTATATTCATTATCTTTTTTATTATCATTATGAAATCATCACGGAAGACAGAGTCACGTTCATTGAATTTGATAACAATTCCGTTGGCCGTTGTGTTATCACAAGTAATTTCCTATTATCGAGTGTGGAAATATTGAAATTAATATTGTGCGTGCTTTCTTCTCTTGAATGATAAACTCACATGTGTAGCTTGTGTTCATAGTGAAAAGTACAAAGTATTTTGAGGCTTTTGCAATATATTTGTTTGTATTGTTACTTTATAATGGAAACTCCTAACTGCACTTTCAAACAAGTATGAGAATAACACTTTTGTTTTCAAATTTGGCGATATACGAGTATATAAAACCTAAGAACAATCTGAAGAAACAATTTCTGATATTATCAATGTTCGAGCTTTTAGTTGGTTCCAACAACCAATATGGTTCCAACCAACAATATGGATCATCATAACCACCAACACGAATCGTCATAACCAACAATATGGATTATAATAACTACTAACTTGAACCAACCTAACCAATTATGGATCATCATCAACACCAACATGGATCATCATAAACACCAGCACGAATCATCATAACCACTTACTTGAATCAACTTAACCAATGAATCTTTGATCATAATCACCAACATGGTGCATCATAACCACCAACACGAATTGTCATAACTCACAATATGAAACATCATAACCTCCAACTTGAATCAACTCAACAAATGAATATTCCATCGTGAATCATAATCACCAACATGGTGCATCATAACCACCAACACGAATCGTCATAACCCACAATATGATTCATTATAACCTCTAACTTGAATCAACTCAACCAATGAAAATTCTATCGTGAATCATAATCACCAACATGGATCATCGTAACCATCAACACGAATCGTCATAACCAACAATATGGATCATCAAAACCACTAACTTAAAACAACTCAACCAATGAATATTACATCATGAATCATCATAATCACCAACATGGATCATCATAACCACCAACACGAATCGTCATAACCAACAATATGGATCATAATAACTACTAACTTGAACCAACCTAACTAATTATAGATCATCATCACCACCAACATGGATTATCATAAACACCAGCACAGATCGTCATAACCACTTACTTAAATCAACTTAACCAATGAATTTTCGAACATAATCACCAACATGGTGCATCATAACTACCAACACGAATCGTCATTACTCACAATATGAAACATCATAACCTCCAACTTGAATCAACTCAACCAATGAATTTATATACGTTCCCACATAGATATCTGTAAGTAGCACATTCTGAACAGAGGTTTCGAGACTTAAAATAAAAATTTTGGATTATTATTCACTTACTTCATTCTACATAATCCCATTATAGAGACTTCATGAAGGTTACGTCGAAGAATACTTTCTTCAGGTGAAGTAACTTGACATGGAATCCTTTAGATTTCAATTTTCATTTCTTGATAATAAATCTCATCACGTGTTGATAGTTCAATCTGTTTTTATTTTTGACTGCTCGTTTCATTGAAATTTCAGTTCTTGTTCGGTTAATATAATTTTTCAGAGATTTCAAATGTTTTTATCACATTAGACACCATATGCACCACGAAACATTGTCAACCACCTTCAAACAAATGAAGTTATTATAACCATTGATAAATATAATATAATAGAAATAATGAATACGCTAAGTATTATCAATCAATTAGGTTCAAAACGACTCAGGCCAAGAACCTGCACAGGTATACGAATATAGATACTTTATTGTGGACATGAAACATTCTTCTTCACCTTTATACACAAAATAGATAGAGCAGTCAATTTCATTTACTACATTCAATGAATATGTCCTTATCATACAAAGGTTACTAGAAATTAAACAAACCTTATTCTCGCTATCCTATATTTGATATGAATCTCTACAAAATAAATACGTCGTCAATCGCATAATGGTCAATCCATCTATTTGTCCAGTGTACCTGAGTAATGCAAGAGATACTACGATGAATCAATTGGTAATTATTACAAACATTGTCTTTTTTACCATCCAGCTGGTCTTCGTCGAGCTCCGTCCAGTTCAGCATTGCCTGCTGATTGCCTGCTGTATATTGTTACTTGGAATAACGGGCACTTGACGCTGGGGTCCCATCCTTAAAGAGTCTCCTATGTGACAACCACTGCTTAAAACTGTTCTGTCCAGTTTCGATATTGGGGAATATTGAGAAACAACTCGATGTTGGTCCGATACACTCCTCAGCGATAATCTACTTTCACTTTGAATTCCATCAGTTTTCAAGCCAGAGATGTCGTGGATGAGTGGAAATAACAATCAGCAGCCAGGAAACATTCTTTACCTATATATACAAAATAGAAAGATCATTCAATTTTGTTGCTATATTCAATAAATATGTCATTATCATGCTGAGATTAGTAGAAATTGAACAAACCTTATTCTTGCTATCCTATATTGATATGAACATCAATCCCAAAATGGCCAATCCATCTACTTGTCCAGGGTACCTGAGTAATGCAAGAGATACTATGATGAATCAATTGGTAATTGTTATAAACATCGTCTTTTTTTCCATCCCGCTGGTTTTCGTCGAGCTCTGTCTAGTTCAGCATTGAGTCTGAAGCTATTTTCTTCAAAAGAAGCCATACTGATATTTTTCCGTTTGATTCCTTGCTGGATACTTTTACTTGGAATAACAGGCACTCGATGTTGGGGCCCCAACCTCATAGATTCTCCTATGGGGCAACCACCGCTTAAAACTCTCCTGTTCAGTCTCGATATTGACGGATATTGAGAAACAACTCGTTGTTGGTTCGTTACACTCCTCAGCGATAATCTGCTTTCACTTCGAATTCCATAAGTTTTCAAGTCTGAGATGTTTCTGTCCAACAGCAGATACGTAGCAAACGCATCGTCATATTTCTGTGAGATGAGGGAGTGGCCGGGCCCCAAATGGGACTCAATTGCATCATTTCCACTTCCGTGGTTCATCCATTCATCTTTCATGATGGTATCTAAGTTTGCCCTCTTTGTGGGATCCGTCACCAAAATCTTCTTCACGAGATTTGCACATTCTGCTGTCATACAAGGAGGAATTCGGTAGATGCCATGAACTACTTGCTCTCTAAGATTTGAAAATATCGAACTGGCAAACGGTAAAGTGTTCGACACCAACATGTATAATATAACGCCTAAAGACCAAATATCTATTCCAGGCCCATCGTATTTCTTCTTCAGATATATCTCAGGTGCTGCATAATGTAAAGTCCCACAAAATGTCTCCAATGTATTTCCTGGGGTGAATTCATTTGACAATCCAAAATCCGCAAGTTTAATGTTCATTTTCCTATTCAGCAGTACGTTATTGGTCTTTAGGTCTCTGTGAACGATTCCCTTCTGGTGACAGTACTGCACCGCAGAAACAAGCTGCCTGAATTTCGCCCTGGCTTCATCTTCTTTCATGCTACCGTTGCGGGCCAGATAATCACACATGTCTCCCCCTGATGCATATTCCATGACCAGGTAAAGGGTATTTTTCGTTTCTATAACTTGAAACAATTTCACTATGTTTGGATGGTCTAACATTTTCATTATTTTCGTTTCTCTGTACAATTTATGTAACGACCGGGGCTTGAGTTGAGTTTTGTCGATGATCTTGATGGCAACCTCTTCACCGGTGGATTCATGTTTGGCCAGCTTGACTTTCGCGAATTTTCCTTTTCCGATAGTTTTCACTAACTTGTATTCACCAATTGTTGATTCCTTTGCCTCCTGTCTCAGAATTGTCCTTGTAGATGCTGGCCTGTTCTTAGTCAATTCCATTGCACGGATATCTGCTCCAAATATTTCGATTTGTTTTGTGGCTCTAAGTAAAGATGCGTTCTTTCGCAAAAATTGTACACTGGTACGTAATAGCAAAAGAAGGAATCTAAATTAAATATTTTCTGCGGAGCCAAGACTTAAATACTACTTGAGTTACCTGTTCAGGTACCTGAGGTAACTCAGGTACCTGCGCACATCAGGTTAATAGTTTCAACCATTCTCCAATCAGTTTATCAAGATTTGGTAACAAGTATATCATTGGTTTTGATAAACATTCCATTCTAATTTCTATTTCTAATTGGGTATCATATTGAAATATTGTCGAAAGCCAAATAGTCAAAAATACTAATTTCTGAAAACTTTTCTTTTTCCAAATTTATAGCCTCGGTACACCCCACTGTAATAATCTATCTAGTAAAAGTTCATTTACCTAAATATAGTTATGATATATGGCAATTAACAACAATGCAATGATGCTGATTGGCAATATTAGACTTCGAACGAAAATTGGGGACAAGAGTGTGGGGCCATTCGGCTGCCACCTTGTGAAGAAAACATATCCATTTCCTTGAGAATCTACCTTCGGTAAGTGTATCTTATCATGTATTGCAAGAAAGTTGCAAATTAGTTAATTTAAGTTATAAATTTTCAAAATGGACTCCTCCTTGATCACAGCAAAGTTCAACTTTTTCAATTGTTGCGCGCATCACATTGATTAGCTGTTCCTCAGTGATGCCACCCTCACTTTATGCTCTAGTTTTTTACGAGTAGCTGATGTTGTATTGTAAACCTGATTTTTAAATATTCCCCAGAGAAAAAAAATCTATCGGAGTAAGGTCTGGTGATCTATTAGAACTTGAAAAAGAAATAATTCATTTATGTCAAAATATGACAACTCAGGAATGTACCTTGCACGCCACTGAATAGGTTCATAAGTGCCAATCCACTTTTCTGGGAAGGAGTCATTCAGATGTTTTAGCCAGTGGCAAGTCTTCAATGAAATCATTAATTTGATTTCTGAGGAACTGTATATATCTTTCCGCAGTCAGTTTTCCGTGGAAAATAACCTCCTCCGATAATACCCATCCAGCAATTGAAACCAAATCGCTCTTGAAAATTTCCTTGTTGGAGACCAGTACCTTTTATAATTCCTATTGAACATACCCAAATTGGTGAATTGGGTTTCATCTGAATAAATAATTTTAAATGGAAACGTACATCTTCTCTGTATGAATGATCGATAATTACTTATCGATAATAACTTATATCACACTCAGAAACAATTTGGCGAATTGACGCCTTTTACAATTCACTTCAACAAAGGCCAACACATTTATTTCTTTTTCTTCAATGACGATGAAGTTATTGGTATTTTCTTTTGGTTCATTTCGCATTTTTCTTCCCAGTTGTGGAAAATAATAGTGGAATGGCGACGAATAGGGAACTTCTGAGCATAAATTCGAGCTGCATCAGTTGTATTCGTTTTTGTTTCTTCGTAAATTAGCAATATGTCAGTTTTCTTGTTTCTAATATAATTTGCCATATCATCATAATAGTATAATTTGTCACGGATAAGTTGAATAACACAACTTAGTACATAAGTATATAAAATACGTATTATTAGGTTATTAGGTATGATCGTTGCTTGCAACTGAAATAGAGAGAATAAAGTGAAAGTGTGTGGCATCAAATTATTCGTAAGAAAATTATCTTTCAGTTCAGGAAAAGCTGACGATGCACTCAATATCCATGTGACAATATCAAGTGAACTGGAAAAATCAATATTTGCGAGTGTGAAATAATTGTTAAAACGATTGTTGAAGTCACAAGCCTCAAAGTCGTAGTTATCCTATGCTACTTGATCGAGAATGAAGCGATTTACACGATCCATGGCATTCTAAAAAAAAATTAAATAAAAATGATATTATTATTCAGATATTGACAAATGGAGTTTTGTTGCATTTAGAATGTCATTCTCCATCGAAATAAGTAAAAATATATAGGATGTCCAATATAAAAATCGAAAGTTGGGGTCATTTCCGGTCAAACCGGAAGTACGGCAAATCAGGTAAATATGTCAAGGAATGTAAATTGAACAATAATATACAAATCCAAAATTTCCTTCATCTATCCCCAATAATAAGAAAGTTATATGGGGGAGCCGTCTTAGAAAATCACCCGGTATAGCTTGTTAAAATAATATTTTATTTATTAGATTTACCTAACTCTTACATAAGAACACATTGTGAAATTAATTTAAGACTACTATATAAAATGACCAACTCCCGCCAAAACGGTCATCTCTCACGGAATCAGTGAAGCGGAAAATGGAAAGTAGAAAAAGTGAAAGTATTCCAACGACCTATAAAATAGTCATCTCTCGGAGGAATCAGTCCAGTCATCACCCGAAGACGATTGTAGATACCAACAATCGAAACGTCGTGAACTAACGTGACTTGGAATCTCTACATTTTTTAATTTTTTTGTTATTATTTTCTTTTTTCATTCCTTCAATTTTTATTTATTCAATTATTATACCTGTAGGTTATTTCACTATCATTTCATTTCAGGTTTATTGTTGCTTAATATAATTGTTATTTTCAACTATTCTTTTTTAATTATTCTTTTTTACTTGTTTCAGGGATTTCAAATCATTTTATATAGTAGACAATGGAAGTCCGAACTAGTGAAATTCATCACGAAACATTGTCAATCACCTTCAAACTAATTTAAGACTAGTAGATAAGGCAATATTGTGAAATTGAAATTTATCATTGGAGGCATTGCTTATTCAAATCAAAATCGGTATCAGTTTGGGGTAATATATATATATATACCCTCCAATAGTGTAAGTAGTGTTTATCAAGAAGCTTTCCACTTTTTGCAAAACAATGTACAAGATCCTGATGAAACTTATATTATTGGTGATTTCAATATATCAGGAGTGGTTGGCAATGTTTTGAATTTTGATTATTCTAGTGAGAAACTTAATTTGCTCTCGGATTATATCGAATTCAACTCCCTCAAACAATTTAATAATGTAAAAAATTAACAAAATCGTACACGCTCGATTTGGTTCTTTCTGCGGATAATAATTCAGATATCTGTGTAGTAACTAGAGATGATTTACCGTGTTCGTTGAGGAAGACGCTTACCACTCTGCGATACATGTAAATATAATAATTCCTTAAAGCTTGCAATATTTTGTAAATACCAACAAAGTAGATAAGTATAATATAGAAAAGCTAACTTTGATAGAATATAGCTTCAGAGGTGTTCTACAATATTTGGAATGCCATCATAGCGGCAAACAAAACAAATGAAAGATATCCAATTTGGTTGTCGAAAGAAATCAAGGATTTGTTGCGTGAAAAAAATAAGTATGGAAAACTCATTCAGGAGAAGAAAGCATGCACAAAATTATTTTCAATATTTCCACACTCGATAATAGGAAGTTACTTGTGATAACACGACGGCCAACGGAATTGTTATCAAATTCAATGAACGTGAACGTCTTTCGTGAAGATTTCATAATGATAATAAAAATAATAATGAATATACTTTATTGTCTGAAGTCATATAACCTCATTGTTGTTTTGAAATGTTGTGGTGGATGAGACAAAAACAACAAACTCGATGCACTGATTACGATAATTGACGTCGCTGTTCTAAAGATGATATTTTAATTTAAATTCATGTCGTTGATCCAAAAACTTGTTGAGTTATAGTTTGACCACCTGAGATATCGTTAAAAAATAAATACCTCAAGAATTTATTCTGAATTTTCTCTAATTCTTTCATATAGGTTTGGTACTCCGCAAACCAAATAATGGAAGCAAACTCCAATTTTGGTCTTACCAACGAAAAATAAAGTAATTTAATAATGTCTATATTAGAGAATGAAGAAGTGTGTTTGATTGCAAAACCCAACATTCGACTACCAGATTTCATAATATCTCGTATATGATCAACAAATGAAAATTGTCTATTATACTTCGATCCAAGATCTTTGGTATCAGTTTTTCTTTCAAGAACCACACCATCAATCCTTGTAAAATATGCCTACTTGACTGTGCCAGGTTATAAATAGAAAACAGTACATACGAATTTTCTGTATTTTCAACTAAAATTCACAAATCACATTCACTATGGAATGCTAAAATATAAAAGAATGTGATAGTCAAAATTTCAGTATACAGGACGAAATATAACAAAAATATTTCAAAATCCTATAAATAGATATGAGTTATTTGAATCACTCTGTTGATCATTTCTGATTTTGGTTTCTGTACATTTTCACCTAATGCGAAACAATAATATATATCGCAACGGAAATTGTGAATCGCTCTATATAAAATAATGAATCTAATATTTTCGATGGATTTTGGCATCAACTAGAAACAGTTGAATGAGTTATTGTGATTTTTTTTAACAATGTGCAAGAAAGCGTCAACACATTCTGAAGTTTCATTTTTCATTTTATAGTACTCAAAAATAATAACGATTCATCCTACATAGTATTCTTTAAAGTTCATAATATATATATGGAAGTTTGGTTTGAGATCAGAACTATAAACTCCATTTAGTTTTTTTCAATACTACCAATAATTATGAGTGATATTAACTAGTTGATATTGGTCTGAAAGAGGCATTTTCCAGCTTTGTATTTCGAAAACTATACATAGTATTCTATGTATATATTCTATATATTTTTGTGCCTATGGTGACTTTTGATCGGTAGATCGAGCTCAACAAAATACTAAAATTTCAAGCGATTCGACAGAAAGCCAATTTTCGTAAGGAGTGTGCGTGATTCCTTTGTATGGATAGACTTTTGTCTCATGAATCTATGTTGTTGAGGTACAATATATTTGTTGATGAATATATTGAGTTCCTTATAATTATATACCATCTTTTTAATGACTTATCAAAATCGCTATTTATTTTCGAATGTACTGTAAAATATTCGTTACAAATCCTAACATCATTCAAAGTATCATAATTATATGTAGCAGCATCAGCACAAAAAACGGAGTGAAGGAAGTTTGCAAATACATCTGCTGTTTTTTCCTCTGGTACGACCCCATCATTATATACGTAACTACCTAAATTTGTTCTGTTTCTTTTTTACTATTCACATTATTCAAAAATTCATCAACATACATTTTTATGCCTTGCTCAATGTTTTTACAACTTCTCTTCATGTCTAATCAGAAATTTCAATTTTTTTCTCAATTCTTTGAACCTATTATTATAATAATCTGAAACTTCAAAACTCATTCAACTGTTTCTGGTTGATGCCACAATCCACCGAAAATATTAGATTTGTTATTTCATATTGAGCGATTCACAATTTCCGTTGCGATATGTATTATTGTTTCGCATCAGGTGAAAATGTACAGAAACCAAAATCAGAAATGATCAACAGAGTGATTCAAATAACTCATATCTATTTACAGGATTTTGAAATATTTTTGTTATATTTCGTCCTGTATACTGAAATTTTGACTGTCACATTCTTTTATATTTTAGCATTCCATAGTGAATGTGATTCGTGAATTTTAGTTGAAAATACAGAAAATTCGTATGTACTGTTTTCTATTTAAAACCTGGCACTGTCAAGTAGGCATATTTTCCAAGGATTGATGGTGTGGTTCTTGAAAGAAAAACTGTTACCAAAGATCTTGGATCGAAGTATAATAGACCATTTTCATTTGTTGATCATATACGAGATATTATGAAATCTGGTAGTCGAATGTTGGGTTTTGCAATCAGACACACTTCTTCATTCTCTAATATAGACATTATTAAATTTCTTTATTTTTTGTTGGTAAGACAAAAATTGGAGTTTGCTTCCATTATTTGGTTTGCGAAGTTCCAAACCTATATGAAAGAACTACAGAAAATTCAGAACAAATTCTTGAGGTATTTATTTTTTTAACGATATCTCAGGTGGTCAAACTATAACTCAACAAGGTTTTTGGATCTACGACATGAATTTAAAATATTATCTTTAGAACAGCGACGTCAATTATCGTAATTATACCATTGGTTTCAATAATTATTAGATTTTTGATGATTTTTATAAAAAAGTAATGACAAAAACAAATTATACCTTTCACTCCAGGTCAAATTTCTAATCGAGTGTGTGATATTCAAGGTTTCAATGAATATCGGTAATTGATGTGATTGTGTAATCATTGAGAAACCCCCTATCTCCCTTTCTGTATAAATATAAACAGACAATAAATAAAATTAATCCGGATAAAAAAAAGATAAAAAAGTTAGGTTGATTCTTTGTAAACTTTCTCCACGTGCAAGAAAACTTAATCTGAAAATCTTCCTCTAGAAACCATGAGAAAGAACAACTGGGACTCATGGGAGAATAGCTCCTAGATTTGGATCAGCTTTGATGTTTGGGATAGATCAAAATTAAAAGGGGACAATCAAAATTCTGTTATATAATTCATCGAATTATTCAGCTCATCACAAGAAAATGATTGCCAACTATCTGTATTCGAAATAGGTATTCTAGAAACGAACGTTACATATCTCAACCATGAATTGAAAATAATTAAATTCAATGATTTTGAATTTGATCGAGAAAAATGGGAAAGTACTTGTTTGAATAGAAGGAGAAATACTTGCAGAACGCAAAAAGAAATGAAAGTGATATTTTATATAGCATGTATACCATTGGTTTCAATAACTATTAGATTTTCGATGATTTGTATGAAAAAGTAATGACAAATACAAAATATACCTTTCACTCCAGGTCAAATTTCTAATCGAGTGTGTAATATTTATTGTTTTAATGAATAACGGCAATAGATGTGATTGTGTAATCATTGTGGAAACCCTCACCCCCCTTTCTGTATAAATATAAACAGATAATGAATAAAAATAATCCAGATAAAACAAAGTATGTATTGGTGTGTATATCAGTGCATCGAGGTTGGTGATTTTGTCTCATCCACAACATTTTAAAACAACAATGAGGTTGTATGACAATAAAGTATATTCATTATCATTTTTATTATCATTATGAAATCATCACGGAAGACAGAGTCACGTTCAGTGAATTTGATAACAATTCCGTTGGCCGTTGTGTTATCACAAGTAGTTTCCTATTATCGAGTGTGGAAATATTGAAATTAATATTGTGCGTGCTTTCTTCTCTTGAATGATATACTCACATGTGTAGCTTGTGTTCATAGTGAAAAGTACAAGGTATTTTGAGGTTTTTGCAATATATTTGTTTGTATTGTTACTTTAAAATGGAAACTCCTAACTGCACTTTCAAACAAGTATGAGAATAACACTTTTGTTTTCAAATTTGGCGATATACGAGTATATAAAACCTAAGAACAATCTAAAGAAACAATTTCTGATATTATCAATGTTCGAGCTTTTAGTTGGTTCCAACAACCAATATGGTTCCAACCAACAATATGGATCATCATAAACACCAGCACGAATCATCATAACCACTTACTTGAATCAACTTAACCAATGAATCTTTGATCATAATCACCAACATGGTGCATCATAACCACCAACACGAATCGTCATAACCCACAATATGATTCATTATAACCTCTAACTTGAATCAACTCAGCCAATGAAAATTCTATCGTGAATCATAATCACCAACATGGATCATCGTAACCATCAACACGAATCGTCATAACCAACAATATGGATCATCAAAACCACTAACTTAAAACAACTCAACCAATGAATATTACATCATGAATCATCATAATCACCAACATGGATCATCATAACCACCAACACGAATCGTCATAACCAACAATATGGATCATAATAACTACTAACTTGAACCAACCTAACTTATTATGGATCATCATCACCACCAACATGGATTATCATAAACACCAGCACAGATCGTCATAACCACTTACTTAAATCAACTTAACCAATGAATTTTCGAACATAATCACCAACATGGTGCATCATAACTACCAACACGAATCGTCATTACTCACAATATGAAACATCATAACCTCCAACTTGAATCAACTCAACCAATGAATTTATATACGTTCCCACATAGATATCTGTAAGTAGCACATTCTGAACAGAGGTTTCGAGACATAAGATAAAAATTTTGGATTATTATTCACTTACTTCATTCTACATAATCCCATTATAGAGACTTCATGAAGGTTACGTCGAAGAATACTTTCTTTAGGTGAAGTAACTTGGCATGGAATCCTTTAGATTTCAATTTACATTTCTTGATAATAAATCTCATCACGTGTTGATAGTTCAATCTGTTTTTATTTTTGACTGCTCGTTTTATTGAAATTTCAGTTCTTGTTCGGTTAATATAATTTTTCAAAGATTTCAAATGTTTTTATCATATTAGACACCATATGCACCACGAAACATTGTCAACCACCTTCAAACAAATGAAGTTATTATAACCATTGATAAATATAATATAATAGAAATAATGAATACGCTAAGCATTTTCATCATTAACCAATTAGGTTCAAAACGACTCAGGCCAAGAACCTGCACAGGTATACGAATATAGATACTTTATTGTGGACATGAAACATTCTTCTTCACCTTTATACACAAAATAGAAAGAGCATTCAATTTCATTTACTACATTCAATGAATATGTCCTTATCATACAAAGGTTACTAGAAATTAAACAAATCTTATTCTCGCTATCCTATATTTGATATGAATCTTTACGAAATAAATATGTCGTCAACCGCATAATGGTCAATCCATCTATTTGTCCAGTGCACCTGAGTAATGCAAGAGATACTATGATGAATCAATTGGTAATTGTTACAAACATCGTCTTTTTTCCATCCAGTTGGGTTTCGTCGAGCTCTGTCTAGTTCAGCATTGAGTCTGGCTTCGAAAGAAGCCAGACTGATTGCCTGCTGGATATTGTTACTTGGAATAACGGGCACTTGACGATGGGGTCCCATCCTTACAGATTCTCCTATGTGACAACCACTGCTTAAAACTGTTCTGTCCAGTTTCGATATTGGGGAATATTGAGAAACAACTCGATGTTGGTCCGATACACTCCTCAGCGATAATCTACTTTCACTTTGAATTCCATCAGTTTTCAAGCCAGAGATGTCGTGGATGAGTGGAAATAACAACCAGCAGCCAGGAAACATTCTTTACCTATATATACAAAATAGAAAGATCATTCAATTTTGTTGCTATATTCAATAAATATGTCATTATCATGCTGAGATTAGTAGAAATTGAACAAACCTTATTCTTGCTATCCTATATTGATATGAACATCAATCGCAAAATGGTCAATCCATCTATTTGTCCAGGGTACCTGAGTAATGCAAGAATCAATTGGTAATTGTTATAAACATCGTCTTTTTTTCCATCCCGCTGGTTTTCGTCGAGCTCTGTCTAGTTCAGCATTGAGTCTGAAGCTATTTTCTTCAAAAGAAGCCATACTGATATTTTTCCGTTTGATTCCTTGCTGGATACTTTTACTTGGAATAACGGGCACTCGATGTTGGGGCCCCAACCTCATAGATTCTCCTATGGGGCAACCACCGCTTAAAACTCTCCTGTTCAGTCTCGATATTGACGGATATTGAGAAACAACTCGTTGTTGGTTCGTTACACTCCTCAGCGATAATCTGCTTTCACTTCGAATTCCATCAGTTTTCAAGTCTGAGATGTTTCTGCCCAACAGCAGATACGTAGCAAACGCATCGTCATATTTCTGTGAGATGAGGGAGTGGCCGGGCTCCAAATGGGACTCAAATGCATTATTTCCACTTCCGTGGTTCATCCATTCATCTTTCATGATGGTATCTAAGTTTGCCCTCTTTGTGGGATCCGTCACCAAAATCTTCTTCACGAGATTTGCACATTCTGCTGTCATACAAGGAGGAATTCGGTAGATGCCATGAACTACTTGCTCTCTAAGATTCGAAAATATCGAACTGGCAAACGGTAAAGTGTTCGACACCAACATGTATAATATATCGCCTAAAGACCAAATATCTATTCCAGGCCCATCGTATTTCTTCTTCAGATATATCTCAGGTGCTGCATAATGTAAAGTCCCACAAAATGTCTCCAATGTATTTCCTGGGGTGAATTCATTTGACAATCCAAAATCCGCAAGTTTAATGTTCATTTTCCTATCCAGCAGTACGTTATTGGTCTTTAGGTCTCTGTGAACGATTCCCTTCTGGTGACAGTACTGCACCGCAGAAACAAGCTGCCTGAATTTCGCCCTCGCTTCATCTCCTTTCATGCTACCGTTGCGGGCCAGATAATCACACATGTCTCCCCCTGATGCATATTCCATGACCAGGTAAAGGGTATTTTTCGTTTCTATAACTTGAAACAATTTCACTATGTTTGGATGGTCTAACATTTTCATTATTTTCGTTTCTCTGTACAAATTATGTAACGACCGGGGCTTGAGTTGAGTTTTGTCGATGATCTTGATGGCAACCTCTTCACCGGTGGATTCATGCTTGGCTAGCTTGACTTTCGCGAATTTTCCTTTTCCGATAGTTTTCACCAACTTGTATTCACCAATTGTTGATTCCTTTGCCTCCTGTCTCAGAATTGTCCTTGTAGATGCTGGCCTGTTCTTAGTCAATTCCATTGCACGGATATCTGCTCCAAATATTTCGATTTGTTTTGTGGCTCTAAGTAAAGATGCGTTCTTTCGCAAAAATTGTACACTGGTACGTAATAGCAAAAGAAGGAATCTAAATTAAATATTTTCTGCGGAGCCAAGACTTAAATACTACTTGAGTTACCTGTTCAGGTACCTGAGGTAACTCAGGTACCTGCGCACATCAGGTTAATAGTTTCAACCATTCTCCAAACAGTTTATCAAGATTTGGTAACAAGTATATCATTGGTTTTGATAAACATTCCATTCTAATTTCTATTTCTAATTGGGTGTCATATTGAAATATTGTCGAAAGCCAAATAGTCAAAAATACTAATTTCTGAAAACTTTTCTTTTTCCAAATTTATAGCCTCGGTACACTCCACTGTAATAATCTATCTAGTAAAAGTTCATTTACCTAAATATAGTTATGATATACGGCAATTAGCAACAATGCAATGATGCTGATTGGCAATATTAGACTTCGAACGAAAATTGGGGACAAGAGTGTGGGGCCATTCGGCTGCCACCTTGTGAAGAAAACATATCCATTTCCTTGAGAATCTACCTTCGGTAAGTGTATCTTATCATGTATTGTTGGCTTGATGGACTCTATATGGCTCGTCGGCTTTTTGTGAAAGATCATTTTACGTACAAATAATTTGATGCCACACACTTTCACTTTTTTTTCTCTATTTTTCTGAATAATTGCAAGAAAGTTGCAAATTAGTTAATTTAAGTTATAAATTTTCAAAATGGACTCCTTCTTGATCACAGCAAAGTTCAACTTTTTCAATTGTTGCGCGCATCACATTGATTAGCTGTTCCTCAGTGATGCCACCCTCACTTTATGCTCTAGTTTTTTACGAGTAGCTGATGTTGTATTGTAAACCTGATTTTTAAATATTCCCCAGAGAAAAAAAATCTATCGGAGTAAGGTCTGGTGATCTATTAGAACTTGAAAAAGAAATAATTCATTTATGTCAAAATATGACAACTCAGGAATGTACCTTGCACGCCACTGAATAGGTTCATAACTGCCAATCCACTTTTCTGGGAAGGAGTCATTCAGATGTTTTAGCCAGTGGCAAGTCTTCAATGAAATCATTAATTTGATTTCTGAGGAACTGTATATATCTTTCCGCAGTCAGTTTTCCGTCGAAAATAACCTCCTCCGATAATACCCATCCAGCAATTGAAACCAAATCGCTCTTGAAAATTTCCTTGTTGGAGACCAGTACCTTTTATAATTCCTATTGAACATACCCAAATTGGTGAATTGGGTTTCATCTGAATAAATAATTTTAAATGGAAACGTACATCTTCTCTGTATGAATGATCGATAATTACTTATCGATAATAACTTATATCACACTCAGAAACAATTTGGCGAATTGACGCCTTACAATTCACTTCAACAAAGGCCAACACATTTATTTCTTTTTCTTCAATGACGATGAAGTTATTGGTATTTTCTTCTGGTTCATTTCGCATTTTTCTTTCCAGTTTTGGAAAATAATACAGAGTGGAATGGCGACGAATAGGGAACTTCTGAGCATAAATTCGAGCTGCATCAGTTGTATTCGTTTTTGTTTCTTCGTAAATTAGCAATATGTTTCTAGTATAATTTGCCATATCATAATAATGGTATAATTTGTCACGGATAAGTTGAATAACACAACTTAGTACATAAGTATATAAAATACGTATTATTAGGTTATTAGGTATGATCGTTGCTTGCAACTGAAATAGAGAGAATAAAGTGAAAGTGTGTGGCATCAAATTATTCGTAAGAAAATTATCTTTCAGGAAAAGCTGACGATGCACCCAATATCCATGTGACAAAATCAAGTGAACTGGAAAAATCAACATTTGCGACTGTGAAATAATTCTTAAAACGATTGTTGAAGTCACAAGCCTCAAAGTCGTAGTTTTTCCATGTTACTTGATCGAGAATGAAGCGATTTACACGATCCATGGCATTCTAAAAAAAATTGAATAAAAATGATATTATTATTCAGATATTGACAAATGGAGTTTTGTTGCATTTAGAATGTCATTCTCCATCGAAATAAGTAAAAATATATAAGATGTCCAATATAAAAATCGAAAGTTGGGGTCATTTCCGGTCAAACCGGAAGTACGGCAAATCAGGTAAATATGTCAAGGAATGTAAATTGAACAATAATATACAAATTCAAAATTTCCTTCATCTATCCCCAATAATAAGAAAGTTATATGGGGGAGCCGTCTTAGAAAATCACCCGGTATAGCTTGTTAAAATAATATTTTATTTATTAGATTTACCTAACTCTTACATAAGAACACATTGTGAAATTAATTTAAGACTAGTAGATAAGGCAATATTGTGAAATTGAAATTTATCATTTGAGGCATTGCTTATTCAAATCAAAATCGGTATCAGTTTGGGGTAATATATATATATATATATATATATATATATATATATATATATATATATATATATATATATATATATATATATATTATATATATATATATATACCCTCCAATAGTGTAAATAGTGTTTATCAAGAAGCTTTCAACTTTTTGCAAAACAATGTACAAGATCCTGATAAAACTTATATTATTGGTGATTTCAATATATCAGGAGTGGTTGGCAATGTTTTGAATTTTGATTATTTTAGTGACAAACTTAATTTGCTCTCGGAATATATTGAATTCAACTCCCTCAAACAATTTAATGATGTAAAAAATTAACAAAATCGTACACGCTCGATTTGGTTCTTTCTGCGGATAATAATTCAGATATCTGTGTAGTAACTAGAGATGATTTACCGTGTTCGTTGAGGAAGACGCTTACCACTCTGCGATACATGTAAATATAATAATTCCTTAAAGCTTGCAATATTTTGTGAATACCAACAAAGTAGATAAGTATAATATAGAAAAGCTAACTTTGATAGAATATAGCTTCAGAGGTGTTCTACAATATTTGGAATGCCATCATAGCGGCAAACAAAACAAATGAAAGATATCCAATTTGGTTTTCGAAAGAAATCAAGGATTTGTTGCGTGAAAAAAATAAGTATGGAAAACTCATTCAGGAGAAGAAAGCATGCACAAAATTATTTTCAATATTTCCACACTCGATAATAGGAAGTTACTTGTGATAACTCGACGGCCAACGGAATTGTTATCAAATTCAATGAACGTGAACGTCTTTCGTGAAGATTTCATAATGATAATAAAAATAATAATGAATATACTTTATTGTCTGAAGGCATATAACCTCATTGTTGTTTTGAAATGTTGTAGTGGATGAGACAAAAACAACAAACTCGATTAACTGATTACGATAATTGACGTCGCTGTTCTAAAGATGATATTTTAATTTAAATTCATGTCGTTGATCCAAAAACTTGTTGAGTTATAGTTTGACCACCTGAGATATCGTTAAAAAATAAATACCTCAAGAATTTATTCTGAATTTTCGCAAACCAAATAATGGAAGCAAACTCCAATTTTGGTCTTACCAACGAAAAATAAAGTAATTCAATAATGTCTATATTAGAGAATGAAGAAGTGTGTCTCATTGCAAAACCTAACATTCGACTACCAGATTTCATAATATCTCGTATATGATCAACAAATGAAAATTGTTGCCACAATCCATCGAAAATATTAGATTTATTATTTTATATAGAGCGATTCACAATTTCTGTTGCGATATATATTATTGTTTCGCATTAGGTGAAAATGTACAGAAACCAAAATCAGAAATGATCAACAGAGTGATTCAAATAACTCATATCTATTTATAGGATTTTGAAATATTTTTGTTACATTTCGTCCTGTATACTGAAATTTTGACTGTCATATTCTTCTTTGAATAGAAGGAGAAATACTTGCAGAACGCAAAAAGAAATGAAAGTGTTATTTTATATAGCATGTATACCATTGGTGTCAATAACTATTTGATTTTCGATGATTTGTATGAAAAAGTAATGATAAATACAAAGTATACCTTTCACTTCAGGTCAAATTTCTAATCGAGTGTGTAATATTTATGGTTTCAATGAATAACGGCAATTGATGTGATTGTGTAATCACTGTGGAACCCCTCACCCCCCTTTCTGTATAAATATAAACAGATAATGAATAAAATTAATCCAGATAAAACAAAGTATGTATCGGTGTGTATATCAGTTCAACGAGATTGGTGATTTTGTCTCATCCACCACATTTTAAAACAACAATGAGGTTATATGACAATGAAGAATATTCATTATCATTTTTGTTATCATTATGAAATCTCCACGGAAGATAGAGTCACGTTCATTGAATTTGATAACAATTTCGTTGGCCGTTGTGTTATCACAAGTAATTTCCTATTATCGAGTGTGGAAATATTGAAATTAATTTTTTGCATGCTTTCTTCTCCGGAATGATATACTCACATATGTAGCTTGTGTTCATAGTGAAAAGTACAAAGTATTTTGAGGTTAGTGGGCTTTTTTATTTATGCATTGCATATTGTGATCATCTCATCAGTAGTCGTAAGATAAAATTGAGGCAAAATTTACATGGGGATAGGTATTTCAGAAAATGTGTTTTGTTTGCCGATTCGAATTGTTCCAGCGTACATCAACGTGGAGGTCAACGTTTTCCTTTCACAAGGAAAATTAACTATTTGAATCGACAAACTCATCATGAAATGGCGATATTTTTTTTCCCAAATAGCATGATTTTTTATGAATTGACTGTGTGAATTCTCTGAATTGATAGAGACGGTTCAGGTACAGAATTGAAATCGTCAATACGTTTTCGTTTTGGTGAAGTTGACGCGAAAGAATGTTGTCACTTCTTTGGTAATAATGGGTGATCGTGTTTTCTTGAAATTTTTTTTTTCGTTATATAGTCGTGATATATGTATTATAATTTGATGTGATTCCTGTCGCTTTGATCATATCACACGTTTCATTTCGCACCGTGGAATAAAGACGGTATGCGTATGATTTTGACCCACCAGAGACAAAGTCTGTAATGTAGCTACCCTACCCATATTTCGACAATTCGTCAGTATTTTCACCTGAAAAACTACTCAAAGGTACACCATACAGTCCGGGCCGTGAAATATAAATGACGTGGGTGCTTTGTTCACTCACTCAATTGACCGCAGTGTTGGTCGGTGGCTCCTCAAGCCGCAGGTTTAACGATCAATTTTCAATTGGTATCGTCCAATCCGTGTTAGGAATTACACGTTAAAAGGTTAGGCCTCCTTAGTTTCGCATAAGTTTCGACTTGTGAGGGTTATCGTTCGTAGGGGTGCGACAGCTGGTTAACGGAAAATCATTTTAAACATATTTTTTGATTATCTTAGATTTTTAATAAGCTAATATTGAAAGTAAACCATGAATCACCGTGTCGGAATGTAACGCCATTACTTTTCACATTAATTTGGGAAAGATATTCTATGATGTTATGTGTTGTAAGATGTATGCGACAATATTTGCCATCAAAATGAATAGAGAGAGAGAGAGAGAACTTCTTGAATTAAACATACGTACTGACTCATTTTGAGGTTTTTGCAATATATTTGTTTGTATTGTTACTTTATAATGGAAACGCCTAACTGCACTTTCAAACAAGTATGAGAATAACACTTTTCTTCTCAAATTTGGCGATATACGAGTATATAAAACCTAAGAACAATCTAAAGAAACAATTTCTGATATCATCAATGTTCGAACTTTTAGTTGGTTCCAACAAAATATTGTGAGTGTATAAGTTTGTAATTGTTGACAATGTTCGTACATTCTTACTTTCGTTTTCTGATTTTTTTTCAATATAATTATATTATATATTATAATTTTGATTGATTAATTGTTCATTAAATCCCCATACGACCCATAACAGATGTAATAGTCATCATCGTCGAGAAGATTATTGCAGTTGAAGCGACCCTTGACAGCTATTCTAGAAGTTGACAGCAACTTCGAGCGGTTCAGAGGAAATGCTCACTCTTTCTTCGAAGCATGCTTGTCAGGCAAGCAAAATAGTTCAGTTAGGCGTCGTTTCGCTTCAGGTGAACACGAATCGTCATAACCAACAATATGGATCATCATAACCACTAACTTGAAACAACTCAACCAATGAATATTACATCATGAATCGTCATAATCATCAACATGAATCATCATAACTACCAACACGAATCGTCATAACCAACAATATGAATCATCATAACTTCTAACTTGAATCAACTCAACCAATGAATATTCCATTGTGAATCATAATCACCAACATGGATCATCGTAACCACCAACACGAAGCGTCATAACTAACAATATGGATCATCATAACCACTAACTTGAATCAACTTAACCAATGAATCTTTAATCATAATCACCAACATGGTGCATCATAACCACCAACAAGAATCGTCATAACCTACAATATGGAGCATCATAACCACTAACTTGAAGTAACTCATTCAATGATAATTCCATCATTGAACATCATCACCACCAACATGGACCATCATAAACCATAACACGGATCCTCATAATTATCAACACGGATCATCATAACTACTAACTTGAACCAACTCATCCAATGAATATTACATCATGAATCATCATACTCACCAATATGGATCATCATAACCACCAACGCGAATCGTCATAACCAACAATATGGATCATAATAACCACTAACTTGAACCAACCTAACTAATTATGGATCATCATCACCACTAACATTGATCATCATAAACCACAACACGGATCATCATAAACACTAACTTGAATTAACTTAACCAATGAATCTCCCATCATGAATCATAACGAATCGTCATGATAGAGACTTCATGAAGGTTACGTCGAAGAATACTTTCTTTAGGTGAAGTAACTTGGCATGGAATCCTTTAGATTTCAATTTTCATTTCTTGATAATAAATCTCATCACGTGTTGATAGTTCAATCTGTTTTTATTTTTGACTGCTCGTTTCATTGAAATTTCAGTTCTTGTTCGGTTAATATAATTTTTCAGAGATTTCAAATGTTTTTATCATATTAGACACCATATGCACCACGAAACATTGTCAACCACCTTCAAACAAATGAAGTTATTATAACCATTGATAAATATAATATAATAGAAATAATGAATACGCTAAGCATTTTCATCATTAACCAATTAGGTTCAAAAGGACTCAGGCCAAGAACCTGCACAGGTATACGAATATAGATACTTCATTGTGGACATGAAACATCCTTCTTCACCTTTATAAACAAAAAATACACAATTTCATTTACTACATTCAATGAATATGTTCTTATCATACAAAGGTTACTAGAAATTAAACAAACCTTATTCTCGCTATCCTATATTTGATATGAATCTCTACAAAATAAATATGTCGTCAATCGCATAATGGTCAATCCATCTATTTGTCCTGAGTAATGCAAGATATACTATGATGAATCAATTGGTTATTGTTACGAACATCGTCTTCTTTTCCATCCAGCTGGTTTTCGTCGAGCTCTGTCTAGTTTAGCATTGAGTATGGCTTCGAAAGAAGCCATACTGATTGCCTGCTGGATATTGTTACTTGGAATAACGGGCACTAGACGTTGGGGTCCCATCCTTATAGAGTCTCCTATGTGACAACCACTGCTTAAAACTGTCCTGTTCAGTTTCGATATTGGGGGATATTGAGAAACAACTCGTTGTTCGTCCGATACACTCCTCAGCGATAATCTACTTTCACTTTGAATTCCATCAGTTTTCAAGCCAGAGATGTCGTGGATGAGTGGAAATAACAATCAGCAGCCAGGAAACATTCTTTACCTATATATACAAAATAGAAAGATCATTCAATTTTGAGTAGAAATTGAACAAACCTTATTCTTGCTATCCTATATTGATATGAACATCAATCGCAAAATGGTCAATCCATCTATTTGTCCAGGGTACCTGAGTAATGCAAGAGATACTATGATGAATCAATTGGTAATTGTTATAAACATCGTCTTTTTTTCCATCCCGCTGGTTTTCGTCGAGCTCTGTCTAGTTCAGCATTGAGTCTGAAGCTATTTTCTTCAAAAGAAGCCATACTGATATTTTTCCGTTTGATTCCCTGCTGGATATTTTTACTTGGAATAACGGGCACTCGATGTTGGGGCCCCAACCTCATAGATTCTCCTATGTGGCAACCACCGCTTAAAACTCTCCTGTTCAGTCTCGATATTGACGGATATTGAGAAACAACTCGTTGGTTCGTTACACTCCTCAGCGATAATCTGCTTTCACTTCGAATTCCATCAGTTTTCAAGTCTGAGATGTTTCTGTCCAACAGCAGATACGTAGCAAACGCATCGTCATATTTCTGTGAGATGAGGGAGTGGCCGGGCTCCAAATGGGACTCAATTGCATCATTTCCACTTCCGTGGTTCATCCATTCATCTTTCATGATGGTATCTAAGTTTGCCCTCTTTGTGGGATCCGTCACCAAAATCTTCTTCACGAGATTTGCACATTCTGCTGTCATACAAGGAGGAATTCGGTAGATGCCATGAACTACTTGCTCTCTAAGATTCGAAAATATCGAACTGGCAAACGGTAAAGTGTTCGACACCAACATGTATAATATAACGCCTAAAGACCAAATATCTATTCCAGGCCCATCGTATTTCTTCTTCAGATATATCTCAGGTGCTGCATAATGTAAAGTCCCACAAAATGTCTCCAATGTATTTCCTGGGGTGAATTCATTTGACAATCCAAAATCCGCAAGTTTAATGTTCATTTTCCTATCCAGCAGTACGTTATTGGTCTTTAGGTCTCTGTGAACGATTCCCTTCTGGTGACAGTACTGCACCGCAGAAACAAGCTGCCTGAATTTCGTCCTGGCTTCATCTTCTTTCATGCTACCGTTGCGGGCCAGATAATCACACATGTCTCCCCCTGATGCATATTCCATGACCAGGTAAAGAGTATTTTTCGTTTCTATAACTTGAAACAATTTCACTATGTTTGGATGGTCTAACATTTTCATTATTTTCGTTTCTCTGTACAATTTATGTAACGACCGGGGCTTGAGTTGAGTTTTGTCGATGATCTTGATGGCAACCTCTTCACCGGTGGATTCATGCTTGGCTAGCTTGACTTTCGCGAATTTTCCTTTTCCGATAGTTTTCACTAACTTGTATTCACCAATTGTTGATTCCTTTGCCTCCTGTCTCAGAATTGTCCTTGTAGATGCTGGCCTGTTCTTAGTCAATTCCATTGCACGGATATCTGCTCCAAATATTTCGATTTGTTTTGTGGCTCTAAGTAAAGATGCGTTCTTTCGCAAAAATTGTACACTGGTACGTAATAGCAAAAGAAGGAATCTAAATTAAATATTTTCTGCGGAGCCAAGACTTAAATACTACTTGAGTTACCTGTTCAGGTACCTGAGGTAACTCAGGTACCTGCGCACATCAGGTTAATAGTTTCAACCATTCTCCAATCAGTTTATCAAGATTTGGTAACAAGTATATCATTGGTTTTGATAAACATTCCATTATAATTTCTATTTCTAATTGGGTATCATATTGAAATATTCTCGAAAGCCAAATAGTCAAAAATACTAATTTCTGAAAACTTTTCTTTTTCCAAATTTATAGCCTCGGTACACCCCACTGTAATAATCTATCTAGTAAAAGTTCATTTACCTAAATATAGTTATGATATATGGCAATTAACAACAATGCAATGATGCTGATTGGCAATATTAGACTTCGAACGAAAATTGGGGACAAGAGTGTGGGGCCATTCGGCTGCCACCTTGTGAAGAAAACATATCCATTTCCTCGAGAATCTACCTTCGGTAAGTGTATCTTATCATGTATTGTTGGCTTGATGGACTCTATATGGCTCGTCGGCTTTTTGTGAAAGATCATTTTTCGTACAAATAATTTGATGCCACACACTTTCACTTTATTTTCTCTATTTTTCTGAATAATTGCAAGAAAGTTGCAAATTAGTTAATTTAAGTTATAAATTTTCAAAATGGACTCCTTCTTGATCACAGCAAAGTTCAACTTTTTCAATTGTTGCGCGCATCACATTGATCAGCTGTTCCTCAGTGATGCCACCCTCACTTTATGCTCTAGTTTTTTACGAGTAGCTGATGTTGTATTGTAAACCTGATTTTTAAATATTCCCCAGAGAAAAAAAATCTATCGGAGTAAGGTCTGGTGATCTATTAGAACTTGAAAAAGAAATAATTCATTTATGTCAAAATCCACTTTTCTGGGAAGGAGTCATTCAGATGTTTTAGCCAGTGGCAAGTCTTCAATGAAATCATTAATTTGATTTCTGAGGAACTGTATATATCTTTCCGCAGTCAGTTTTCCGTGGAAAATAACCTCCTCCGATAATACCCATCCAGCAATTGAAACCAAATCGCTCTTGAAAATTTCCTTGTTGGAGACCAGTACCTTTTATCATTCCTATTGAACATACCCAAATTGGTGAATTGGGTTTCATCTGAATAAATAATTTTAAATGGAAACGTACATCTTCTCTGTATGAATGATCGATAATTACTCATCGATAATAACTTATATCACACTCAGAAACAATTTGGCGAATTGACGCCTTACAATTCACTTCAACAAAGGCCAACACATTTATTTCTTTTTCTTCAATGACGATGAAGTTATTGGTATTTTCTTCTGGTTCATTTCGCATTTTTCTTTCCAGTTTTGGAAAATAATACAGAGTGGAATGGCGACGATTAGGGAACTTCTGAGCATAAATTCGAGCTGCATCAGTTGTATTCTTTTTTGTTGTTGATGATATTTTAAATTCATGTCGTTGATCCAAAAACCTTGTTGAGTTATAGTTTGACCACCTGAGATATCGTTAAAAAATAAATACCTCAAGAATTTATTCTGAATTTTCGCAAACCAAATAATGGAAGCAAACTCCAATTTTGGTCTTACCAACGAAAAATAAAGTAATTTAATAATTAATGAATCGAAGAGGTTTTGTATTAAAGTGTATAATATATTAAAATTCTTGCAAAGCGCTTTCGACTTATGTCATCATCAGTGCTCACCTGAAAGTAAGTGATCTGGTTGAAAAGGGAATTTAGTGAAATTGGAGTTGTAAAATTTAAGGTAAAGAAATTTGGAAAAATTGTTTGAGATTACTTACTTGTCAGGCAACAGGAAGTATCAAGATAAGTGAATTGTACATTGTAATATTTAAATTATATAAAACAAAATAGGCTTATAGCCAAGAAAATACATTTTGGATTCAGGCCATGTGGTTCAGTCAAAGTATCTTATGAAGAAGGACAACTTGAGACAGAACGTGTCAAGTGTCATGTTAAAATAATGGTACCAACTTGAGGAGTGATCCATTATGGATTTGATTGAATATGTAGAGGAAAAATATTGAATAAATTATATTAATAAACTATGATTAATCAATAATTCATAATCCTCTTATGAAGGGGAAGGAAATCTCTGTTTAAGTTTACTTGAGTATTCAAACAATGATCATTGTTAGAAAGTTCTTTAGAAATCTCCAACTCTTCAAACAAGTCAAGTCTAAGGAAATTTTTATTATCTATTTTATGTAATATTTTGGAATTTCTATTGGGACTAAAGTTGTGATTGTGAAATTTTAAGTGGTGGCCAAAAGCAAGTAAACTTAAACAGAGATTTCCTTCCCCTTCATAAGAGGATTATGAATTATTAATTAATCATAGTTTATTAATATAATTTATTCAATATTTTTCCTCTACATTTTCAATCAAACCCATAATGGACCACTCCTCAAGTTGGTACCATTATTTTAACATGACACTTGACACATTCTGTCTCAAGTTGTCCTTCTTCATAAGATACTTTGACTGAACCACATGGCCTGAATCCGAAATGTATATTCTTGGCTATAAGCCTATTTTGTTTTATATAATTTAAATATTACAATGTACAATTCACTTATCTTGATACTTCCTGTTGCCTGACAAGTAAGTAATCTCAAACAATTTTTCCTAATTTCTTAACCTTAAATTTTACAACTCCAATTTCACTAAATTCCCTTTTCAACCAGATCACTTACTTTCAGGTGAGCACTGATGATGACATAAGTCGAAAGCGCTTTGCAAGAATTTTAATATATTATACACTTTATTACAAAACCTCTTCGATTCATTAATTCAAATAAGCGTATTCAGCTTTTCCAAATCCTTTTAATTTAATAATGTCTATATTAGAGAATGAAGTAGTTTGTCTGATTACAAAACCCAACATTCGACTACCAGATTTCATAATATCTCGTATATGATCAACAAATGAAAATTGTCTATTATACTTCAATCCAAGATCTTTGGTATCAGTTTTTCTTTCAAGAACCACACCATCAATCCTTGAAAAATATGCCCACTTGACTGTGCCAGGTTATAAATAGAAAACAGTACATACGAATTTTCTGTATTTTCAACTAAAATTCACAAATCACATTCACTACGGAATGCTAAAATATAAAAGAATGTGACAGTCAAAATTTCAGTATACAGGACGAAATGTAACAAAAATATTTCAAAATCCTATAAATAGATATGAGTTATTTGAATCACTCTGTTGATCATTTCTGATTTTGGTTTCTGTACATTTTCACCTAATGCGAAACAATAATATATATCGCAACGGAAATTGTGAATCGCTCTATATAAAATAATGAATCTAATATTTTCGATGGATTTTGGCATCAACTAGAAACAGTTGAATGAGTTATTGTGATTTTTTTTAACAATGTGCAAGAAAGCGTCAACTCATTCTGAAGTTTCATTTTTCATTTTATAGTACTCAAAAATAATGACGATTCATCCTGCATAGTATTTTTTAAAGTTCATAACGTATATATGGAAGTTTGGTTTGAGATCAGAACTATAAACTCCATTTAGTTTTTTCAATTCTACCAATAATTATGTGTGATAATAACTAGTTAATATTGGTGTGGAAGTTTCATTTTCCAGCTTTGTATTTCGAAAACTATACATAGTATTCTATGTATATATTCTATATATTTTTGTGCCTATGGTGACTTCTGATCAGTAGATCGAGCTCAACAAAATACTAAAATTTCAAGCGATTCGACAGAATGCCATTTTTCGTAAGGAGTGTGCGTGATTCCTTTGTATGGATAGACTTTTGTCTCATGAATCCATGTTGTTGAGGTACTATATATTTGTTGATGTATATACTGAGTTTCTTATAATCATATTTTCGAATAATTTTGCTGGAGAAAACATAATTGAATTTTAATGTCCATTGTATTTCCCGATTGGTAGATAGGCGTCGTAATTGAAGTTTTCCGTACACCAGGATAAATATTTGATTTAATTATTAAACTGAATATGTGTAGGGATCCCATCAGTGCCTCCTTCAGTGCTGCCTTCTTGGGTTTTAATCTTTTCAATGACTTATCAAAATCGCTATTTATTTTCGAATGTACTGTAAAATATTCGTTATAAATCCTAACATCATTCAAAGTATCATAATTATATGTAGCAGCATCAGCACAAAAAACGGAGTGAAGGAAGTTTGCAAATACATCTGTTGTTTTTCCTTTGGTACGACCCCATCATTATATACGTAACTACCTGAATTTGTTCTGTTTCTTTTTTACTATTCACATAATTCAAAAATTCATCAACATACATTTTTATGCCTTGCTCAATGTTTTTACAACTTCTCTTTATGTCTAATCAGAAATTTCAATTATTATAATAATCTGAAACTTCGAAACTCATTCAACTGTTTCTAGTTGATGCCACAATCCACCGAAAATATTAGATTTATTATTTTATATAGAGCGATTCACAATTTCCGTTGCGATATATATTATTGTTTCGCATTAGGTGAAAATGTACAGAAACCAAAATCAGAAATGATCAACAGAGTGATTCAAATAACTCATATCTATTTATAGGATTTTGAAATATTTTTGTTACATTTCGTCCTGTATACTGAAATTTTGACTGTCACATTCTTTTATATTTTAGCATTCCATATGAATGTGATACGTGAATTTTAGTTGAAAATACAGAAAATTCGTATGTATTGTTTTCCATTTATAACCTGGCATAGTCAAGTAGGCATATTTTTCAAGGATTGATGGTGTGGTTCTTGAAAGAAAAACTGATACCAAAGATCTTGGATCGAAGTATAATAGAAATAATGAATACGCTAAGTATTATCAATCAATTAGGTTCAAAACGACTCAGGCTAAGAACCTGCACAGGTATACGAATATAGATACTGTATTGTGGACATGAAACATTCTTCTCCACCTTTATACACAAAATATACACAATTTCATTTACTACATTCAATGAATATGTCCTTATCATACAAAGGTTACTGAAAATTAAACAAATCTTATTGTCGCTATCCTATATTTGATATGAATCTCTACAAAATAAATATGTCGTCAACCGCATAATGGTCAATCCATCTATTTGTCCAGTGCACCTGAGTAATGCAAGAGATACTATGATGAATCAATTGGTAATTGTTATAAACATCGTCTTTTTTTCCATCCCGCTGGTTTTCGTCGAGCTCTGTCTAGTTCAGCATTGAGTCTGAAGCTATTCTCTTCAAAAGAAGCCATACTGATATTTTTCCGTTTGATTCCCTGCTGGATACTTTTACTTGGAATAACGGGCACTTGATGTTGGGGCCCCAACCTCATAGATTCTCCTATTGGGCAACCACCGCTTAAAACTCTCCTGTTCAGTCTCGATATTGACGGATATTGAGAAACAACTCGTTGTTGGTTCGTTACACTCCTCAGCGATAATCTGCTTTCACTTCGAATTCCATAAGTTTTCAAGTCTGAGATGTTTCTGTCCAACAGCAGATACGTAACAAACGCATCGTCATATTTCTGTGAGATGAGGGAGTGGCCGGGCTCCAAATGGGATTCAATTGCATCATTTCCACTTCCGTGGTTCATCCATTCATCTTTCAGGATGGTATCTAAGTTTGCCCTCTTTGTGGGATCCTTCACCAAAATCTTCTTCACGAGATTTGCACATTCTGCTGTCATGCAAGGAGGAATTCGGTAGACGCCATGAACTACTTGCTCTCTAAGATTTGAAAATATCGAACTGGCAAACGGTAAAGTGTTCGACACCAACATGTATAATATAACGCCTAAAGACCAAATATCTATTCCAGGCCCATCATATTTCTTCTTCAGATATATCTCAGGTGCTGCATAATGTAAAGTCCCACAAAATGTCTCCAATGTATTTCCTGGGGTGAATTCATTTGACAATCCAAAATCCGCAAGTTTAATGTTCATTTTCCTATCCAGCAGTACGTTATTGGTCTTTAGGTCTCTGTGAACGATTCCCTTCTGGTGACAGTACTGCACCGCAGAAACAAGCTGCCTGAATTTCCCCCTGGCTTCATCTTCTTTCATGCTACCGTTGCGGGCCAGATAATCACACATGTCTCCCCCTGATGCATATTCCATGACCAGGTAAAGGGTATTTCTCGTTTCTATAATTTGAAACAATTTCACTATGTTTGGATGGTCTAACATTTTCATTATTTTCGTTTCTCTGTACAATTTATGTAACGACCGGGGCTTGAGTTGAGTTTTGTCGATGATCTTGATGGCAACCTCTTCACCGGTGGATTCATGCTTGGCTAGCTTGACTTTCGCGAATTTTCCTTTTCCGATAGTTTTCACTAACTTGTATTCACCAATTGTTGATTCCTTTGCCTCCTGTCTCAGAATTGTCCTTGTCGATGCTGGCCTGTTCTTAGTCAATTCCATTGCACGGATATCTGCTCCAAATATTTCGATTTGTTTTGTGGCTCTAAGTAAAGATGCGTTCTTTCGAAAAATTGTACACTGGTACGTAATAGCAAAAGAAGGAATCTAAATTAAATATTTTCTGCGGAGCGAAGACTTAAATACTACTTGAGTTACCTGTTCAGGTACCTGAGGTAACTCAGGTACCTGCGCACATCAGGTTAATAGTTTCAACCATTCTCCAATCAGTTTATCAAGATTTGGTAACAAGTATATCATTGGTTTTGATAAACATTCCATTCTAATTTCTATTTCTAATTAGGTGTCATATTGAAATATTGTCAAAAGCCAAATAGTCAAAAATACTAATTTCTGAAAACTTTTCTTTTTCCAAATTTATAGCCTCGGTACACTCCACTGTAATAATCTATCTAGTAAAAGTTCATTTACCTAAATATAGTTATGATATACGGCAATTAACAACAATGCAATGATGCTGATTGGCAATATTAGACTTCGAACGAAAATTGGGGACAAGAGTGTGGGGCCATTCGGCTGCCACCCTCTGAAGAAAACAGATCCATTTCCTTGAGAATGTATCTTCGGTAAGTGTATCTTATGATGTATTGTTGGCTTGATAGATTCTATATGGCTCGTCGGCTTTTTGTGAAAGATCATTTTTCGTACAAATAATTTGATGCCACACACTTTCACTTTATTTTCTCTATTTTTCTGAATAATTGCAAGAAAGTCGCAAATTAGTTAATTTAAGATATAAATTTTCAAAATGGACTCCTCCTTGATCACAGCAAAGTTCAACTTTTTCAATTGTTGCGCGCATCACATTGATTAGCTGTTCCTCAGTGATGCCACCCTCACTTTATGCTCTAGTTCTTTACGAGTAGCTGATGTTGTATTGTAAACCTGATTTTTAAATATTCCCCAGAGAAAAAAATCTATCGGAGTAAGGTCTGGTGATCTATTAGAACATGAAAAAGAAATAATTCATGTATGTCAAAATATGACAACTCAGGAATGTACCTTGCACGCCACTGAATAGGTCCATAAGTGCCAATCCACTTTTCTGGGAAGGTGTCATTCAGATGTTTTCTTTTGACTTGAGAATTGTGAGGTGGCGCTCCATCTTGTTGAAAATAGATATCAACTTGGTTAACCTGTGGCAAATCTTCAATGAAATCATTAATTTGATTTCTGAGGAACTGTATATATCTTTCCGCAGTCAGTTTTCCGTGGAAAATAACCTCCTCCGATAATGCCCATCCAGCAATTGAAACCAAATCGCTCTTGAAAATTTCCTTGTTGGAGACCAGTACCTTTCATAATTCCTATTGAACATACCCAAATTGGTGAGTTGGGTTTCATCTGAATAAATAATTTTAAATGGAAACGTACATCTTCTCTGTATGAATGATCGATAATTACTTATCGATAATAACTTATATCACACTCAGAAACAATTTGGCGAATTGACGCCTTACAATTCACTTCAACAAAGGCCAACACATTTATTTCTTTTTCTTCAATGACGATGAAGTTATTGGTATTTTCTTCTGGTTCATTTCGCATTTTTCTTTCCAGTTTTGGAAAATAATACAGAGTGGAATGGCGACGAATAGGGAACTTCTGAGCATAAATTCGAGCTGCATCAGTTGTATTCGTTTTTGTTTCTTCGTAAATTAGCAATATGTTTCTAGTATAATTTGCCATATCATAATAATGGTATAATTTGTCACGGATAAGTTGAATAACACAACTTAGTACATAAGTATATAAAATACGTATTATTAGGTTATTGGGTATGATCGTTGCTTGCAACTGAAATAGAGAGAATAAAGTGAAAGTGTGTGGCATCAAATTATTCGTAAGAAAATTATCTTTCAGGAAAAGCTGACGATGCACCCAATATCCATGTGACAAAATCAAGTGAACTGGAAAAATCAACATTTGCGACTGTGAAATAATTCTTAAAACGATCGTTGAAGTCACAAGCCTCAAAGTCGTAGTTTTTCCATGTTACTTGATCGAGAATGAAGCGATTTACACGATCCATGGCATTCTAAAAAAAATTGAATAAAAATGATATTATTATTCAGATATTGACAAATGGAGTTTTGTTGCATTTAGAATGTCATTCTCCATCGAAATAAGTAAAAATATATAGGATGTCCAATATAAAAATCGAAAGTTGGGGTCATTTCCGGTCAAACCGGAAGTACGGCAAATCAGGTAAATATGTCAAGGAATGTAAATTGAACAATAATATACAAATCCAAAATTTCCTTCATCTATCCCCAATAATAAGAAAGTTATATGGGGGAGCCGTCTTAGAAAATCACCCGGTATAGCTTGTTAAAATAATATTTTATTTATTAGATTTACCTAACTCTTACATAAGAACACATTGTGAAATTAATTTAAGACTAGTAGATAAGGCAATATTGTGAAATTGAAATTTATCATTTGAGGCATTGCTTATTCAAATCAAAATCGGTATCAGTTATATATATATATATATATATATATATATATATATATATACCCTCCAATAGTGTAAATAGTGTTTATCAAGAAGCTTTCAACTTTTTGCAAAACAATGTACAAGATCCTGATAAAACTTATATTATTGGTGATTTCAATATATCAGGAGTGGTTGGCAATGTTTTGAATTTTGATTATTTTAGTGAGAAACTTAATTTGCTCTCGGAATATATTGAATTCAACTCCCTCAAACAATTTAATAATGTAAAAAATTACCAAAATCGTACACGCTCGATTTGGTTCTTTCTGCGGATAATAATTCAGATATCTGTGTAGTAACTATAGATGATTTACCGTGTTCGTTGAGGAAGACGCTTACCACTCTGCGATACATGTAAATATAATAATTCCTTAAAGCCTGCAATATTTTGTGAATACCAACAAAGTGGATAAGTATAATATAGAAAAGCTAACTTTGATAGAATATAGCTTCAGAGGTGTTCTACAATATTTGGAATGCCATCATAGCGGCAAACAAAACAAATGAAAGATATCCAATTTGGTTTTCGAAAGAAATCAAGGATTTGTTGCGTGAAAAAAATAAGTATGGAAAACTCATTCAGGAGAAGAAAGCATGCACAAAATTATTTTCAATATTTCCACACTCGATAATAGGAAGTTACTTGTGATAACTCGACGGCCAACGGAATTGTTATCAAATTCAATGAACGTGAACGTCTTTCGTGAAGATTTCATAATGATAATAAAAATAATAATGAATATACTTTATTGTCTGAAGGCATATAACCTCATTGTTGTTTTGAAATGTTGTAGTGGATGAGACAAAAACAACAAACTCGATTCACTGATTACGATAATTGACGTCGCTGTTCTAAAGATGATATTTTAATTTAAATTCATGTCGTTGATCCAAAAACTTGTTGAGTTATAGTTTGACCACCTGAGATATCGTTAAAAAAAAATACCTCAAGAATTTATTCTGAATTTTCGCAAACCAAATAATGGAAGCAAACTCCAATTTTGGTCTTACCAACGAAAAATAAAGTAATTCAATAATGTCTATATTAGAGAATGAAGAAGTGTGTCTCATTGCAAAACCCAACATTCGACTACCAGATTTCATAATATCTCGTATATGATCAACAAATGAAAATTGTCTATTTTACCACACCATCAATCCTTGAAAAATATGCCTACTTGACTGTGCCAGGTTATAAATAGAAAACAGTACATACGAATTTTCTGTATTTTCAACTAAAATTCACAAATCACATTCACTATGGAATGCTAAAATATAAAAGAATGTGACAGTCAAAATTTCAGTATACAGGACGAAATGTAACAAAAATATTTCAAAATCCTATAAATAGATATGAGTTATTTGAATCACTCTGTTGATCATTTCTGATTTTGGTTTCTGTACATTTTCACCTAATGCGAAACAATAATATATATCGCAACGGAAATTGTGAATCGCTCTATATAAAATAATAAATCTAATATTTTCGGTGGATTGTGGCATCAACTAGAAACAGTTGAATGAGTTATTGTGATCTTCTTTAACAATATGCTAGAAAGCGTCAACACATTCTGAAGTTTCATTTTTCATTTTATAGTACTCAAAAATAATAACGATTCATCCTGCATACTATTCTTCAAAGTTCATAACATATATATGGAAGTTTGGTTTGAGATCAGAACTATGAACTCCATTTAGTTTTTTTCAATTCTACCAATAATTATGTGTGATATTAACTAGTTGATATTGGTCTGAAAGAGGCATTTTCCAGCTTTATATTTCGAAAACTATACATAGTATTCTATGTATATATTCTATATATTTTTGTACCTATGGTGACTTTTGATCAGTAGATCGAGCTCAACAAAATACTAAAATTTCAAGCGATTCGACAGAAAGCCATTTTTCGTAAGGAGTGTGCGTGATTCCTTTGTATGGATAGAATTTTGTCTCATGAATCCATGTTGTTGAGGTACTATAAATTTGTTGATGTATATACTGAGTTTCTTATAGTTATATATTCGAATAATTTCGCTTGAGAAAACATAATTGATATACCTCTATAAATTTTAATGTCCATTTTATTTCCCGATTTGTAGATAGGCGTCGTAATTGAAGTTTTCCGTACACCAGGATAAATATTTGATTTGATCATTAAACTGAATATGTGTAGGGATCCCATCAGTGCACGCTGCCTTGTTGGGTTTTAATATTTTCAATGACTTAACAAAATCGCTATTCATTTTCGAATGTACTGTAAAATATTCGTTACAAATCCTAACATAATTCAAAGTATCATAATTATATGTAGCAACATCAGCACAAAAAACGGAGTGAAGGAAGTTTGCAAATACATCTGTTGTTTTTTCCTCTGGTACGACCCCATCATTATATACGTAACTACCTAAATTTGTTCTGTTTCTTTTTTACTATTCACATAATTCAAAAATTCATCAACATACATTTTTATGCCTTGCTCAATGTTTTTACAACTTCTCTTCATGTCTAATCAGAAATTTCAATTTTTTTCTCAATTCTTTGAACCCATTATTATAATAATCTGAAACTTCAAAACTCATTCAACTGTTTCTAGTTGATGCCACAATCCATCGAAAATATTAGATTTATTATTTTATATAGAGCGATTCACAATTTCCGTTGCGATATATATTATTGTTTCGCATTAGGTGAAAATGAACAGAAACCAAAATCAGAAATGATCAACAGAGTGATTCAAATAACTCATATCTATTTATAGGATTTTGAAATATTTTTGTTACATTTCGTCCTGTATACTGAAATTTTGACTGTCATATTCTTTTATATTTTAGCATTCCATAGTGAATGTGATTCGTGAATTTTAGTTGAAAATACAGAAAATTCGTATGTACTGTTTTCTATTTATAACCTGGCACAGTCAAGTAGGCATATTTTTCAAGGAATAATGGTGTGGTTCTTGAAAGAAAAACTGATACCGAAGATCTTGGATCGAAGTATAACAGACAATTTTCATTTGTTGATCATATACGAGATATTATGAAATCTGGTAGTCGAATGTAGGGTTTTGCAATCATTCTCTAATATAGACATTATTAAATCACTTTATTTTTCGTTGGTAAGACCAAAATTGTAGTTTGCTTCCATTATTTGGTTTGCGGAGTACCAAACCTATATTAAAGAACTAGAAAAAATTCAGAACAAATTCTTGAGGTATTTATTTTTTTAACGATATCTCATGTGGTCAAACTATAACTCAACAAGGTTTTTGGATCTACGACATGAATTTAAAATATTATCTTTAGAACAGCGACGTCAATTATCGTAATTATACAATTACATATCTCAACCATGAATTGAAAATAATTAAATTCAATGATTTTGAATTTGATCGAGAAAAATGGGAAAGTACTTCTTTGAATAGAAGGAGAAATACTTGCAGAACGCAAAAAGAAATGAAAGTGTTATTTTATATAGCATGTATACCATTGGTGTCAATAACTATTTGATTTTCGATGATTTGTATGAAAAAGTAATGATAAATACAAAGTATACCTTTCACTTCAGGTCAAATTTCTAATCGAGTGTGTAATATTTATGGTTTCAATGAATAACGGCAATTGATGTGATTGTGTAATCACTGTGGAACCCCTCACCCCCCTTTCTGTATAAATATAAACAGATAATGAATAAAATTAATCCAGATAAAACAAAGTATGTATCGGTGTGTATATCAGTTCAACGAGATTGGTGATTTTGTCTCATCCACCACAACATTTTAAAACAACAATGAGGTTATATGACAATGAAGTATATTCATTATCATTTTTATTATCATTATGAAATCTCCACGGAAGATAGAGTCACGTTCATTGAATTTGATAACAATTTCGTTGGCCGTTGTGTTATCACAAGTAATTTCCTATTATCGAGTGTGGAAATATTGAAATTAATTTTTTGCATGCTTTCTTCTCCGGAATGATATACTCACATATGTAGCTTGTGTTCATAGTGAAAAGTACAAAGTATTTTGAGGTTAGTGGGCTTTTTTACTCATGCATTGCATATGCATTGCATATTAACTATTTGAATCGACAAACTCATCATGAAATGGCGATATTTTTTTTCCCAAATAGCATGATTTTTTATGAATTGACTGTGTGAATTCTCTGAATTGAAAGAGACGGTTCAGGTACAGAATTGAAATCGTCAATACGTTTTCGTTTTGGTGAAGTTGACGCGAAAGAATGTTGTCACTTCTTTGGTAATAATGGGTGATCGTGTTTTCTTGAAAATTTTTTTTTCGTTATATAGTCGTGATATATGTATTATAATTTGATGTGATTCCTGTCGCTTTGATCATATCACACGTTTCATTTCGCACCGTGGAATATACACGGTATGCGTATGATTTTGACCCACCAGAGACAAAGTCTGTAATGTAGCTACCCTACCCATATTTCGACAATTCGTCAGTATTTCAACCTGAAAAACTACTTGAAGGTACACCATACAGTCCGGGCCGTGAAATATAAATGACGTGGGTGCTTTGTTCACTCACTCAATTGACCGCAGTGTTGGTCGGTGGCTCCTCAAGCCGCAGGTTTAACGATCAATTTTCAATTGGTATCGTCCAATCCGTGTTAGGAATTACACGTTAAAAGGTTAGGCCTCCTTAGTTTCGCATAAGTTTCGACTTGTGAGGGTTATCGTTCGTAGGGGTGCGACAGCTGGTTAACGGAAAATCATTTTAAACATATTTTTGATTATCTTAGATTTTTAATAAGCTAATATTGAAAGTAAACCATGAATCACCGTGTCGGAGTGTAACGCCATTACTTTTCACATTAATTTGGGAAAGATATTCTATGATGTTATGTGTTGTAAGATGTATGCGACAATATTTGCGAACAAAATGAATAGAGAGAGAGAGAGAGAGAAAAATTCTTGAATTAAACATACGTACTGACTCATTTTGAGGTTTTTGCAATATATTTGTTTGTATTGTTAATTTATAATGGAATCTCCTAACTGCACTTTCAAACAAGTATGAGAATAACACTTTTGTTTTCAAATTTGGCGATATACGAGTATATAAAACCTAAGAACAATCTAAAGAAACAATTTCTGATATCATCAATGTTCGAGCTTTTAGTTGGTTCCAACAAAATATTGTGAGTGTATAAGTTTGTAATTGTTGACAATGTTCGTACATTTTTACTTTCGTTTTCTGATTTTTTTTTGAAAATAATTATATTATATAATATAATTTTGATTGATTAATTGTTCATTAAATCCCCATACCACCCATAACAGATGTACCAGTCATCATCGTCGAGAAGATTATTGCAGTTAAAGCGACCCTTGACAGCTATTCTAGAAGTTGACAGCAACTTCGAGCGGTTCAGAGGAAATGCTCACCCTTTCTTCGAGGCATGCTTGTCGGGCAAGCAAAATAGTTCAGTTAGACGTCGTTTCGCTTCAGGTGAACACGAATCGTCATAACCAACAATATGGATCATCATAACCACTAACTTGAAACAACTCAACCAAAGAATATTACATCATGAATCATCATAATCACCAACATGGATCATCATAACCACCAACATGAATTGTCATAACCAACAATATGGATCATAATAACTACTAACTTGAACCAACCTAACCAATTATGGATCATCATCAACACCAACATGGATCATCATAAACACCAGCACGGATCATCATAACTACTTACTTGAATCAACTTAACCAATGAATCTTTAATCATAATCACCAACATGGTGCATCATAACCACTAACACGAATCGTCATAACCCACAATATGAATCATCATAACCTCTAACTTGAATCAACTCAACCAATGAATATTCCATCATGGAACATCATCACCACCAACATGGATCATCATAACTACCAACACGAATCGTCATAACCAACAATATGGATCATCATAACCACTAACTTGAAACAACTCAACCAATGAATATTACATCATGAATCATCATAATCACCAACATGGATCATTATAACTACCAACACGAATCGTCATAACCAACAATATGGATCATAATAACTACTAACTTGAACCAACCTAACTAATTATGGATCATCATCACCACCAACATGGACCATCATAAACCACATTACGGATCCTCATAACTATCAACACGGATCATCATAACTACTAACTTGAACTAACTCATCCAATGAATATTACATCCTGAATCATCATAATCACCAACATGGATCATCATAACCACCAACGCGAATCGTCATAACCAACAATAAGGATCATAATAACCACTAACTTGAAGCAACCTAACTAATTATGGATCTTCATCACCACTAACATTGATCATCATAAACCACAACACGGATCGTCATAAACACCAGCACGGATCATCATAAACACTAACTTTAATTAACTTAACCAATTAATCGCCCATCATGAATCATCATAATCACCAACATGGATCATCGTAACCACCAACACGAATCGTCATAACCAACAATATGGACAACACTAACTTGAACCACTAACAACCACTAACTTGAACCAACTCAACCAATGAATATTCCATCATGGATCATCATCACCACCAATATGGATCATCATAATTCACAACACGGATCCTCATAACTATCAACATGGATCATCATAACCACTAACTTGAACCAACCTAACCAGTTATTCTTCCATCATGGATCATCATAACACACAACACGGATCATCATAACTACTAACAATAACCACAATATGAATCATCATAACCTCTAACTTGAATCAACTGAACCAATGGATATTCCATCGTGAATCATAATCACCAACATGGTGCATCGTAACCACCAACACCAATATGAATCATCATAACCTCTAACTTGAATCAACTCAACCAATGAATATTCCATCGTGAATCATAATCACCAACATGGATCATCGTAACCACCAACACTAATCGTCATAACCAACAATATGGATCATCATAACCACTAACTTGAACCAACTCAACCAATGAATTTATATACGTTCCCACATAGATATCAGTAAGTAGCACGTTCTGAACAGAGGTTTCGAGACATAAAATAAAGATTTTGGATTAATATTCACTTACTTCATTCTACATAATGCCATTACAGAGACTTCATGAAGGTTACGTCGATGAATACTTTCTTTAGGTGAAGTAACTTGGCTTGGAACCCTTTAGTTTTCAATTTTCATTTCTTGATAATAAATCTCATCTCGTGTTGATAGTTCAGTTTGTTTTGATTTTTGATTGCTCGTTTCATTAAAATGTCAGTTCTTGTTTGGTTAATATAATTTTTCAGAGATTTCAAATGTTTTTTATCATATTAGACACCATATGCACCACGAAACATTGTCAACCACCTTCAAACAAATGAAGTTATTATAATCATTGATAAATATAATATAATAGAAATAATGAATACGCTAAGTACTATCATCATTAACCAATTAGGTTCAAAACGACTCAGGACAAGAACCTGCACAGGTATACGAACATAGACACTTTATTGTGGACATGAAACATTCTTCTTCACCTTTATACACAAAATAGAAAGAGCATTCAATTTCATTTACTACATTCAATGAATATGTCCTTATCATACAAAGGTTACTAGAAATTAAACAAACCTTATTCTCGCTATCCTATATTTGATATGAATCTCTACAAAATAAATATGTCGTCAATCGCATAATGGTCAATCCATCTATTTGTCCAGTGTACCTGAGTAATGCAAGAGATACTATGACGAATCAATTGGTAATTGTACAAACATCGTCTTCTTTTCCATCCACAGCTGGTTTTCGTCGAGCTCTGTCTAGTTCAGCATTGAGTATGGCTTCGAAAGAAGCCATACTGATTGCCTGCTGGATATTGTTACTTGGAATAACGGGCACTTGACGCTGGGGTCCCATCCTTATAGAGTCTCCTATGTGACAACCACTGCTTAAAACTGTCCTGTTCAGACTCGTTGTTGGTCCGATACACTCCTCAGCGATAATTTACTTTCACATTGAATTCCATCAGTTTTCAAGCCAGATATGTTGTGGATGAGTGGAAAAACAATCAGCAGCCAGGAAACATTCGTCACCTATATATACAAAATAGAAAGATCATTCAATTTAGTTACTATATTCAATAAATATGTCATTATCATGCTGAGATTAGTAGAAATTGAACAAACCTTATTCTTGCTATCCTATATTGATATGAACCTCAACAAAATAAATACGTTGTCAATCGCAAAATGGTCAATCCATCTATTTGTCCAGGGTACCTGAGTAATGCAAGAGATACTATGATGAATCAATTGGTAATTGTTATGAACATCGCCTTTTTTTCCATCCCGCTGGTTTTCGTCGAGCTCTGTCTAGTTCAGCATTGAGTCTGAAGCTATTTTCTTCAAAAGAAGCCATACTGATATTTTTCCGTTTGATTCCCTGCTGGATACTTTTACTTGGAATAACGGGCACTTGATGTCGGGGCCCCAACCTCATAGATTCTCCTATGGGGCAACCACCGCTTAAAACTCTCCTGTTCAGTCTCGATATTGACGGATATTGAGAAACAACTCGTTGTTGGTCCGTTACACCCCTCAGCGATAATCTGCTTTCACTTCGAATTCCATCAGTTTTCAAGTCTGGGATGTTTCTGTCCAACAGCAGATACGCAGCAAACGCATCGTCATATTTCTGTGAGATGAGGGAGTGGCCGGGCTCCAAATGGGATTCAATTGCATCATTTCCAGTTCCGTGGTTCATCCATCCATCTTTCATGATGGTATCTAAGTTTGCCCTCTTTGTGGGATCCGTCACCAAAATCTTCTTCACGAGATTTGCACATTCTGCTGTCATACAAGAAGGAATTTGGTAGACGCCATGAACTACTTGCTCTCTAAGATTTGAAAATATCGAACTGGCAAACGGTAAAGTGTTCGACACCAACATGTATAATATAACGCCTAAAGACCAAATATCTATTCCAGGCCCATCGTATTTCTTCTTCAGATATATCTCAGGTGCTGCATAATGTAAAGTCCCACAAAATGTTTCCAATATATTCCCGGGGGTGAATTCATTTGATAATCCAAAATCCGCAAGTTTAATGTTCATTTTCCTATCCAGCAGTACGTTATTGGTCTTTAGGTCTCTGTGAACGAGTCCCTTCTGGTGACAGTACTGCACCGCAGAAACAAGCTGCCTGAATTTCGCCCTGGCTTCATCTTCTTTCATGCTACCGTTGCGGGCCAGATAATCACACATGTCTCCCCCTGATGCATATTCCATGACCAGGTAAAGGGTATTTCTCGTTTCTATAACTTGAAACAATTTCACTATGTTTGGATGGTCTAACATTTTCATTATTTTCGTTTCTCTGTACAATTTATGTAACGACCGGGGCTTGAGTTGAGTTTTGTCGATGATCTTGATGGCAACCTCTTCACCGGTGGATTCATGCTTGGCTAGCTTGACTTTCGCGAATTTTCCTTTTCCGATAGTTTTCACTAACTTGTATTCACCAATTGTTGATTCCTTTGCCTCCTGTCGCAGAATTGTCCTTGTAGATGCTGGCCTGTTCTTAGTCAATACCATTGCACGGATATCTGCTCCAAATATTTCGATTTGTTTTGTGGCTCTAAGTAAAGATGCGTTCTTTCGCAAAAATTGTACACTGGTACGTAATAGCAAAAGAAGGAATCTAAATTAAATATTTTCTGCGGAGCGAAGACTTAAATACTACTTGAGTTACCTGTTCAGGTACCTGAGGTAACTCAGGTACCTGCGCACATCAGGTTAATAGTTTCAACCATTCTCCAATCAGTTTATCAAGATTTGGTAACAAGTATATCATTGGTTTTGATGAACATTCCATTCTAATTTCTATTTCTAATTGGGTATCATATTGAAAGATTGTTGAAAGCCAAATAGTCAAAAATACTAATTTCTGAAAACTTTTCTTTTTCCAAATTTATAGCCTCGGTACACTCCACTGTAATAATCTATCTAGTTAAAGTTCATTTACCTGAATATAGTTATGATATACGGCAATTAGCAACAATGCAATGATGCTGATTGGCAATATTAGACTTCGAACGAAAATCGGGGACAAGAGTGTGCACACAGCAAAGTTCAACTTTTCAATTGTTGCGCACATCACATTGATTGGCGGTTCCTCAGTGATGTCATGGAATTCTACCTTAACTTTATGGCTGTAGTTCTTTATGAGTAGCTGATGTTGTATTGTAAACCTGATTTTTAATTATTCCCAAGAGAAAAAAAATATATCAATGTAAGATCTGGTGATCTATTAGAATATGAAAAAGAAATAATACATTTATATAAAAATATGACAACTCAAGAATGTACTTTGCAGGCCACTGAATAGGTTCATAAGTGCCAATCCACTTTTCTGGGAAGGGGTCATTCAGATGTTTTCTTTTGACTTGAGAATTGTGAGGTGGCGCTCCATCTTGTTGAAAATAGATATCAACTTGGTTAGCCAGTGGCAAGTCTTCAATGAAATCAATAATTTGATTTCTGAGGAACTGCATATATCTTTCCGCAGTCAGTTTTCCGTCGAAAATAACCTCCTCCGATAATAACCATCCAGCAATTGAAACCAAATTGCTCTTGAAAATTTCCTTGTTGCGTCAGATGTAAATGTGTTCGAGACCAGTACCTTTTATTATTCCTATTGAACATACCCAAATTGGTGAATTGGGTTTCATCTGAATAAATAATTTTAAATGGAAACGTACATCTTCTCTGTATGAATGATCGATAATTACTTATCGATAATAACTTATATCACACTCAGAAACAATTTGGCGAATTGACGCCTTAGAATTCACTTCAACAAAGGCCAACACATTTATTTCTTTTTCTTCAATGACGATGAAGTTATTGGTATTTTCTTTTGGTTCATTTCGCATTTTTCTTTCCAGTTGTGGAAAATAATAGTGGAATGGCGACGAATAGGGAACTTCTGAGCATAAATTCGAGCTGCATCAGTTGTATTCTTTTTTGTTTCTTCGTGAATTAGCAACATGTCAGTTATCTTGTTTCTAGTATAATTTGCCATATCTAATCATAAACTACACAACAAATACATTTTTAAAAGTGACAGCATATTCATTAGCTTATTAGTTTAGGTAATCCTAGCAACAGCTTTAATTATTTGTCACGGATAAGTAGAATAACATAACTTAGTACATGAGTATACAGAATACGTATTATTAGGTTATTGGGTATGATCGTTGCTTGCAACTGAAATAAAGTGAAAGTGTGTGGCATCAAATTATTCGTAAGAAAATGATCTTTCACGAAGAACTGACGATGCACCCAATATCCATGTGACAAAATCAAGTGAACTGGAAAAATCAATATTTGCGACTGTGAAATAATTCTTAAAACGATTATTGAAGTCACAAGCCTCAAAGTCGTAGTTTTCCCATGTAACTTGATCGAGAATGAAGCGATTTACACGATCCATGGCATTCCAAAAAAAAATTGAATAAAAATGATATTATTATTCAGATATTGACAAATGGAGTTTTGTTGCATTTAGAATGTCATTCTCCATCGAAATAAGTGAAAATATATAGGATGTCCCATATAAAAATCGAAAGTTGGGGTCATTTCCGGTCAAACCGGAAGTACGGCAAATCTATTGAATATGTCAAGGAATGTAAATTGAACTATAATATACAAACTCCAAATTTCGTTTTTCTATGCCCAATAATAAGAAAGTTATAGGGGTGAGCCGTCTTAGATAATCACCCGGTATAGCTTGTTAAAATAATATTTTATTTATTAGATTTACCTAACTCTTACATAAGAACACATTGTGAAATTAAATAAAGACTAGTAGATAAGGCAATATTGTGAAATTGAAATTTATCATTTGAGGCATTGCTTATTCAAATCAAAATAGGTATCAGTTTGGGGTGATATATATATATATATATATATATATATATATATATATATATATATATATATATATATATACCCTCCAATAGTTTAAATAGTGTTTATCAAGAAGCTTTCAACTTTTTGCAAAACAATGTACAAGATCCTGATAAAACTTATATTATTGGTGATTTCAATATATCAGGAGTGGTTGGCAATGTTTTGAATTTTGATTATTCTAGTGAGAAACTTAATTTGCTCTCGGATTATATCGAATTCAACTCCCTCAAACAATTTAATGATGTAAAAAATTACCAAAATCGTACACGCTCGATTTGGTTCTTTCTGCGGATAATAATTCAGATATCTGTGTAGTAACTAGAGATGATTTACCGTGTTCGTTGAGGAAGACGCTTACCACTCTGCGATACATGTAAATATAATAATTCCTTAAAGCTTGCAATATTTTGTAAATACCAACAAAGTAGATAAGTATAATATAGAAAAGCTAACTTTGATAGAATATAGCTTCAGAGGTGTTCTACAATATTTGGAATGCCATCATAGCGGCAAACAAAACAAATGAAAGATATCCAATTTGGTTGTCGAAAGAAATCAAGGATTTGTTGCGTGAAAAAAATAAGTATGGAAAACTCATTCAGGAGAAGAAAGCATGCACAAAATTATTTTCAATATTTCCACACTCGATAATAGGAAGTTACTTGTGATAACACGACGGCCAAAGGAATTGTTATCAAATTCAATGAACGTGAACGTCTTTCGTGAAGATTTCATAATGATAATAAAAATAATAATGAATATACTTTATTGTCTGAAGTCATATAACCTCATTGTTGTTTTGAAATGTTGTGGTGGATGAGACAAAAACAACAAACTCGATGCACTGATTACGATAATTGACGTCGCTGTTCTAAAGATGATATTTTAATTTAAATTCATGTCGTTGATCCAAAAACTTGTTGAGTTATAGTTTGACCACCTGAGATATCGTTAAAAAATAAATACCTCAAGAATTTATTCTGAATTTTCTCTAATTCTTTCATATAGGTTTGGTACTCCGCAAACCAAATAATGGAAGCAAACTCCAATTTTGGTCTTACCAACGAAAAATAAAGTAATTTAATAATGTCTATATTAGAGAATGAAGAAGTGTGTTTGATTGCAAAACCCAACATTCGACTACCAGATTTCATAATATCTCGTATATGATCAACAAATGAAAATTGTCTATTATACTTCGATCCAAGATCTTTGGTATCAGTTTTTCTTTCAAGAACCACACCATCAATCCTTGAAAAATATGCCTACTTGACTGTGCCAGGTTATAAATAGAAAACAGTACATACGAATTTTCTGTATTTTCAACTAAAATTCACAAATCACATTCACTATGGAATGCTAAAATATAAAAGAATGTGATAGTCAAAATTTCAGTATACAGGACGAAATATAACAAAAATATTTCAAAATCCTATAAATAGATATGAGTTATTTGAATCACTCTGTTGATCATTTCTGATTTTGGTTTCTGTACATTTTCACCTAATGCGAAACAATAATATATATCGCAACGGAAATTGTGAATCGCTCTATATAAAATAATGAATCTAATATTTTCGATGGATTTTGGCATCAACTAGAAACAGTTGAATGAGTTATTGTGATTTTTTTTAACAATGTGCAAGAAAGCGTCAACACATTCTGAAGTTTCATTTTTCATTTTATAGTACTCAAAAATAATAACGATTCATCCTACATAGTATTCTTTAAAGTTCATAATATATATATATATATATATATATATATATATATATATATATATATATATATATATATGGAAGTTTGGTTTGAGATCAGAACTATAAACTCCATTTAGTTTTTTTCAATACTACCAATAATTATGTGTGATATTAACTAGTTGATATTGGTCTGAAAGAGGCATTTTCCAGCTTTGTATTTCGAAAACTATACATAGTATTCTATGTATATATTCTATATATTTTTGTGCCTATGGTGACTTTTGATCAGTAGATCGAGCTCAACAAAATACTAAAATTTCAAGCGATTCGACAGAAAGCCATTTTTCGTAAGGAGTGTGCGTGATTCCTTTGTATGGATAGACTTTTGTCTCATGAATCCATGTTGTTGAGGTACAATATATTTGATGATGAATATATTGAGTTTCTTATAATTATATACCATCTTTTTAATGACTTATCAAAATCGCTATTTATTTTCGAATATACTGTAAAATATTCGTTACAAATCCTAACATCATTCAAAGTATCATAATTATATGTAGCAACATCAGCACAAAAAACGGAGTGAAGGAAGTTTGCAAAAATACATCTGCTGTTTTTTCTTCTGGTACGACCCCATCATTATATACGTAACTACCTAAATTTGTTTTGTTTCTTTTTTACTATTCACATAATTCAAAAATTCATTAACATACATTTTTATGCCTTGCTCAATGTTTTTACAACTTCTCTTTTCATGTCTAATCAGAAATTTCAATTTTTTTCTCAATTCTTTGAACCTATTATTATAATAATCTGAAACTTCAAAACTCATTCAACTGTTTCTAGTTGATGCCACAATCCACCGAAAATATTAGATTTATTATTTCATATTGAGCGATTCACAATTTCCGTTGCGATATATATTGTTTCGCATTAGGTGAAAATGTACAGAAACCAAAATCAGAAATGATCAACAGAGTGATTCAAATAACTCATATCTATTTATAGGATTTTGAAATATTTTTGTTACATTTCGTCCTGTATACTGAAATTTTGACTGTCACATTCTTTTATATTTTAGCATTCCATAGTGAATGTGATTCGTGAATTTTAGTTGAAAATACAGAAAATTCGTATGTACTGTTTTCTATTTAAAACCTGGCACAGTCAAGTAGGCATATTTTCCAAGGATTGATGGTGTGGTTCTTGAAAGAAAAACTGTTACCAAAGATCTTGGATCGAAGGATAATAGACCATTTTCATTTGTTGATCATATACGAGATATTATGAAATCTGGTAGTCGAATGTTGGGTTTTGCAATCAGACACACTTCTTCATTCTCTAATAAAGACATTATTAAATTACTTTATTTTTCGTTGGTAAGACAAAAATTGGAGTTTGCTTCCATTATTTGGTTTGCGAAGTTCCAAACCTATATGAAAGAACTACAGAAAATTCAGAACAAATTCTTGAGGTATTTATTTTTTTAACGATATCTCAGGTGGTTAAACTATAACTCAACAAGGTTTTTGGATCTACGACATGAATTTAAAATATTATCTTTAGAACAGCGACGTCAATTTCCGTAATTATACCATTGGTTTCAATAATTATTAGATTTTTGATGATTTTTATAAAAAAGTAATGACAAATACAAAGTATACCTTTCACTCCAGGTCAAATTTCTAATCGAGTGTGTGTTATTTATGGTTTCAATGAATATCGGTAATTGATGTGATTGTGTAATCATTTAGAAACCCTCTATCTCCCTTTCTGTATAAATATAAACAGACAATAAATAAAATTAATCCGGATAAAAAAAAGATAAAAAAGTTAGGTTGATTCTTTGTAAACTTTCTCCACGTGCAAGAAAACTAAATCTGAAAGTCTTCCTCTAGAAACCATGAGAAAGAACAACTGGGACTCATGGGAGAATAGCTCCTAGATTTGGATTAGCTTTGATGTTTGGGATAGATCAAAATTAAAAGGGGACAATCAAAATTCTGTTATTTAATTCATCGAATTATACAGCTCATCACAAGAAAATGATTGCCAACTATCTGTATTCGAAATAGGTATCCTAGAAACGAACATTACATATCTCAACCATGAATTGAAAATAATTAAATTCAATGATTTTGAATTTGATCGAGAAAAATGGCAAAGTACTTGTTTCACTTCAGGTCAAATTCCTATTCGAGTGTGTAATATTTACGGTTTCAATGAATAACGGTAATTGATGTGATTATGTAATCTTTGAGAAACCCCATACCTCCCTTTCTGCATAAATATAAACAGACAATAAATAAAATCAATCCAGATAAAACAAAGTATTTATCGGTGTGTATATCAGTTGGCCGCCGTGTTATCACAAGTAACTGCCTATTATCGAGTGTGGAATTATTGAAATTAATTCTGTGCATGCTTTCTTCTTCTGAATGATATACTCACATGTGTAGTTTGAGTTCATAGTGAAAAGTACAAAGTATTTTGAGGTTAGTGGGCTTTTTCATTTGTGCATTGCATATTGTGATTATCTTATCAGTAGTCGTAAGATGAAATTGAGGCAAAATTCACATGTAGATAGGTATTTCAGAAAATGTGTTTTGTTTGCCGATTCAAATTGTTCCAGCGTACACCAACGTGGAGGTCAAAACTCTCTTAATTGATAGAGAGTGATCGTGATTTCTTGAAATATTTTTTTTCATTTTATACTCGTGATATATGTATTATAATTTAATGTGATTCCTGTCGCTTTGATCATATCACACGTTTCATCTCGCATCGTGGAATAAAGACGGTATGCGTATGATTTTGACCCACCAGAGACAAAGTCTGTAATGTAGCTACTCTCCCCATATTTCGATAATTCGTCAGTATTTCAACCTAAAAAACTACTCGAAGGTACACCATACAGTCCGGGCCGTGGAATATAAATAAGGTGGGTGCTTTGTTCCCTCACACAACTGACTGCAGTGTTGGTCGGTGGCTCCTCAAGCCGCAGGTTCAAAGATCAATATTCACTTGGTATCGTCAAATCCGTGTTAGGGATCACAAGTTAGGCCTCCTTAGTCCTTAGCTCGCATAAGTTTCGACTTGTGAGGGTTATCGTTCGTAAAGGTGCGACAGCTGGGTAACGGAAAATCATTTTTAACATATTTTTTGATTATCTAATATTTTTAATGAGCTAATACTGAAAATATACCATGAATCACCGTGTCAGAGTGTAGCGACATTACTTTTCACATTAATTTGGGAAAGATATTCTATGATGTTGTGTGTTGTAAGATGTATGCGAAAATATTTGCGAACAAAATGAATAGAGAAAGAGAGAGAGAAATTCTTGAATTAAACATACGTACTGACTCATTTTGAGGTTTTTGCAATATATTTGTTTGTATTGTTACTTTATAATGGAGTCTCCTGACTGCGCTTTCGAACAAGTATGAGAATAACACTTTTTTTTTCCAAATTTGGCGATATACGAGTATATAAAACCTAAGAACAATCTAAGGATACAACTTCTGATATCATCAATGTTCGAGCCTTTAGTTGGTTCCAACAAAATATTGTGAGTGTTTAAGTTTGTAATTCTTGACAAAGTACGTACATTTTTACTTTCGTTTTCTGATTTTTTTTGAATATAATTATATTATATATTATAATTTTGATTGATTATTTGTTCATTAAATCCCCATACCACCCATAACAGATGTACCAGTCATCATCGTCGAGAAGATTATTGCAGTTAAAGCGACCCTTGACAGCTATTCTAGAAGTTGACAGCAACTTCGAGCGGTTCAGAGGAAATGCTCACTCTTTCTTCGAAGCATGCTTGTCGGGCAAACAAAATAGTTCAGTTAGGCGTTATTTCGCTTCAGGTGAACACGAATCGTCATAACCAACAATATGGATCATCATAACCACCAACACGAATCGTCATAACCAACAATATGGATCATAATAACTACTAACTTGAACCAACATAACTAATTATGGATCATCATCACCACCAACATGGATTATCATAAACACCAGCACGGATCGTCATAACCACTTACTTAAATCAACTTAACCAATGAATTTTTGAACATATTCACCAACATGGTGCATCATAACCACCAACACGAATCGTCATAACCCACAATATGAATCATCATAACCTCTAACTTGAATCAACTCAACCAATGAATTTATATACGTTCCCACATAGATATCAGTAAGTAGCACGTTCTGAACAGAGGTTTCGAGACATAAAATAAAAATTTTGGATTTTTATTCACTTACTTCATTCTACATAATCCCATTATAGAGACTTCATGAAGGTTACGTCGAAGAATACTTTCTTTAGGTGAAGTAACTTGGCTTGGAATCCTTTAGATTTCAATTTTCACTTCTTGATAATAAATCTCATCTCGTGTTGATAGTTCAATCTGTTTTTATTTTTGATTGCTCGTTTCATTGAAATTTCAGTCTTTGTTTGGTTAATATAATTGTTCAGAGATTTCAAATGTTTTTTATCATATTAGACACCATATGCACCACGAAACATTGTCAACCACCTTCAAACAAATGAAGTTATTATAACCATTGATAAATATAATATAATAGAAATAATGAATACGCTGAGTATTATCAATCAATTAGGTTCAAAACGACTCAGGCCAAGAACCTGCACAGGTATACGAATATAGATACTTCATTGTGGACATGAAACATCCTTCTTCACCTTTATAAACAAAAAATACACAATTTCATTTACTACATTCAATGAATATGTCCTTATCATACAAAGGTTACTAGAAATTAAACAAACCTTATTCTCGCTATCCTATATTTGATATGAATCTCTACAAAATAAATATGTCGTCAATCGCATAATGGTCAATCCATCTATTTGTCCTGAGTAATGCAAGATATACTATGATGAATCAATTGGTTATTGTTACAAACATCGTCTTCTTTTCCATCCAGCTGGTTTTCGTCGAGCTCTGTCTAGTTTAGCATTGAGTATGGCTTCGAAAGAAGCCATACTGATTGCCTGCTGGATATTGTTACTTGGAATAACGGGCACTAGACGTTGGGGTCCCATCCTTATAGAGTCTCCTATGTGACAACCACTGCTCAAAACTGTCCTGTTCATTTTCGATATTGGAGGATATTGAGAAACAACTCGTTGTTGGTCCGATACACTCCTCAGCGATAATCTACTTTCACTTTGAATTCCATCAGTTTTCAAGCCAGAGATGTCGTGGATGAGTGGAAATAACAATCAGCAGCCAGGAAACATTCTTCACCTATATATACAAAATAGAAAGATCATTCAATTTAGTCACTATATTCAATAAATATGTCATTATTATGCTGAGATTAGTAGAAATTGAACAAACCTTATTCTTGCTATCCTATATTGATATGAACATCAACAAAATAAATATGTTGTCAATCGCAAAATGGTCAATCCATCTATTTGTCCTGAGTAATGCAAGAGATACTATGATGAATCAATTGGTAATTGTTATAAACATCGTCTTTTTTTCCATCCCGCTGGTTTTCGTCGAGCTCTGTCTAGTTCAGCATTGAGTCTGAAGCTATTTTCTTCAAAAGAAGCCATACTGATATTTTTCCGTTTGACTCCCTGCTGGATATTTTCACTTGGAATAACGGGCACTTGATGATGGGGCCCCAACCTCCTATGGTCTCCTATGGGGCAACCACCGCTTAAAACTCTCCTGTTCAGTCTCGATATTGACGGATATTGAGAAACAACTCGTTGTTGGTTCGTTACACTCCTCAGCGATAATCTGCTTTCACTTCGAATTCCATAAGTTTTCAAGTCTGAGATGTTTCTGTCCAACAGCAGATACGTAGCAAACGCATCGTCATATTTCTGTGAGATGAGGGAGTGGCCGGGCTCCAAATGGGACTCAATTGCATCATTTCCACTTCCGTGGTTCATCCATTCATCTTTCATGATGGTATCTAAGTTTGCCCTCTTTGTGGGATCCGTCACCAAAATCTTCTTCACGAGATTTGCACATCCTGCTGTCATACAAGGAGGAATTCGGTAGATGCCATGAACTACTTGCTCTTTAAGATTCGAAAATATCGAACTGGCAAACGGTAAAGTGTTCGACACCAACATGTATAATATAACGCCTAAAGACCAAATATCTATTCCAGGCCCATCGTATTTCTTCTTCAGATATATCTCAGGTGCTGCATAATGTAAAGTCCCACAAAATGTCTCCAATGTATTTCCTGGGGTGAATTCATTTGACAATCCAAAATCCGCAAGTTTAATGTTCATTTTCCTATCCAGCAGTACGTTATTGGTCTTTAGGTCTCTGTGAACGATTCCCTTCTGGTGACAGTACTGCACCGCAGAAACAAGCTGCCTGAATTTCGCCCTGGCTTCATCTTCTTTCATGCTACCGTTGCGGGCCAGATAATCACACATGTCTCCCCCTGATGCATATTCCATGACCAGGTAAAGGGTATTTTTCGTTTCTATAACTTGAAACAATTTCACTATGTTTGGATGGTCTAACATTTTCATTATTTTCGTTTCTCTGTACAATTTATGTAACGACCGGGGCTTGAGTTGAGTTTTGTCGATGATCTTGATGGCAACCTCTTCACCGGTGGATCCATGCTTGGCTAGCTTGACCTTCGCAAATTTTCCTTTTCCGATAGTCTTCACTAACTTGTATTCACCAACTGTTGATTCCTTTGCCTCCTGTCTCAGAATTGTCCTTGTTGATGCTGGCCTGTTCTTAGTCAATTCCATTGCACGGATATCTGCTCCAAATATTTCGATTTGTTTTGTGGCTCTAAGTAAAATTGCGTTCTTTCGCAAAAATTGTACACTGGTACGTAATAGCAAAAGAAGGAATCTAAATTAAATATTTTCTGCGGAGCCAAGACTTAAATACTACTTGAGTTACCTGTTCAGGTACCTGAGGTAACTCAGGTACCTGCGCACATCAGGTTAATAGTTTCAACCATTCTCCAATCAGTTTATCAAGATTTGGTAACAAGTATATCATTGGTTTTGATAAACATTCCATTCTAATTTCTATTTCTAATTGGGTATCATATTGAAATATTGTCGAAAGCCAAATAGTCAAAAATACTAATTTCTGAAAACTTTTCTTTTTCCAAATTTATAGCCTCGGTACACTCCACTGTAATAATCTATCTAGTTAAAGTTCATTTACCTAAATATAGTTATGAGATACGGCAATTAACAACAATGCAATGATGCTGATTAGCAATATTAGATTTCGAACGAAAATCGGGGACAAGACTGTGCACACAGCAAAGTTCAACTTTTTCAATTGTTGCGCACATCACATTGATTGGCGGTTCCTCAGTGATGTCATGGAATACTACCTTAACTTTATGGCTGTAGTTCTTTATGAGTAGCTGATGTTGTATTGTAAACCTGATTTTTAAATATTCCCCAGAGAAAAAAAATCTATCGGAGTAAGGTCTGGTGATCTATTAGAATATGAAAAAGAAATAATTCATTTATGTAAAAATATGACAACTCAGGAATGTACTTTGCAGGCCACTGAATAGGTCCATAAGTGCCAATCCACTTTTCTGGGAAGGTGTCATTCAGATGTTTTCTTTTGACTTGAGAATTGTGAGTTGGCGCTCCATCTTGTTGAAAATAGATATCAACTTGGTTAGCCAGTGGCAAGTCTTCAATGAAATCATTAATTTGATTTCTGAGGAACTGTATATATCTTTCCGCAGTCAGTTTTCCGTCGAAAATAACCTCCTCCGATAATACCCATCCAGCAATTGAAACCAAATCGCTCTTGAAAATTTCGTTGTTGGAGACCAGTACCTTTTGTCATTCCTATTGAACATACCCAAATTGGTGAATTGGGTTTCATCTGAATAAATAATTTTAAATGGAAACGTGCATCTTCTCTGTATGAATGATCGATAATTACTTATCGATAATAACTTATATCACACTCAGAAACAATTTGGCGAATTGACGCCTTACAATTCACTTCAACAAAGGCCAACACTTTTATTTCTTTTTCTTCAATGACGATGAAGTTATTGGTATTTTCTTCTGGTTCATTTCGCATTTTTCTTTCCAGTTTTGGAAAATAATACAGAGTGGAATGGCGACGAATAGGGAACTTCTGAGCATAAATTCGAGCTGCATCAGTTGTATTCTTTTTTGTTTCTTCGTAAATTAGCAACATGTCAGTTATCTTGTTTCTAGTATAATTTGCCATATCTAATCATAAACTACACAACAAATACAATTTTAAAAGTGACAGCATATTCATTAGGTTATTAGTTTAGGTAATCCTAGCAACAGCTTTAATTATTTGTCACGGATAAGTAGAATAACATAACTTAGTACATAAGTATACAGAATACGTATTATTAGGTTATTGGGTATGATCGTTGCTTGCAACTGAAATAAAGTGAAAGTGTGTGGCATCAAATTATTCGTAAGAAAATGATCTTTCACGAAAAACTGACGATGCACCCAATATCCATGTGACAAAATCAAGTTAACTGGAAAAATCAATATTTGCGACTGTGAAATAATTCTTAAAACGATTGTTGAAGTCACAAGCCTCAAAGTCGTAGTTTTCCCATGTAACTTGATCGAGAATGAAGCGATTTACACGATCCATGGCATTCTAAAAAAAAGTTGAATAAAAATGATATTATTATTCAGATATTGACAAATGGAGTTTTGTTGCATTCAGAGAATGTCATTCTCCATCGAAATGAGTAAAAATATATAGGATGTCCCATATAAAAATCGAAAGTTGGGGTCATTTCCGGTCAAACCGGAAGTACGGCAAATCAAGTAAATATGTCAAGGAATGTAAATTGAACTATAATATACAAACTCAAAATTTCGTTTTTCTATCCCCAATAATAAAAAAGTTATATGGGGGAGCCGTCTTAGAAAATCACCCAGTATGGCTTGTTAAAATAATATTTTATTTATTAGATTCACCTAACTCTTACATAAGAACACATTGTGAAATTAATTTAAGACTAGTAGATAAGGCAATATTGTGAAATTGAAATTTATCATTTTAGGCATTGCTTATTCAAATCAAAATAGGTATCAGTTTGGGGTAATATATATATATATATATATATATATATATATATATATATATATATATATATATATATATATATATATATATAAATAAATAAAAATTAAAGGAATGAAAAACAAATCTACCCATAGAAGTAATTATGGAATAACTAGGATGCTGTGTACGAAACTGTTATTTCCAACTGAAGGATGAATTCTTTACACAAGATTAGGGACTGCCAATGGGATCGCCACTTTCACCAGTCATAGCCAACATATATATGGAGTGGTTTGAAACTCTGGACATTGAAGAAGCCCACAAGAAACCTCGAGTCTGGTTGAGATATGTTGACGACACCTTCATAATATGGAACCATGGGGATACTGCAATAGATGCCTTTCTGAAACACATCAACAGCGTGAGACCTTCCATCACTTCCACAATGGAGAAGGAAATCCACAATGAATTGCCATTCTTAGACGTTTTGGTGAAGAGGACCGACACTAAGTGGGAAACATCTGTATACCGAAAACCCACCCATACGGGACAGTATCTGAACCACGAATCCAACCACCATCAATCGACAAAAAGAGGAATCATCAAAACTCTATTAGACCGTGCTTTTGGGCTCTGTAATACAAAGGAAGGTCTCGAGAAGGAACTAGACATCATCAAAAATGATCTTCAGCGGAATGGATACTCCAAAGCGATGGTAGAAAAGACTTTGGCTAAAAGACAGCAGGAGCCTCGCCAAGGAAGAGAAGCCGTCACAATCAGTGCTTGCACTTCCCTACATCAGAGGATTATCGGAGAGGATAAGAAGAATTGGTTCCAAGTACAACATTAGAACCTGTTTCAGATCCGGTAACACTATCCGTAGCAGCCTCACGAAAACCAGGCCCCCAAACGCGGACTGCGATTCCAAGAATTGCATTTACCGGATACCCTGTGAGTGCGGAAAATCCTATATTGGTGAAACTAAGAGGCCATCAAATGTTCGCATTGCCGAGCACAAGAAGCACACACAGCGAGGAGAAACCAGCAAATCAGGAATAGCAGACCATGTGGTCCCAAGCTGAGATCTTGCACAGAGAGGAACATTGGTTCAGGAAAAAATTTAAGGAAGCCGTATACATGTTGTCCAACAACGTATTCAGCCAGGCCAGCGTAGATATACGAAACATATGGAAACCCATCATCAAACGAAAAATGACCAACTTCCGCCAAAACGGTCATCTCTCACGGAATCAGTGAAGCGGAAAATGGAAAGTAGAGAAAGTGAAAGTATTTCAACGACCTATAAAATAGTCATCTCTCGGAGGAATCAGTCCAGTCATCACCCGAAGACGATTGTAGATACCAACAATCGAAACGTCGTGAACTAACGTGACTTGGAATCTCTACACTTTTTTATTATTTTCTTTTTTCATTCCTTTAATTTTTATTTATAAAATTATTATATTTTTACTTGTAGGTTATTTCACTATCATTTCATTTCAGGTTTATTGTTGCTTAATATAATTGTTATTTTCAGCTATTCTTTTTTAATTATTCTTTTTTACTTGTTTCAGGGATTTCAAATCATTTTATATAGTAGACAATGAAAGTCCGAACTAGTGAAAGAATAAATATTTGATTTGATGATTAAACTGAATATGTGTAGGGATCCCATCAGTGCCTCCTTCAGTGCTGCCTTCTTGGGTTTTAATCTTTTCAATGACTTATCAAAATCGCTATTTATTTTCGAATGTACTGTAAAATATTCGTTACAAATCCTAACATCATTCAAAGTATCATAATTATATGTAGCAACATCAGCACAAAAAACCGAGTGAAGGAAGTTTGCAAATACATCTGTTGTTTTTCCTTTGGTACGACCCCATCATTATATACGTAACTACCTAAATTTGTTCTGTTTCTTTTTTACTATTCACATTATTCAAAAATTCATCAACATACATTTTTATGCCTTGCTCAATGTTTTTACAACTTCTCTTCATGTCTAATCAGAAATTTCAATTTTTTTCTCAATTCTTTGCGATTCACAATTTCCGTTGCGATATATATTATTGTTTCGCATTAGGTGAAAATGTACAGAAACCAAAATCAGAAATGATCAACAGAGTGATTCAAATAACTCATATCTATTTATAGGATTTTGAAATATTTTTGTTACATTTCGTCCTGTATACTGAAATTTTGACTGTCACATTCTTTTATATTTTAGCATTCCGTAGTGAATGTGATTTGTGAATTTTAGTTGAAAATACAGAAAATTCGTATGTACTGTTTTCTATTTATAACCTAGCATAGTCAAGAAGGCATATTTTTCAAGGATTAATGGTGTGGTTCTTGAAAGAAAAACTGACACCAAAGATCTTGGATCGAAGTATACTAGAAATAATGAATACGCTACGACATGAATTTAAAATATTATCTTTAGAAAAGCGACGTCAATTATCGTAATTATACCATTGGTTTCAATAATTATTAGATTTTTGATGATTTTTATAAAAAAGTAATAACAAATACAAAGTATACCTTTCACTCCAGGTCAAATTTCTAATCAAGTGTGTGATATTTATGGTTTCAATGAATATCGGTAATTGATGTGATTGTGTAATCATTGAGAAACCCCTCACCTCCCTTTCTTTATAAATATAAACAGATAATAAATAAAATTAATCCCAATGAAAAAAATTAGGTTGATTCTTTGTAAACTTTCTCCACGTGCAAGAAAACTAAATCTAAAAGCCTTCCTCTGGAAATCATGAGAAAGAACATTTGGGACTTATGGGAGAATAGCTCCTAGATTTGGATTAGCTTTGATGGGATAGATCAAAATTAAAAGGGGACAATCAAAATTCTGTTATATAATTCATCGAAATATTCAGCTCATCACAAGAAAATGATTGCCAACTATCTGTATTCGAAATAGGTATCCTAGAAACGAACGTTACATATCTCAACCATGAATTGAAAATAATTAAATTCAATGATTTTGAATTTGATCGAGAAAAATGGGAAAGTACTTGTTTGAATAGAAGGAGAAATACTTGCAGAACGCAAAAAGAAATGAAAGTGATATTTTATATAGCATGTATACTATTGGTTTCAATAACTATTAGATTTTCGATGATTTGCATGAAAAAGTAATGACAAATACAAAGTATACCTTTCACTCCAGGTCAAATTTCTAATCGAGTGTGTAATATTTATTGTTTTAATGAATAACGGCAATAGATGTGATTGTGTAATCATTGTGGAAACCCTCACCCCCCTTTCTGTATAAATATAAACAGATAATGAATAAAAATAATCCAGATAAAACAAAGTATGTATTGGTGTGTATATCAGTGCATCGAGGTTGGTGATTTTGTCTCATCCACCACAACATTTTAAAACAACAATGAGGTTGTATGACAATAAAGTATATTCATTATCTTTTTTATTATCATTATGAAATCATCACGGAAGACAGAGTCACGTTCATTGAATTTGATAACAATTCCGTTGGCCGTTGTGTTATCACAAGTAATTTCCTATTATCGAGTGTGGAAATATTGAAATTAATATTGTGCGTGCTTTCTTCTCTTGAATGATAAACTTACATGTGTAGCTTGTGTTCATAGTGAAAAGTACAAAGTATTTTGAGGCTTTTGCAATATATTTGTTTGTATTGTTACTTTATAATGGAAACTCCTAACTGCACTTTCAAACAAGTATGAGAATAACACTTTTGTTTTCAAATTTGGCGATATACGAGTATATAAAACCTAAGAACAATCTGAAGAAACAATTTCTGATATTATCAATGTTCGAGCTTTTAGTTGGTTCCAACAACCAATATGGTTCCAACCAACAATATGGATCATCATAACCACCAACACGAATCGTCATAACCAACAATATGGATTATAATAACTACTAACTTGAACCAACCTAACCAATTATGGATCATCATCAACACCAACATGGATCATCATAAACACCAGCACGAATCATCATAACCACTTACTTGAATCAACTTAACCAATGAATCTTTGATCATAATCACCAACATGGTGCATCATAACCACCAACACGAATTGTCATAACCCACAATATGATTCATTATAACCTCTAACTTGAATCAACTCAACCAATGAAAATTCTATCGTGAATCATAATCACCAACATGGATCATCGTAACCATCAACACGAATCGTCATAACCAACAATATGGATCATCAAAACCACTAACTTAAAACAACTCAACCAATGAATATTACATCATGAATCATCATAATCACCAACATGGATCATCATAACCACCAACACGAATCGTCATAACCAACAATATGGATCATAATAACTACTAACTTGAACCAACCTAACTAATTATGGATCATCATCACCACCAACATGGATTATCATAAACACCAGCACAGATCGTCATAACCACTTACTTAAATCAACATAACCAATGAATTTTCGAACATAATCACCAACATGGTGCATCATAACTACCAACACGAATCGTCATTACTCACAATATGAAACATCATAACCTCCAACTTGAATCAACTCAACCAATGAATTTATATACGTTCCCACATAGATATCTGTAAGTAGCACATTCTGAACAGAGGTTTCGAGACTTAAAATAAAAATTTTGGATTATTATTCACTTACTTCATTCTACATAATCCCATTATAGAGACTTCATGAAGGTTACGTCGAAGAATACTTTCTTCAGGTGAAGTAACTTGGCATGGAATCCTTTAGATTTCATTTTCATTTCTTGATAATAAATCTCATCACGTGTTGATAGTTCAATCTGTTTTTATTTTTGACTGCTCGTTTCATTGAAATTTCAGTTCTTGTTCGGTTAATATAATTTTTCAGAGATTTCAAATGTTTTTATCATATTAGACACCATATGCACCACGAAACATTGTCAACCACCTTCAAACAAATGAAGTTATTATAACCATTGATAAATATAATATAATAGAAATAATGAATACGCTAAGTATTATCAATCAATTAGGTTCAAAACGACTCAGGCCAAGAACCTGCACAGGTATACGAATATAGATACTTTATTGTGGACATGAAACATTCTTCTTCACCTTTATACACAAAACAGAAAGAGCATTCAATTTCATTTACTACATTCAATGAAAATGTCCTTATCATACAAAGGTTACTAGAAATTAAACAAATCTTATTCTCGCTAACCTATATTTGATATGAATCTCTACAAAATAAATATGTCGTCAACCGCATAATGGTCAATCCATATATTTGTCCAGTGCACCTGAGTAATGTAAGAGATACTATGATGAATCAATTGGTAATTGTTACAAACATCGTCTTTTTTTCCATCCAGTTGGGTTTCGTCGAGCTCTGTCTAGTTCAGCATTGAGTCTGGCTTCGAAAGAAGCCAGACTGATTGCCTGCTGGATACTGTTACTTGGAATAACGGGCACTTGACGTTGGGGTCCCATCCTTACAGATTCTCCTATGTGACAACCACTGCTTAAAACTGTTCTGTCCAGTTTCGATATTGGGGAATATTGAGAAACAACTCGATGTTGGTCCGATACACTCCTCAGCGATAATCTACTTTCACTTTGAATTCCATCAGTTTTCAAGCCAGAGATGTCGTGGATGAGTGAAAATAACAATCAGCAGCCAGGAAACATTCTTTACCTATATATACAAAATAGAAAGATCATTCAATTTTGTTGCTATATTCAATAAATATGTCATTATCATGCTGAGATTAGTAGAAATTGAACAAACCTTATTCTTGCTATCCTATATTGATATGAACATCAATCCCAAAATGGTCAATCCATCTATTTGTCCAGGGTACCTGAGTAATGCAAGAGATACTATGATGAATCAATTGGTAATTGTTATAAACATCGTCTTTTTTTCCATCCCGCTGGTTTTCGTCGAGCTCTGTCTAGTTCAGCATTGAGTCTGAAGCTATTTTCTTCAAAAGAAGCCATACTGATATTTTTCCGTTTGATTCCTTGCTGGATACTTTTACTTGGGATAACGGGCACTCGATGTTGGGGCCCCAACCTCATAGATTCTCCTATGGGGCAACCACCGCTTAAAACTCTCCTGTTCAGTCTCGAACAGGAGACTGTTCGAACGAAAATCGGGGACAAGATTGTGCACACAGCAAAGTTCATCTTTTTCAATTGTTGCGCACATCACATTGATTGGTGGTTCCTCAGTGATGTCATGGAATTCTACCTTAACTATCGATGTAAGATCTGGTGATCTATTAGAATATGAAAAAGAAATAATACATTCATGTAAAAATATGACAACTCAAGAATGTACTTTGCAGGCCACTGAATAGGTCCATAAGTGCCAATCCACTTTTCTGGGAAGGTGTCATTCAGATGTTTTCTTTTGACTTGAGAATTGTGAGGTGGCGCTCCATCTTGTTGAAAATAGATATCAATTTGGTTAGCCAGTGGCAAATCTTCAATGAAATCATTAATTTGATTCCTGAGGAACTGTATGTATCTTTCCGCAGTCAGTTTTCCGTCGAAAATACCCTCCTCCGATAATAACCATCCAGCAATTGAAACCAAATCGCTCTTGAAAATTTCCTTGTTGCGTCAGATGTAAATTTGTTCAAGACCAGTACCTTTTATTATTCCTATTGAACATACCCAAGTTGGTGAATTGGGTTTCATCTGAATAAATAATTTTAAATGGAAAACGTACATCTTCTCTGTATGAATGATCGATAATTACTTATCGATAATAACTTGTATCACACTCAGAAACAATGTGGCGAATTGACGCCTTACAATTCACTTCAACATAGGCCACCTACTTCTTTTTCTTCAATGACGATGAAGTTATTGGTATTTTCTTCTGGTTCATTTCGCATTTTTCTTTCCAGTTTTGGAAAATAATACATAGTGGAATGGCGACGATTAGGGAACATCTGAGCATAAATTCGAGCTGCATCAGTTGCATTCTTTTTTGTTTCTCCGTAAATTAGCAACATGTCAGTTTTCTTGTTTCTAGTATAATTTGCCATATCTAATCATAAACTACACAACAAATACATTTTTAAAAGTGACAGTATATTCATTAGCTTATTTGTTTAGGTAGTCCTAGCAACAGCTTCAATTGTTTGTCAGGGATAACTAGAATAATAGAACTTAGTACGTAAGTATACAATTATCGGGCGTAGATAAGAGAGGAATCTTTGGTTTTTTGTAGTTCCAACTTTTGGTATTCTGGTTGTTTGGTATGTATGGATGGTGTATTTGGGGCAGTTCATACTTTTCTGGGTGATGGTAAGATGCAAGATTAAGGAAGTACAGTTGATGGATTGTAAATAGCTTAGATTGTTGAAAGAGTTTATCTGACACAAATCTGTAGCTTTTATTATACATTATCTATATCTGCCATTTTTGTGTCACTTCTAGGTTTTTAATATAATTATTGTTATCCCATCCCAAACAAGTATGCCATAGTTTATTTGTCTTTGGGCTAGGCTTACATACAGTCGAGTCGAGTAATTTTTGATACAGTTTGAATTTCGTTATCAATGATCTCAATTTTTTTGTTACGTATTCAGCGTGTTTGTGCCATCTAAGATTTTGGTCTATAATGAGGCCTAGATATTTTATATGTTCTCTCCTTAAGATGTTAATGATATTACCGTTTATATTAACTGTAATTTTACTATATGTGGGTAAATTGTTATACATTGAATAAAGTGGGTCTTAGAAAAGATTACTGTTAGTAGCCTACTGTCGAATTCCCTTTCGGCGGTGACATAATAACGATATCGATAAAATAAATATATTAAATTTCACGATAAACAAACTGTTAGTGTTCTGAAGGATTGAAAGTATAATATATCGTTTTCATCATATTTCAACCGGGCTCGAGTTTTTTCTGACCCTATATGATAATTAATACGGTTCAAAATGATGCTCACATTCTTCGAATTCTAAACACATGGAAATATGTTTGAAGGAGACAGGTAGGCGAGTGGAGAAAAATATTCTTCTTGATAAATATTCAAATGGGACCCAACCATAAATTTTAAAATCTTGAGTTATGTGCCCATTAAAAAGACAAAATAATAATTTCAGAAATGTACATTCGATTCGAAAGATACTCGGAAAACTCTCAATTTTTTAAACGTATTATTCATAAATGCATTTATTATACCCTTTCAACTAATGAAATGGATTCGATTCAATTTTAATTGTTGGAAAGATCAGATACATTGCATTATACAGTGCGAGTCTCTAACATGGAACAAATTCACTAAATCAAAAGTGTTGTTTCTTTCAGAAATATGCTCGGACATATCGATTTGTATTTTAAATCGCCTTTATTTTGATGCAAAAAAAATTATACAGTGTGTCTCAAATATGAGATATGACGTCATCGATATTTTTTTTTAAATGACAACCCTGTTTTTTTAATTACTTTTATTACAGGGTTCAACAAGTTGCACTTGCCTGCCGAATTTAAATTTTTTACTCCTTGTCCTTTAAAAGATATTCAACAAATATTATTTAATTCAAAAACATAGGTTAGACGTTTCTGGAAAACGCAACGCAGGATTTTTCTGAAAATTTCACGTCTTACATTTCCTTACCTATTCTATCGATCTAAAATATTTTCAGCATTGCGGCGACTTCTATCAAAAAATCCTAGCCAATTATGTTTTTTAAATAGGACGCCCAGTATATTAACACATTTATGTTTATTTTGTTAATAATGTCCTATACCTATCTTGCCAATAGTTGTAGAAACGAATATTACTGATCAGTTTTTGACAGTGTTTCAAATAGTTTTCGATATACCCAAACAAAACAAAAAAACGTCAACTAGAATTAAATACATTGATCAACGTATTTCTATTTACTCTGCAGAAAATCCTGATTCTGCATTAAACACATTCGTAAATACCCTATCGAAGTTGATTGGTGAAGCTACATTATTCAAAAGCAGTAGAAGAAAATATAGAAAAATTGCAATATTACACCTAGGGTGACAAATGCTTTGTGGAAATCAATAGATATTAAATATAAAATGTTTAAAAATACTCTTGAATACCCCGAAAACGCAGAACTGAAAAATGATCATAAACAATACAAAAATAAATTAAACTCTTTGATACAAAAACGAAGTTCAAAAAAAATCTTGACAGATAGAGATTTGTTCAACATAAATCTTAATTTGATAGATTGTAACTTTTCACTTAACAATACAAATGTGAATCAGATTTATAATAATATTAAAGAAAATTGTGAAAACATCTTGAATGAAATTGCACCTTTAAAAACAATTACTTTTTACGAAGAAGATCTGCCTTGGTATGATGGTCAAATCAGAAGGTTGAGTAAAGAAAGAGATTTTGCTTACAAGTTATTTAAAAGAAATGCTAATGATGTTAATTGGCATGATTATAAAAATAAATGTAATGCTGTCGTAAATATTATAAAGGTGAAGAAAAGCCAATTTTATGTTAAATAGATTGACAGCAACAAACATAACCCGCGTTTAATGTGGAAAACTCTAAAAAAATTAATCAATCCAAAACAGTTCACTAATTATTTTGCTAATGGTATTCAATTTGAAAAAATTAATCAAAAAGTTATCATTAGAGAAAAACAGGAATTGGCTAATTGTTTTGATTCATTTTTTGTAAATAGTATTACAGACATTATTTCTGATATTGAAGATATTGGATTTACCTGTCACATCGACTACGTTGATGAAGAGGATTTCAGTGATTTTAAAATACTCTCTCCAAGAATTGAAAGCAATTGTGTCCGATTTAGCAAACAAATGATCACAAGTAAATGCAGTATACAGAGCGAAATTATAAAGAGTAGTTTTTTTAAGTAATTGGACATATGTGGTATCATTTTGTGAACACCTTGTTACAAAATGGTAGTCTTTCAGATGATCTAAAAACCAGTACAGTCACGCCTATCGAAAAAGTTCCAAATACAAAAAATCTGATGAATATCGGCCAATTAATACTTTACCTTGTGCTGAAAAACTGTTAGAGTCAATAGTATATCAACAACTGTTGGAATATTTCAATAAAAAAACATACTATTCACAAACCAATCTGGTTTTAGATCCAGACATTCATGCGAATCCGCACCTCAGCTTACAGTTACTGAATGGAACGACAGAATGAGTAAAGGCATGTACACTATAGCAGTAATTTTAGATCTTAAACGTGCGTTTTAAATGGTTTATTTGTAATATATTGATTAAAAAATTAAAATATATGGCATTGAAGGAAAACTATTTGTTTGGATCAGTGATTACCTTACAGCAAGGAAGCAGGTAACCGAAATTAATGAGTTTGTCTCAACATCAATAAGCGTAGACCACGGGGTTCCGCAGGAAAGTATTTTAGGGCCATTGCTATTCCTAATTTACATTAATGATATCAGCAAATGTAATGAATGTGAATAATAATAATAATAATCAAATCATCTAAAGGAACAATTCGTTCAGGCCAGTCTCAACACCCTACACAGTAGGTTAATGGACTGACACCTATCAGAAAACAACTACTCCCCTGGCTAATACCACGAAGGGCGTTGGATTATATCCGACAGGTGTCAGTGCAGGATTCTTCACAGAAGTTATTCCTGCATATGCTGTTGGCAATACAACTGCCGCAATAGATTTTCAATTATTGGAACACACTTGCAGACCGGTTTCGGGCTGTTTGGCCACTCGTCAGTGCAAGGTAGTGTATATCATCAACATAAAGTCGATGATTTCCGATAATTGAAAATCGAATTCCGTCAGAGTATCATTCCTCGAACTAAGCTGAAGACTACAACAAACAACAGGTTTGTCGTTGCTCCATCTGCCTGTGAACGAGGTAACCAACTGCATATCCAAATTTGCCCAATTCCTCGTAAAAGGAAAAAAATCTTTCACGTATAGTCAGAGGGCATACTTGAAGACTGGCTATAAATCAAATCATCTAAAGGAACAATTCGTTCAGGCCAGTATAATAATAATGACTTTATTCATAAAAAAGAATAATTATAATCATACAAACAAATAATAGCTATGTTCAATAAAGTAAAATGGCAATAAGTGCAGAAGCACTTGTTTCGCCTAAAAAAGAAAACTTAACACATACACACACAAATACATACAGACCACCCTCTTTTGAAAATAATGTTAGGGCTATAAAATGACCAAATTGTAAACCTAGAAGGTGAACGATCAGAAGGGTGATATTTTTCATTTCATAATAGGTACTGTTGTAAAAAATTTCAAAAAATAATAACGCGCATTATATATTATATTATGAAACTGCTTTATACTTAAATGAATTGATGTTATTGATGTACATGCAAACATATGCATCATATGGGTTCAGGTATATAACAAACATAACACACAAATTTCAAATATTTTTTTTGTCAACAAGTTCAGCAAAAAAATTTCTTGGTTGAGATAATATGAATAATCTTAATTTTTTCTTGAACAAATGAATAATTGTGATACTGCGCATTTCGTCGGGAATAGTATTGAACAGCTTAGGAGTAAGGTAATTGTATGAATGCTGGAAAATTGATTTTTGCGTTTGAGGAATAACGTGGTTATTTTTTTTACGGGTGTTGTATAAGTGAATCGGAAGAGTGGAACATCTGTTCTTGTAATAAGCTATGACAATATTATAGAAAAACAGTTGGCGGATATCGAAAACTTTAGCTTCGGAATACAATGATTCTGTTGAATAATGTGGTGGTTTTGATAGTATCAATTTCAGGAACCTGTTTTGGAGCACCTCAAGTGGACGAAGGTGTATATGGAATGTTCCACCCCAGCAAGCGATTCCATAGCTCAGATGACTCGCCACGAGTGTGTGATATAGAATTTTGAGATCAGAGTATGTCAGTATTTTCAACAAATATTTGAATTTGTATAGTATACAACGTAACTTATTACAGATATATTGAATATGTTCCTTCCACTTGAGATGTGAGTCAATTATCACACCTAGATATTTCACTTTTGATTCGGAAAGTATTACATGTTGTCCAATCTTCAATTGTGAAAAAGAAGGATTACTGAAATTATTGCAACTGAAGGGTAGATAATGAGTTTTATCGAAATTTACTGTCAACAATCGATGTTCAAGCCAATTTTTTATTGATCCGAGATCAGTTTCAACAATACTTTTCAGTTCCTCCCAGCCATTCGCCTTGTAGAAAATAGCCGTATCGTCTGCAAAACCTAATATTTTACCTTTGCTTTCGATAGAGTACAGTCCATTCACATATATGTTGAAAAGGATTGGTCCTAAAACCGTGCCTTGGGGAACCCCAATAACAGTTTTTCGCGTGTCACTCAGCACGTCATCAATTCTCACACACTGGAATCTATCAGTGAGGTATCTTCTGAACAAATTCAAAGTTTTGCCTCTTATACCAATATCCTCCAAGGATTTCAATAGAAGGTCATAGTCAACTGTGTCGAATGCCTTCGACAAGTCGATGAATACGCATAGGCATGGTTTATTTTCATTAAGAGCTGATGATATATCTGTGATGAGAGCTATGATTGCGTCCTGAGTGGATACTTTTTCGCGAAATCCAAACTGACAATTAGATATTATGTTATCCTTTTTTTAAGGATTTTTTCAAAAACTTTGTTCAGGTGTGTAGTAAGGGAAATGGGTCTGTAATTTGTAACCACTGTCTCATCGCCGTTCTTGAATAAAGGAATAACTATTGTTTTTTTTTGTGCTGTTGGCCAGAAACCTGTATCCATACACATATTGAAAATGAATGCCAAAGGCTCCTCGATATACAAGGAAATGGATTTCAACGTTTCAGAACAGATACCGTCAATTCCAGTGGATTTTTTTGGGTTTAGATCTTTGATAACCTCTTTGATCTCATTTCTGTTGGTAGGAAGAAGAACAAAAGAATTTGGTACAGTTTCAGGGAAATATAGGAAATTTGGGTTTTTTTAATCTTATCTGCCATTTTTTTTCCTAAGGTGGAATATATAAAGTTGAATTCGTTGGCGATTGCATGTTTATCTGTTACAGTACCATCCTCTTCAGTTTTTATTTGAGTAATGGGGCGTTTCGTTTTATGTGTGTTGCTTACTTCTTTTACAACTTCCCATAAGCATTTATTTTACTGATGATGCCCTAGTATCGGTTAGTGATAAAGATATAGATAAAGCTATTAAAAAAATGAATGAAGCATTGAATAATATTGCTACATTGCTAAAAACTAATAAATAGAAGCTAAATGTCAACAAAACAAAGGCTGTGATACTTACTAAACCGTTTAAGTACAGATAATTTGATTTAAATCAAATTGAAATGAAAATAGAAAATGACAAAATTGAGCTCATTACTGAATTTGAATATCTAGGATTCATGTTGGACAAGCATCTATCAATGAATAATCATTCCACTAACATAGAAAAAAAAATTGAAGAAATTATATTTTTTCACAAGTGTCCCAATACACTATGCAATTACGGATAACTGTATACAGAGAGTTGATTAAGTATGTACCATAAATTTAACAGACGATTCTTTAGGTAATTTTGAAACGAAATGTTCATATAAACATGGGTCCACAAATCCTTCGTTCTCAAGATACAGGGTGTTGAAATAAAAATAAAAAAAGTTATTCGTAAATATCTTGAATATCCTTCATCTTATTTTGTTGTGATTTGGCAATGATATTTATTACATTAAGGAGCTAATTTAGCCCGAACGTGATTTAATTTATTAGGTACAGTGGCGTTTCGAGCGGGATTTGAACGAATATTTTTGACTTAAAAATGTACGCCACTGACTTTTGTGCAATTTTTATTATTTCTTTGGATTAAGCAATTAGAACTTTTTGTCTCTTGAACTTTTTTCATAATATGCTTAGTTCTTAAGAAAAAAAAGTCGACCTAATTGCATATCCCTGGACTTCACAAGGAATAATATGGGGAATTAAATGTTTCTTTTGGAAATTATTATTTTTACAATTTTTCATTACTAATTATGTAACAATAGCAACAAATATTAAATAACATTAACATCTAGACTAACGAATTGCACTAAATTAAGTGTTGGAAATGGTCTCCTTCGGCTTCAATACAACCGTCTAGCTGCCGCATCATTGAATTTCGCACTCTTCTGAAAATACCATTAATAATAATCAAGGGTTGCCTTGGAAAACGATTGCAGCATTTAATAAACAACTTGAAAGTTGTTGTCAACTTTATAGCTTTTAATTTATAATTGTTATAAAAAGTGTGTTTAGTGGTTATTTTTCGAACCATTTTTGTAAAACATGGTTCAATTTACTAACAGTGAAATGGCAGATATGCATTTCTGCTGCAAGACGCATTTACCATGAAAGATTTCCTCAGCGTGTAGTGCCTAATAGAAGAACTTTTGTACGTCTCCATGCACGACTTTGTGAAACAGGCAGCTTTAAAAGATCGTCGGAAAATAGCTGAAGAACTGAATATTACCGATGTCACAGTGTGGCAGATTTTAAGAGTCCACCAGCTATATCCCTATCACATGCAACGTGTGCAAGCTCTATTGCCCAGAGATTTGCCTGTAAGACTAGCTGTTTCTAATTGATTACGCGGTAAAATAATAAGAAATCCAGGTTTCCTAAGTCGAATATTGTTTACAGATGAAGCTTGTTTTTCTCGCAATTCAATTACTAACTTCCACAACAATCACTTTTGGGCCGAAAACAATCCACACGCCTTGAAAGAAAATAATTTTTAAGAATAGTTTTCTTTTAATATTTGGCTTGGAATTATCGGTAACCATCTCATTGGGCCTCACTTCCTTCCACCTAGACTTAATGGAGAAGAATGGCGAAGGTTTTTAGAATTTGTTTTACCTGGACTTTTAGAAGAAATTCCAGTCATGGAAAGTTTCTGTATGTAGTACATGCACGATGGTGCTCCACCACACTTTAGTGTAGTGGCAGGGCAATTTTTGAATGAAAATCACCATAATCGCTGGATTGGGAGAGCAGGCCCACACCCATGGCCACCTCGCTCACCCGAAATGAATCCCTCAGATTATTTTCTCTGGGGACACCTTGAAGCGTTGGTATACAAAACTGCTATTCAAAGTGAAGAGGATTTACGGAATAAAATCATTAATTCATGTGACATAATAAAAAATACGCCAGGTATTTTCAGAAGAGTGCGAAATTCAATGATGCGGCGGCTAGACGGTTGTATTGAAACCGAAGGAGGCCATTTCCAACTCTTAATTTAGTGCAATCCGTTAGTCTAGATGTTAATGTTATTTAATATTTGTTGTTATTATAACATAATTAGTAATGAAAAATTGTAAAAATAATAATTTCCAAAAGAAACATTTTATTCCCCATATTATTCCTTGTGAGGTCCAGGAATATGCAATTAGGTCGACTTTTTTTTCTTAAAAAGTAAGCAAGATACGAACAAAATTCAAGAGACAAAAAATTTGTATTACTGATTGCTTAATTCAAAGAGATAATAAAAATTGCACAAAAATCCGTTGCGTACATGTTTAAGTCAAAAATATTCGTTCAAATCCCGCTCGAAACGCCACTGGACTTAATAAATTGAATCACGTTCTTGCTAAATTAGCTCCTTAATGTTATAAATACCATTGCCAAATTACAACAAAATTAGGTAAATGATATTTGAGGTCTGGCAGGAGTACCCATATATGCTTCAATGTTAAATACTCTAGAATGGTTATCTATTGAAAGTAGGCTTACATATTTAACGATGATTTATATTTACAAAATTTGCATAACCTTTTACCTTCATTATTTGACAAATTTGTAATTTTAAATAATCAAATTCATCAGTATGATACTAGAATAAGAAATCATTTATATGTAAATAATCAAACTAAAACGTTCAACACTAAAATATTAATTTTTAAAGGATTTATTAAGTATAACAGTCTACTTGAAAATGTCAAGTTTTCTAACAGTCTTATTCTGTTCAAAAGAAATCTATTAGACCATTTAAGAGACCATTAAGGTGATACCAAATTATTATGTATTATTTTTTGTATTTTCAATTATCGTAGATAAGACTACTTATTAACAAATATCAGTAGATCTTTTTTTTATTACTGTGTTTATATGAAAACCAGAAATTAGTTGAAAGCTTCATCACAAATAGACGGTAGATCGTAAAGGTAGACGATGTCCTCAATCAGGAAGAAACTATTGAATATGGTGTACCCCAAGGTAGTGTACTGGGACCTCTCTTGTTCTATATATATATATATATATATATATATATATATATATATATATATATATATATTTATTTATTTATATATAAAGATAAGTAAATAAGTACCATTCTGATCATTCCCATATTGATTTCAATTTAAAAGCCACCGGTAGACAACTGTTTCAGCCTATTGGGCATCGTCAGTACCGGGCAGGCAGTCCTCGATTGAAGATAAAATGTGAAAAACCAAGAAAGGCAATCGATACATAAGTGGAACCACCTATGATCAGAATGGTACTTATTTATTTATCTTTTGACTTTCATGGAATTATTTTCCAGCAGCTTGCCTGCCTTAACCTTTCTCGAATTTATATATATATATATATATATATATATATATATATATATATATATATATATATATTTATATATATATATATATATATATATTGAACTGGTGAAATTAAAGATAATATCACATACACGGATCAAATACCCGGAAAAACCGCAACTAATTTTCCTTTATTTTCAGTATTTCAAAATTAAATTTCACAAAAGCTTTATATCTTCTATTAATTATCTGCGAGCGCTTTCGACAGTTGGTGGTACTGTCATCTTCTAGGCACTCCTCAGACTGAACTTGTCATCCTGTCGTCTGCCTCTTTATACGGTCAGAGCGTCTTAACTCAGGTATTTCAGGTACTTTAGGTAAATTTGCCTCTAGGAATGTGAATGGTTTTGTTCAATATATTGAATGAGAGGTCTTGTTGTGTTTTGATTTGTACTTGTTCCTCGATAAGTGATTTATGACTGTTAAATTTATGGATGTTCAAGTTTTCCCAAGTCCCAAGTATATATATATATATATATATATATATATATATATATATATATATATATATAAATCAAAAATATAATAAATAGTGGACATAACACGTGTTTCTGGCTATTGGCCTCATCAGCGCGGTGCAGCCAAGTGTAAAGATGGACAACACTTGTTTGCGTGACATCCGGGTCCAGGATATAAATACAGAGAGAGATTTTATCGAGTGTGTATGATACAAATCAAAAATATAATAAATAGTGGACATAACACTCCAAAAAGGGGGCAAACCGCGGACACGTGTTTCTGGCTATTGGCCTCATCAGCGCGGTGCAGCCAAGTGTAAAGATGGGCAACACTTGTTTGCCGAAAGCAGGATACAGCACATACGCATGGAGTCAAAAACAGGAGCCAACCGCACATTTGTGGCATCACTTGATGTCAGTTTCTAAGGAAGTGATTCACAATAATACATTTTGAATTTTACATCATTCCTAAATAATAACAATTAGTTTATTATGCCTTCTTCGTTTTTTTCATCACAGATGTTAATTTAATTTTATCTGACATTTCTTTCTAACCTATATCGGTTATCAGTTTTTCGTATTTCGATGCGCTTCGATGTAAGAATCTTAATATTTGAATTTCCCACTCTTATTTGCTTGTTTCCGGTGAAAGCTGTGGGTTTCAATATATGTACAGGGTGTCCTTGCTGTATTTTTGTATCTGAATTCCTTCGTGATGTTTTTAAAATTCCCATACACTGTTGTAAGCTGCTGGAAAATAATTTCATGAAAATCAAAATATAAATATTTTATGAATGAATATAAATAAATTATAAATAAATATTTTCATCATTCCCATATTGCTTTCAATTTAAGAGCCACCGGTAGACAGTTGTTTCAGCCTATTGGGCATCGTCAGTACCGGCGGTCCTCGATTGTCGGTTGATTGGTCAAACCACCAACACTGACATAAAAACTTGGCAAGTTGACTTGAGTGTCATCGATTTCAGTAATTATTATCCAGCCATTCTCTTTGAATAACTGCATTATATACAGGAGACCCATGTAATTAAAACTTCAAAGGTAAATATTCGTTTTGAGGACACCCGGCGATTTAAAAAAATGTTTTGAGCCTACTCACGTATTTTGATGCGTAGATTACGAATCCGAAAGAAAAAAGCGGCGCTCTCCCTTATTTTTAAAGTTACTACCCTTCAAAGTTCAGAAAAGGGCAACTTTTCAGCCTACTTTTTCACAAGAAAAACTATTCAAAAACACAAGCATTTATTCACTAGCTCACCTTTACACCTTGACTCAAAACTTATTGCAATATATTCAAAACTTATTTCATGTTGAGGTATTGATAATAGGAAAGTGAGCAAAAAACATAGCAATGTTTTTTTAAGATGATATCCTTTAAAAAACTATAAATAATTTCCGTGGTTTCTTTAGTTTAAAACGCCTTGTCAACTTGTTTTCTATGTTACAACATTAGTTGTGTGTATTTTAATTTAAGTTCAAAGTTCGTTAAATTCAAGTCTGACAAATGGTTAGATAAACGGAAATGCATAAAATAACAGTTCTACAAATGATTGGTTACGGAGATAAAACCAGAGCACAACAGGAAGTAGCTCGCCTATTTCATGAAAAATTTCCTAATCTACCGCCCATCGAGAAACAATGAGCAAAATAGAGAAGCAGTTTCACGAGCTTGTTCATGTGGAGCTGATAAAGAAAGCAGCTGCCAAGGCAATGAGTGATGAACTCAAATTAGATGTGATACTTGAGTTTGAGGAAAACCCACATTCATTGAGTAGACAGGCATCCACTACATTCAATGTTAGGCATACATCGATAGTAAACATATTAAAAGAAAATAAAATACGCCTCTGTAAAATGATACCTACTCAGGAGCTCATGGAAGACGATTTTGATAGAAGAACTTATTTTTGTGAGCAAATGATGGACATGTTGGATAACAATATCATCCAATTAGAAGACGTTATATTTTCTGATGAGTGTACTTTGTGTCTTAACGGTCATGCTAATCGGCAAAATTGCCGCTACTGGTCAACGGAAAATTCTCACTCGATGAGAGATGAACACAAGTAATACCCTCCAAAGATTAAAGCTTGAGCTGGTATTGTAGGAAACCATATCATTGGTCCCTTTTCATTTAAGGCAACTTGAATGGCGATAATTATTTGGCACTTCTTCAAAATGATGTCATTCCAAATTTAGCAAATTTATATCTTGATCCAGGAAACCCTCAAGTTCAAATGAATACGATATAGTTTGAGCAGGATGGAGCACTACCACATTATCAAGTTAATGTCCGACAATGCCTCGATACAACATTCCCCAATCGGTGGATAGGGAGGCGAGGATCTATTGAATGGCCAGCGCGATTTCTTTTTATGGGGATATGTAAAGATCAATGTGTACAAAACTAAACCTTGAGCTTTGAATGACTTAAAAGAACGAGTAACGATTACGGTTAGGTAGGTCACGCCTGATATGTTAAATAATATTGGAAGACAGTTTTATTAGAGATTAGGATGTTTCCAAGACGTTCGCGGTGAACACTTTGAACATCTACTTCGTTAACATCCATAGTTCTTTTTCGTATTCTACATTTCATTACGTTTTGCATTACATTTTAGTTTTTGAGGGTATTTTATCGAATTTCGGTAACCACATGATTTTAATTTATTTTATCTTAACTATTGCAATAAACTTGAAAGCAATAACATTTTTGAATATAAAATAAAGTGACGTTTCAAAGTATATATCACAAACCTATACTTCCCATTTAAAAAATTGGGGGTTGTACCTGTCATTCGAAGGGGGTTGAAGGTAGGGGTGGAATTTTTACGTTGAAGAATGTCAAATTATAATTTACATTTGACGTGTGTCGGGACTTTGTAAAAATATATACAGTAAACGAAATAATGAATTTTTTCCATTCGGCTTTCAAACACTGTATACAGTTCATACAGATACAAGCCTATCATCACACTTTAAATCTTTAGTCGCTTAAAGGCCTCTCTACATGACAGCCCCCACTTCAGTCCTGCTACAATTCTCAGCTATAATATCCCAAGGACATTGATAACTAACGAAATAATTTTATCACAGTTTTCGAAAGCACGTTATTTGGTAACATCCCGACGCCGAAGGCGGAGGGATGTTACCTAAAATAACGTGCTTGAGGAAGTTGTGATAAAATTATGAGTTATTTATCAATGTTCGAGGGAAATTCGGTGAGAAAATTTTTTGCAATTCGAACAAAATTATTTATTGAACACACAGTTATTAAAAGAACAATTCGTATAATGATATTCCGTTGATCTTGCTGTATTTGCCTCGGTTACTGCATAGGTGTTTCCACGCATACTATTGATTATTTGGTTATGATGTTCCTGATCAATATTCAAATAAGGTTTTATGGAATTTCCATTATTGTGCCCAGTAATTTTCAACAATTGCTGTTCTTGAACTCCACTCTTAGCTAGTTGACTGACTGCAGTTGCTCTATTAGAGTGATTGGTTATTTTCCTCTGTTTCGTATCCAAGCCAATTGCTCAGCAGAAGATTTCGTCCATCCGTTGATTATATTTCTACCCAGAGGCATATTGTCATACCAGTTATCGCTTCCTGTCTTCCAGTGACGATTTGGCTTTAAAAATAGTCTATTTGTCTTGATATTTGTGCCTCGTTTTGATAATAATTTAATGAATAATCTGACAGGACAAGCATTGTTATCACTATTTTGAACTAACCATTTGCTAGAGACGCAGTTCTTTGAACCCCCTTGGCAGGTTTTACTGAAAATTGGATTATATTCTATCAAATAAGCAAGCAGCACCTTCACCACCTCTCCAAGCCAATTCCACCGCTGCTATGTGATAAAATTTACGTAGGAGTCCTATAGGGGTATTTTCACCCCAAAAGTTTATAATTTTACTCATTTCATTTGAAGTTAATGGTATTGAGCTTGTTGTACGTTTAGTGGGATCTGTTTGTAAATTTCTTCGTGCTGCGTCGCGTGCATTCCGCGTTTGTTTGAATGCAACACTTTTAAAGGGGTCTAGCATGATATTATACTCCTTGTAATACTTTTCTTGTAATAATTTGCTTGTTATATTCTGTGCTATCCTTTTTTCTCATATTAATCGCCCAATCCTTGAGTATTAATGCAAGCTCTTCGAGAGTACGATTTCCATCCAATTCATATTTTCTGGCGTCACAAAACTCCATAAATATTTTCCAAGTGTATTTTTTACTATTGACAGTATTTTTTGGTGTATCTTCTTCAATGATTTTGTCAATTGCCGCATCATTTTGAACACCAAAGCGAGGAAGTGAAATTTAGAAATAAATTGAATTACTGAAATGTCAAACAACTTTATTGTGTTGGTTGCTTAGCAATGTCATGACATAAGTGATAACTACCCGTGAAAACTATCCATGGGTAGTTATCAGTGTAATGATGGTTTCATTGGTTATTTCGACACACATGACTAGAAATAGACAAATTTGATAGAATAATTTTTTTGGCAAAAAATTTTCACCGAAAATGTTTGCAAAGCGAAAACACGTATCCAAGAGGTACATGTACCCCAGTCAAGAATACCACATCGCAGATGGCAGATGATATTTGCACAAACCTCGCAAAGAAAAGACAGAAACCTCGCGAAAAAATGACAAAACACAAAAAGTCCGCGTACTTATATTTTTCCAGCAGAAAGAAAGTATTTTAAATAGCTCTGTGGAAATGTTTCGTACCTAGTTGTCATTGTTGAAGCGAGAGTTTGAATACGGAAATACGAATAGATATAGAGTTCTCTCGTTTTCAGCAATTGCGTTTTCTTAAACAAACATTTGGTGGAGTACAGTTTAGGTTTTTTGAATAATATTTTCAAGATTATATTTTGAGATATATACAATATTTTATTACAGTTTCTGCTAGAGACTGGTAAGTATATGGTGATCAAATTTTTGTACTCCAGTATATTTCTCAAACGGCTCAAGTCTGAGCCGTTTTACAACATAGTTTATGTGGTCATCCCATCTCATATGCCGATCCACAATATCTCTCAGATACTCAATTATTTTCGTTCTTTCTATAACAGCACAATTGCAGTTTGTTGTGTTAGTATAGTCTCTGTCATATCTATGGATTATGTTATTTCCAGGTTGATCGTTCAGCAATAGAGTGAATGGCAGATAAGGCGATGACAAATATGTTGTTTGTCGTTCGCTTCAGTTTTGTTCGAAGAATGATACTCCGAAAGGAATTCAATTTCTAATTTTCGGAAATCATCGATTTCATGTTGCTGATGCACTGACGAGAAGGCGAATAGCTCGAAACCGGTCTACAAAAGTGCTCTTTCGTATAATGGGGAATGAATTCGGGTTATTACAGCAAATGCAAGCTTGAATAAAATAAAGTTGAGTTTAATTCATGAGTTTTTCAAATTCACTTCGAAAAGTATTCAAATTGATGTTTCAAATGTTGGGTTTTGATTTTTTAAGTGATTTGTTTCTAATTCACATATTGGCAACAGCGCCTATATCAAGTTGAAATGATTTATACGTACCTAGATATTCTACTTTAGAAAAAGAAAATTATCTTTATAAATCAACAATTAAGACAGTTGTTTTGTTATTTATTTATATAGAGGAAGATAGGTTAGGTGCACAAAATGTGATATGTCACAGAATGTCTCGGAACTCGGAACGTAAGTAAACAGAACAGCACGCCTCTGAAATATGCCATCTTTATTTGTATCATACAGGTAACAGATTCATTGTCCTTTATTAGCTATAACCGATGTTTCTAAATAGTGAAATAAAAACGAATCCCTTTAAATGTTGAATGCTTTATTTCTTTCCTCTTTTTTAAGTATTTGAATAAAGAAAAAGGTTGAAATGATACGTTTAAAATGCGTTGTTTTAGAGCTCTTTTATGAAAACTACTTGATTTTCGTCAGGAGGAACATTCCCCATTGAAAATCAATTCCGGTAGTTTTATCGTCAACTGCATATGCAGGAATTAGCCAAGGGACTAGTTGTTTTCTGAGAGGTGTCAGTCCATTAACCTACTGTGTAGGGAATTGAAACTGGCCTGAATAATATATAGATACAGTTGGAAAGCATTTTTTCTCGAAACAAAAAACAAAAACACCACAAGAAATACTATCCAATATAGTGTACAAATTTAACTGTGGAAGCTGTCACAAATGATATGTTGGTCAAACCGGACGGTATCTCAAAACATGAGTTTCAGATCACATGAGAGACTCTAAGGTACAAAATATAAAAAACCCCACAGCTCGCGTTGAACATGAAAGAGAATATAGATACATTTTTTATTTTGATCATTCAACTATTCAAGATGTTCAACCATATTTATCCAAAAGACTTTAATTAAATTTAATTTAAAAAAAAATTATGAACAAAGATATTTATTTTGTTTGAAATTAACAACAAATAAATAATAATTGCAGAAAGAAACTTTCCCTCAGTTATCTCAATGGTTCGATTTTGTTCCATCCTTTTCATAAAAGAGGACGTATGCCTCTCCACTCACAAGCTATTTTGGTGAAATTTGTGACACGTGTGAATCATTGTATTTGTGCCGCGAATCAGCATTCTGCGGGTGTTCGCAGTATGCTGAATAATGCCCTCTGTAAGTAGTTCTACTGTGATTTAAAAGTGCATATAGATTATAACAAGTAACCACATTCATTGCTGCAAAATTGTCCATATTCAATCATTCTAGAGGAAATTCGATGACATCATTCAATTTGCCTCTAGATCTTTCCGTTGGAGAGAATCTTTTTAAATGAATTACTAAAATATGGGAAAACTTGTGGATTGATAGGGACTTTGTGCATTTTCTACTTTCCTTGCATTTAGAACACGTCAGTTTTTCATTTCCATCCAAAGTTTCTTATCTTGTGAACGAATCCAAGCATTACCACAAACTTAATTGGTCGGTTCTTTGTGGTATGGAGAGAGACAAATCCCAGAAAGGATCAAAGGTTACTGATGAGTGTCCACAGTAGGTATGTGCATTTCATCGTGGATTTCAATTGACCAACGAAATTATCTACAATTTTAGAGTTATGCATCCTCAAATATGTGAGCCATGACTCTTGTGCTTTTTGGCTGTCGCTCAATTTTTCGTCAATCTCCGTTAAGATTGGTTCAAGTTTCTCATTAATTATATTAACGTCTTCATATAAACCTTCTAAAAGATAACGAAGAAACTCCTGAGCGTCTTGATGGAAATTACCCATGAATCGAGGAGCAAAATTTTGAATCTGATTTTTTAAGGATGCCGTATTTACTACTCTATCAAATGCTTTGATTAAAATACTTTCCATATTAGAAATACTAGTATTGATATCTTCCATGAATTCATCGTTTTTCAAATATACCAAAAACCATCTCGTGTTTGATAAACACTGGATTACGCTCTTCATGAAACAGGTGTAACCAATATTTTTCAACACATTTAACCCAAAGGTTTCAACTGAAGAATTTATTACTGAACAATTCGAAATATTTTTGAAACCCATTTCAGAATTTTGCTGAGAGAAAGTATTTTTTCCATTTGCTTTTGTTTCAATTCCATGAGGTTGTTTGTTATTACCTCTCTTTTCTTTATAAAGTTGGTTTTCAGGAAACATGTAAATTTCATCAAGTTTTTTTAGAATCGGGAAGAGTACCTACCGTGAAAAGAGGCCGCATTTCCTCTTTGGATAGCTATACTAACTTTTTGAATATGAAAAGATGTGGCTCTTGATTCGTGGGTTTCATTGGTTACCTTTTTTCCAATTTCATTGATGAAAGATAAGGCTTCAGAGCCAAAAACACCAAAAGTTTCAACAGCTATTGGGCGAGAGATATAATCATTTCCCAAAGTCTGATATTTCCGTATTTTGGAAAATAAATCTAAATTCTACCTGTTCACCGAGTGCGATTTTTTCTTTAAAAATTAACAGTTGTTTCGGTGTTGCAATGAGTATGAAGATTAATTTTGTTTCGTATGGTAAAATGTTTCCGCAATATTTTGATAAAGGACCCCGCACATTTCTTATGAGAAATGGCTTGCCATGAATTTTGCCGAAATTTTGATATGTTGTAGTTTTTGATGTGCTGATTGAAAGTGTCCACAGCCAAAGCTCAGAATTGTACAGTTTTCGAGATGTGAACCTTTGAATATAGATTTTTTCCATTTTTTGCAATTTTTGCTCATCAATCGAGAGCTCTCACTTCTGGTTGGGATAGAATTTGGATGTTCAGCAACCACAATTAGTTTTATGAATAATCTTCTTCAGTTATAATAGATGCCGCCATCGATAATTTTTCATACACTGCTTCACACTATCTCGATAATCTGAGAATGTGGTGCTGTGACATTTTCCTCAGATAGGCTCAAAATGGATGATAGCATCTCACAGCATCTGTATCTTTCATACCTGAGAGTACTCTCCAGATAGAATGAAGGGTTTTAGGTATTGGAAGCGAACTATTTTGCGCCATAATATGTTTTACCTAAAAATGGGGTGTTCCATCGCGAGTGGCGGACAGTGTATATTACTTTGGCCAACTCCATTCAGGTGGTAGGTGCATTTTGAGCATTTCCATCAGTCCTGAGAGTTTCATCGTTCCACCTCGAATATTACGGAAGATACGGGGGTGTTTCCATAAGAAGTGAGACAAATTCGGATTTTTCGGAATTGAAATTTTTTCAGGGAAAAAGTGTATTCGTAGTGAGTTGATAGTCCTGATCACTAATCTGAAGGAATTTTGAGCTTATTTTGCCCCTTAATATGTTTTACCGTAAAAATGGGGTGTTCCATCGCAAGTGGCGGACAGAGTATATCACTTTGGTCAAGCCCATTCAGGTGGTAGGTGCGTTTTGAGCATTTCCATCAGTCCTGAGAGTTTCATCGTCTCACCTCGAATATTACGGAAGATACGGGGGTGTTTCCATAAGAAGTGAGACAAATTCGGAATTTTCAGGATTGAAATTTTCTCAGGAAAAAAGTGTATTCGTAGCAAGTTGGTAGTCCTGATCACTAATCTGAAGGAATTTTGAGCTTATTTTGCACCTTAATATGTTTTACCGTAAAAATGGGGTGTTCCATCGCAAGTGGCGGACAGTGTATATCATTTTGGCCAAGCCCAATTGGGGGGTAGGTGCGTTTTGAGCATATCCATCAGTCCTGACAGTTTCATCGTTCCACCTCGAATATTACGGAAGATACGGGGGTGTTTTCATAAGAAGTGAGACAAATTCGGATTTTTCGGAATTGAAATTTTTTCAGGAAAAAAGTGTATTCGTAGTGAGTTGGTAGTCCTCATCACTAATCTGAAGGAATTTTGAGCTTATTTTGCCCCTTAATATGTTTTACCGTAAAAATGGGGTGTTCCATCGCAAGTGGCGGACAGTGTATATCACTTTGGTCAAGACCATTCAGGTGGTAGGTGCGTTTTGAGCATTTCCATCAGTCCTGAGAGTTTCATCGTTCCACCTCGAATATTACGGAAGATACGGGGGTGTTTCCATAAGAAGTGAGACAAATTCGGATTTTTCAGAATTGAAATTTTCTCAGGAAAAAAGTGTATTCGTAGTAAGTTGGTAGTCCTGATCACTAATCTGAAGGAATTTTGAGCTTATTTTGCCCTTAATATGTTTTACCGTAAAAATGGGGTGTTCCATCGCAAGTGGCGGACAGTGTATATCATTTTGGCCAAGCCCAATTGGGGGGTAGGTGCATTTTGAGCATATCCATCAGTCCTGACAGTTTCATCGTTCCACCTCGAATATTACGGAAGATACGGGGGTGTTTTCATAAGAAGTGAGACAAATTCGGATTTTTCAGGATTGAAATTTTCTCAGGAAAAAAGTGTATTCGTAGTGAGTTGGTAGTCCTGATCACTAATCTGAAGGAATTTTGAGCTTATTTTGCCCCTTAATATGTTTTACCGTAAAAATGGGGTGTTCCATCGCAAGTGGCGGACAGTGTATATCATTTTGGTCAAGCCCAATTGGGGGGTAGGTGCGTTTTGAGCATATCCATCAGTCCTGAGAGTTTCATCGTTCCACCTCGAATATTACGGAAGATACGGGGGTGTTTTCATAAGAAGTGAGACAAATTCGGATTTTTCAGGATTGAAATTTTCTCAGGAAAAAAGTGTATTCGTAGTAAGTTGGTAGTCCTGATCACTAATCTGAAGGAATTTTGAGCTCATTTTGCCCCTTAATATGTTTTACCGTAAAAATGGGGTGTTCCATCGCAAGTGGCGGACAGTGTATATCATTTTGGTCAAGCCCAATTGGGGGGTAGGTGCGTTTTGAGCATATCCATCAGTCCTGACAGTTTCATCGTTCCACCTCGAATATTACGGAAGATACGGGGGTGTTTTCATAAGAAGTGAGACAAATTCGGATTTTTCGGAATTGAAATTTTTTCAGGAAAAAAGTGTATTCGTAGTGACTTGGTAGTCCTCATCACTAATCTGAAGGAATTTTGAGCTTATTTTGCCCCTTAATATGTTTTATCGTAAAAATGGGGTGTTCCATCGCAAGTGGCGGACAGTGTATATCACTTTGGTCAAGCCCATTCAGGTGGTAGGTGCGTTTTGAGCATTTCCATCAGTCCTGAGAGTTTCATCGTTCCACCTCGAATATTACGGAAGATACGGGGGTGTTTCCATAAGAAGTGAGACAAATTCGGATTTTTCAGGATTGAAATTTTCTCAGGAAAAAAGTGTATTCGTAGTAAGTTGGTAGTCCTGATCACTAATCTGAAGGAATTTTGAGCTTATTCTGCCCTTGATATGTTTTACCGTAAAAATGGGGTGTTCCATCGCAAGTGGCGGACAGTGTATATCATTTTGGCCAAGCCCAATTGGGGAGTAGGTGCATTTTGAGCATATCCATCAGTCCTGACAGTTTCATCGTTCCACCTCGAATATTACGGAAGATACGGGGGTGTTTTCATAAGAAGTGAGACAAATTCGGATTTTTCAGGATTGAAATTTTCTCAGGAAAAAAGTGTATTCGTAGTAAGTTGGTAGTCCTGATCACTAATCTGAAAAAATTTTGAGCTTATTTTGCCCCTTAATATGTTTTACCGTAAAAATGGGGTGTTCCATCGCAAGTGGCGGACAGTGTATATCACTTTGGTCAAGCCCATTCAGGTGGTAGGTGCGTTTTGAGCATTTCCATCAGTCCTGAGAGTTTCATCGTTCCACCTCGAATATTACGGAAGATACGGGGGTGTTTCCATAAGAAGTGAGACAAATTCGGATTTTTCAGAATTGAAATTTTCTCAGGAAAAAAGTGTATTCGTAGTAAGTTGGTAGTCCTGATCACTAATCTGAAGGAATTTTGAGCTTATTTTGCCCTTAATATGTTTTACCGTAAAAATGGGGTGTTCCATCGCAAGTGGCGGACAGTGTATATCATTTTGGCCAAGCCCAATTGGGGGGTAGGTGCATTTTGAGCATATCCATCAGTCCTGACAGTTTCATCGTTCCACCTCGAATATTACGGAAGATACGGGGGTGTTTTCATAAGAAGTGAGACAAATTCGGATTTTTCAGGATTGAAATTTTCTCAGGAAAAAAGTGTATTCGTAGTAAGTTGGTAGTCCTCATCACTAATCTGAAGGAATTTTGAGCTTATTTTGCCCCTTAATATGTTTTACCGTAAAAATGGGGTGTTCCATCGCAAGTGGCGGACAGTATATATCATTTTGGCCAAGCCCAATTGGGGGGTAGGTGCGTTTTAAGCATATCCATCAGTCCTGACAGTTTCATCGTTCCACCTCGAATATTACGGAAGATACGGGGGTGTTTTCATAAGAAGTGAGACAAATTCGGATTTTTCAGGATTGAAATTTTCTCAGGAAAAAAGTGTATTCGTAGTAAGTTGGTAGTCCTGATCACTAATCTGAAAAAATTTTGAGCTTATTTTGCCCCTTAATATGTTTTACCGTAAAAATGGGGTGTTCCATCGCAAGTGGCGGACAGTGTATATCACTTTGGTCAAGCCCATTCAGGTGGTAGGTGCGTTTTGAGCATTTCCATCAGTCCTGAGAGTTTCATCGTTCCACCTCGAATATTACGGAAGATACGGGGGTGTTTCCATAAGAAGTGAGACAAATTCGGATTTTTCAGAATTGAAATTTTCTCAGGAAAAAAGTGTATTCGTAGTAAGTTGGTAGTCCTGATCACTAATCTGAAGGAATTTTGAGCTTATTTTGCCCTTAATATGTTTTACCGTAAAAATGGGGTGTTCCATCGCAAGTGGCGGACAGTGTATATCATTTTGGCCAAGCCCAATTGGGGGGTAGGTGCATTTTGAGCATATCCATCAGTCCTGACAGTTTCATCGTTCCACCTCGAATATTACGGAAGATACGGGGGTGTTTTCATAAGAAGTGAGACAAATTCGGATTTTTCAGGATTGAAATTTTCTCAGGAAAAAAGTGTATTCGTAGTAAGTTGGTAGTCCTGATCACTAATCTGAAGGAATTTTGAGCTTATTTTGCCCCTTAATATGTTTTACCGTAAAAATGGGGTGTTCCATCGCAAGTGGCGGACAGTGTATATCATTTTGGTCAAGCCCAATTGGGGGGTAGGTGCGTTTTGAGCATATCCATCAGTCCTGACAGTTTCATCGTTCCACCTCGAATATTACGGAAGATACGGGGGTGTTTTCATAAGAAGTGAGACAAATTCGGATTTTTCGGAATTGAAATTTTTTCAGGAAAAAAGTGTATTCGTAGTGAGTTGGTAGTCCTCATCACTAATCTGAAGGAATTTTGAGCTTATTTTGCCCCTTAATATGTTTTATCGTAAAAATGGCGTGTTCCATCGCAAGTGGCGGACAGTGTATATCACTTTGGTCAAGCCCATTCAGGTGGTAGGTGCGTTTTGAGCATTTCCATCAGTCCTGAGAGTTTCATCGTTCCACCTCGAATATTACGGAAGATACGGGGGTGTTTCCATAAGAAGTGAGACAAATTCGGATTTTTCAGGATTGAAATTTTCTCAGGAAAAAAGTGTATTCGTAGTAAGTTGGTAGTCCTGATCACTAATCTGAAGGAATTTTGAGCTTATTTTGCCCTTAATATGTTTTACCGTAAAAATGGGGTGTTCCATCGCAAGTGGCGGACAGTGTATATCATTTTGGCCAAGCCCAATTGTGGGGTAGGTGCATTTTGAGCATATCCATCAGTCCTGACAGTTTCATCGTTCCACCTCGAATATTACGGAAGATACGGGGGTGTTTTCATAAGAAGTGAGACAAATTCGGATTTTTCAGGATTGAAATTTTCTCAGGAAAAAAGTGTATTCGTAGTAAGTTGGTAGTCCTGATCACTAATCTGAAGGAATTTTGAGCTTATTTTGCCCCTTAATATGTTTTACCGTAAAAATGGGGTGTTCCATCGCAAGTGGCGGACAGTATATATCATTTTGGCCAAGCCCAATTGGGGGGTAGGTGCGTTTTGAGCATATCCATCAGTCCTGACAGTTTCATCGTTCCACCTCGAATATTACGGAAGATACGGGGGTGTTTTCATAAGAAGTGAGACAAATTCGGATTTTTCAGGATTGAAATTTTCTCATGAAAAAAGTGTATTCGTAGTAAGTTGGTAGTCCTGATCACTAATCTGAAAAAATTTTGAGCTTATTTTGCCCCTTAATATGTTTTACCGTAAAAATGGGGTGTTCCATCGCAAGTGGCGGACAGTGTATATCATTTTGGCCAAGCCAAATTGGGGGGTAGGTGCATTTTGAGCATATCCATCAGTCCTAACAGTTTCATCGTTCCACCTCGAATATTACGGAAGATACGGGGGTGTTTCCATAAGAAGTGAGACAAATTCGGATTTTTCAGGATTGAAATTTTCTCAGGAAAAAAGTGTATTCGTAGTAAGTTGGTAGTCCTGATCACTAATCTGAAGGAATTTTGAGCTTATTTTGCCCCTTAATATGTTTTACCGTAAAAATGGGGTGTTCCATCGCAAGTGGCGGACAGTGTATATCATTTTGGTCAAGCCCAATTGGGGGGTAGGTGCGTTTTGAGCATATCCATCAGTCCTGACAGTTTCATCGTTCCACCTCGAATATTACGGAAGATACGGGGGTGTTTTCATAAGAAGTGAGACAAATTCGGATTTTTCGGAATTGAAATTTTTTCAGGAAAAAAGTGTATTCGTAGTGAGTTGGTAGTCCTCATCACTAATCTGAAGGAATTTTGAGCTTATTTTGCCCCTTAATATGTTTTATCGTAAAAATGGGGTGTTCCATCGCAAGTGGCGGACAGTGTATATCACTTTGGTCAAGCCCATTCAGGTGGTAGGTGCGTTTTGAGCATTTCTATCAGTCCTGAGAGTTTCATCGTTCCACCTCGAATATTACGGAAGATACGGGGGTGTTTCCATAAGAAGTGAGACAAATTCGGATTTTTCAGGATTGAAATTTTCTCAGGAAAAAAGTGTATTCGTAGTAAGTTGGTAGTCCTGATCACTAATCTGAAGGAATTTTGAGCTTATTTTGCCCTTAATATGTTTTACCGTAAAAATGGGATGTTTCATCGCAAGTGGCGGACAGTGTATATCATTTTGGCCAAGCCCAATTGGGGGGTATGTGCATTTTGAGCATATCCATCAGTCCTGACAGTTTCATCGTTCCACCTCGAATATTACGGAAGATACGGGGGTGTTTTCATAAGAAGTGAGACAAATTCGGATTTTTCGGGATTGAAATTTTCTCAGGAAAAAAGTGTATTCGTAGTAAGTTGGTAGTCCTGATCACTAATCTGAAGGAATTTTGAGCTTATTTTGCCCCTTAATATGTTTTACCGTAAAAATGGGGTGTTCCATCGCAAGTGGCGGACAGTGTATATCATTTTGGCCAAGCCCAATTGGGGGGTAGGTGCATTTTGAGCATATCCATCAGTCCTGACAGTTTCATCGTTCCACCTCGAATATTACGGAAGATACGGGGGTGTTTTCATAAGAAGTGAGACAAATTCGGATTTTTCAGGATTGAAATTTTCTCAGGAAAAAAGTGTATTCGTAGTGAGTTGGTAGTCCTCATCACTAATCTGAAGGAATTTTGAGCTTATTTTGCCCCTTAATATGTTTTACCGTAAAAATGGGGTGTTCCATCGCAAGTGGCGGACAGTGTATATCACTTTGGTCAAGCCCATTCAGGTGGTAGGTGCGTTTTGAGCATTTCCATCAGTCCTGAGAGTTTCATCGTTCCACCTCGAATATTACGGAAGATACGGGGGTGTTTCCATAAGAAGTGAGACAAATTCGGATTTTTCAGGATTGAAATTTTCTCAGGAAAAAAGTGTATTCGTAGTAAGTTGGTAGTCCTGATCACTAATCTGAAGGAATTTTGAGCTTATTTTGCCCTTAATATGTTTTACCGTAAAAATGGGGTGTTCCATCGCAAGTGGCGGACAGTGTATATCATTTTGGCCAAGCCCAATTGGGGGGTAGGTGCATTTTGAGCATATCCATCAGTCCTGACAGTTTCATCGTTCCACCTCGAATATTACGGAAGATACGGGGGTGTTTTCATAAGAAGTGAGACAAATTCGGATTTTTCAGGATTGAAATTTTCTCAGGAAAAAAGTGTATTCGTAGTAAGTTGGTAGTCCTGATCACTAATCTGAAGGAATTTTGAGCTTATTTTGCCCTTAATATGTTTTACCGTAAAAATGGGGTGTTCCATCGCAAGTGGCGGACAGTGTATATCATTTTGGCCAAGCTCAATTGGGGGGTAGGTGCGTTTTGAGCATATCCATCAGTCCTGACAGTTTCATCGTTCCACCTCGAATATTACGGAAGATACGGGGGTGTTTTCATAAGAAGTGAGACAAATTCGGATTTTTCGGAATTGAAATTTTTTCAGGAAAAAAGTGTATTCGTAGTGAGTTGGTAGTCCTCATCACTAATCTGAAGGAATTTTGAGCTTATTTTGCCCCCTAATATGTTTTACCGTAAAAATGGGGTGTTCCATCGCAAGTGGCGGACAGTGTATATCATTTTGGCCAAGCTCAATTGGGGGGTAGGTGCGTTTTGAGCATATCCATCAGTCCTGACAGTTTCATCGTTCCACCTCGAATATTACGGAAGATACGGGGGTGTTTTCATAAGAAGTGAGACAAATTCGGATTTTTCGGAATTGAAATTTTTTCAGGAAAAAAGTGTATTCGTAGTGAGTTGGTAGTCCTCATCACTAATCTGAAGGAATTTTGAGCTTATTTTGCCCCTCAATATGTTTTACCGTAAAAATGGGGTGTTCCATCGCAAGTGGCGGACAGTGTATATCACTTTGGCCAACTCCATTCAGGTGGTAGGTGCGTTTTGAGCATTTCCATCAGTCCTGAGAGTTTCATCGTTCCACCTCGAATATTACGGAAGATACGGGGGTGTTTCCATAAGAAGTGAGACAAATTCGGATTTTTCAGGATTGAAATTTTCTTAGGAAAAAAGTGTATTCGTAGTAAGTTGGTAGTCCTGATCACTAATCTGAAGGAATTTTGAGCTTATTTTGCCCTTAATATGTTTTACCGTAAAAATGGGGTGTTCCATCGCAAGTGGCGGACAGTGTATATCATTTTGGCCAAGCCCAATTGGGGGGTAGGTGCATTTTGAGCATATCCATCAGTCCTGACAGTTTCATCGTTCCACCTCGAATATTACGGAAGATACGGGGGTGTTTTCATAAGAAGTGAAACAAATTCGGATTTTTCAGGATTGAAATTTTCTCAGGAAAAAAGTGTATTCGTAGTAAGTTGGTAGTCCTGATCACTAATCTGAAGGAATTTTGAGCTTATTTTGCCCTCAATATGTTTTACCGTAAAAATGGGGTGTTCCATCGCAAGTGGCGGACAGTGTATATCATTTTGGCCAAGCCCAATTGGGGGGTAGGTGCATTTTGAGCATATCCATCAGTCCTGACAGTTTCATCGTTCCACCTCGAATATTACGGAAGATACGGGGGTGTTTTCATAAGAAATGAGACAAATTCGGATTTTTCGGAATTGAAATTTTTTCAGGAAAAAAGTGTATTCGTAGTAAGTTGGTAGTCCTGATCACTAATCTGAAGGAATTTTGAGCTTATTTTGCCCTTAATATGTTTTACCGTAAAAATGGGGTGTTCCATCGCAAGTGGCGGACAGTGTATATCATTTTGGCCAACTCCATTCAGGTGGTAGGTGCGTTTTGAGCATTTCCATCAGTCCTGAGAGTTTCATCGTTCCACCTCGAATATTACGGAAGATACGGGGGTGTTTCCATAAGAAGTGAGACAAATTCGGATTTTTCGGAATTGAAATTTTTTCAGGAAAAAAGTGTATTCGTAGTGAGTTGGTAGTCCTCATCACTAATCTGAAGGAATTTTGTGCTTATTTTGCCCTCAATATGTTTTACCGTAAAAATGGGGTGTTCCATCGCAAGTGGCGGACAGTGTATATCATTTTGGCCAAGCCCAATTGGGGGGTAGGTGCATTTTGAGCATATCCATCAGTCCTGACAGTTTCATCGTTCCACCTCGAATATTACGGAAGATACGGGGGTGTTTTCATAAGAAGTGAGACAAATTCGGATTTTTCAGGATTGAAATTTTCTCAGGAAAAAAGTGTATTCGTAGTAAGTTGGTAGTCCTGATCACTAATCTGAAGGAATTTTGAGCTTATTTTGCCCTTAATATGTTTTACCGTAAAAATGGGGTGTTCCATCGCAAGTGGCGGACAGTGTATATCATTTTGGCCAAGCCCAATTGGGGGGTAGGTGCATTTTGAGCATATCCATCAGTCCTGACAGTTTCATCGTTCCACCTCGAATATTACGGAAGATACGGGGGTGTTTTCATAAGAAGTGAGACAAATTCGGATTTTTCAGGATTGAAATTTTCTCAGGAAAAAAGTGTATTCGTAGTAAGTTGGTAGTCCTGATCACTAATCTGAAGGAATTTTGAGCTTATTTTGCCCTCAATATGTTTTACCGTAAAAATGGGGTGTTCCATCGCAAGTGGCGGACAGTGTATATCATTTTGGTCAAGCTCAATTGGGGGGTAGGTGCGTTTTGAGCATATCCATCAGTCCTGACAGTTTCATCGTTCCACCTCGAATATTACGGAAGATACGGGGGTGTTTTCATAAGAAGTGAGACAAATTCGGATTTTTCGGAATTGAAATTTTTTCAGGAAAAAAGTGTATTCGTAGTGAGTTGGTAGTCCTCATCACTAATCTGAAGGAATTTTGAGCTTATTTTGCCCCCTAATATGTTTTACCGTAAAAATGGGGTGTTCCATCGCAAGTGGCGGACAGTGTATATCATTTTGGCCAAGCTCAATTGGGGGGTAGGTGCGTTTTGAGCATATCCATCAGTCCTGACAGTTTCATCGTTCCACCTCGAATATTACGGAAGATACGGGGGTGTTTTCATAAGAAGTGAGACAAATTCGGATTTTTCGGAATTGAAATTTTTTCAGGAAAAAAGTGTATTCGTAGTGAGTTGGTAGTCCTCATCACTAATCTGAAGGAATTTTGAGCTTATTTTGCCCTCAATATGTTTTACCGTAAAAATGGGGTGTTCCATCGCAAGTGGCGGACAGTGTATATCATTTTGGTCAAGCTCAATTGGGGGGTAGGTGCGTTTTGAGCATATCCATCAGTCCTGACAGTTTCATCGTTCCACCTCGAATATTACGGAAGATACGGGGGTGTTTTCATAAGAAGTGAGACAAATTCGGATTTTTCGGAATTGAAATTTTTTCAGGAAAAAAGTGTATTCGTAGTGAGTTGGTAGTCCTCATCACTAATCTGAAGGAATTTTGAGCTTATTTTGCCCCCTAATATGTTTTACCGTAAAAATGGGGTGTTCCATCGCAAGTGGCGGACAGTGTATATCATTTTGGCCAAGCTCAATTGGGGGGTAGGTGCGTTTTGAGCATATCCATCAGTCCTGACAGTTTCATCGTTCCACCTCGAATATTACGGAAGATACGGGGGTGTTTTCATAAGAAGTGAGACAAATTCGGATTTTTCGGAATTGAAATTTTTTCAGGAAAAAAGTGTATTCGTAGTGAGTTGGTAGTCCTCATCACTAATCTGAAGGAATTTTGAGCTTATTTTGCCCCCTAATATGTTTTACCGTAAAAATGGGGTGTTCCCTCGCAAGTGGCGGACAGTGTATATCACTTTGGCCAACCCCATTCAGGTGGTAGGTGCGTTTTGAGCATTTCCATCAGTCCTGAGAGTTTCATCGTTCCACCTCGAATATTACCGAAGATACGGGGGTGTTTCCATAAGAAGTGAGACAAATTCGGAATTTTCAGGATTGAAATCTTTTCAGGAAAAAAGTGTATTCGTAGTGAGTTGGTAGTCCTGATCACTAATCTGAAGGAATTTTGAGCTTATTTTGCCCCCTAATATGTTTTACCGTAAAAATGGGGTGTTCCATCGCAAGTGGCGGACAGTGTATATCACTTTGAACAACCCCATTCAGGTGACTGGTGTATTTTCTAGATATACTAGTATTGATATCCTCCATGAATTCATCGTTTTTCAATCGTAAAAAGAAGCCGCATTTCCTCTTTGGATGCATATACTAATTTTTTGAATATGAAAAGACGTGGTTCTTGATTCATGGGTTTCATTGGTTACCTTTTTTACAATTTCTTGGATGAAAGTTAAGGCTTCAGAGCCAAAAACACCAAAAGTTTCAACAGCTATCGGGCGAAAGATATAATCATTTCCCAAAGTCTGATATTTCCGTAGTTTGGAACTTTCTCCTGAAGAAGCAGCAGCACCGGCTTTCGCAGAGGTAGCAGGAAGATGGCAAGTTGCTAATGTATCCACACAAGTAAAGTCCCAAACAACAGATTTACCGTTTTTCCATGGAACAAGTGTCATACCATCCGGCCGTTTTCCGTCGTCTCGACTTGTGCCTATGGGTTCTAAAATTGCAGGAATTTTAACTGAAGTAAAAGCCCCTTTGATACGATCATTTATTGCACAATGGCGAGATAATATCCTCCCTGGTTCAATTTTGAAATAATCAACGATATTAAAAGAAAAAATGAAATTTTTAGAAAACAGAAAACTAAAGATTCGGTATTCTCAAAGAAGAATTCCGATCTCTTTGTCGATCCATCAAAAAAAATCAATTTAGCATACAGAGAATATAAAAATAAATCTGAAAGGGCAATCAAAGAAGATCCTACCAATTTCTGGTCATACATTCAAAATAAAAAAGGTACATCAAGAATTCCTAGTATTCTATTCTGGGACGATGTTGAATACAACAATGCCTCCGAAATCGTTAATGCATTCGCACAATTTTTTGAAAGAACATATTCTACACCCCTACAATCATATGAACACACGAATGTTACCTCAAACAAGCCTATCATTTCTTTAAAACATTTTTCACTATATGAAGTCTGCAATTCTCTCAACAAACTAAAACCAAAACTCACAAGCGGGATGATACCATACCTAGCTTTTTCGTTAAAGACTGTGCACACCTCCTAGCCATACCATTACAGTCAATCTTCAATCTAGCACTGAGTACAGGATGCTTTCCTAACAAATGAAAAATATCAAAAATTTGCCCAATTTTCAAAGTTGGTGAAATAAACAATATCATCCAAAACTACCGACCTATAACCTTGTTATCAAACTTTGCAAAGGCTTTTGAGATGTGCTTATACAACAGAATCTTTCCTGATGTTAAGAATTTAATTTCAAACAATCAACACGGTTTCTTTAGCAGAAGATCAACAATAACTAACTTAATGTGCTTCACACAATCAGTACGTAATGCACTTAATAATAACCTACAAGTAGATACTGTCTACACAGATTTCTCGAAGGCGTTTGACAAGTTGGATCATAACATTCTTATCAATAAACTTCACCAATATGGATTCGACTCCCAACTCTTGAACCTTTCCGCTCATACTTAACTGAACGTTTTCTATTCGTAGATTATAGGAGTCACAAGTCGTTCCAATTTATTGCAACCAGTGGTGCCCCTCAAGGAAGCAATTTAGCACCTCGTTGACCCTAAACTGAGTTTCTCCATCTACTATAACACAATAACATGCTCAGCTAAACGGATGCTAGGGCTCATTTATCGTAACTGTAAGAACTTTCGTAGCAAAGACAGTTTTTTAACTCTTTTCAATGAATACGTCAAATCTCGTGGAATATGCCTCCCTTATATGGTCACCCATATACAATGTCCACATAAACAAAATCCAGTCTATACAAAGAGGCTTTATGAAATATATTACTTACAAGCTAGAAGGAGTTTACCCTGAACAAGGCATCGACAACAGAATTCTACTGAATAAATTCAATATATTATCCCTTCAAAACCGAAGAACCTACTACTCTATAATTTTCATTTATAAACTAGTGAATAATCTGATTGACTGTCCCGAACTACTCTCCCACTTCAACTTGCATGTTTCACGAATCAATTCTAGAAATGAACTGACTTTTTATCTACCAAATTCTAGAACAAACATATTACTCAAGTCGCCAGTTGTTGCAATGAGCAAACTTTACAATCAACTCTGTGAAAATCTCGACATTTATTATGAACCTATTGGTCAAGTTAAGAACCACGTTAAGAAACTTTTACACTCTAGTCAAAATACATGAGACCAAATTGAAAGTTATTCTACCATGTGAGCTCGTTGATCCTACTGTATTACTGATGAATTATGTTTTTTTTGTAATACACCTGAACTATGTTTTTACTTGTTAGCTCTATATCTGACTTAAGTTTTTTTTCAATTACTCTCCTAGCTTGCTGCACACACGTGTTCCACCTAATTTTTGCTTAACTCTCCTAAATGTTTACTTTATTTTATTTTTTGTTTACTCGCTTCAGGTGTTTCTGGTTGATAAATTAGTTCTGTATTCATGTATATGTGTATGTATGTATGTATATATGTATGTGTATTGTGTGTATATAGGCAGATATAAACTGTAACATGCTTGATAATAATATTAATATGTCTTGTTATTGGGATTTACTCCTGTTTAGACATTAAACATTTTTTTTTTATATTTTTTTTAAACGACCAGCGCTAAAACCGCAGCGCAACTCATGAGTACGGCAAGAAAACATTTGTTTTTTTAAGAAAAAAATGGGTTCTGTTACTCAACCAACCTTTTTTCAGAAAAATTATTGGATCACTAAACTAATTCTTGGGGTTCTTGTTGAATACTCTTCGTGAGCAAAACAATAGCAAAATCAATACTCCCAGCCGCTCTGGACTGAATGATTCCGTACAACCTATCTCGTCTTGTGTTTGTAAATCTTTTTCTGGAAAAATCCTCACTTGTTTACTTTGTGGTAAATGTTCAAGAAGTACTGAAAACTTATGTGAATTTCTGGAACTTCATCTAACTTTTCCTAATACGACTAATAACCACAACACAACAAAGTTTTTGTTTCGGGGTTGAAATTAGATGATTTTAATGTATTTCCACGTGTTAAAACCGAAAGTGACCATAAAAATTATATATTAGCTCTTGTTTTCAAGATATAGTATCATTATATATATATATATATATATATATATATATATATATATATATATATATATATATATATATATATATATATATATATATATATGTATATTCAGTTTTCAACAAATGAAATATTTCATCACCAACAGTTGGTACACATGTTTGTTTACATAACACCCCTCTCATCAGCTGTTCTTAAGTAGTAAACATAACCTATGTGAGTTTGTCAATTGTACGCACGTGGTTGCTATTGAAATTATCGTGTGAAGTTGATTTTTAAATTAATTTAAATGCTGATCTGAAATGCCTGGAAAGTGTGTGAATTCTGTCGATAGCTTTTGCTATATATGTGGTGAAATAACATTTAAGGCTCAGAAACGTAAAATGACACCTATCGTTAAGACAGCCTATGAACATTATTTTGGTGTGAAAGTTGGGGACCAAGATAAATCATGGGCTCCTCATATATGTTGTAATTCTTGTTCCGTCATATTGCGAGAGTGGCTGAAAAATAAAAACCGGGCAATGGCTTTTGCAGTACCTATGGTTTGGCGTGAGCCTACCAATCATATAGACGACTGTTATTTCTGCTTAACTCCTCCCATTAAGCAAGGTTTATCTATGAAGAAAAGAGGAACGGTTAAATACCCTAATCTCCCATCTGCTCTTCGGCCTGTACCACACTCAGACAATTTGCCAGTCCCTTCTCCACCCCAAAACTATGAAATTTTAGAGGAAGGTGATGAAGACTGTTTAGAAGGAGCAACCCATCCTTCTACATTCTATGACCCTGATTTTGAGGTAAGCGATAGGTCTAGTGATCCGCACAGAATTAGTCAAGCAGAGTTGAGTGACCTTATAAGAGATCTTCGCTTGTCTAAGGAAAAGGCTGAGCTGTTAGGGTCAAGACTACAACAGTGGAATCTTCTAAAACATGATGTGAAAATATCTCAGTATAGATAGCGTCAAAAAGATTTGCTTCCTTTTTTTGAGAAAAAAGAAAACCTCGTAGTTTGTTCTGATGTTAATGGTTTGATGGACTGCTTGAATTTGGATCACACTCCATCTGAATGGAGACTGTTTAAAGACTCTTCAAAACTAAGCTTAAAAGCTGTACTTCTGCATAATGGAAATCAGCTACCCTCTATTCCTATAGGTCATGCAGTTCACATGAAGGAAACGTATATAAATATGAAAACACTTCTCCAATCAATCAAATATGAACAACACAAGTGGCACATCTGTGGTGATCTGAAAGTCATTGCTATACTCCTAGGAATGCAATTAGGGTTCACCAAGTACTGTTGTTTTTTGTGTCTGTGGGACAGTCGGGATAGAAAATCTCACTATAAAAAAATGAACTAGCCTACACGAGACCTAAACCCTAATGAGAAAAATGTAGTTTACGAACCTCTTGTAGATCCTAAGGATGTTCACCTTCCCCCATTACATATTAAGTTGGGACTAATGAAAAACTTTGTGAAGACCATGGACCAGGAAGGACAAGCTTTTAAGTACTTGAGAGCAAAGTTTCCCAGGTTGAGTGATGCTAAAGTCAAAGAAGGCATCTTTATTGGGCCTCAAATCCGTGAAATCGTAAATGATCCTGCTTTTGACATGATTTTAACAGAAAATGAAAAAAGAGCCTGGGAAGCCTTTAAGGGGGTTGTACATGGGTTTTTAGGTAACAAAAGAGATGATAACTTCACAGCATTGGTTAAAGAGCTTCTTCAAGCTTACCACCAACTTGGATGCAACATGTCCCTAAAAATTCATTTTCTTCACTCTCATCTTAATTTCTTCCCACAAAACTGTGGAGCTGTGAGTGACGAACATGGAGAAAGATTCCATCAAGACATTGCCTTAATGGAACAGAGATATCAGGGCCGTTGGAATGAAGCAATGCTTGCAGACTACTGCTGGTCTGTGTGTAGGGATGCTCCAGAAGTGTTTTATAAAAGACAAGCTAAACGACAGCGATCTTACAATGAATCGGATGGACTTAATTGAAATTTGGTGGTACAAACTTCTTTTATTTGTCAAAACACTAAGAATGTTTTTTTTATCAATTGTGTACTTAAAATATTCTAAAAGAAACATAACAATATTGTTTTATGTACTTTCACTTTTCACGTATAGTATAACTACTCTTTAAGATTGAGTACTGTGTATCTCAAAAACTAGAGCTAATAAAAATTTTTCATTGTTGTTTTCGTTTTTATCACCCCAAAATTACGAGAAATTGACTAATTTAGTGTAGGAAACATTCAAAAAATATTTTTTTGTTGTGTTGTGAACCAGTCCGTGCAAAGCTTATTGTTAAATCCTCTGAAAATGGAATTTTTAACAGGTGATGATCGACTGCGATGATCAAACATGCGCCAAACTAACTGACTGTTATAAGGAAGTATAGCTGAGGCTCCAGTCAATCTAATAATAACACTGATGATTTTCAAACAAGACACAACCTCTAACGGAAGCAAGAAACTCTTTAGAAGGTTCGAAATAGATGAACATTTCAATCTAGCAGACCACTATTATAATATTCATGCAGTCATTGTTCACTGTGGTTCTGGCGTTGAATTTGGTCATCATTACGCCTTGGTCAAAGAAGAAACGGACTGGTTTAAGTTTGACGATAGTCGTGTCACGAAGTGTTCTGGTGATGCATTGAATTTATTGGACCCTCTGGAGACACCCTACATTTTGTTTTATAAGAGAGAGGACATTGTTGGATCACTATATTCAGATGATGTGGTGCTGCAGGTTTTTCCGGGTTTTCCTGCAGCTGAAAAAGCAAATGCGCCACTGGAATCAATGAAGTCGTCCCGGAGCGCCAATTAATTTTTATTGTTTTTTTTATTTTAATTCTGTAAATTACTAATATTAACGTAATATCTGATACTTTTTCAAATTACGATTTGGTTTGGTCATTTCTGTAGTGATTTTCTTAAATATAAAAATTTCGGCAATTCAATAAACAATATTTTGGGGAAAATATTTCATATATTACACACATATAAGATATCATTTAATTCAAACTTATTGTACAATTTTACATATATCTTAATAAATTATTATTTACAACATATTATACACAATAATAGTTAATCAATTTGAAATTATTTCACATAAATTTACAATAGACATTCACATAACATTTACATAAAACAATGAATGAGAGAAAAAAACAGATATTCAAAATTGGAAATTTCAATCGTTTTATGATCATGAACCTCAATCGAAATATTTTATTGGTTCATTAGGAGAAAAAATAATGTTTTGTGTGGCAAGCATGAAGATCGCTAAAACGATGTGACAATCATGTGAGCCCTTGAAAAATATTTTCCTCTGAATAAAGCATAGTTTTTTCTCCATTTTCTCCATATTGACCGTAAACATGGTGATGTTTTTAATTCAATAAAAAATAAATGCCAAATTTAGGATCAAAAACAAACACCAGAACTGCAGCACTCTCCTCTTCTCGATTATCATCATCATTATCTTTTCGTGGTTGCTGAAGAGCGAGTCGGGAAAAGAGTTGCAGCTCTGGTTTTTAGGTACAGTGTGTGTTTTAGATTCATTCTACGTCAGAATGCCATCCAGGAAGTCACAGAACATCATGTATTTTTAAAGTCATCCACAGGGTGTGACAAAAATGTAAGTCACCAATGGAACCACATATTCTGGGGTAAAAATTAACTCGATTGTATATAACTTACCTCAAGGCAAATGTGCACACAAAGAAGTTACAGCCTTTGGAAAATTCAGAATGAAAATCGTTTTTTTAATTCTTATCGTGAGAGCATCTTTTTCATATAAAACCACCAAATACGTTCAACCCATTAAAACTTTAGAGAGGTATTGAATCCTTAGAACCCTCAAACTTTTCTATGCGTTACAATTAAATCACTATCATGACACCATTGGTTTAATATATTATGTTCGAATTTGTTTTGCCCTCAGAGTAACAAAAGACAATAGAGAAGCCTTTTCCATTCTTACATTTAAGGCAGCATAACTTTGTTTACTTACGGAAAGTAAGTTGGACCATAAAACAGTGGCGGTTGGTTTAGTTGATAATCGGGGGGATAGTATATATTTATAAAATAAATCATTTCAGGTGAAAATGTATTCTGTTCAAATATTTCCTACAGGAAATCTGATTCATTATTAATGATTATGAAAATGGGGCCAGTTTTTCTACCACTTACTAGATTTTTATTTATGTATGGCTTTATAATAAAGCGCGAGGTTTACTGGGTTTAAATTAAAGTATTTCAAATGATCTAATTTATAACAATGATAAATGTTAATTTCAAAAGTAATGAACTGTGCTTCATAAAATAAGATGAAGAAATTTGTGATTTATTCTCAGATTCGATAAACAAGCGGTACGATATAAAAAATTTTCGATTAGAAATCATGAATATTTATAATTACAATTGCGGTTTGATATTATTATGTGATTTCATTCAAAATTGGTATCTAGGGGTCTTTGTGGACCGACATTATGAAAGGTTTTTTTGAAGGATCTCTGACGAGAACTCTCAATGATTTGATGCATCAGTTGTTGTTCGCCGATTCTTTCAACAAAATAAACGTCCTCTTTCATAAACCCCTGAAGCAAAAGTCAATAGGTTTAAGATCTTGACTTCTGGCTGGCCAAGAAAGAGGTGCATCAGGGCCTTAAAGGGTACATACTGAACAGAATTACTTTGCAAATACTGAATATTTTGTAAGAAAGTAATTTGCACCATTCAAATTATTTGAAGAATTACTGGTCCTATTGAATTATCATTTACAATGCCTGCCCAAACATTGACTTAAAAATCATTTAGTGATAAGTCTTTTGGGCGAGGATTTTCTTCGCCCTAAAATTTTTGTGGACTGAACAGATTTAGTGATTTTGTGTGAAAAAGATGATCTTACGATAGAAAAGTCATGGATCCACTTTCATGGGTTCCAGTTATTTTTGATCCTAGAATATGTAGTTCAATTTATGACCTACTTTTCTGTTACAACCTGTATATTTTGACATTTCCTTTTTGCGCAATATATATTAATGATGTATTTTTCACCTTGCTTTCATTCAACAATAAGTCAAAAAATAATGGAGTTGAATTATAACCAGAGTGAAACATACAATAAACCCCAATTTGAGATACCAATTTATTCCCAACCTTGAGAGATAGAAAAGATTTCAATATTCCAATATTGGGTACTTAATGAACTCGTACATTTTCCAAAGTATTTTCAAGAAAACATAGAGTTTCAAATTTGTTACAATACAAGACATCTGAAACAAATGAGCAACTTATAAAAATCGATATAGAACATTTGTGGTGTAAGATTTTTGTTGGATTTATTAGGTGAGCTGAAAAGTTCGTAGGCTAATACATAGATGGCGCTACTAGTATCAAATCCATATGATTTTCAGTTAACCCTAACCTTTAAAAGACACGTGTACAAATATCACAGCTGTCGGACTATTAGTTTGTAGGATAGAACATTTTGAGTGAGGGAACTTTTGTTTGTTTGAAGAAAATATATAAAAAGGAATTTTATGTGTTGATAAAGCATGAATTTTTGGCGAAAAAAATACTGTTGAAGCCAAAGCTTGGCTTGCTGAACTTTACTCGGACTTTGCACCAAGAAAATCAACCGTTACGAAGTGGTTTACTAAGTTTAAACGAGGAAAAATGAGCGCCTGGGACAATACATACAGTGGACGTCCCAAAGAGGTTGTTACCGACGAAAACATGAAAAAGTCTACAAAATAATTTTAGATGACTGCAAAGTAAAGTTTATAGAGATAGCCGAGGCTCTAAAAATATCTGAATCAAAAACTGCAAGCAAAAGTGCAAGCAAAGAATGTTCAAAGAATGTAATACGGGAGTGTTGTGCTAACATAAATCCCCTATTTATTAGACTCCACAAAGTCTGTGAATGACAGGATTATAATTTGTATGAAGCGGTAAGGACGGCGTATTGAAAGATGATTATTGGGATAACTCAATGAAAGCCAATATGTTTTGAAATGGAATGAAATGAAAAAAAATTAATGAGCTATGCAACAAAGATGAATTTCTGGAGCTGCATTAATTTTTTCTGAAAACAGGCCAATGTGGGTATTTTTTTGGAAGATATGACATTAAAGTCTTTTATTCATCAAAATTATGGAGTTGGAATCATGTTTCGTTCGAATCGATACAGCGCAAAATTCGAAAAAATCGAAAAAAATCGGAAAAAAACAGTAGTAGAAAAGACAGTGATTATTTCAGATTTGAAGAAATGCAGAAATTCACTGGTGAATCAAATTATTAATAAATCTATCAATAAATGTTGCGGACTTTATGTGTAACACTGTATATCAAATTGGGATCTCGTTAAATTCGTTCAAAAATTCATTACCTCTGTCACTATTCAGGAAAAAACCATTGAAATTAGAACGAAATAGCCAACAGCTATATATAACTTTATAATATATTATTTTTCGATGTCTGACCATCATATTAATTAATTATTTCATTACCTTTCCATTCCCTTTTAATCATCATGAATGATACAGTCTTCAGACTTGTTTTGATTTCTGAAATATTGTAATGGAATTATTTGAACTGAAACTCTCAAATCAGAGTTGGAATAATCCTTATCAACAAATGATTATTGGTCCAGTCATCTTACTCAAAATTAGGTGAATATCTCGGAATCTGAGATACCCAGCTATAACCTTGAATTTCGACATCCTGAAAGTTGTCTCAAAACTTACATATGGTAGAGTGTATACGACTACTAAAATCTAAGGTCTAAGGTCACAAAAATTGATTTTTTGCACTATTTTGCAAATATCTTGCTTCCTACCGGGTTTCCGCCATTCATATTCGTTATCAATATTGTAGCGGATTGAATTCCCTACAACTTTTGTTTGAAAAAACATTCTACACGTTGAATCTTTTCAAAGATAGAGGGCGGAAAGCGCGGAGTTAGAGCATCTTCAAGGTCAACCAGAAGTATTGGTCAAAAACACGCCATGTACAGTTCATTAATTATTGATAAATAAACAATTGTTATTATTTTTCATTTCTCATCAACTATAATAATTATTTTACTTAATTAAATTAAATATCTGTCTATTCCAGCGTTTCACAAATTTTTGGCCTGGGGACCCACCTTCATTGTGGGTCGCGACCCATAGTTTGGAAACCACTGATCTATTCAATAATACTTATAACCCATTTCTATAATTAAAAAATAATTGAGGGACAAACTTCAATTACATTTCAATTACATTCCGAAAAAAGGAAATAACGTTTTTAAAAGCATTTGAGAAACTGCCGAATTTGAATCAGTGATTGGGAATTTCTCACAATTGAAATCATAAGTAGTAGTTCTTGTAATTTTATTTTTTTTTCATTTTGACAATCTAGAAAGTATAGAATATTTCTCAATGAAGGCCTTAATTGAGAATTTCTCACAATTGAAATCATAAGTTGTAGTTCTTGTAATTTTCATTTTTTTTTAATTTCCACATTCATAAATGTACGGAATATTTTTTAATGAAAACAGTGATTGAGAATTTCTCACAATTTAAATCATAAGTAGTAGTTCTTGTAATTAATTTTTTTTTATTTTGACAATCTAGAAAGTATGGCATATTTCTCAATAAAGGCCTCAATTGAGAATTTCTCACAATTGAAATCATAAGTTGTAGTTCTTGTAATTTTCACTTTTTTTTTATTTCCACATTCATGAATGTACGGAATATTTTTTAATGAAAACAGTGATTGAGAATTTCTCACAATTTAAATCATAAGTAGTGGTTCTTGTAATTTTATTTTTTTTTTATTTTGACAATCTAGAAAGTATGGAATATTTCTCAATAAAGGCCTTAATTGAGAATTTCTCACAATTGAAATCATAAGTTGTAGTTCTTGTAATTTTCATTTTTTTTTTAATTTCCACATTCATAAATGTACGGAATATTTTTTAATGAAAACAGTGATTGAGAATTTCTCACAATTTAAATCATAAGTAGTAGTTCTTGTAATTTAATTTTTTTTTATTTTGACAATCTAGAAAGTATGGCATATTTCTCAATAAAGGCCTCAGTTGAGAATTTCTCACAATTGAAATCATAAGTTGTAGTTCTTGTAATTTTCATTTTTTTTTTATTTTGACAATCTAGAAAGTATGGCATATTTCTCAATAAAGGCCTCAGTTGAGAATTTCTCACAATTGAAATCATAAGTTGTAGTTCTTGTAATTTTCATTTTTTTTAAATTTCCACATTCATAAATGTACGAAATATTTTTTAATGAAAACATTGATTGAGAATTTCTCACAATTGAAATCATAAGTAGTAGTTCTTGTAATTTTATTTTTTTTTATTTTAACAATCTAGAAAATATGGAATATTTCTCAATAAAGGACTTAATTGAGAATTTCTCATAATTGAAATCATAAGTTGTAGTTCTTGTAATTTTCATTATTTTTTAATTTCCACATTCATAAATGTACGAAATATTTTTTAATGAAAATCACAATTGAAATCATAAGTTGTAGTTCTTGTAATTTTCATTTTTTTTTTTAATTTCCACATTCATAAATGTACGAAATATTTTTTAATGAAAACATTGATTGAGAATTTCTCACAATTGAAATCATAAGTTGTAGTTCTTGTGATTTTCATTTTTTTTTAATTTCCACAATCATAAATGTATGGAAATGTATAGATATCAATTGAGAATTTCTGCCTTCCTTATTTTTTTATTCATTTAAGAAGTTATCAATATAAATTGCATCAGAATTAAATATAATTAAGTATTTTCCTTAAAAATTCTATTCATTCTTTTAAGACTCCGAAGATCAGATTCATGTGAAGAACATTTTTTTTCAAGTTGAAAATATTTACATTGGTCAATATGCACATATTCAAAGAAAACGAGATTTCACAATATTTTCTGACATCCAGAATCACAACACTCGTAACAAGGACACTTTCTTGATACCATCATTCAATTATAGGAATCAAAATTCTAAACAAATCGACTAATTCTTTCAAAAAATGTTGATGAAACTTTCACAGACTATATCTCAATGAATTTTTTATGACTTTTTTCAATAGATTCTATTAGGTAGGAACATTGGTTTCGGAAGAAATTCAAAGAAGCCGCATACATGTCCAACAATGTATTCAGCCAAGCCAGCGTAGAGATACGCAACATATGGAAATCCATAATCAAGCGAAAACTGACTTACTCTCGCCATACCATCAAGTAAAAAAATGGAAAAGAAAATTGATATTTTCTTCAGAATACTATTACTACTTCAATATGATGTTCTTGCAAACTTTCGTATGACCAAAATAATTACCCTAGTTTACGACTGTAATGCCAAAGGCAGGTCTTTATTAATTTTCAGTACCTAAATGCGAGAATGATAGAAAAAGTTTCCTAACATGGAAGATTTTTGAGTTATGATTTTTTTTTTTACAAAAATTTAACGAACACGACATTCCAAATTTGCTCTTTCCCTAAATTGAGGAAATTGTTTAAAATCTGGCAATACAGCGTCTAAAACAAGTTTAAAAGCCGTTATGCTCCATAATGGTAACAAAAGACCCTCTATTCCTCTTGCACATGCAGTTCCCAAGAAGAAAACACACGAAAGTATGTCACTTATTCTATGACCTAAAAGTCATAGGACTATTACTAGGTCTTCAGGGCGGATTCACAAAGTTTTGCTGTTTTGGAACAGTAGGAAATATATTCCAGGTCAAGCTAACGTGAAGAATACCTCTTGTTAATCCCGTTTTGTTACCTCCATTACACATCAAACTGGGGTTAATGAAAAATTTATAAAATCATTGGACAAAGACGGATATTTCAAAGACGTTTTTCCAAAATTAAGTGATGAAAGGCTCAAGGAAGGTATTTTTGTTGGACCACAAATAAGAAAACTACTTAGTGGTTGACAGTTTGATCAAAAATTAAGAATTGTTGAATTAGCTACGTGCAGTTCTTTCAAAAGAATTGTTTCGGAGTTTTTAGGGAACAAGAAAGTAGAAAACTGCGAAACACTTGTAGAAGAACTACCTATTTGAAAACTACTGCAGAATGGAATGTCGCATGTCTCTCAAAATCCATTTCTTGCACTCTCATTCGAATTTTTTCCCAGAAAATTTGGGTGCTGTCAGTGACGAACAAGTGGAAAGGTTCCACCAAGGCATACTGACAATGGAGCAACGTTACCAAGACAGATGGGATGCAGCTATGATGGGGGATTATTGTTGGTTCCTCATGAGGGAAAACGATGAAACATATAAACGAAAGTTAACATTTGCAGAAAGGTTATGAATAAAATACTTCATTTGAATGTTTTTTCGTGTGTACTGTAAATAAAGTCTGTTATCCTCAAAATATATTGTTTTTTTTCTTGTTTTGATCTTACATTTCCCTAATATGTGAACTATAACTCAAAATCTTTACGTGATGGAACATTTTTGATATTGAAGTCGCAATCAGGATGCTTTAAACTCTCATGTATAGCCATTGTAATATTAATCCCAATTTTTTTTTTCTTATTTGTTGGCTAGTGTTATCACACCTTTTTTTTTTTCTTATGCTCTTCGAGCAAAACTTGTCATTTTCAACTAAATTATGTACTTATATTCATGAACGTAGTTTCTTGGAAAATAAAACTTGTCTTGTTTTGTCTGACTCCACGGGCAGGTAAGTATTATTAAATAAATTGATACTCAGTTAGAATAAATATATACCTAAGTGAGTATCGATAATGAATACAAATAGCCAAATAGCTGAAATCCATAGGAAAATCGATTTTTGTTACCTTTGACCTTAGATTTTGATAGTCGCGTATCCCCTACTATATGTAGGTTCTAATGCAATTTGTAGGATGTCAAAACACAATTTTATACGAGTTCATAACGGAGTATCTCAAATTCCGAGGTGAACTTATTGATATGACTGGACTGTATTTCAAGGAATTTTTGGATAAGTACCAAACACATTTTAATATATCTATTTACATAGGTACATACTCTCAAAAAATACTGATTCACAATGAGCTCCAAACATGAGTGGAAAATTATTTAGAAGCGATTGCTTCTTCGGATAGTGTTTGTTGAATCTACATTCTATCAACAATATACTTATATACAAAACTTTAGAAAAAATATCACTTGACACTGATTCAGCGAAAGCGTTCGAGGCCAATTCAATACGCAGTAGCCGCCCCACCATGGTGTAAAGTTCCAAAATGGCCCAAACCACTCAAAGAGTCAGGCGCTGAAGGTGTAGTTTGACAAACATACCAGTCACTTAGAGCCGTCGCTCCAGGTACTTGCGGGGAGGAAATATGAGGAGAAGCTGCAACTGATATGCTTCCCGTGGAGGAAGTATTCGATTCTTCGCCGTCGCTTTCGTAGTGATGTGGCGACCTTCCAGAACATCCGTGAACTTTCATATGCTTTCTAAGGGAGGAGGGATGCGTGTAGGACTTATCACACCCTGCTATCCGGCAGTTGTAAGGTTTGTCCGAAGTGTGAACGTGTGAATGTTTTTTTCTATCTGAGGAATTGGCAAATCTACGGTCACAACCTTCGTATTCGCATTTGAAGGGTTTCTCTCCTGAAATCAAGAAAAATATATCAATTTTGTATGCTTGAACTGGATTATGAGTTTGATCTTGGACAAGTTGGAGAATTGACTTCCAGAGACTTCCATTACCATATATAAACACTACCAACAGGCATATCAAGAAAGTTTAGTTGAAAGTGCGGTACGAAGTGATCTTATTAGGCGATAGACATTTGAGTATCAGTTTTTGTAATAATGTACCTACACAACTTGGTCACAGTAGAATAATACAACCAGTAGACTCTCTTACCACGTGATCTGCCCGAGTTGCCGGGGACCTTTAATCGCTCTTAGGATGCGACTCTCATCCGACGCGTTCAGTGCTGTAGTACCGAAGGATTCGACGGTACCACGAGCATCGGATTAGTTTTAATAAATGGTCGGAAATTGATATTGTCTTCAGTTTATTTGCTGTTGTTATTATTGTTTTAAGTTTTTGTAGTTGGCCAGTAGTTAGTTACTGTTCTTTGTTTTATTAGTAAGTGATTAGAAAATGGGAGATGTGAAAAATACATCAATAAAGAAAGTACTGATATAGGTAAGATAATGTCATTTATGTTATTGATTATGTTCGATTATGTTATTGAGTAATATTAAACAATACATTCCACTATTTTGCCATTTTCAATTTTAGGAACCTCTGGGACGAACGACACACCATTATCAGATTTAGCCATCCCTTCTACTTCAACGTCATTCCCGAAATCTAGTACATTGCCAAGAACCTTTGAGAAAGACGACGTACCGCTAATGAAGAGTTGAGATGGAAACTTGCAGATGCGTCTAATTCGATATCTTTAGATCACCTACAAGAAGTGATTGTTAAGGCTTGCCCAACAGGAGAGATCGCTGATTTTCTCAATTCACAATTATGCCTAAGTCAAAATGCCCCCAAAGGCATAAGATATAGTATTGAATTTGAATACAAATGTTTACAATATACTTTTCTGTAACTAAAGTATATAAAAATGTATTGATGGAACTGTTTTGTTTGCCAGCGCCACAAACTCTAAGAAAATTATTTAGTGGACTAGAAATATCCTGTAGCTTGGAAAATAACTCTTGGTTTTCAAAATGCTAAAATTGAAAGTCCCCAGGATAAATTCTGCTTTTATGTGTTGACGAAAATGTATGTAAAGCCAATGTATTTTACAGTCGTTCCGATTATATCATTGGTTTCGAAGATACTGGTAACAAAAAAATGAAGCCGGCAGAAGTATTAACCACTTTAGTGGTAAGAGGTATATTTTAAAATTAGAAGCAGCCATTAGCTCACTTTTTTTATAATACTATCTGTCTTGGTAAAAATTTAAAGGAAGTCTTAATGTTGTTGTTCCTATCTCAGATATGGGATCCAATACCATCCAATTGAAAAATATCTTAAATATTTCTCCCGATGATCAATTTTTTTTATGTAAATGACCAAAAAAATTTTTTATGTTTGATATACCTCATTGATAGTTTGATAAATATGCTAATGAAATATAATTTTATATTATGGAATAAAACTATTACATGGGTTTACATAATTAAATTTTATACTAAGGAAAAAAAGTATCCAATTCGTAGAGGTCCCAAAACTAACATATCTGATGTCTTTCCCACCAACTTCGAGACAATGAAAGTTAAATTTGCAACCCAGTTATTCAGTGCCACCAACAGCCTTAAAAATGTATACCACAATATCTTCTATATTATCCTTAAATTAAGATTTTATGTGAGCTCACACCTATGGTAAAAGAACGAAATTGGCTCCGCACTTCGTCTCGAGGTCACCGAGAATTTATGAATGAAAGTAGTGGGAGTGGAATTAACCGTCATTTGTCCTCTACTGTGTTTCTTAATTGTAAAAATTAATGAATGATCATCATAAATGCAAAACGTTAACATAACAAGGTATAGAATTGTTAATCACACTGATACTATATTTTCTAACAATGAAACTTGTCTTTAAAAAAGAAGGTCCCAGTTATGATATCAAATGCTTCAAAAATTCAAAAATTTTCGGGATCGATACAGTTATCACATTAACGAGGGCATCAAAGACAAGTCAGTAGTAAATGACATAGATAGTTCACAATAGCATCACAAGAAAAGACAAAAAGCTAGATTGGTAGTGATGAACCCACAACAGTCTGAACTTTATTCATTATTCAAGTTACACAAACCCAGTGGTTTCTTCTGTTACAGCACCTTCAATGAAAATATCAGAAATAATAATCCTAATCATTCAGACCCACACTAATTCCGTGTCCAAATTCACTTTGAAGAATTCATACAGGGGATCCCAGAAATACCGGGCCTGACCTAGAGATGGCGGTAGTTGTTTGGGAAATATCACGGTATTAGAAAGTACACAATCTATAAAGTATATATTTCAAGTTTGAAAAGGCAGCTTTGTTTAGTATTCGTTTGGCAGCCATCAATATTGAAGATTTTCGCTGAATTTACTCTGGGTGAGTCTGCTCCTTCGTTTCCATCAGTAAAATATTGGGTAGCAGAGTTAAAACGAGGCTGTACGTGCTGCCAATACAAGCATCACAGTGGTCGACCAAATGAGGTGACGACTCCAGAAATGGTGATTTTTTAAAGGACAAAACACAAGCACTTCCGGAAAATCTTTAAGGCGCTCTCAGAGCGGTGCCTGTGCGAAAGTAGCGATTCACCTTGGAATTGAATCGCTGGGGATTAAATGCATTTAAGAGAACGTTCTTAGAAAATTTTTTTCATAATAACGCAGTTCTCCAGATGAAAGAGTTTTTGAACAGTGAAGTTCGAGGTATACTGAGTTGAACCTCGAGACGATGAGCAACCACAGTCCGTCGCGGATTTCTAATAAGTACCGCTCTTGGTGGAAACCAATGTGCCAAGTCACTTGAACACTTTCGTGAAAGTATCTATAGAAGAGAGCATTATCGAACTGCTTATTCAATCCAAATTAAAAAAATTTGTCAGGTCATAATATTCAATTAGAAAGTGCTACATTTCAGAGTTTGTAGAAAAAACAATTCGGAGAAGTACTATGTTATTTATTAGGAAAATAAACATAAAAATTGAACGAAACAACTATTAGAACAACTGTTCAAAGTGACGACCCCCAACAGTAATACAAGCTTCTGCTCTCCTCATCAAAGAATTCCGCATTGAAAAATGCCCGGAGTGTTTCCTATCGTTTCGCAGCAAGCTATGATGCGATCCCTCAACATTTCCTTGTTTTCAATGGGGCTAGTATGAACTAGTGATTATAGTTGTCCCCAAAAGTCCTATTTGTCTTTCTGTATTTGAAATTATTTAATTACAAAGTGAAAAATCCTGGAAACAGAGAAATGGGGAAGTGAAGAATTGGAGTAAACGTTTCTCATTGGTCAATTGAAGTGTAGCGCGCGACAGTCGAATAAGCTCTGTGAAAGCGGCTGTCCCTTAATGCATGGTACATTTGCGTTAAATTCGACATTTGATTCAACATGGCGGTTGACGTGGCAGGTTCACGTGTGTAATGCATGGTGTTTTGGTGTTATTATCAAAGTATAATTCTGTCACGTTCAGTGTACCATTTATAATTTGGGGTTGTCCAATTTGCAGTACAGCGAATAGTTTGATTTTGGATCTTCAAACAGGAGAGTTGCATGTATTCAGTCTTCAAGAAAAGTAAGTAAAATGCAATAGTATCGATAGTAAAGTCATGGTGATTAACCTACTATACCTCATTTTAGGTTCGAGGAGAGTTGGTGTGTGGGATTTGTTGGTTTGACTAAGTACATGTTTGAACTAGAGTGATTTCAGTTGTGTATCTTCAATAGAGAAAAGTAAGTGAATGACACATTCTTTTGTATCATTTGTTTTCATAATTTTTATCACTCGTTTTCAAGATAGTATCAATTTGCCCAAAAGGAAACAGAGTGGTACCTGGTACAGGCAGGTGCGCCAAGGAACTGAAAACGTAATGAGTACTTTTCAACAAGACAATGCAAGTTGCTCTCCAAGTCATAAAATGTTGTAAATGTTCATGAGTAACCTATGCGAAAAATATCTATTCGATTTTTATTCCAGTTTTATTGTGCCACTTTCAAATAGTGATAATGAACGTTAATGTACATTTTGTTCCAGGTATTACTATTGAAACACTGGCAGATGCATTGTTGGACAAATATAAAGAAAGCTATTCTGGTGATCAAAGTTTGGATAACTTTAAGTAAGTGAAATTCATTGAAGAACCTATCATACCACTCATTTTGAATACTTCATTTGTGGGTTTATTTTTTTAAGTGAGAAACCTAACCTAACCTATTTCTTGATGTAATACACTTTTTCTTTTTCAATGAAATGATATATTTATTATTTTTTAATTAGTGCTGATGAATTCACAGAGTTGTTATTTTATTATACATTTGTTTGAGAGTAGGAACATCCCAATTTGAATACATTTTTAATATTTGTAATATGACAGTATTCAATGAATAAATATTTTGAATTAGAATTTTTATTTTTAATATTGGTTGAAACGTCAAATATTTCAGTGTATATTGTTTTTAAAATATATTTGTTTATGAATATTATGTGTTTTATTACTTGTGTGAATCTTGTATCAAAATGCAATATATACATGCCTAATAGCGGTTACTCGTCACATTCTTGGAATATTCCAAATATTCCTAGAATATTCATAAAATATATTTAAAGAATATTCTATGGTGTTTCTCTATTGTATATTCCTACAATAAACTAAGAATATTCTGAATATTTTATGAATATTCCTCGGGTTCTATTCCTGGAATATTCTTAATAAAATATACCTTACTATTCTAAGAATATTATAAGATATTCCAAGAATATTCCCAAGGAATATTCTTAAAATATATCAAAGGTTCGCCAGGAGCACTTCCAGGGAATATTCTCCAGAAGATAAAATGAGCAGGAGCTCCATCGTGCATAAACCAAAAGTGATTTCGAAGACCAATGGGAACATCTTCCATAAGTTGGGGAAGCTCGTGTTCCAAAAAATGTAGGTAAGCACCTCCATTCAAACGTAAGGGTAGAAAATAGGGCCCAATTAAATAATCCCCAATTATGCCTTACCATACATTAAAAGATAATATGTCTTGGAAATGAGTGTCGTTATCGCATGTGGGTTATTTTCCGCCCAAATGTGGTTGTTACGGAAGTTCATGATACCTTTTCTTGAAAAATTAGCCTCATCTGTGAAAAGGATTTTCGATAAAATTTGCGGATGTTGTTCGACATTTCTTTGAAGCCATTGAGCAAATTCGATACGTGGTTGAAAATCATGTAGCGTAAGTGTCTGGACGCGCTGAATATGATAAGAATATAATTGTTGTTCCTTTAAAATTCTGTAAACTGTCATGTGACTCACATTTAAAGTTTGACTAATTTTTCTTGTACTTGTCTCTGGATGTTCACTAATTTCTTCGAGAACCGCCTTCTCCAATTATATAGTTCTTGTAGTCCGTGGCCGTCCTACTGCAGAATTTGTTTCAAAGCTTCCAGATTCGGAAAGTCGCCGGAAAAGATTCGCAAATGTCGCTGCACAAGGAGTTACGCGTTGGGGATACCTTTCCTGATAGATGCGTCTGACCTCGCTTGAATTTCCGTCGGCCAAACCGTATGCAAAACCTTATCAGCCATTTTAGCATTCGTAAAATCGGGCATGGTACCAAAAAATCACTATATAAACTCCGAACTGTAAATTTGTCAATTAATAGTTAAAAATGTGACAGCGAAATTCTATTTTTATGAACAAACTTTCATAGCCTACTCGATTTAACTAAATTAATTTGCAAGCGGAGAGTGACAAAAATTATTAAAATCAGATTTGGCTATAAAGTAATATGCATCGATATAGAAAATTGTAAATATCTCGAAAACGATCACCTCCAGCGTTGTTGAGGAGGTGTATCTTTTTTACTTGGAAAAGGTGTGGAAATTAGGTTTTTTCATGAAAAGTACCAAAAGTTTACTGTCAGAAAAGTTAGGGCAATTTGAAATAAATAATGACAGCGCCCTCTAGATGTTACATGAAAATGAACACGAAATTATGCTTTCCCACGTCAAAAAAACCCGAATTTCATGCAAATAACTTATTTTTTGCAAGTTATTTTCAAAAATGGAACAAAAAAATTCAATTTCGAAACCCTGTATCTCCGAAACAAAGCATTTTCGGCTACAAGTTCATATAGACTTTTTTTCTTGAAATTGTTTCGGGAATACGTCACTTGAATATTTTAACATACTTATGTTACACCCTGTATATTGGATTCTTGGTATTTTCCAATAAGTCGATGATATACAATAAAAATCCAATAAAATCCACAAAGTGGTACTGAATGATCGTCAACTGAAAGTGCGCGAGCTAGCAGACTTTGAAAAAGTGTGTACATCATATACAGGCTGATTCACGGTGGATGGTACATTAGACTTTTCTGGTGAACCAGACAACGGATCACTTTGAAAATTTAATGGAGGGCATATTCGGACATTCTCTAGCCAACTAAAATATTTTCGACAATGCGGTGTTGCCGCTTCTATTAGAAAGCAGTAGCAACTTTGATTTTTCAAATGGAACACTCTGTATATAATATTATTTTTGGAATCTCCAACAATTGCCCGACAACTTTTCTTGATATTTCCCTATACCTATCTGTTACCGTTTTCGAAATAAAAATTAATTTCAGTTTTTTTCTTCGAAAATCATGACTTTTAAAATGCCGATATCTTTTAGTTAAGGAGTACTATGATATCGAAATTTGGTTTGGAGTTAGGTGATACTTGGACACTTCCCATACGTCAGCCTAATCTCCGTTACTTCAATACAGGGTGGTAAAAAAATACAGTTTTTTCGTTTGCTTGAAAAAGTTGCTGAAATTTGATTATTTTAAATGGAACACCCTGTATATTATTGAAAATTCGCAAAGCTGCTGAAATTTGCTTTCTTTCTATGTATATCATACCTATACCTAACTAGTCAAGTTTCGGACTTATGAACATTTATTTGTGAAAATGTCCCTTCAGAATGGTATTTCCATTCGGTATTTGGTAAGCAGGCCATGATTACTATTTGACAGTAGCGTTGTGACATTCTCCTAATAATATCGACATTTTCGTCACTTCAGAAGTTGCAAATACCTTCAAAACGATGGAACAAAACTATTCAAACGAAGTTCTTATGAATTTTTTTATTATTTTTGGACAGTGTGACAAAATTATCAGCAGAACATGTAGAAAGTTCAATGAAATGTATCCGAATCTACCGCCAATGAACCTCAAGAAATTTATACGAATTCAGAACAATTTCAATATGTTTGGATAAACTTTAAAAAAGCACCAAGAAACTTGAAATTGGAAATATTGATATGAATAATTATAAAAAAGTAAAACAATCATGTGGAATATTTCAAAATATGTTCGAATCGCTGGCCGTTCACTTCCAAGCACTTTAAAATGCGGGTGTTGACTGCTTTCGTGGTGGCAGATCTGATTTCATTGGGATCCAAATCTTCAAATGTTTGGGCAATCCTTTCTAACAATTCATCTCTCGAACGCACGGGTATTTTGTAAACTTTTTCTTTAAACATTCCCCACAAATAAAAATCTAATGGATTAAGATCGGGTGATCTCGCTGGCCAATTCCATGGTCCCAAGCGCCTCATCCACCGATCGTCAAATAGTCTATCCAGTTCTGCGCTCACTTCTCTTGTGCAATGTGCAGGAGCTCCGTCTAGTTGGTACCAACAGTTTCGATAATCTTCGAGTGGCAGATTATCCACGAAACTATCTACAGTATCCTCCAAAATATTCAGGTAGCTTCTGGATGTTAATGACCCCTCGTATGTACCTCAATTTGTTGTCCATCAACATGCAGAAGACATTAAAACTAAATTTTTCTTGAAATCCGGCTTCTTTTGTGACGTGAGGATTTTCACTGGACCAATAATGACGATTTTTTCTATTGAAAATCCCTTCTCTCGAAAATTTCGATTCATCAGTCCAAATAATTTTATTTAAAAAAAGTGGATCTTCTTGAATGCGTGTCAACAACATTTCACAAAATTCTACTCTCTGTTGAGGATCTTGAGGCTTCATTGCTTGAATTTTGGTGAATTTATAATCATGCATTTTATGTCTTCGCAAGATTCTTTGAACCGATGAATATTTTATACCCAAATCTTCTTCAGCACTTCTTATCGATGACTCGGGAAATGCGTGAAAATATGCTAAGACATTAATCTGGTTGTCTTCGAAAGTTACGGGTCGAGGCAAGTTTCTTGGTGCTTTTAAAGTTGATCCAAATGCATTGAAATTGTTCTGAATTCGTATAAATTTCTTGAGGTTCATTGGTGGTAGATTCGGATACATTTCATTGAACTTTCTACATGTTCTGCTGATAATTTTGTCACACTGTCCAAAAATAATAAACAAATTCATAAGAACTTCGTTTGAATAGTTTTGTTCCATCGTTTTGAAGGTATTTGCAACTTCTGAAGTGACGAAAATGTCGATATTATTAGGAGAATGTCACAACGCTACTGTCAAATAGTAATCATGGCCTGCTTACCAAATACCGAATGGAAATACCATTCTGAAGGGACATTTTCACAAATAAATGTTCATAAGTCCGAAACTTGACTAGTTAGGTATAGGTATGATATACATGGAAAGAAAGCAAATTTCAGCAGCTTTCCGAATTTTCAATAATATACAGGGTGTTCTATTTAAAATAATCAAATTTCAGCAACTTTTTCAAGCAAACGAAAAAACTGTATTTTTTTACCACCCTGTATTGAAGTAACGGAGATTAGGCTGACGTGTGGGAAGTGTCCAAGTATCACCTAACTCCAAACCAAATTTCGATATCATAGTACTTCTTAACTAAAAGATATCGGCATTTTTAGAAGTCATGATTTTCGAAGAAAAAAATTGAAATTTATTTTTATTTCGAAAACGGTAACAGATAGGTATAGGAAAATATCAAGAAAAGTTGTCGGGCAATTGTTGGAGATTCCAAAAATAATATTATATACAGAGTGTTCCATTTGAAAAATCAAAGTTGCTACTGCTTTCTAATAGAAGCGGCAACACCGCATTGTCGAAAATATTTTAGTTGGATAGAGAATGTCCGAATATGCCCTCCATTAAATTTTCAAAGTGATCCGTTGTCTGGTTCACCAGAAACGTCTAATGTGCCATCCACCGTGAATCAGCCTGTATATCTGAAAATTTGGATATGGGAAAGCTGTTTGCAAAAAAGGTGTCATGAAGATGTTTCAATTAAGTGTTTTGCGAAGTTTTATAACAACAAAGCTGAATTCTTGCGTCGTTTCATAACCATTGATGAAACTTGGGTCCATCATTTCACACCCAAGATCTTATTCAGTACCTCACACAATCATATATAATTACAAAATATTAATCACTTATCATGATTGAATACTAATGAACAGGTGGATTTGAACCACGATAATAATAATAATATTTTCTACACCTCTCTTCCTTACATTACAGAAATCACGCCTAGATTGGCCAGAATTTTCAAACATTTTGAAAATATCAAAATTGCAAATAAAACTGTTTTAACTATTGAATCTATCTTTACCAAAACAAAAGATAAAACTCCAATTCTTCAACGTTCAGAACTTATTTATTGTATACCATGTTCCAACTGCAATGAAGAATATTTCGGACAAACAACATTATTATTAAAACATAGAATAACATCTCATAAAAGTGATTGTAGATTTTAGGACCAGATAGATCTGCTTTGAGTAATCACGTAAATAATGAAGGTCATTGTATGGGCTTCAATTCTACAAAAATACTAGCAACTGAACACAACTATAACAAAAGACTCTTGGTACATATGTTCCATGCCTCAAGGCGAATTTTCTGATGTACACAAATTTGTATTCTTTCAAACAGTGGCATACCTACGGGTTTCGCATTGAATATTTTTGGGGAAAAAGTACTACGCCAATGCTTTCTTTTCAAAATAAGATCATTTTTAAAATCCTCATTTATTTTTGAGAAAATTTGATCTCCTGGTATTTCTTTGTCCGACGCATGATTTTCACTCAAAAAAATAAAAATCGACAGAAAGCAAATTAAGAAATTAGATCAATTCTCAAATAAATGAGAATCTGAAAATTGCTTCATAACGCATTACCAATTCCCTAATAATATTTGAAAACATAATCTGCAAAAAAATAAATTTTTCACAAAAACGAGTTTTATTTTATTTTGTGACAGTAAGTCTAAACGAATAGCACAAATTTGTTAATCAGTAATAATACCAAAACTGATTATAAAAATTGTTAGAAGTGGCCACCTGCACTTAGTATGCATGCTTCCGCCTTTCTACGCATGGAATTACGCACCCGTTCAAATATTCCCGGCGTATTTCGTATAGTTTCACACGAGGCAACTATTCGCTCTCTTAAATCTTCTAAAGTATCAACGGAAGTTTTATACACAAGAGTTTTAAGGTGACCCCATAAAAAAAATCTAAACTGTTGAGATCGGGGGATCTTGCTGGCCATTGCTGAAGTCCTCCGAGACCTATCCAACGATTAGAATGAACTGTATTTAAATGGTTTCGGACAATTACACTGAAATGAGCAGGGGCGCCATCGTGCATGTACCATATTCTATTCCTTAACGCAAGTGGCACATCTTCCAATAACCCAGGTAAGTCTTCTTCGAGAAAGTGTAAATAAGAACGACCATCAAGGCGTCCTGGTAGAAAAAATGGGCCTATTAGATGATCACCTATAATTCCTGCCCATACATTAATTGAAAATTGGTGTTGGAAATGGGTTTCGGTTATTGCATGGGGATTTTCTTCAGCCCACACATGATTGTTATGGAAATTTTGAATGGCATTCCGAGAAAAATTTGCTTCGTCTGTGAACAAAATTTGTGTCTCAAACTGCGGATTTAGTGCAATACTTTGTAGATACCACTGACTGAAGTTCACACGCTGTGGAAAATCTCTGGAGAGTAATGCCTGCACTCTTGAAATATGGTATGGGTATAACAAAAAATCAACCAAAATACGTCAAACAATTTTTGATGACAAATATCCAGAGTTCTAGCGATCTTCCTCGCACTCGTCTCAGGATGTTCCTCAATTTCTTGCAGCACCGCTTCCTCAATTTCAGGAGTTCTTACTACACGAGGTCTACCTTCCGGAGTCCCTTTCTTGAAACTACCAGTTTTCCCAAGTTGACGATGAATATTTGAAAAGGTTCGGCTATCTGGTAAGGAACGATTAGGATATCTTTCCTGATAAATGCGCCTGGCTTTTGTTGCATTACCATCGGCAAGGTCAGATACGTAATGCATTTGCGCCATTTCCGCATTCGTATAATTTACCATATTTACTGATCTTCAGAAAAACAGCGGACTACCAAAATAACTTCAATAACACTTCAAAATCAATCAAAACGCGCTGTGACAGTTTTCAACACCAACACCTTACTTTAAACCAACATCAATATTAGCTACTGACGTTTGTACATACAGAGAATTCGTTTTTTATTGCTATGGTGGGTACGCTGTTTTTTCTGCTTTTAATCTTTAAAAGAAATCACATATCGACAAACTCCATATTTTCAAGAGGTGCAGTAAATAAATTCTGCTACACGTCATTTATTCCAGGATAACTAAATTTATGTTTTCAAAATATATTAAGCGGTGCTGCGTTATGACGTAATTTCAGTTGAGAACAGTGCATCTGACAACAAACAAATACCTTTTAGATCCTCAATTATTTTGCAACAAATCTGATCTCTTAGTTTGCTCTCAGTTGATGCACGATACCGCATCAGATTTTTAAGGAATTTATCCTTAAGTAAAGCGATTTTTAATTTTTTGAGCGAAAACCATGCGTCGGACAAAGAAAACCCAGCAAATCAAATGTGCTCAAAAATGTATGGAGATTTTAAAAATAATTTTTAATTCAAGATAAAGCAGAGGCGTAGTATTTTTTTCGCCAAAAATATACATTTCAAAACTCGTACGTACGCCACTGGCAGAGAAAATTTTAAAAATTGTACATCAGAAAATGCGCCTTGAGGCATGGAACATATGTACCAAATATGCCAAAGATGTCTACAAAATTATCTCAGTTATTATTATAAAACTGATTATTTTTGAAAACTTTGCCACCCTGTATCCCAAAAGTTAAGGCGTTTAGGACATACGTCCATAGGACGTTTCTTCCTTAAAATGGGTCTAAGAATTACCTCCTTGAATATTAGCATGTGTTTAAGGAACACCCTGTATTCCTACCTGATTTGTCAAATTTCTAACTTATATCTAAATGTTAGCTCCAATTTTATTTAATTTCATATTGTGAAATTCATAAATTTTAATTCTAATATATCTTCAATTCTAAAAGTTAGGACATCTGTCAATTTCTTTTCTTAGTTAGTGTTCTATGAAACTGGTTTTTGGGTTGCCTCAACTGATTAGATTGGCACTACTATTAAAAATTGACCTTGATGTAAAAAATAAGCGTCCATCAAGTCAATATTCGAATATTCTCGTTATTCTGTTACTGCGTGCTATTGAATTTCAACATTGATAACATTTTTTAAATATTGACTGAAAGTTCCAAGAGTGTTTTATAGTAGGTAATATTATTTTAATCTGTTACAAATATTGTATTGTCAACTTTACCATACCTAATGTTTTCTTGTACATATATTTGATGATTTTTCCATTTGCATACAACCTCGTGGATGATGTAAGTAGTTTTATCAAAACTTAAACAATATGTGAATACACAAATTTTTACTCTTGTAGTTTCCCTGATGATGACAATAAACAAGTGTCGAAATATTGGAATCAATGTCCTGAAAATATTCTTCTGCATGCTGCGTACTCCATTAGTTCAGTAATTTTGTTATATATATCTTGTGACCGCTAGCTTATGCATGTTTTTAAAAATGAATTTATTAACTTATTAAATATTCAAATTCAAAGGTATCAATGTACATCAGGAAGACAGACATGGGTCCCCAGGTAGGTAAAAGAGCATAAATAAAATCGTTTGTTTGGAGATCTTTACATTCCAGGTCATTGCCTATTTCAGAGAAAAGCTGTAGTAAATTTTGCTTTATTACTTTTTTGTTACTGGAACCGACCGCAACCGCCACTATTATTCACAAAATTTCAGAGATGTTCGCTCATGCGGACCTTATAATATGTGATGTGTGATTAATGGCAGCTCTGTTCTCTACTACGGTATAAATGTGGAAGGAATTGGTATTTTCACTTTCATGAAGATATGGATGAAGTTTCGGAAATCAGTTAGTTAGTACATTACATTGCTTTGGATCGAGTTTAAAATAGCTATTTATGATATGAGTGTTGAAAGAAAGGTTTCATTTTGTGAGTGGAAAAGTTTACGAAACGAGCGTAGCAAGTTGAACAATTTCACGAACAAAATGAAACTTACTTTTAACAAAAAAGTTTTTTGTGCAACTGTCCTGTTTTCATAATGAAATATATAAATTTATTATTTCTATAAAAACACATGTTGACATCTCTTGTCAGTTAACTATTATTATGTTATCACTTCGCACCTTCAAAACAAAAGCGGCGTTATACAAAAATTCACATGTTTCAGTTTGACCATTTAAATATCTTAGCAAATAACTGGAAGAAAATAATGCAGTTAATTTCATTAGTTAGTTTGAGTATCTTATTTAAGTTATGTACTGAAAACATGCCAGTAAATTATGGAGTTATTTAGAAAACAAGGTTTTAAAAAAATTTCCGCATAGTGCCACTTTTGATTTCCGTAAACCTACCCGTTTTAGAATAATTACCCATTACTACCGAAAGATCAATAATGGGAGTTAGAAAAATATAGAAATAAAAAGAAATTATGTCATAGAAACAAGAAAAAATATTTATTTGGCAAAAACATTTATGTTATAATCAGTACAATCAAGATACAATTTAATTATGTAACGTTTTTCGTTGAAATGCAAGTTTTATGTATAAATCACAATTTTTGCCGGTATTACTAAAATCTTACAACAGTAATAATGAAACAAACTTTAAAATTGAACATAAAATTTAAATTTAAAAAAAAGTATTTATCAGAAAATAAAAAATGAACTATTCCAGAAAATAAACTGATCTAGCTTCAAATCTGAAACCGTTGCTCTTCAATATATTCATTAATGATATTGCAGATGTTATAGATGGGTATTTCCTTTTATATGCCGATGATCTAAAACTATACTGCCTCGTTGAGAACATAGACGATTGTGTGAACCTCTCAGCAAACGTAGGGCGGGTTGTAGAATGGTGTTATCGAAATAACTGAACCCGGATAAATGTAAGGTCATGTCCTACAGTTTGAAAACGAATATCTTGATCTTTGATTATTCAATAGAAAAAGTTTTCCTGGTGAGACCAGAAACAGTGTCACATTTGACACTGCACTATCATTTTATAGGCATATCGATAATGGTGTAACCTCCTCCTGTCGTTTGTACGAATTAATTGCACGTAAGAGTAATGATTTCAAAGAAACTTCGACCTTAAAAACTTTATTCTATGCTTTCATAAGATCAAAGTTAGAATACGCTTCAGTTGTGCTTTTATCAATATCACACTGATAGAATAGAAGCAATTCAACGACGATTTTTAAAACTGCTAAGCCTAAGAACCGATGGCATTTATCCTCCAATAGGAAAAACCCACTCTGAATTGCTACAAAAGCATAACTTTTGCAGTCTCGAATAAAGGCGTGAATATTATAGTGTGCACTAACCTATAAAATTATCAAAAGCATAGTTGACTGCCCAACATTACTGGAAAAGTTCAATATTTGCATTCCTAGAATCTGTTCCAGACCTCCTATATAAAAACATCTCGCACAAATGTTCTGGAGATTTCTCCGATCCATACCATGTGTAAAGTGACAAATTCTGTTAGCGATAATTTAGATATACAGGGTGATTCAAAAGTACTTTGACAAACTTCAGGAGGTGATTCCTCGCAATATTCTAATATGAATTGTCCAAATAAATAAATGTCCGGAAACGCTTCGTTTGCAAGATACAGGGTGTTGAAGTTTTATTTTTATTTTTGTTTTTTTCAAATAACTTTTGAAATACTGAACTTAATTGAACGAAACTAGGTAATAGGAGGTTTTTGTGGTGTCGAATTCGAACCATATGTTCTTATTGCTCTTACTTGTAGGGGGCGCCACCTACACGTCTTTTTCTTTTTTAAAGATTCATAACTTTTTTGGGCGTACTTCCAGCACATTTTTCAGTAAAAAAAATCGATTCCTCTATCATATCTACGTAAATAAGCTACCCTTGTTACTAGTGAGCAACCGTTTTCTAAATATTTGGACTTAAAAACTTCAAGTCGATTATTTGATAATCGATGCATGTTGAAGTTATTACGAATATTTTGCTTTTTTCACAAGAATGCTTTGGAAATGAATTTGACGTTTTACTCGTTTGAAGAGGTCATTACTGTTGGGTACGTTCCTTTATGACATCCTTAAGCGAAATAGCTATTTTTGTATCAAGGGTGCATAATCAGTATTTGTTTCAATAAAATTTGCAAGAAATGTCAACATTTTATTTCAGGAAATTTTGAACATGTAGAATAAACTGAAATAAACGAAACTAAATTGTATTCAAATAAATTGTTGGAAGTGTCCACCTTCAGCGAAGATACAGGCAGTCAGTCGTCTAGTCATTGAATCTCGTACCCGCTCAAAAATTATTGTTGTGTTTCTTATTATTTCACAGGCGTCTACTATTCGGTTTCTTAGATCTTCCTCGTTCACTATTGGAGTCTTATAAACTAGTGACTTCAAATGTCCCCAAAAATAAAAATCTATCGGGTTTAGATCTGGGGACCTTGGTGCCCACGCCTGGTTAGGTTCTTCTACACCCCTACCGATCCATCGATTTGGATAGACTGTGTTAAGGAATTCCCTGGCTACAACGCTAAAATGGGGCGGATACGAATTTCTAATCGTACATTCTGAAGTAGTCCCGGCATTTCATTTTCTAAAAAGTGTCTGTAAGATGCGCCATTCAGTCGGAGCGGAAGAAAGAAAGGACCTATCAAGTAATTATCAATTATTGCCGCCCATACATTTACAGAAAATTGATACTGATAATGCCTTTCACTAACTGCGTGCGGATTTTCAAGAGCCCAAACATGGTTGTTATGAAAGTTTGTGATAGCATTTCGGGAGAAGTTTGCCTCGTCCGTGAAGAGTACATATCTTAAATATTGAGGATTTTCAGCCAATTTTCTCAAAAACCACTGACACATAGTAATGCGTTGGGGAAAGTCTCGTGGCAAAAGAGCTTGTACCCTTTGAATATGGTATGGATAAAACTGTTGATCGTGGATAATTCTCCAAACTGTGGACTGAGTAGAATTGACAGCTTCAGCAATTAGTCTTGTGCTTGTTTCTGGATTCTCCTCGAGAGCGTTCAAAACAGCTTCTTCCAATTCTGGGGTTCGGACTGCTCGTGGTCTTCCAATAATATCAGCTGCCCTCTTTAAGCTACCTGTTTCTGCCAAACGACGGTGGAGACTAGCAAATGTTGGAGCTGAAGGCAGTACTCGATTAGGAAATCGCTCCTGGTAAATACGTCTTGCTTCGCGCGCATTGCCATCCGCAAGGCCATAAACGAAATGCATATCGGCTAAATGAGCATTATTGTTTAAATAATCCATTTTTTCAAAATAAGTGTTTTCTACTTGTACTTACGGAAACTTCAACAAAACGTCTAACTGCCACAAAATATGTAATTACCAAAACTACTCACAAACGTCAAATTTATTTCCAAAGCATTCTTGTGAAAAATGCAAAATATTCGTAATAAGTTCAACATGCATCGATTATCAAATAATCGACTTGAAGTTTTCAAGTCCAAATATTTAGAAAACGGTTGCTTACAGCGACTAGTAACAAGGGTAGCTTATTTACGTAGATATGATAGAGGAATCGATTTTTTTACTGAAAAATGTGCTAAAAGTACGCCCAAAAAAGTTATGAATCTTTAAAAAAGAAAAAGACGTGTAGGTGGCGCCCCCTACGAGTAAGAGCAATAAGAACATCAGGTTCGAATTCGACACCTTAAAAACCTACTATTACCAAGTTTCGTTTAATTAAGTTCAGTATTTCAAAAGTTATTTGAAAAAAACGAAAATAAAAATAAAACTTCAACATTCTGTATCTTGGAAACGAAGCGTTTCCGGACATTTATTTATTTGGACAATTCATATTAGAATATTGTGAGGAATCACCTCCTGAAGTTTGTCAAAGTACTTTTGAATCACCCTGTATTTACTTGCAAATTGTCAAATATAAAATCCCACTTCCTAAAATGATTGTTTTGTCACCTATAATAAATATAAAATGTGTAGTCTTTATAGTCACTTGTTTGTATGGATTGTTGTGTTTGTAAACTTTACAGTCACTTGTTTGTGATGTATTCATTATAGGTACTCTGTTATTTCCTGCTCTGTAATTGGGCTATGTCCTGTAGAGTATTGTATTACAAATAAATAAATAAACAGTAATTACTGATGTATTCGATAATGAAAATAATAAATAAAACTAAAAAATATGTTCAATAATATTAATTTATGAACGAAAACCCATAATAAGTTTAAATATTTGTAGAAAATTAATATATGTATATTAGGGTTTTATTTCAAGGCGATATTTTGTTTTTTGTCCTACCTGAAAATCTAATAATTTACAGAAGAAAATATCCCTGTTAGAAAAAAAATCTAAGTCAGTTAGAGGCTTCGCACGTTCGATAATTCGATTTCACAAATGAATAACACGAGAATTTTTTTTTTTTCGGTTTCCACTCGATTTTTAGGCATTAAAATCATTTATTTTGAAAAAATGAGTGTGTAAATTTCGTAGAAAATTGAATTTGCTAGAAAAAAATTCCTTTGAGCAAACATTCCCCAATCAACAGTTTCTGAATTGTAGAACTGGAAAGGTGAATGTTAATTGTAACCAATTTTTTTTGAAATTGGAAATTCAATCTTACAGTATCATTTGCAATAGACGCTGTGAAGTTATGAAATTGTTATTTATAGACTATAATTTCTATTCGGTGAATAAATATAAATTTCAATGTACTGGTATAGAATTATTGAAATTATTTTTTTTAAATCATTTCTGAGTTCTGTGGTAACATTATTGTTTGCTTATTAGCATTTGGAATTTGCTTTCTGTACATTGCCGCAACTTGCAATAAGTATTGTGCCTGTTTCTCATTATAAAATAAACTCCGATTACTCATATGCTTCCATCAATTGAACTCCTCGTTCAGCGATATCATTTATGATGCCTTATCTTTATTAGATTTCCATTGATCTGGATAAAGTTGTAGAAATTCAGCAGGAAGTTGAAGTCGCTCAAATTGAACATATTTTTAGTCATGAACGAATCAATCTGGACTTTTTTGATATTAACACGTTTTTAACTTGTAGTTTCGCTAGCTTTTTTATTCATTGATTGGATAAATTCAACTTTAATTTCTGAGCTTAGCTTATCATCGAAAAGTGATGAACAAATAAGTTCTTCAGACAAATACCAGAGATGAGTGCTAAATTTTTTTGACGCTGCTTCTGAAATTTTCTTATTGATCGTTTCAGATTCCAATAAATTTGTAAAACATTCTAAATCTTGTCGCGGAGCTTATACATATAATAAGGTTATAAAAATACAGATATGACGGAGTCCTTATTCCTGGAACAGGAAAATTTTCAAGCAATAAATGGCGGAAGCCATTCTGAATGGTATGTCGGTCCAGGATCTTTGAAAGTAGTGTTTTCTGTGGATCGGTTTCTCAAATACACTGATGCTAGTTCGAGTAAAACAGGAAGTTTGAAAATTAAAATATGCGCGAAAATTTGAATTTCAGTTTATTGATATTATGATTTCATAGCAACGATGGAATCAAATGTATCTATACAAAGAGCCATACTGATCTATATTAAATTCACAATATATAATGTACAATATACGAAACTGCAGTAACGTTAGTTACAAATAAAAGTGGTAAAAAACATAAAAAGTTTCATTTCTCTTGCCTTCATTATGATTTCCTACCACGTAGTACCGGCTACATCCATCAATTTATTAAATTGGATACTTTTTTTACAATGCCCATTATAGAATATCTGTCAAATTCTAATGAAAATGTATTTCAACATTAACATATGTCACAAAAAGGATTTGAAGATTTATAACTTCTATTTATTATATGCGAGCGCTTTCGATCTTCTTGCCTCTACACAAACTGAACGTTTTATTTCTTTGTTTGTTCTTTTGTACGGTTAGAATATACTGTACAGACATGTAGTGATATAATTGATATTTTAGCTATTCAATCTAATTTAATTTGCTCTGTCATACATTTCGAATCATATTAGAATCATATTAGACAATGAAAGTCTGAACTAGTAAAATGTAAAAACGTGTTGTGAGAATAAGTAAATTCTGAAATATAGTCGATCCATTTGAAACATCATATGTATGCAAACATGTTCTGCCTAACAATGGTGTGCATCGAAGAATAAAAGCAGTCGACCAGAGGGTCGAAGCGAGGTCACAGGTCAAAGCTGTCCCTCCACACCTACACCCCTTCATCGAAATCAATGGAATGCGACCTCGAGTTGGATTCAAAAATATTAACTGAATATTCAACAGAGAACCTCTCTCAGTTCAGTTCAGTTCATCGCCTAAAATATATTTTAAGAATTGTTGTTATATGGAATGAATGTACATGTGAGTCATTGTGAACGATCTCGATTTAAAAAAGAAATTTAGGTAGTTTCAAAAGTTTTTTCCGTTGTCATGATATCAATTCCGTCAGGATGAAAATTGTATGTTGTAGTCGATAAAGGCCGTTTTTGCCTGATCCTGATTGGCGAAGGTTCTACCGGTGAGAAAGTTATTAAAGTGCTTGAAAAGATGGTAGTCTGTTTGGGGAGAGGTCTGAGGAGCTGAAGTCTTACTCATTTAGAGAACATATGGATCGCTGATAACTTTATTTTACACCCTACTGAAGCAAATGAGCTTAAAGAAATAATTCAATCTTTTAAAAATAAAAAGGCTGCGGGAATAGACGAAATTTCAATTATAATTTTTGCTAACCTTCCTGATACCACATCAAATGCTCTAGCGTTCGTAATAAACTCATCCTTCAGGACCGGAACATTCCCTTCCTGCCTAAAAAAATCAATAGTTATCCCATTGCACAAAGGTGGTGATCTCAGTGATCCTTCGAACTTCCGTCCTATATGTCTCATTCCCACTCTAGGCAAGCTGATAGAGAAACTGGTTAAATTAAGATTGACAATTTTTTTAAATAATAATAGTGTCATAAGCAACAACCAGTTCAGCTTTCAATCAAGAAAGAACACCCATGATGCTATCTTTTCTTTGTTGCATGACGTTTATGGAAATATTAATAAAAAAGAGTCATCAGCAGCAGTGTTCTGTGACTTTGCTAAAGCCTTTGACTGTGTAGATCATGGAATACTGCTAAAAAAAACTATATCACTATGGCATTCGTGGAATTACTCATAAGTGGTTCGAAAATCATCTCACAGAAAGAAGTCAGATTATGAAAACCTCATCATCTTTATCAGAAGGCGAAATAAAAAATGGCATACCACAAGGTTCACTATTGGGACCGATACTTTTCCTGCTATACATAAACGATTTAGCATCTATCGATATAGAAGGAAAATTTACCCTATTTGCTGATGACACCACAATATTGTGGCGTGATAAAACTTTATGTAATCTACACGAGAATATACCTAAGGGCAGATATAAAAAAATAAAAAAGTGGTGCGACTCTTATCTGCTGTCTTTCAATGTTTCCAAAACAAATTTAATATCATTCCGCTGCTTTATTGACAGCATTCCTTTACCAACACAGGACGCAGACAGGATAATTGAAAACAGACCTAGTACTAAATTTTTGGAGGTAATAATTGACAATAAACTCAAACTCACATTGTAACCCACAATCAAAAGCTAGCTTCAGTGTGTTTTGCAGTGTGAATATCATATAAGGATCTTGGTTTGTCTGCCGCTAAATCGGCTTATTTCTCACTTGTTGACTCACATTTAAGGTATGGAATTCCTTTCTGGGGAGTATGTTGCAAAACTCAAATGCAGACGGTGTTCATCATTCAGAAAAGGGCTATAAGATTCATGTGTAATGCCAAAAGTCGAGACTCCTGCAAACCCCTATTTGAATTACATAAAATCTTGACAGTTTTTGGAATCTTTATTTCAGAAACAGTATGTTTAATTAACAAACATAAATTGGTATTTATCGGTTACTCCAATTATTATGCCCTTTGTCTAGTCAAATACTCTATATATTATAATAGTCTCAAGATGTTTAATCATTTACCTGACCATATTAAAATTTTAGAGGTAAAAGACTCATTTTGTGGTAGACCCTATTATAGTTTAGAAGGTCTTTTTTTGATGGATTTTCGCTCATCGGGTCCAACCACTGGCCTGAATGACTCATGTTGTCGTAGACGATTGACTTTTTATCACATTTGACGGTCCGATCCAAAAAAGGACGGTGACACCATCCTAGCAAGCCATGATGAACCCCTCAGTTTCCGACTTCAGCCCACTCGACCTGAGAAAAGCGAAGGTCAGGCGCTTCGATACGCCAAGGTCTCCAATGTTATTGAAGAAGACCCCATGCAGTGGCTTATTATTGTTTTTCCGCAGAAGTAAGGTGATCTCTGAGGCTTTTATCTAAGCTTTTTGCTGAACGGGTTCCAACTCGGTGACAGAGTTGTAGTCACCTCCTTCAGAGTCGAAAACTATACCGAGTTCATCAGCTGCTCGAGCAGCTGCTCTAAGGAGAAATGCTCCAATTCCTGCTCTCTCATGGTCACGGACCATGCAGAGAAGGGGATCCGAACTCCTGACGACTTTACAGGCTGTATCCAGTACCATTCTGTCATGTAGACACTCCAAACTCAAAAGTCCACGACCTTCCTGTTGTCGGGGGAAGTACAACCGTGGAACGGACGATTTGGGATGCAAACTACTGTAAAGATGCATCATTTTTTGGGACTTTACATCGAGTTGATACAGTTTCTCCGAGTCCACTTCACTACTCCAAACGGGTAGAGTAAGATTGGAACGGCAAGCATATTTGTTGCAGCAACTTTGTTCTTCACCGATAGTTCCGATGACCAGATCTGTCGAAGTTTGTGCTGATACTTGCCGCGGAGAGAGTTTTTCACTGCTGTTACCTCTTGTGAGTGGCGTTGTTCCACCCCGAGGTAAGTATACGTCTCTCCGGCATCCAGATGGTGTAGGATGCTTCCATATACGAGCTGCACAACCTCTTCGTAGTCCCCACATCGTCCTCTTTTGAGATGGATCATTGCACATTTGTCTATCCCGAATTTCATACCGATAGCATGCGTGTACTCTTCCACCACCCTCAAGGACTGATGGAGATCCTTCTCTCCGGAGGCATGAAGTTTAAGATCATCCATATAAAACAGATGGGTGACCTTATGCCTCTCTGAAATACACCCCTTCTGAAAGCGACCCACCCTGTTTGGACTCTTACTTGACCAGATGTTATGGTGAAGCGAGTTCGCCAAAGTGGTATCAGTTGATCAATGCATCTCACTATTTTGTCGGGTACCGCAAGGCATCTGAGCAAACGCAAGATGAGCGCATGCGATATTATATCAAATGCCTTACGGTAATCGATCCAGGCCATAGAGAGGTTGCGCTTATATTGTATCGAGTCCTGCGTTACACATCTATCGATGAGCAGGTTCTCTTTACATCCAGTGACTCCTCTCTTCGACCCTCTCTGCTCATATATCCGTTCGAACACTCGGTCAACTGAGGTGAGTATTCGTATGTATAAGATACTTGTATACAACTTATAACACGAATTCAAGCACGTTATCGGTCTGTAATTCTTAGGAATCGACAAATCTCCGCTCTTGAGGATATTATTATTATTATCCACCTCTTATGTAGTAGCCACTATATGCAAAATACTGAGCCATAAATACAATTAAATTGGATACTATTTTTAAAATGTACATTTCAGGATATCTATCAAATTCTCATCAAAGTTGATACAACTGTCATTATAAGTATTTAATATAGATAAACTGAGTAATTTGGAAGAATCGTTTGAAAGTTATCACAATAAGATTGAATTGACGACATAAGCCATTACGCGTCGCGTCTACTGTAAGACGACGGGGGACGATGCACGGAGGTAGAGGGGCGGTCTAAGCAATGAAGCGCAATCACCGAGAACGCGACCCATACGCGGGCAGACGCGTAAGGGCAGACGTTGTTAACGGTTGTGGTAGTTTGGCGAATCTCTTTATAGATAACCATATTTCCATTCTCGAAGTCATTCATTACAGCCGAAGCTACTGAACCTATAATCTTGAAATATGCAGGTAGGTTCTTTGTATAGCGTAAATAAGCATCAAGAAAGGGAATCAGGAATTTCCACCCCCCAAGGGGTAAATATATGAGCGACCCATACGCGGGCAGACGCGTGGGGGCAGACGTTGTTAACGGTTGTGGTAGTTTGGCGAATCTCTTTATAGATAACCATATTTCCATTCTCGAAGCCATTCATTACAGCCGAAGCTACTGAACCTATAATCTTGAAATATGCAGGTAGGTTCTTTGTATAGCGTAAATAAGCATCAAGAAAGGGAATCAGGAATTTCCACCCCCCAAGGGGTAAATATATGAGCGACCCATACGCGGGCAGACGCGTGAGGGCAGACGTTGTTAACGGTTGTGGTAGTTTGGCGAATCTCTTTATAGATAACCATATTTCCATTCTCGAAGTCATTCATTACAGCCGAAACTACTGAACCTATACTCTTGAAATATGCAGGTAGGTTCTTTGTATAGCGTAAATAAGCATCAAGAAAGGGAATCAGGAATTTCCACCCCCAGGGGGTAAATATATGAGCGACCCATACGCGGGCAGTCGCGTGAGGGCAGACGTTGTTAACGGTTGTGGTAGTTTGGCGAATCTCTTCATAGATAACCATATTTCCATTCTCGAAGCCATTCATTACAGCCGAAGCTACTGAACCTATAATCTTGAAATATGCAGGTAGGTTCTTTGTATAGCGCAAATAAGCATCAAGAAAGGGAATCAAGAATGTCCACCCCCAAGGAGTAAATATATGTTCAAAGATTGTACTGAATTTCGTCAGTTTTGAAGTTGGAAACCTGAAGTTTTGGTTTGATAAAAAAATATTGTGACTGTTTGTTTAAAATTTTTGTATGCAAGACTGTTCCTACTAAAAAATGAATGAACTATCGATTGATAATTTCACAGTGTCATGAAATTATTCAGACAAAAAAGAATGATATTTCAACTAGCAGTCTAAAAAATAATTTTGCTAACTTCCCGTTAAGAAAACTAAAAAAAAATAGTACAAAAAATAGATCATCTTAACAAACTATTAGGTTAAACCTGCCATAAAATGTGAGGAGGTAGTTTGTCCTTCCATTTATAATCCGTCAAAAGACTAGCAAAGAGTATTGTTAGGTTTGTAAATATATCTATATTAAGTCACACGAAGGTTTCATATAAATCAAGTACCTTCTTAGAAACCTTTCGTGAAAAAGAAATCATTCCAAACAAAACGACAGTAAATCATTTCATGCTTTCAATTGTCAGAGTTGAACCTTCAGGCAGCAGGCAGGATAATAAAAGTTTGATGGACTACGGAGATTTTGAGATAATCTTTAAATATATATTTTTGCTTTCCACTAGAGTTGAATCATTTCTTAATTTCAATCAGAGATGATAATGATCTGTGAGCAGTATTCTAGCCTGTAGTTTTATAATTCAAATAATTCTTGAATGTGAATAAAAATATTTGTTTTTAATTGCTGGAGTTTTGGAGTTATAATGTTTGAAGATATTAATATCATCGAATCTTACAAAAAAAGCGAATTAAATACTTATTTTTTATTTCAAGTTGCCTAGTCAACCTGTTTTACAAGTACCTACAACTGATATAATAATAATAATAATTTATTACACGAAAAGTAACCGTTACAACATAGAAGTATCATAAGCTAACCTAAATAATGTACAACAAAGTGGGGGAACCTGTAAGAAATCAAATTCTTGAATAGGTTGAGAAGACGCAGGGTAATAGTAGATATGATACACAAGCATTATTTCAAATCTCTAGAAGTGATGCATGAACATACATTTTAAAAAAATACATTAAAAAACACAAGAAGAACGTACACTTGAGGTAAAAATGAAAAATATAACTAGTGTTTTATAGAGTAATTTTCATATATTAACACATGCATGGACAAAGCAATATATCTCAGAAAATATACAGGGCTTTTAATGATGAGCGTTAATTAGCCGTTTATGACAAACTATTCAACAGATCAACCTGAAAATTTCACAGTTTGCATAAATCAATATGACCTACACGCCTAAAATATTTCAGACGAAGCGGCGTTGTGGCTTCTACTATAAAGTAGCGGCTTCTTTGATTTTTCAAATGGAACACCCCGTATATAATATCATATTATGATTCATTATCACTTTGTCAACAAATTCATATACTATTTCCCTATACCTATCTATTACCGTTTAGAAGATATAAATTAATTTCTATATTTTTTTTACCAAACATGAACTTTTATAAATGCTGATAATCTTGAACTCTCTTGCACTAAAACGATCAAATTTGAAATGGAGTGGAGTGATACTATGAGGATCTTCACTCCGAGTCATATTTTCATTTGCCTCATACAGGACCTTCAAAAATGCAGATACTTTGATCTCATGAAAAAATGAGTGGAACTCAATTTTTTCAAATGGAACACCCTATATATTTCAACATTTTTGAGCTCTAAATCCAATTTTAGATCAACTTTGTTCAGATAATACTATTTCTACTTTGAATCGTTTTCGAGATAAACTGTTTCAAACGGAAACTGACGTGGTTTTCTTGCTCGTTTTTTTGAATTCATCACTTATTTTGGATATTCAACATTTTTTTTATACTTAGTAATATTTATTTTTGATCCAGTTTTTCAACTGTCTCAGATCAGTCAATTCGAAATTGGTATGTACCTACCTTAGAAAAAATTACAATGTGTATATATTGAGGTATTGGTCTCTAACGTACACACATTAATATTTTTTAATAGTATGCTTTGGAAAAATAAATAAACCAATTATTTAACGTCAGACTTTCATTGGTGGTTTTGACTGATTGTGATAGCTACCAATTATAATAGAATAATGTCAAGTTTAGGTTACAGTAATGAATATTTCTTGAATTTATTAATAATTTATGGTGAGTGCAATAGAATTGCAAGTAGAACATGCCGAGTATTTCATGAAAGATATCCACAACTTCCGAAGCCGAATAATAATGTGATAAATCGACTACTAAAAAACTGTAGGTTGAATGGAACCTTCCGTCCAAAAATCATTCGTAAGAAGACTTGAGTGGATGATGACAATGGTATAACAGTTTTGGAATACTTTCATGCATTTCCAAATGCTTATCTGCACGAGGCTGAAAGGGGGATAGGTATACCCTACGTGACAATTTGTCGAATTCTTAATAAGCATAAATGGCATCCCTATAAGTTCTACTGTGTCTAACATTTGAAAGAGACTGATTTACCTCGTAGAGTGGAATTCTTTGAATGGTTACTTGTCAAGACTCAAGAGGATGAACATTTCCTTGACAATATCATATGGACAGATGAGGCCAAGTTCACAAAAAATGAAGTTTTCTTCAATAGACACAACAGTCATTATTGGGCGCCAGAAAATCCCCATGTTGTCCGCCAAAGGAGTTTTCAAGAAAGATGGCAATTCAATGTATTTTGTGCCATAAAGAATGAGTCAATTTTTTATATCGAGTTTTATGATGATAATTTGAATGCATCAAAATATGAAGATTTACTGAGGAATGGAATTCAAATACGTGTATGGTACCAAATGGATGGTGCTCCACCCCATAATTCTCATTCAGTCAGCGAAGCTTTAACCGAAATCTTCGAAGACAGATGGATTGGTAATAATAGACCTTTTCGTTGGCCTCCTAGAACACCAGATGGCAATCCATTAGATTATTTCGTGTGGGGTTTCATTAAAAATATGGTTTACTCTACTCCAATAACAACAATGGAAGATATCAAATCGAGAGATGCAACTGCTTTCAATAGTTGACTCCAGACTTTATCAGAAGCGCTACACATGACAATCTTTTGAAGAGATTACATGTTTGTTTAAGTAGAGGTGGAGATGTGTTTGAACATATTCTGAAATACACTGACGATTAAATTAACTCATTTATGGGTTAATTTATGGGTTTATTATTTTCAGTTCGTGTTTCAGCGTTAATAAAACTATTGTTTGAAGAGAAGTTTCATTCGATGGTTGAGGAGTATTTTATTAATTATCTCTTTATTGTATTATCTGTGACTAATTGAGAAACATCAAACGAAATCTGTTTTACAAAAATGAGTGATGAACAAGGAAACCATGTCAATTTCCGTTTGAAACAGTTTATCTCGAAAAAGGTTCTAAATAGAAATAGTATTATCTGAACAAAGTTAATCTGAAATTGGATGTAGAGCTCAAAAATGTTGAAATATACAGGGAGTTACATTTGAAAAAATTGAGTTCCACTCATTTTTTCATGAGATCAAAGTATCTGCATTTTTCGAAGACCCTGTATGAGGCAAATGAAAATATGACTCGGAGTGAAGATCCTCATAGTATCGCTCCACTCCATTTCAAATTTGATCAATTTAGTGCAAGAGAGTTCAAGATTATCAGCATTTATGAAAGTTCATGTTTGGTAAAAAAAATATAGAAATTAATTTATATCTTCTAAACGGTAATAGATAGGTATAGGGAAATAGTATATGAATTTATTGACAAAGTGATAATGAATCATAATATGATATTATATACGGGGTGTTCCATTTGAAAAATCAAAGAAGCCGCTACTTTATAGTAGAAGCGACAACGCCGCTTCGTCTAAAATATTTTAGGCGTGTGGGTCATATTGACTTATGCAAACTGTGGAATTTTCAGTTTGCCAGAAACGGCTAATGAACGCTCATCATGAAAAGCCCTGTATATCATGGAATGGGTTTATAATAAGAAGGGACTTCACTGTTGACCGAAGTGCTATATCATGAAGGCGTTTTCGATTGATAAATGTATATCAACCCTCGAGGTCGATTTGATATAACCTTTCAACTCATTTTTGAATTGTTCGATATTCTGTGATATATTGCGGAAGGCGCCCGTAGAGATTCGGACCCAAAAATTTTAAATTCTTCTGCCCAATAGACTTTGAAGCTGGAGGAGGCAATTAAGTAATGTATTTCTGTCTTGTGTTATAGAGGTGTTCATTAGTTATCAGAGTGGATTTAGTTTTATGCTGTTCAACATTCAAATTGAGAAAAAAAGCTGTGTAGGGTCTAAGATTTCAGTTTCTAAAGTATATCAAAATTGAATATAATAATATCATCTTCATTATCTTCTAATACTTTTAAAGCAAATTAATCAGGAACAGTTCATTTATTATATGAAGATAAAAGGCGCAGTTCAATTTACATGATGACAAGTCATCATTCAATTGCTCTTGTTCTGATGATGATACAATAAATATGAGATAAAACACAACAGTAACTAAATCTGAGACATAACATAAGAAAATATTGGTTTTGTTTCACGGCAATAAGTGACTAAGTACATTAAATACTTCCTTGAAGGATTAATAATAATAACATCGCATTAGCTTATCTTGCATTTGCTCCGATGCCTTGCAGCAACAAGTGAGAAATAAGCCGATTTAGCGGCAGACAAACCAAGATCCTTGTATGATATTCTCACTGCAAAACACCCTGGAGCTAGAGCTTTTTATTGTGGGTTACAATGTGATCGGCGAATTTGAGTTTATTGTCAATTATTACCCCCAAATATTCAGTACTAGGTCTGTTTTCAATTATCCTGTCCGCGTCCTGTGTTGGTAAAGGAATGCTGTCAATAAAGCAACGGAATGATATTAAATTTGTTTTGGAAACATTGAAAGACAGCAGATTAGAGTCGCACTACTTTTTATTTTTTTTTATATCTGCACTTATATTCTCGTGGAGATTACATGAAGTTTTATCACGACTCGATATTGTGGTGTCATCAGCAAATAGGGTAAATTTTCTTTTTATATCGATAGATGCTAAATCGTTTATGTATAGCAGGAAAAGTATCGGTCCCAGTATTGAACCTTGTGGTACACCATTTTTTATTTCGCCTTCTGATGAGGATGATGATGTTTTCACAATCTGAATAATAATTCGTGAAAAAGTTACAGTGGTCAACTATCTACTTTTGGTTCTGCGACAACTAGATTCAACAAAAACTACCAGTGCAAAAAAACTAACAGTGTCGTCCATTTCAAAACGTTTACAACTTATTAAATAAATTCTACAAATTTCTGGCTCCGGACATCTTCAATAATGTAAGGAACGCTTTCGAAAGTAGACTGTATTATTGTATGGAACTGGATGGAGGTCATTTTGAACACTTGATCCTTTGATTGTATTGCCATTGATATTACTTTTGTTGATTTCCTCAATAAAATGCGCGACAGCTAATAAAATGTTTAACATTCAATTTGTCAATAACGAATGAACCAGTTTCGAAGAAAATTACAAAAATAATAGAGGGACAAAAGTTCTTTTAAATGATATATCACTTGACGCCCATGCCACTGAAATAAATAGAGGAGGGAAGTTTTTGACACATCAGAAGAGTCTCCGTAGAAATAAAAATTTATGTGTTCTTTAAAATTTTCGAGTACACGTGAATACATTAGGAATATAAAATGAATAATATAACAATTTCTTCTAGAAGTTTCATTTGTTCAATTTGTTTTTCTATTCCAATCGTCTTTTTTCTTGTGTGCTGTTGAACGGAATTATAATTATTGAAGAGTATTATTGATGATAGAAGGTTTTGACTGTTTATTTTTCCATCTTCTTACGAAAAATGAATCAATGTCATATCATCCGTGACAAAGTTGCAATAACATGAATTAATCGTGTGTCGGGACACTTGAAAACAAAGATTTGACGATTTGAAATTTTGCCAGTATCCCAAATCAAAGAAACAAACTCGCAAACGGCATCACAAAGAGTTCCTCTCCGAGAAATCGTGATTCGTAAACGAAATTGGAAGTCAAACCACTGATGTAACTTGATATATTGAGAACTACGGTTCATGACCGCCTTTATTCAGCTTCCATTCAGATTCGACAAAAGACCTTTTTTTAAGAAAACAGAAGATCTCTGTTCGCCTTTGTCGTAGTACACCCATATCCGCTTTATTAAAAAACAGCGGTACTATCACTGTCATTATATTTCCTAATGATTACTATTAACAATGAGTATCGTTCGGTATGGATTAAGTGTTATTGTGACCATTTTATTCGGTCTAGTTGATACAATGGGAGATTAAGGTTTATATCAACATAATCGCTTTACTTGAAATGATTTAAAGGGTTTCATGTGGAATCTACTTTGGCTAGGTAGGATTTCAACAGCTGCCATAAGAATATTGTGGATACATTATGCTTATTATCACCTCTTCTTTGTACTTTTCCAACAAAATTCCTATATAATTGTCTCCGAATCATAATAAGTAAATGAGTAGATGAAAATAAACTGTTTAGTTGATCAAAAAGTCATTCATAGAAACTGTGTTCATAATACCTATTCTCTGAATTCTAATTCTATAATGCTCAAGGCATTTGCACAGTATTTTTTTTCCGATTGGCATCGAATGTCAATTTTAGTGACATTTATTGATCATGGAAATGCCATTTTCAATGCATTAAAAAAGGTGTTGAAAATTTATTTTTTTGGAATCTTGCTCCGCTTAAGCACCCGAACAAAAAAACACTGTAATGAATTATTTACAAAACAAAGTTACTGCAGGTACATTTTTGGGAAAAATATACTTAACCATGAGCAGATACGGGGTATGTTAAAAGGTGAATGTTCAAATTTCGCGGGATTCCATTTTTTCCGCTTCAGTGGTTCAGTGGTTCAGAGAGATAACCGTTTGGCGGGAGTTGGCCATTTTTCGCTTGATGATGGGTTTCCATATGTTGCGTATTTCTACGCTGGCTTGGCTGAATACGTTGTTGGACAACATGTATACGGCTTCCTTGAATTTTCTCCTAAATCAATGTTCCTCTCTGTGTAAGATATCAGCTTGGGACCACACGATGTTGTGCTGATGGGTCCAAACATGGTCTGCTATTCCTGATTTGCTGGTTTCCCCTCGCTGTATGTGTTTCTTGTGCTCGGCAATGCGAATATCCAATAGCCTATATTGATGAAACTAAGAGGCCATTGAATGTTAGCTTTGCCAAGCACAAGAAACACACACAGCGAGGGGAAACCAGGAAATCAGGAATAGCAGACCATGTTTGGACCCAAGCTGAGATCTTACACAGAGAGGAACATTGGTTTGGGAGAAAATTCAAGGAAGTCGCATACATGTTGTCCAACAACGTATTCAGCCAAGCCAGCGTGTAAATACGCAACATATGGAAACCCATCATCAAGCGAAAAATGGCCAACTCCCGCCAAACGGTCATCTCTCACTGAACCAGTGAAGTGGAAAAAATGGGAAGCGGAAATAAGTGAAAGTACTCGAACGACCCATAAATAGTCATCTCTCGGAGATACTAACAATCGAAATGTCGTGAACTAACTTGGCTTGAAATCTCTTAACTTTTTCATTTTATTTTTCTCTTTATTTTCATTTTGTATTTCTTTATTTTTTGTTCAATTGTTTCATTTTTACTTGTATTTTATTTCACTATTATTTTATTTCAGGTTTTTTTGCTTAATATAATTGTTATTTACATCTATTTATTTTTAATTCTTCTTTTTTAGTTGTCAGGGATTTCAAATCATTTTATACAGGGTGTTCCTTAAACACATGCTAATATTCAAGGAGGTAATTCTTAGACCCATTTTAAGAAAAAAACTTCCTATGGACGTATGTCCTAAACGCCTTAACTTTTGAGATACAGGGTGGCAAAGTTTTCAAAAATAATCAGTTTTTTAATAATAACTGAGATAATTTTGTAGACATCTTTGGCATATTTGGTACATATGTTTCATGCCTCAAGGCGCATTTTCTGATGTACACAAATTTGTATTTTTTCAAACAGTGGCATCCCTACGGGTTTCGCATTGAATATTTTTGGGGAAAAAGTACTACGCCAATGTTTTCTTTTCAAAATAAAATAATTTTTAAAATCCTCATTTATTTTTGAGAAAATTTGATCTCCTGGTATTTCTTTGTCCGACGCACGATTTTCACTCAAAAAAATCAAAATCGACAGAAAGCAAATTAAGAAATTAGATCAATTCTGAAATGAATGAGAATCTGAAAATTGCTTCATAACGCATTACCAATTCCCTAATAATATTTGAAAACATATTCTGCAAAAAAATAAATTTTTCACAAAACGAGTTTTATTTTATTTTGTGACAGTAAGTCTAAACGAATAGCACAAATTTGTTAATTAGTAATAATACCAAAACTGATTATAAAAATTGTTGGAAGTGGCCACCTGCACTTAGTATGCATGCTTCCGCCCTTCTACGCATGGAATTACGCACCCGTTCAAATATTCCCGGCGTATTTCGTATAGTTTCACACGAGGCAACTATTCGCTCTCTATTAACGGGAGTTTCATATACAAGAGTTTTAAGGTGACCCCATAAAAAAAAATCTAAACTGTTGAGATCGGGGGATCTTGCTGGCCATTGCTGAGGTCCTCCGCGACCTATCCAACGATTAGGATAAACTGTATTTATATGGTTTCGGACAATTACACTGAAATGAGCAGAGGCGCCATCGTGCATGTACCATATTCGATTCCTTAACGCAAGTGGCACATCTTCCAATAACCCAGGTAAGTCTTCTTCGAGAAAGTGTGAATAAGAACGACCATCAAGGCGTCCTGGTAGAAAAAATGGGCCTATTAGATGATCACCTATAATTCCTGCCCATACATTAACCGAAAATTGGTGTTGGAAATGGGTTTCGGTTATTGCATGGGGATTTTCTTCAGCTCATAAATGATCGTTATGGAAATTTTGAATGGCATTCCGAGAAAAATTTGCTTCGTTTGTGAACAAAATTTGTGTCTCAAACTGCGGATTTAGTGCAATACTTTGTAGATACCACTGACTGAAGTTCACACGCTGTGGAAAATCTCTGGGGAGTAATGCCTGCACTCTTGAAATATGGTATGGGTATAACAAAAAATCAACCAAAATACGCCAAACAATTTGATGACAAATATCCAGAGTTCTAGCGATCTTCCTCGTACTCGTCTCAGGATGTTCCTCAATTTCTTGCAGCACCGCTTCCTCAATTTCAGGAGTTCTTACTACACGAGGTCTACCTTCCGGAGTCCCTTTCTTGAAACTACCAGTTTTCCCAAGTCGACGATGAATAATTGAAAAGGTTCGGCTATCTGGTAAGGCACGATTAGGATATCTTTCCTGATAAATGCGCCTGGCTTTTGTTGCATTACCATCGGCAAGGCCATATACGTAATGCATTTGCGCCATTTCCGCATTCGGATAATTTACCATATTTACTGATATTCAGAAAAACAGCGGACTACCAAAATAACTTCAATAACACTTCAAAATTAATCAAAACGCGCTGTGACAGTTTTTAACACCAACACCTTACTTTAAACCAACATCAATATTAGCTACTGCCGTTTGTACATACAGAGAATTCGTTTTTTATTGCTATGGTGGGTACGCTGTTTTTTCTGCTTTTAATCTTTAAAAGAAATCACATATCGACAAACTCCATATTTCCAAGAGGTGCAGTAAATAAATTCTGCTACACGTCATTTATTCCAGGATAACTGAATTTATGTTTTCAAAAATTATTAAGCGGTGCTGCGTTATGACGTAATTTCAATTGAGAACAGTGCATATGACAACAAACAAATACCTTTTAGATCCTCAATTATTTTGCAACAAATCTGATCTCTTAGTTTGCTTTCAGTCGATGCACGATACCGCATCAGATTTTTAAGGAATTTATCCTTAAGTAAAGCGATTTTTAATTTTTTGAGCGAAAACCATGCGTCGGACAAAGAAAACTCAATAAATCAAATGTGCTCAAAAATGTATGGAGATTGCAAAAATAATTTTTAATTCAAGATAAAGCAGTGGCGTAGTATTTTTTTCGCCAAAAATATACATTTCAAAACTCGTACGTACGCCACTGGCAGAGAAAAATTAAGAAAATTGTACATCAGAAAATGCGCCTTGAGGCATGGAACATATGTACCAAATATACCAAAGATGTCTACAAAATTATCTCAGTTATTATTAAAAAACTGATTAATTTTGAAAACTTTGCCACCCTGTATTTCAAAAGTTAAGGCGTTTAGGACATACGTCCATGGGACGTTTTTTCCTTAAAATGGGTCTAAGAATTACCTCCTTAAATATTAGCATGTGTTTAAGGAACACCCTGTATATTAGACAATGGAAGTCCGAACTAGTGAAATTCATCATGAAACATTGTCAATCACCTTCAAACAAATGAAAGAATTTGCATCTAATTTTGTGTAAAAAATAAAATTAAGTGCTCAAAAACACTTGAAATGTTGACAGTGGCATAAGGAGATTGTACTTTGAGCCCTGGACGCCTAAGCACATCAACAACCTATGAACATGAACATCGAATCATTATTAGAGAAGTTACTGAGGATGTCGGCATATCGGTTGTCTCATGAAATTAATATTTTTGGAAATTTCGGACATGAAGCGTGTGGCAGCGAAGTTTGTTCCAAAATTGCTAAATTTGACCAAAAAACCATCCCATGAGCACCGCTCAAGAATTATTGAATGCCGTCAACAGCGATGCTTAAAAGAGTCATAATTGGAGACGAATCTTGGCTTGTGATATCGAAATTATAGTCCAATCATCTCAATAGAAGAGCCCAAGAGAGCCAAGACCAAAAAAAGCACGCCAAGTTTGATTAAACGTCAAGGTTTCGTTTACTGTTTTCTTGTATTACCGTGGCTTGTGAATTATGAGTTCTTGCCACATGTTCGTATTGTCAGGGTCGCGAAAAGTTATACAAAAAAAACGTCTGGTATTCTGGGAAAACAAGTCATTGATTTTGCATAATGATAATGCATCTGTTTGTTCGTATTTTTTAGCCAAAAACAACACCGTAATCATGTTCCGGCCACCATATTTACCAGATTTGCCCCCTGCGATTTTTGTCTCTTCCCAAGAGGTCGGAGAGATTCATGAAAGGACCGCGTTCTGAGACGATAGAGGAAAAAAATCTGTTAAAATCTGTTTTTCCGTCAACCAGCTGGCGCCCCTCTACGAATAAGTCTCAAGAGTCGAAACTTGTACGAGCTAAGGACTAACGAGGTCTTACCTTTGAACGTGTGATTCCTAACATGGGTTGGACGATAGCAAGTGAAAATCGATCGTCCGGCCTTGCAGTTCGACCCACCGATTCGCACAGCGTACGGGTGTAGCTTGAGAAAAAATAGGAATTGATGAATAAATAAATATTTTTTAGAGAAACATGGAAATTCGCCTTATTTTTTGAAGAGACCTCGTATGTAATCGACAAGATGTCACAGAAAAGAAATATTATTACTCTGCGTTTACCCCTTTATTGATGCGGACCTAATCCCTCTGAACTTGTTTTGGCTCAAGTAAAGCTGTTCGTTACAAAAATAAACATGACTTTCAAAATGAAAGATGTAAAAATACTCATTGAGGAGTCCTTAAAAAATTTCGATTCCTAAAAATGGCCAAAACGTATTCATGTTATAAACGAAGAGAACAACAAGTGGAAATTGACCATTCAGTTGAGAAAGTTGTAGAATCTTCAATCATAACATCCAACAAAGATTCATCATAACCATAACTTTTGCTTATACCTAATATCTTCTCAAATAAGTGTACCTATTTATTATTATGTAAATATTTTAAATTGAAATGTAACAAGGATATTGTGTATAAATATTATCAGAATATCGTGTGTTATAGTTATTAGTTTTAACAAGTATTTTTAAACGAATACCCTAACGAGCGCCACTGCAGGTAATAAAACGACCCGAACGATCATGAACTCTTTTGTTCGCGATACAAAAGTAGGGCAATGTATTATAAAAATGGACACCAATATCTCTTGGCACAATCATGTCGTTGGAATTGCAAAGGCTGCTTCTCAAAAGCTTGCAACACTGTTCCGAACCAGAAAACTGTACACACCTCAGCAACCTTTGATGCTTTGTAAATCAGATCAGATCTTCTTACTTTCACGGGAAGTGTTCAAGTGATTCGGCATATTTGATTCTACCAAGAGCGGTACATATTAGAAATACGCGACGGACTGTGACTGCTCATCGTTTTGTTGTTCAATTCAGAACACCTCGAACTTCACTGTTTAAAAACTCTTCCATTTGGAGAACTACGTTTATGTGGAATAAATTTCCCGAGAACGTTATTTCAAATGAATTTAATATTCAGCGATTCAAATCTAACGTGAATCGCTCCTTTCGCATAGGCACCGCTGTTAGAGCCACTCAGATGTAGCAAATCAAAATTCAATCACAAAATTTTGTTTGAGCACTCTGTTAGCGTTCTGCATTCATGATGGGCATTTTTCACTTTTCACCATTAGGAGACACAGCCTAACTATTACAGTAGAAGTAAACGATATTGTGCACTTTAAAAATTGACGGCACTCTCAAAGGCCAAAAGAACCTATACATAGAAATGAACCAGCAGCGAACTACTCCACGTAGACTGTACACTTGGCGGTTCGTATTGGATAATGTTTACTAACCGAGTTTTATAATTGGCTGAAGAGTCATAAAATTGAATTTGAAGTCATGTTACGGTGACGAACAGAAATCGGGAATGCGGGGATGGTTATCGCCGTCGTGTTCAGTTCAGGAACTGATCGCGATTTGAGTGTTGAAATTCGATATTGGTGAAGTTATAATGTGGTATCCTTGGACAAGTACTAATAGTAATAACGAGTGTGATTACACAGACTTTTTCCTGTGTAGTGATTCCAATAGCGCTGGTGAACACACTATTACAAGCAACATCAGTTTTGACCGAAATTCCTTTCTCAACTGTATACGTAAAATAGTCAAAAACAAACCTTATGAACGCAAGACGCGACGTGATCCAGGATTACAAAAACCTTTAGATATTCATCTAATAAAATCATTGAAAAAAACAATATACGACTGTTACAAAAGCAATGAGATTTCTTCAACTGAAATCATAAGGAAGAAATTGAATACTTCCGGCCATAACGTAAACTGCTGAGACAAAACTCTTCAGATTTGAATAAAGAAACTAGGATTTAGATTTAAAATGATAAAACAAACCCAAGTAGTTATGGAAAGCAGAAGAATAGTGGAATTGCGTAACAAATACTTAGAACAAATAACTAAATTTAGACAAGAACAACGGCAAATTTTCTATTTGGACAAATCTTGGGATGACACTCACGACACACTTACGAAAGTGTGGACTGATGGTTCGACAATGTATACGCCTAGCATGCATGCAAACAAAGGATCGCGACTAATCATTGTGCGTTGCGGAGGAAGTGAAGAATGGGTTCCGAATTCTTCGAAATTATGTGGAAAAAAACTTGAGGACGGCAATGTTGACTATCATAAAAACATGGAAGCTAATATTTTCGAGGAATGGTTTGAAAGCACATTGATCACAAATTTGGAAGCGAATAGTTCTGGACAACGCTTCCTATCATCAAAGTACTGAATAAAAATTCGAGGAAAGATGAAATACAAAGTTTTTAATGAATAACAATACCAATACTATACCAAAAATCAACTACTTGAAGTTTCACAGATAAACACATTTGAAAAAGTGTATGCCTTTGAGAGTATTGCTGAAAAGTATGGACACACAAGTATGGGAAAATTGAAACAAAGCATCAGGCGTGAAAATAATTTTCCAGAATTTGATGAGAAGGTGTTGAAGAAGAAGTATCTAATATTACCGAAGAAGACTGCCAGAAAAGGATTAAAAAAGTAATTTTAGTTGAAAAAGACTACATGGGGACTGAACACTTCTATATTAATGGTGGAAATGAATTCATTATTGATTCAAATGACGACAGTGATAGTGAAACAGAGAATATTGAAAAGGAATTATCAGAAGCTCTCAAAGAAAGTTAGTGTTTGTGATTCTAATATAATCAGAAATGGTTATTGGGAGCTGTTGGAAGGTAGGTTGCACTATATCGTTTACTTGAACTATACTTACTTATTCATACAGAGTAGTCGAACAAAAAGTATGCACCTTGCTTTTCTCCTTTTTTTGCCACTTAACGCAAAAATGCTCGGACAGATCAATTTTGCTTTCGAGGGGGATACATTTGAGATGTATTTTTCTACCTGTGCCTTCAACCCCTTAGCGAGGGTGAGTAACAACCCTAAAATTTTAAATGGAAAGTGGGGTCAAGTGATATATCATTTGAAAGGGCACAAAATTATCTTTCCAATGATACCTAATTTGTTGTATTTCACTCAAACATGTAGGTATTATGAAGAAAAACAACTACAACCCAGCACTTTCAAATGTGTAATTGACTTAGTAGAATCCTACTTCAGCAAGTGCTGAAAATGTGACCTATTTGCTTCCATACAATAATACAGATTTTGTACGAATCTATTCCTAACATTCTGTAGCATATCAGGTGTTATACTTCTGCACTCTGCTGTAATTCGTTGGCGAAGATCTTCTACGGACTCAGGCTGCGTAGCAAAACATTTATTTTTCAAGTATCCCCAAAGGAAAAAGTCTAAAGGCGATAAAACAGGTGACCTGGCAGGCCATTCGATGGGGCCTCTCCTTCCAATCCATCGTCCAGGAAACCAGTCATCTAAAAACTCTCTTACCGGAGCAACATAGTGAGGAGGTGCTCCATCTTGCTGGAAATGAAGCCGATCATCATTATGATTTTGGCCATTTTCAATTATTTCTGTTATGAGAGGATCAATTATATCTTCAAGCATGTTCAGGTAGACCCCACCAGTTAAATTCCCAGGAATAAAAAGTGGCCCTACGATATGACTACCTAATATGCCACACCAGACATTGATTTTTTGAGGGTACTGGGTATGGACCTCTCGGAATAAGTATAACTTACTGTCATCCCAGTAACGGCAATTATGCCTATTCACAGCTCCATTAAAAAAAATGTACTCTCATCGGAAAAGCACGTGTTGAATGATAGGTGCGCATCATCAATTATTAGCTGGCTCAGTTGTTCACAAAATTGCAGCCTTCTATCATCTTCATTGAGTTCCTGTACTAATTTAATTTTGTACGGATGAAATTTATAGGCTTTTAATATCCGTATTATGGACGAACGGGAGACACCTGAGGCTGCAGCAAGCTGACGGGTACTTTGAGTATGATCCAATTCAACATGTCCTAAAACAACGACTTCCACTGCTTCATTTCTGATCGGTTTCCGTGTCTGGTGTTTCACATCACAGACAGATCCGGTATCGACAAACTTTTGGACTAACTTGGTAAAGTACGAATCATTGACATTTTTCCCGGGATGACTGTTATTAAAGAGGCGAGCAGTGAGTCTAACACAACTATTATGTTGATAATAAAGTTTAACAATTTCAACTCGTTCCAAGAATGGAATAAACCATTTTTACAGTAAAGTTGAAATAATTTCAAAAGCAACCGAACTGAATCAATGAACGTTTGCCTAAATTCTTTTTGTACACTTATCTGCTGTTGTTATTTGAACCAAAAAATGCATGAGAGAAATTGAGGAATGTAGTAGTGATAAAAATGCCGTTTTTTTCCGCATTTTCATTAACACCAAAAATATCGAGTAAATATTCTTGCTTTTTTTATAACTATTCAAGTAAATACAACAAATTAGGTATGATTGGAAAGATAAAGATAATTTTGTGCCCTTTCAAATGATATATCACTCGACCCCACTTTCCATTTAAAATTTTAGGGTTGTTACTCACCCTCGCTAGGGGGTTGAAGGCACAGGTAGAAAAATACATCTAAAATGTGTCCCCCTCAAAAGCAAAATTGGCCTGTCCGAGAATTTTTACGTTAAGTTACAAAAAAAGGAGAAAAGCAAGGTGCTTACTTTTCGTTGGACCACTCGATATAATCACTTCAATAGGTTGGTAAACTAATTTTCTGATGCTTCTCTCTACACCGGTGGTCAGGTTGATTAAATCAATTTCTACCTTTTCATGAAGAATACTGGAGTTTAACTCCAACACCAAACCGTTATTTTCAACACCTCGACACCTGTTTGAATTACCAAGTGATCATTTTCAAAAATAAGATTGAATCTTCCTTAATATTTCTCTTGAAGATAATCACTTGGTGATCGAAACACGTGTCGAGGTATTGAAAATAACGATTTGGTGTTGGGATAAAATTCCAGTAATATTCATCACTACACCAAGGGTTCCAAACGGTGCATCACATCTTCCTTTTTATAAAAAGGAACAATCATATACGTAATCTCCCACTTTCATTCCAATCGTGAGAAACACCGTTTTCCATTTGTCAAATTCAAAATTTTGCTTCTGTTATAACTTCTCTCAGTATATTTTATTCAATATGTAGTTTCTAGTTCTACTTCGGAAATTTAATCATTCATTTGATATCAACTATTTCGAGAACGTAAAAAGAATCATTATTCAACTATACCGTGCAAAATCTTACTTTCCTGGCGTAAAGCCATCGTGTTCATAAAACTGACTCTCCAGTCTTGTGAAGACATTTCAAAATTAATGTGAACGTTAAAAATTACAATGGCAAAGGCTAAATGTACAAAGGAGCTCGTAAATAATCGATATATTTCACTGGAACAGCGCAACCATTAAATGTGAAATTTCACAATTTATTATTTTGAATTACAAGCCAAGGCATTGCCATGGTATTTGTAGCGCAAATACTCGGATGTGCTTATACGAGTATATTTTCTCATAAGTTTCTAATCAGGTTCAACATACAAAGTGTATTCTACTTCCTGATTGGTTCATTATCGCGTTTCCCGAAACTAATATTTTCAGGGGAGATTAACTTTCGGGGAAAAAAGGTTTCGGCTCTCTACTTCTCCATGATTATAGAAAAATATGGGAATCTCCCAAAGTTAAGAAAATCTTAACAAAGGTGTGTATCATTATTAGCCCCAATCAACACGGTTTCATGAAAGGACGTTCAACCACCACGAATCTTCAATCATTCAATGTATTCAGTTTCAGACTGATGTCATCTATACTGATTTTTCTAAAGCGTTCGACAGACTTGATGTTAGTATCCTGCTCAACAAGCTTCCGACTTTTGGGTTATCCAATGAATTAATTACCCTCTTCAAATCGTACTTTTACAACCGTAAGCAGTACGTCCAACTCAATTGTCTCAAGTTTATCGAATATATAGCCACATCTGGTGTACCACAAGAACCAAATCTAGGACCCCCTACTGTTCAATATGTTCATTAATGATATCGGAGCTGAGATTGATGTCAATTTCCTTTCATACGCAGATGACTTGAAACTCTATCACAATATAACATGTTCTAATGATTGCGAATGTCTCGCCCTGAATTTAAATCGCGTTGCTACATGGTGTCGGAAGAATAGTCTATCTCTCAACATATCCAAATGTAATGTAATGTCTTACTCACTGAAAACACACTTGAATTTACACAACTACGTCATAAACAATCAAGTTCTGGAGCGTCCTGACACATTCACTGATCTAGGTGTTACTTTTGATTCATCTCTCTCTTTCAATAAACATATTGACACTACTCTAACAGCAGCTTATCGCATGTATGGATTCTTAGTTAGAAATACAAAAGAAATACAAAAGCTTCAACATTGAAATTACTTTATTTCAATTTTGTTCGATCTAGGCTGGAATATGCGTCTGTCGTGTGGAGTCCCTACTATCAGGTTCATATAAATCAACTAGAAGCCTTACAGAGGCGCTTCCTGAAATACACACATCGAAAAAGTCTAGGGATATTTTTATAACTTACTAAATATCATAAAAATAAATGCATGAGGTTGTTTAATTTCGAGGGAGTTTTTAAAACCCAGCGAGAAGAACATTCTCCGCAAAAACATTCTCTTATCACCTCTACATATAAAGTTAGGCCTCATGAAACATGAAACAGTTTGCAAAGGCATTGCCTAAAGATGGACCTTGTTTCAAGTCTCTCTGTCAGAAATTTCCAAACCTTTCAGAGGCTAAACTTCAAGAAGGCGTCTTTGTAGAACCCGACATTCGAAAAATGATATTCGACGTAAACTTGAAAAAATGCAAAAGACCCAGAATATCGTACCATTGTAGCTAACATGTTAAAGAATTTAAAAAAAACTAGGATGTTTGATGAGCCAGAAAGTCCACTTCTTGAACAGCCATCTTGATTACTTTCCGGAAAATTTGGGAGATGTTAGTGAGGAGCAGTGTGAGTGTTTTCACCAAGATATTAAATTGATGGAAAAACGTTAGCAGAGCTGCTGAAATATCAACATGATGGGAGACTACTGTTGGTCATTTCACCATGAAGCTCAACAAGCGGCACATCGCAGGAAAAGCTACACAAGAAACTTCAAAGAAAAAGAGAAAGGAAGTATAAACCAATGCCATCTGACTGCCAACACTGTATTTCACTGATCGTGTACGACGAGTCAGAAGAAGTTTTAGCTGACAAATGTAAAAATGTGGTACAGAAAATTACCAATTGGTGTGGAATGAATTCTTTATTTCTCAACGCCGATAAAACGCAACTGATAAGATTCCACAATCACCAAAAACAATGCCCTGATATGCGAATCAGAACAGGCAACATAATACTTGAAAATTCAGAAGAAACAAAATTTCTAGGTTTCACTATCGATTCGTGCCTGAATTGGAGAAAACACTGTGAACTTCTAATTGGTAAATTAAATTCCTTCAAAAATATAAGGAATTTCTTGACGAATCAACAATTACTTTCTTTATATCACTCACAGGTTACATCCAGGCTGAGTTATGGCATATGCATGTGAGGTAACTCTACATTGGCATCTGAAGTATTCATAGTGCAGAAACGGATTTTGCGAATACTGGCTGTAGTTAACAGCACCTTTTCTTGTAGGAGTTTATTCAGGCAGTTTAGGGTTATGACTCTTGCAAGTCTTTATATTTTTGAATCATCTTTATATACTTTTAAGAATGAAGATAAGTTCTTACTGAACTCAAATATCCATAATGTGAATACGAGGCAAAAATCAAATTTTCATGTTCCGTACTGCAAGTACAAAATTTCATCAGACTCGCCATCTGTTATGGGAAAAATAATTTTTAATAAGCTGCCAAAATACATAAAGGAGGCACGGCACCGTTGATGATTTCAGTAGAGAGTTGAAAAAAATTTTATTTCAAGAATGTTTTTTATAATTTGGCCGAGTTTTTTCTTTTTTAATTTATGACGATTGTAAATGTATTTTAAGATTGAGACTTTTTTACTTATGATCTGTTGTTACTTATGATCTTATTTATATTTTAATAATAATTTATATGTATTAATTTATATGCACATATATGTACATTTATAGTGCGTGTGCTCATGATTTCATGTGTGAAATTTGACGATTCCTATACATGTATATGTCTAATGGAAAATATAAAGATTATTATTATTATTATTATTTTTTCCACCGTAGTGTGCGCTGGTCATGCCCTATCCTCCGAAGCCCCGATACATTCGGGAGGGCGCTCCAGAATAATCAACCAATGACCACTCCCCACACCGTGGGGTAAGTGATCATTGGGTCCGAGAATCATTTGCCCTGAGCAAGCGCAGTGAGCCAAGAATGACAGCCTTCTGCATCTGTGCGGCTAAGATTTCTGCCTTAGTGCGGCAAGCCGGTATGATTTTAAGATTAGAGAGTAGAGAGGACATCATTCCACCAAGGACTCCAATAATCAGAACAACCATCTTGACAGAGTGATCTGGATAGAGTCTGCGGAGTTCGAAGAGAAAATCTCAATATTTTATCCGTTTTTCCTCCTCTTTTTGACGATATTCGTCTCGCCAGGAGCTGAAAACCTCACGACAAATATAGTTTTGGTCTGGTGGTCGAGAAGGACTACATCAGGCTTATTAGCTTGTATGAGCCTGAGGGTGGGGAACGAATAGTTCCAATAAATTCGGCACTTCTCGTTCCCCACAACGGATTCAATATCCCCCGGAGCATAGGGCAACACCGGTGTCTCGTCAATACCGCAAGAGTGCCGTAGATGGTAATATAGCACTCTTAGGGCCGCGTTATGTCGATAGATATAGGCCGAGACCGCATATGCTGGACATGCTGATAGCAAGTGCATTAGGGTCTCGGGCGCCTCGCGGCAGGCCCTGCACCTTGTGTCAGTAACCTCTATATCCATCACGCGACTGCGGTAGACTAAGGTGTTGAAGAAACCATCCTGGCAAGCCATGAACCCCTCAGTTTTCGACTTCAGCCCACTCGACCTGAAAAAAGCGAACGTCAGGCGCTTTGATAAGCCAAGGTCTCCAATGTTATTGACGAAGACCCCATGCATTGGCTTATCCTTGTGTCTCCGCAGAAGTAAGGTGATCTCTGCGGCTTTTATCTGAGCTTTTTGCTGAACGGGTTCCAACTCGGTGACAGAGTTGTAGTCATCTCGTTCAGAGTCTCCTTAGGGCAGCTGCTCGGGCAGCTGCCCTAAGGAGAAAAGCTCCAATTCCTGCTCTCTCTCATGGTCGCGGACCATGCAGAGAAGGGGATCCGAACTCCTGACGACTTTACAGGCTGTATCCAGTACCATTCTGTCATGTAGACACTCCAAACTCAAAAGTCCACGGCCTCCCTGTTGTCGGGGGAAGTACAACCGTGGAACGGACGATTTGGGATGCAAACTCCTATAGAGATGCATCATTTTTCGGGTCTTTACGTCGAGTTGATACAGCTCCTCCCGAGTCCACTTCACTACTCCAAACGAGTAGAGTAAGATTGGATTGGAGTTTTTGACTGCAGTTACCTCTTGTGAGTGGCGTTGTTCCACCCCGAGGTAAGTATACGTCTATTCGGCATCCAGATGGTGTAAGATGCTTCCATCTACGAGCTGCACATCCTCTCCGTAGTCCTCGCATCGTCCTCTTTTGAGATGAACCATTGCACATTTGTCTATCCCGAATTTCATACCGATAGCATGCATGTACTCTTCCACCACCCTCAAGGACTGATGGAGATCCTTCTCTCCAGAGGCATAAAGTTTAAGATCATCCATATAAAACAGATGGGTGACCTTGTGCTTCCGGTTTCCGGGGGTGCCACAGTTATCGAGTATTTCTGAGCGCAACGGATAATGGCAATAGTGAGATGCAGAATAGAAGGGGGCTGAGGGAATCACCCTGAAATACACCCCTTCTGAAAGTGACCCATCCTGTTTGAATTCTTGCTTGACCAGATGTTATGGTGAAGCGAGTTCGCCAAAGTGGTATCAGTTGTTCAATGCATTTCACTATGTTGTCGGGTACCGCAAGGCATCTGAGCAGGCCAGGCCATAGAGAGGTTACGCTTATATTGTATCGAGTCCTGCGTTACACATCTATCGATGAGCAGGTTCTCTTTACATCCAGCGACTCTCTTCGACCCTCTCTGCTCATATATCAGTTCGAACACTCGGTCAACTGCGGTGAGTATTCGTGTGTATAAGATGCTTGTTAATAACTTATAACACGAATTCAAGCATGTTATCGGTCTGTAATTCTTAGGAATCGACAAATCTCCGCTTTTGGGGATGAGAACGGTCCGCCCCTCGACAAACCAATCCGGAATCGGCTGCTCTCCATCCAGCCATGAGTTGAAAACTCTGGCCAGATGGCGGTGGGTACTTGGTAGTTTTTTCCACCAATAAGTGTTCGGCCCATCTGGGCCTGGAGCAGCAAAGTTCTTGGAACCAACAAGGGCCCTTCGAACGTCATCCGGGGTTATCGGGTTGCGCAGTTCATTGAGCTCAGGCTGTCGAAGCTCTCTGTTGAAAGCTTCGAACTGCGCTAGGGCTGGAGTGTCTAAGTTGAGTGGCTGCGGGTGTTCATAGATATCCTTCCAGAAGGATTCCACCTGATCAGCGGTCGGCGGATTATCCACAACACGTGGAGGCTCTTGGAATAAGCGAGAAGGTTTCTCGCGGAACCTAAGGTTTTCCGCGATACTTCTCGCTCGCCTCACTAGTGACTTCGTAGCCGCCACTAGCATTCGTATCCTATCAAGGCAGTGCTGTTTGGTGGTCAGCAGTACGCCTTGGCTTAAAGTGTGATGGATACGTCGTAGATTGGCGGCTATTCGCCGCACTGCGGGCGTGAAAGGCCTGTTGGCCGCCCTGTAATCCATCACACATTGGATACGAGACGCGTGTTGTCTCGCCGACGTGATCTTAGCCTTCATCTTGTGTACACGCCGTTCAATCTTCCGAACCGCAAGGCCGGGATTTCGTCCTTCCGATTCGGAAAGCGATTGGACGACGTATTATTATTATTATTATTATTAGTATTATCATAGTGTTTTATTAATTTTACCATATACCGTTCAGATTTTAAATTGTATAAAAACTATGGGTGATATAAAAAAAAATAAGACCAGATTTGGATTCAGCCCACAAAAATCTGTAAAAATCAGCTATTAAAGTAAACAAAGCTTTCAAAAACATTTTTTTTGTTGGCCTGTATAATTGGTTAGTATGTACAAAATTTATTAGTTTATTAATTTTTGTTTTGTATTTGTTGACACCGTGTATCTCTGAAACCACTACTATCAGTAGATGCTTCTATGGGTATTTACTTGTTTTTATCCCAAATTTTGAATAAACAAATAAATGAATAAATAAAATATTTGTTGCAAAACAGTAAATTTGTGATGAATGAGTAATATAATTTACTAGTAGCCTGTTTGGGTGAAGTAACTTGCAGTTAAATTATGAGAAAAGTAACTCGGAAATATGTAAGGAACTTCCCTTGCTGAAAATATTCGTGCTGTCGAAATGAACCGTAAAAAAACAAATACAAAATAGTGTTACACTCGAAGCAGTAGTACATAGTCGGTGTACTAAGCCAGGATAATCTTGTCGATTGTGTTTGCTACTATTCATTGCCAGGTAAATATTTTGTGTGTGGAGGACAAGCGTTGAAGTACGTTTTGTTGTTGAAACGAACAACGGCGGCAAATATTTCACAAGCAATTCAAAATATAATATGAATAATACTCTCATTATAGTAGAGTTCCGTTGTGGAATAATATCCATTCAAGTATGGACTTTTTGAGGGATGAAATTGTGGTTTGAGGGATTTCGAAAATCTCTCGGAATTCGTTCGAGTGAAACGAGTTGTGAATGTGTGTAGAACGTGTTATTAGTGATCAATTATTTTTCTAGTAGATATACCTGAGAATTTCTTGATATCATTATCTATCGAATCGAAATAGTACTTCGAATATAATTTGATACAATGTCTCCTAGCTTCAGATTGTTACTGAATCATATCAGACAAAAACAAATGAATAACACTAATAATAGAAAAGGGAAAACTTTGTAATAAAACTCTTTGGGAGTCAGTGAAAAAACTGTGAAGAACATAAAAAGATACAAAAAATACAAAAAATATGTGAACTGTTAAAAAAATAACGTGAATGTTCATATTTCCTGGATTGCGTACATTCGATTAGCGATTTTTTACTATTTATGTTCGTACAGTCGTATCGATTATATAGTCTATAGTCCGTTCATGATTTGTTGATAGCTCACTGCAAGTTTGACCCTCATTAGAGAACTGAAATACAGAGAGGACGCTAATATAATATAATAACAAAAACCAAACTAAAACTGGCAGTTTAAGATGTTTTCGACTAACCCACCTTGTATCTGAAGAAATACAATACAGCTATAAAACTTTTAATCCGATTATGTAGGTATTTTGAGTGGAAATGAGTGACCAGTGTCGTAGAGTATATGATTAAAACATTAGTTACTTTAAATAAATAAATATATTAATATTCTTAAACTGTAGGTACTGTAAACTGTATTTTTATTTAAAAAAAAATTCTTTATTTTATTCAAAAATAATAAGTTACTTGCAATTTGTAAAAGATACATTTATTTAATTAATACCTATTTTTAAATGATATAAACTACGATTACTTACAAAACTATTCAAATTCAAAATAAACAGGATCATCTTCGGAATCCAAGTCGTCTTGCAGGTTAATAATTAGCGGTTGTGTCTCTACAGTCGCATCAATTATATTGTCAAGATCCCACATTTTTTGTTCTTCTTCTATTGCATGTCTTACTGCATCTCGCCAATTTTGTTCTGTAATATGTTGTAAAGACTCATATAACAATTCACGTACAGCTTGTATTTTATATGACGTATTTTTTCTAGCCACATAGCTTTTCATTTGTGCCCAAATGAGTTCAATTGGATTTAATTCGCAGTGGTAGGGTGGAAGTCTAAGAACTGTGATGTTTCGTCTTTCCGCCATTTTGTCAACTACGTATTTCTTGAACTTAGATTTGTGTTGCCAGGCAATTTTTAAAAGTTCTGCTTTAACCATTCCATCTTCGTAAGGCAGGGACTTATTCCGCAGCCAGTCAATGATATCCTGTTTCTTCCACGCAGTCGTTGGAAGTCTTTCAAATAGTCGTGAATGATAAGGTGCATTATCTAATACTATAATTGAGTTTGGTGGTATATGTTCAATCATCTGCTCAAAATACTCTTCGAAAACATCAGCTGTCATCTCCTCGTGATAGTCTTTTGTGCTTTTGGATTCAAATTCCAACAAACCATGCTTAGCAAATCCTTTTTCACTGCCAATGTGAGAAACTATTAATCTACTGCCTTTACCAGAGGGTGGGGAAATACCAGTAGACCAACCTTCCATAAAGGCTTGCCTGGAGCTTGATATATTTTTATCTGTCCAAATTTTTGTGAGAGTATGACCTGCGTTTACCCACGTTTCGTCCTGATAGTAAATTGGCCTTCCTTTAGCCCGAAATTTTCGTATAGATCTTAGATACTTTCTTCTCCAACATATTATCTCTTCCCGGTCAATCAAAAGTGATTTTCGGTCTGATTTCTCCCACCGGAAATTTAATTCTTTTAAAACTTGCCACAATTTGGTTCGTCCGACATGAGGCAAATCCGGGTCGTCTCTAACTTCTTGTAAAATTTTGTTTAAGTTGGGTATTTCTTTTTTGTAAAAAAATTCGTGAATTTTCCTTCGAATACCATTTTTGGCAAATTCATCAATTTCAATAGGTTTTCTCCCCCTCTTTAAGTATTCGTTTGTATTTGGGTTAGCTATACCTTTTTTTTTCTTTCTGATAGGAACCTATATATTGTTGACTCCCCTACGCCCGTCATGTTGGCACAACTCTTGATTATGTTCTAAACAGTGTTTGTGGGATTCTGAGAAACCAGAGCATCGTGAACGTTCAAAACAATAGTCTTCTCTCTTGGTGAATAGACAGACTTACTGACTGTACGCAACAGTACCGGTGTAAAACTTGATGATGTTGATGATGGTGACGAAGCCATCGCAAGCAATCAAACAAAACAAGCAGGAACGAAAGGTACGTATATGTTTGTAGGAATATAAAAAAAAGTTACTCACGCATTGCACAAAATTCGCAAAATAAATATTAGAGACGTTAATTACTGCTGTAGACGCCGAAACACCAACGAGCCGTAAATTAAATGCGATTAAAAAATGTACTAAACCAAAAATTATTTTCGTTCGTAACAACTTCACCCTTTCAAGGCAAGTTTCGAATATAAACTGAAGCTTTATATTTAATAAATAAACACCTCAGGAACCTCCGCCTATGATTTTACGAGTTTTACGACCGTTTTATGACTTGGGCCCTCATTTTGTGCTATCGACAAATTTTCAGCCCTGTCCAAAAATTACGACCAAGGTGTCATTCGATTCGTATTTTCGCCTAGAAAGTTTGAGGAAAGGTCCGGAAACGCGCCGATAAAAATTACAAAAGTTATAAACAATTAAGTGAAAAAAAATGGGGCTTTAGTTTTTTTCTTAATATCTCGGAAAATTTTCAAAATTTTGGAAATTTGAAAAAAGATTTGAAAAGATCAATGAATTTGCGTAAAAAAGTCCCGACTTTCGAAACTGTATCTCGATTATTTATAATTTTTACAGAGCCCTGAAAATAGAGCCAAAAGCGGGTATTCTGGCTTTCGCGCGCCTTTCGTCACTCTGACATAAAAACAAAAAAAAAATATTTAAATATATTAAATGTAAATATTAAGAAATAAAAAAATTCATGTAATGTTGGGATACATCAATAAACAATAATCCGCAGTCAAAAAATGTTTATCCCAATTTCAACGTTAATTATAAATTCATCAATTAATAACTTTTTCTGAATTGAAAGTTAATATAAAAATCCTTATAATCATTAAACTAAAACCCTGGCATTTTTTTCCTTTGGTGAAGTTATCCTTAATAGGCAAAAAAATATATTACCGTTGCCAAAATGAAGAAATTGTTATTTTCAAATTTTTTATTAACAATTGAAAATTATAATTTTATAAAAAATACATTAGCCATGTCTCATGTCTAAAAACTAATTAATAATATTTTTTTTTAATTTTTTTACAGCTATTGTTAATAAATTTATTATAAACAAATACTTTGTTTACAAGCAATTCGAATTTTTTTTTTGCATTATGTTATTGGAAAAAAATCATGATTTTTAGAAAAAAATGGTTTCTTAAAAAAATTTCTTTGTTGTTAAAAAATGCGTTTGTTGATAAACAATCATTTTTTGCAACTAAATATTAAAATTGAGGACCCGTTTTTTTTTTAATCATAAATTCTATTGTTCTTTAAGGTTTTGAAAAAACTACTTTCTTTATTCTTTTTATAATTGTTTCTTTAAAAAAATTGTTGAACAAATTTTTTTTTTCAATACTCTGTTCCATAATAAAAGTAACTATGTGTTTTTTTTAATATCACAATATTAAAGTTTTATAAAAAATAGAATAAATAAAAAAAAACACATAGTTACTTTTATTATAGAACAAAGTATTGAAAAAAAAAGTAAAATAAAAAAAATAATTTGTTTATAACAATTTTTTTTTAATAAACAATTAAAAAAGAATAAAAAAACAGTTTTTTTCAAAACCTTGAAGAACAATAGAATTTATGATAAAAAAAATATTATTAATTAGTTTTTAGCCATGAGACATTGAAACAATGAAAAATTAAAAACAAAAAAATTATAATGTATTTTTTATAAAATCATAATTTTCAATTGTTAATAAAAAAATAGAAAATAACAATTTTTTTATTTTAGCAACGGTTATATATTTTTTTGCCTATTGAGGATAACTTCACCAAAGGAAAAAAATACCAGGGTTTTAGTTTAATAATTATAGGGATTTTTATATTAACTTTCAATTCAGAAAAAGTTATTGATTAACAAATTTATAATTAAAATTGGGATAAACGTTTTTTGACTGCGGATTATTGTTTATTGATCACACAAAATCACATGAATTTTTTCGTTCCTTAATATTTACATTTAATATGTTCAAATAATTTTTATTGTTTTTATGTCAGAGTGACGAAAGGCGCGCGGAAGCCAGACTACCCGCTTTTGGCTCTATTTTCAGGGCTCTGTAAAAATTATAAATAATCGAGATACAGTTTCGGGAGTCGGGACTTTTTTTACGCAAATTCATTAATCTTTTCAAATCTTTTTTCAAATTTCCAAAATTTTGAAAATCTTTCGAGATATTAAGAAAAAACTAAAGCCCCATTTTTTTTTCACCTAATTGTTTATAACTTTTGTAATTTTTATCGGCGCGTTTTCGGACCTTCCCTCAAACTTTCTAGGCAAAAATACGAATAGAATGACACCTTGGTCGTAATTTTTGGTCAGGGCTGAAAAATGTCACCAATAAGAGCTAAATCGAGTACCTATACATGTGAACCAGACGTATATGTTCTCAGTTTCAGCTGTTGGAAAAAATATGTTAAAATCTGTTTTCCATTAACCAAGTGTCACCTTTCCTACCTCTCAAAAGTCGAAACTTGTGCGAGCTAAGGAATAACGAGGTCTCACCTTTTAAAGTGTGATTCCTAACACATGTTTGGTTTGTTGGTGAGAGGCATAAAAGTCAGAAGAGTTTTAGAAGAGTTTTTCAGCGATAATTCATATAAGACAGTGATACTTTGATTCTTCTTTTATCGAAGGGCAATCACATTGCTTCCTTTGTAGACATTCACAAGTATGTATTTTTAGGGCAGTATCAATTGGTTGATCGTTTTTGAGAAAAGTGAAACAAACGAATTTGGTTTTATTCAGATTCAAACTGAGAAGATTGTAGTTCAGCCATATCTGGATATCCTGCAAATCCTTTACTGATGTTTGTTATACTTGTTGTCATGTTTTGCCAGAAAAAATGATCGCCCTGTTGTCTGCATATAAAATAAGATTATCAACCGATTTTATACAGCCAATATTATTTACGTACACTAAAAATCAAATCGGCCCCAATACTGTGCCTTATGGAACACCAATTGTGATTTCATTTGAAGAACTAAGTTCACTGCCAATTTTAACGGTTGGTTTTGCAATAAATAGTTTTGCAAAATGTTTAACGCTGGGCCACAAATGCTGTACCTCTATAGTTTGTTCAGTAGTTCGCCTTGTGCTACCGTGTCAAAAGCTTTAGCAAAGTCTAGAAAAACTACAAGCACTTATCGATTATTTCTCACGTCTTTTCATAATTACTTGAGTTTTCATGTGACCTATGTTTGTGATATTGGTTTTTCGTTGTTTTAATTGATTTATAAGGAAAATAATTCATGGCTTTTGAATCACGATAATACACCTGCTCACTCGTCATTGCTTGTTCGTAATTTTTTGGCCATAAACAACAATGTAATCATGCCTCAGCCACCGTACTCACCAGATTTGGCCATCTGCGAATTTTTTCTGGTTCCAAGATTGAAGAAACCATTGAAAGGACGGCGTTTTGCGACGATTGAGGAGGTAAAAATCGAATCGCTGAGCTGAGCTCAAGGACATACCAAAAAAAGCATACCAAAACTACTTCGTGAATTGAGAAAAACGCTGACACAAGTGTATTTTATCTGAGGGGGACTACTTTGAAAGGGACGAATTAGTAAATGAATATTTTCTTGAGAAAAATGAAAACTCACCTGATTTGTTTAACATAAAGCGTATACACATAAGAAGGAAATAATAACTGGCGAACATGAAATTGCAAATATTTTTGCTACATATCACACAAATGTAGTTGAATAACTTGCAGAAAACCCGTTACTTGATAGAAATCAATAATACCCTCCATGGCAATATAGTTTTCACACTATGCAAAATGAATGACACAGTCCGTTTTCTCTTATAAAATCGCTTAGTAAAATAGCAGAAAGGATAGACACGAAAAGTTGACTGGTCCAGTTTTTGAATAAATGTAACATCTTATCGTCAACTCAATTTAGTTTTTGTTGAATATTCCAAAAACAACCACTGATCTTCCCGATCCAAAAAAAGATTATTTTAGTTCCCCAAAATAGGAAACTTTTGCTAAACGAAACGTCCTGTATAAACACACAAAAATAGTCCTTCAAATAAATTAAATGCTTATGAAGTATCGAATATAAGGGTGAGATTTAAATTGAAAAACTGACTCTTACGAATTAATATTCCAAAACTACTCAGAACTTTGAAAAACTGATAATTATCCAAGGCATTTCTGACCATCTCATGATCAGTTGTATTATCAAATCAATCGACATTCCTAATCACATTAAGTACATCACTTATCGAGACTTTACTAAATTTGACTTTAACCTTTTTCAAGTAGATCTCAATCTCATCGACTGGAATCACATCTATACGTTAGGAAATCCTAATGATGCACTTACTTTTCTGTATAATAATCTTATAGCCCTTTATAATCAACACGCTCCGGTTCGAACAGTTAGAACTACTAGACGCCCAGCCCCGTGGTTGACACCCACTAATAAAGAAATGATGAAGATCAGAAATAGAGCCTTGATCAAATTCAAGCATACCAGACTAGAAACTGACTTTACTTTTTATAAGGACATACGTAATTATACAACCGCAGCTATATGACGCGAAAAAAGAGCTTATCTAAATTTTGTACTCCACAATAAAAATGACAAAGCCAAATGGAATACCCTTAGATCTCTGGATATCCTGAGGAACGATAAAAAATCTGAACTTCCATATAACCTAAATAATCCCACATTATTGAATTATCATTTTCTCAATTTCATCACGTCACTAAAACTCCAGGTCAATTATCTTTACTTGACAAATATTCTTTTCAAAATAATCGCAACTTCAGTTTTCACGTGATAGACAAAGACACCGTAAGGAAACACCTGAATGCTATACCAGTAATGCTACAGGATCGGATCTAATATCTCTACGAATGTTGCGTTATGTAGAAACTAAACTTATTGACCATATTACTTATATTATTAATTTATCTATTTCTACTTGTACCTTCCCTGCGGCTTGGAAGCGAGCTAACGTGATTCCCATACCAAAGCGTATTAATCCCACTGAATTCGGTCACCTCAGGCCAATAAGCATACTCCCGATTCTGTCTAAGGTGTTCGAGCTAATCTTGAAAGATCAAATATGTCATTTTGTTGAAACAAATAATATTATAACTTCGGTTCAATCTGGTTTCCGAAAATCTCATAGCACCACTACAGCTTTACTAAATATCACCGATGACATTCTCACTTCAATTGATAAAGGCCAACTAGTTTACCTGATTCTACTAGACTATAGTAAGGCGTTCGATACTATTGATCGTAATGTTTTGTGTGATAAACTTCTATACTACGGTTTTTCTCAGGAAGCTTGTGGGCTTATTTGTAACTATTTATCGGAACGATGTCAATCGGTAGTAGTAGGTTCATTAAAGTCAGATGCCCAAATAGTGAATTACGGAGTGCCTCAAGGATCAATCTTGGGACCTATTTTTTCCATCTATATCTCGGATTTTCATGAGTGTCTGAAGTTTTGTACTACCCACCACTATGCCGATGATACTCAATTATACCTAGACTTTACGAGCAATTCAATCCTTTCAGCAACTTCTCAAATTGAAGAAGACCTAACAATACAATATCTCAACCGCACATAATCTCATACTTAACTCTTCGAAATCAGTAGCTATGCTTCTCGGAACGAAATCAAAACGTGAACAGCTAACACAAAATTTTCAAATCAGGTTAGCAGGTATGCCGTTAACCTTTGTAAGTGAAATCAAAAACCTACGTATTTGGTTTGATGTTGACCTAAGATTTACCAAGCACGTCAGCTATCTCTGTCAGAGCTCGTTCAATATTCTGAGACAGCTGTATTCCAGTCGTGATTTGCTATCTACTAAAATGAAACTTGAGTTGTGCGAATCGCTGGTGATATCTAAATTATCATATTGCGACAGTATTTATGGTCCAGCACTTCTACAGGCTGATGCAGCTAGACTACAAAAAATTCAAAATTCTTGTTTACATTTTTCTCATGGAATATGTAAATTTGAACATATTAGTATGAAATTTAAAGAAACAGGATGGCTCAAATTAGATAACTGTCGAAAACTCCATTTACTTACCTTGACACACAAAGTTATAACGTCTGGCAAACCTACGTATCTCCTCAATAAACTTACTATGTTCAAAAACCTCAATGGGGTGAACACAAGGAAAAATAATATGCTAGTTATTCCCAAACACTCAACTGCACTGTACCAACGTTCTTTTTCATATTCTGCACCTAAATTCTATAACACTCTTCCCAAGCAGTTTTGGAACTTCTCTTTATACAATTTTAATAAGAAATTGAAAATCTTACTTCAGTCACTATAGAGTTGCTTTTAAGACGGGCCTGTATATGATTATTGTTTACGCTAGGGTTATAAATAAATGAATGTTAATAAGTGTTTACTGAGGTGTACTCACACGAGTATAAATTGTTCTGGAAATAAGTATTTTGGATTTTATATACGCTAATACTCAAATTTTACTTAAATATTTTTCTATGATTCACTTATATTTTTATAGTCTTCTATGATTAACCTATATTTTTCTTTTTTTTTTTTCTTTTTTCGCTAGGTTAAGTTGAAAAGCAGCCTAGGCTGATACTTCACCTTTTCATTGACCCTTAATTATTGTTCTAAATTTTTGTATTTCATTTTTTATATTATGTCGATGAATAAAGACGATTATTATTATTATTATTATTATAATTATGAACAAAAAATATTTGTCGATTTGTTTCCGTCCGCCTTAGAAACGAATACGTTTTATAACAAATCTGTGTGAACGATTATTCCGAATTGGCAATAGTTTGAAGCAGCCAACAACAACACTGATTCAAGAGTCTTACCCTCTTGTATAGACCAGCCTACTTGACTAACCCTCCGGTCGTTAGGCTATTGTCAGATTGTTGAGGGTGTGCACATGTGAGTTCTTCACTTTTGTTACACAATATTGAATAGAACTCATGTCAAAATAATCATTAGTTCACTGCGATTTTCTCTTGTGTATGTAGACTAAACGCTGAACCGCGATAACCCAAATTCAAGTGTTAGGCGGACACTTTCTAACACGGGTAACATCGGCAATTGTTTTTTTTTTCTTGAAATCATTCAAACCGTGGAAACAGATCAACCGATGCTCCACTGATATACTCAGTTTTGAAAATAATTTCAATAACTTCGTCAATATACAATGCATGATTTGCCTTAATAAATGTGATAGAATCGGCCGATATTTGATGAAAAACCATAACGTATTCAAGAAATACTTTATTGTGAGATTTTCACTAAATAGTTTTTGAAAAACGCAACACGTGTTTTGCTATACAATAGCTTCTTCGGGCGTGTCTATACAATAGCTCCTTCGGGCGTATCTATACAATAGCTCCGTCAGGCGTGTCCATGCAATAGCTGTTTCAGGCTATAGTTTCTTCACAATAGTGAAAATAGTGAAAATCTCATCACCCAAAGACGATTGTTGATACTAATAATCGAAACGTTGTGAAGTGACTTGGTTTAAAATCTTTTTCAATTTTTTTAATTTATTTTTAATTTTTTGCTTATATTCATCTACTTTTTCCCTTTTTTATTGTCTTTTCACTTTTATTTTATTGGTTTGATTATATTATATGATATAATATATTACCAATGATTCACTTGATGATTCATCGGTGAATAATCAAGATAAATAAACATCTGAAGAAGCCAGCCACTCGTGCTGGCGAAACGTTTTTGAATTGTAGATATTTTTGAAAAAGGAAATAACTTACCGAAAGCTCGAATAACCAAGAAATAGTGGGAAAAAAAGTTTTGGCTTGCTACTTCTCTCCATTGAAATTTTACAAAGAAAAAAAAGCAAATAATTCCAAACTGAACTCCTAACAAAAATGTGTACATCAAGCAAAAAAGTAACTTTCAGACACAAACTAGAAGAAGAAGTCCTCCTGAAGCAGCTACTTTCATATAAACATTGAATTACACGCAAGAAAGATACATTCGAAGCAAATACTTTAATATGACCATTGAATCATACAAAAACGCTTTTTTCTATTCAGTTTGTACCCCAAACATCCGTAATGGAATCGAATCAGATATCATTCACAGGATTCCTACACAATATAATTAATAAAAGAAGTAAAATTTTACCTACATGTACCTAAGTGGGGTAAAATTTCACTCACTTAAAATTACGTGTATGTGAAGTATTTTTTTCATATAACTACACTTAACAATTCATGCAGATGACACTTCTATTCTGATATCTAAACACAATCTAGTAAGATATTGTCGAATCTTTATGAGCGGTTCTGCAGAAATTCTCTTTATCTCAACCCAGAAAAAACACATGTCCTTTACAGCTTTCCATCTATAATTGGCCGAAGGATTTTTAATAAATTATTTACCATTGACTATGAAATCTATTTCTGAATTGAAATTATTCTAATCAGTATTGAAAGAATTTTTACAAATTATTTTGTCATAAAGTAAATAAAGTCTAACTAACTTATTTAATCATAAAATAGACTTCGAATTACGTTTTTCATAGCGTTTAGCTTAAGTAAAATTAATGATTTTACCTTCATCTGGATCTATATATATATATATATATATATATATATATATATATATATATATATATATATACTGACATAGTTTGTGCACTTTTACTTGTAAAAAATTTTTTTTCACCAACAGCAAATGAGAAATATTGGAAAACTTTAATAGAGTAGCCTTATAATTATCATTAATCACATATGTTGCTGAACTAAAACTGGTAATTTTTATTTTATTGGACCACATGTCTATTGTCACCTACTGATAATCTTTAGGTCTTTAACTTGTTAAATATATTTTTGTACTCCCTCCATTTTGAACAAATCATTACGTGTTTGATAGCAGGTAGGCAATGGCTCATTTAGAATACCTACTCGTATATTCTAAATTAATGGCAGCCACTTCGGCAAAAAATTTTTAAAAAATAATGAAATACCTATGTCACATTAACTCTGATTAGTATGATCTCATGAATACATTCAATTGTCAAAAACCAAAATTAGAGAATTTCCTCTTCAAATTATCTATAAAATCGAAATAAGAATCATATTTTCAGTAAATTTATTGTTCAACAGTTTGTGGGTTGGTAATGAATCTAGTTATATCCGTAAATCAACAACCACTTGTTTTAATTATAAGCTGTCATTCAGCTTCTCGTAAAAACTCAAAATGAGTGAAACCATCGACATTGTGGCAGTTTAATCCATGCTTAGAAGTATCCTGAATACCAAGAAAAATGTTGACATCAGCGAAAATTCCAAATAACGTGCCTCTCTAAAACACAAATCTGATGGTTTTAAACCGAAGAAATCGTCAACGCCAGTGAACAAATACTCAATTCATTAAGGAAGCTCCAGATGCCAAGTATTTGTTTTCGAAGGTAACACTCCGCTTTTTCCTTTTATTCATTTTTCATGAACTTTTAGCAACAATTTTTAAAATACTGAGACCCAACATAAGGGTTGAATACGCCAGACGCCTTTAAAGCAAAGCCTACTTCCGGTAATTCTATGAACTATAATAGCCAAGCAAAAGGATTTGTTCGCATTTGTATTTGACATTAGTATATTATTTAAAACTCTTCATATTCATTCATTCACTCAAATAGTGAATATCAATTATGTTTACTACTCATATCTCAATCAATCAATTGGTAATCGTCAGAGTAGCTCAGCGGCAACGCGTGTCTATATTGCATGTATTTTTCCTATAACATGAGTTCAAATCCATTTGCTGGTTTTTCTTTTAAGTAAATGATATTATCATATATAATTGCAATTGTAAATGTACATAATTATAACAAAAATGAACCCTAATAAAATAATTTCTAGGAAATATTGTCACCAATCTTTAAATCATTTAATTGAGTTCGGACTGCCTGAGTTTATGAATTTATTATCCATAGTCATAATCTCAAACAAATCTATTGTACCACTCCTTTCTACGGTCAGTCGTAGAAAAAGTATAGTACACAACTCGAGGATAACGCCAATTACGTCCACTTGCGAATTATCACACTCGGCTAACGCCTCGTGCTTACAATTTTTCGCTCGGTACGTAATTAACTAATTTCTGCCAACTTCAGTAAATGAAAAATATCAGAAAACTATGGAATGAACTTCTAATTATATTTTTTTATATATTTTGCTTATCTAAAAATGCTGATATTATTTAAAACCATAAAAATAAAATTAGTGATTTAATTTATTCATAAAATATTATAAAGACAGAAATAAAATATCATACGATACACGGTCCGTTAGATGTTATCTCAGTTTATATTTCGAATTCGGCTCCTACGTCGCGTCGGTCGCCTCGTTCGTAAAACAACTCGTAATAAGTCACCTACCGGACTTGAAACGCAAAACCCTGTTTCTTGCATTACCGTATTTTGGTCACTTTGGCTGTATATCGTGTTCTCTAGTTCCAAAAATCATTTGCTATATTGTCGTTATATTGTTGACGCTTTCGTTATCTTGTAGTGTGAAAAATTCCGGCCTATGCAAAGCTTTTTCAAAACGATTTCGTGATTTTTTTTGTTTTCTTTTGTTACTGCCTCATTTGAACGTCCACTGCGTTTTGCATCATCGGTGTCTCTTTGACCACGTCATAGACCAAGCCAGCAGCAAGCCAGCAGGCGTTTTCAGTCGCAGACCCAGGACAGAGATATCAACATGCCTATAGTATAACAATTTTCAATTGAAGGTAACTCATATACAAATTGAACTGAGAGCTAACGGCAACAATGTTGAATGTTAGAACTAAATTCTTACCGGGGTCATTTTTATTGTCTGTGCATCGCCATTGTGAATAATTGAAAAGTAAGATGATTCCATAAAATTTGACCCCCGTATCAAGATAGCTCCTGCATATCGATAGGTTGAACGAGCGAATAGGTGAACCAGTTCGTTAAATACTTTGAAACATCGGTAAACTGATCAACACTTCGCACGTCTATTATATTTGCGTCCTTGAAATGCCGTAACGTGTCATTCGGTTTCTTCATTATCAAGTCTGGATATCTCCACGTTTGATTTCGGTTAAAACCTTTAGCATCTACTACGCAAAAGTAACAATCATCGAAATGATTCTTAGGCTCCATCCAGATCATAGGAATACCAAAGTCTAATCCAGAACGTTCTCCTTTTTTCCACAACCGCAAAGACTCAACGCAAAACTTACAAACTTTATTAGGAACCCATGATTTATCTTATTTGTCCATTTTAAAACCAAAATATTCAGCATAAGTTTCCTCAACAAAGTCTGTGATATTTCTTTTTTGTTTTTTTGATATATAAATACCACAAATATAACAGAATAAATCACTACTATATTTGCACTTCCTTCGTGACAAACTCATGTTTAAAAAGACAAGATAAATATATTAGAACGGACACTCAACAATTGAAACAAAATATTAACATATAACAACTTATCCAGATTTCCGTGTTATTACTTCAATATTATCAAATAACTGAGTTCTCAGCTGTTTTGCAGAGCAAGGAGCCCGAGAAGTGGGGATCACGTGATGTTAGTACGCGCAAAAAAGTTGCGCAGAAGCCTATTATTATTAAAAATACAAGATACGTAAAAATCATAAAAAATAGAGCACATTCAGTACTTTCATTAGTATATTCGTGATTTAGGCACTCGAAAACATAAAAACTTGCAAAAATATCCAGGGCAACACAAAAAAAAACATTTTTTGGAAGAGCTGTGTAAGTATTTCTTTGCTTTATAGTTCTCTTTCTATATAAAGAAGACATAATAATTATTTTGTAAATTTTTTTGTATTTTTGAAGTACCGTACTAGGCATAATAAGAAAATGTAAGCAGTTTTACCATTGACATCAGGTAGCGCCACCTACTATAACGATTTTTACGTAATTACCAATGTGTTTGAATAAATAAAAATATTATTTTGGTACGCCTCTGCAGAGTTGGTAAGAGGATTATCCGTTGGTCACTTCAAATGCGACGTTGCTAATGGATCACCTTCAATTGAAAATTGTTATAGTATAGGAACCTATGCCACTGTATTTCAAGCAAAAATTTACGCTACTGAATTGTGTGCCAAGAGATTGGAACAATTCAACCTCATACACAAGTCAATAAAAATATTATCGGACAGTCAATGTCTAAATTGGTAGCAAATTGTCACAATAAACCCTTGCGGGTTGCGGTGGAGGGTCGAATAGACTCACTCATATTGGACCCAACCTGACCTTATAAGAATTTTCAAGCCAAGCGATATGTTTTCCCATCATAAAACAGTGTGAAATTAAAACACGAAACAGTTTTTGATCCATTGTTTTGAAAATAAAAAAGTAGTGTTCTTCTTAGCACAATAACTCACAAATTTATGAGTTGGATATCATGAAATTTCAACAGCTTTCTTTTGTAGGTTATTACTAACTAGAGTACTAGAGAAACGATGAATGCCATAAGACTATATAGACTAACTTACGAGTACATGCATATATAATTTTTATTCACTTAATTACTCAAGCTTTGTCAATAAGATCTATTCTTCCGACAATAAAGCTTATCTGTTATTATAATAATTGTTTTAATACAGTATCTACATCGATAATCAAAACCATACAAAAATATAAGTATGTTCCTACATTCAATAATATCTTCAATCTAATTATAAAATTATGACAACATTATAAATGATTATTCGATATTCTTTCATAAGATACTTAAAGACGGACGAGATGATTTGATATAAAATGATTAATCAGGTCAGATCGAAGAACATATATTTCAGATCATCCGGAATAAACCGTTTATTATTCTTATGAAAGGAATATTAATTGTTCAGTTAGGATCTAATGGTTATTGAATGAGTATGCTAATTCTACTTTTCACTGAGGTGAGCTGCTCATCTCAATATAATGTTGTTAATAGATGAAAATTCCCAGAAGTATACACAAAGGACATTATTCCCCGAACTCAAAGTTGTTGTCAAGTAGAAAACTTATGACTATTGTTGACTCTGTTTGCCTGGGATTTCTGTAACGCCCCTAAACGGTCAAATGGTTAAAAATCAATTTAAATACTATTTTTCATGAGATAAAGCAACTATTCTTGAAAAGGTATCTGTTCTGGGAAAGAATAGACGTCAAAGGACAAAAGCCAAAAAACAGGTTTCAAAATTTTATTTGTAGGTACTAAATTATTCCTGTGCATCAAAACAGAAAGTATTGATGAGGACGATGTTGATTATTTGTTAACATCACTTCAATTTTCCTTTATTAGTATGTTACTTTGTTAGTATGTTCCTTTAATATAGTATCAAAATTGTTGGAACTTTATTTTTATGGCGTCTACTTGCGCGTACGATTAAAACATGAAAAATACGCAAATTGGACTGATATCAGAAAAAAATGCATCACCAGAAATATGTCTTTGCTAGAAAGTTTTTCTAGTTTTTCGTTGTGAAACATTCGGATTTTCAGTGAATATACGTCAATATGCCAGTACTTCTTCATTCTTATCACACTCGTACCTATATATCATTTTTAAAGAAATTTCGAAATATTAACATGCTTTTATTAGCTTAACTTGTATGTTTGTTGGTAACCGACTCCTTTGGACTCGATTTTGACTATCTTTAAACGGACAGATCTATTTTAAACGTCATCAAGAATCGATGACAATAATTTCATAGGTTTATCTCATTATCCCGATCAGGATCGCCAAGATTAAATAGTCACAGTCTCTGTGTGAGATCAAGTGGGACAACCACACTGTTTGCATTGGCGTATATATTTTTGTATTAAAACAAATGAGCTTGAAAAAGCAAGCCAAACTAAAAAGTGGTAAATGGATAATAGTTTCAAAAACTAAAAAAGCAGGTTTCAATAGGAACACAAACTGAAAAATAAAAAATAATTCGAAACTAATTCGAGATTGTGTTCAACGTCGATAATAAGTTCTATGGCTTGATGTAATAATAATAATATATTTATTTATTTATTTATTTATTTATTTGTGATACAATAATCTACAGGACATAGCCCAATTACAGAGTAGGAAATAACAAAGTATAATAAATACATCAGAAACAAGTGACTGTAAAGTCTACAAACACTACAAACGAGTGACTATAAAGACTACACATTTTATATTTATTATAGGTGACAAAACAATTATTTCAGAAAGTGGGATTTTATATTTGACAATTTACAACTAAATATATCTAAATTATCGCTAACAAAATTTGTTACTTTACACATGGTATGGATCGGAGAATTCTCCAGAACATTTGTGCGAGATGTTTTTATATAGAAAGTACTCGGGTGTCTGGAACAGATCCCAGGAATGCAAATATTAAACTTTTCCAGTAATGTTGGGCAGTCAACTATGCTTTTGATAATTTCATAGGTTGGTACAACACTAAAATATTCACGCTTTTTTTCGAGACTGAAAAAGTTATGCTTTTGTAGCAATTCAGAGTGGGTTGTTCCTATTGGAGGATAAATGCCGTCGGTTTTTAGGCTTAGCAGTTTTAAAAATCGTCGTTGAATTGCTTCCATTCTATCAATATGATATTGATAAAAGGGGCTCCACACAACTGATGCGTATTCTAACTTTGATCTTATGAAAGCATAGAATGAAGTTTCTTTGAAATCACTACTTTTACGTGTAATTATTCCGTACAAACGACAGGAGGAGGTTACAACATTATCGATATGCCTATAAAATGATAGTGCAGTGTTGAATGTGACGCCAAGATCAGTAAATGTTTCTGGTCTCACCAAGGAAACGTTTTCTATTGAATAATCAAAGATCAAGATGTTCGTTTTTAAACTGTAGGATATGACCTTACATTTATCCGGGTTTAGCGACAAGTTATTTCGATAACACCATTCTGCAACCCGTCATACGTTTGCTGAGAGGTTCACACAAGCATCTATATTCTCAACGAGGCAGTATAGTTTCAGATCATCGGCATATAAAACGAAATATACATCTTTAAAATCTGCAATATCGTTAATGAAGATATTGAAGAGCAACGGTCCCAGATTTGACCCTTGTGGAACACCGGAAGAAGCACTATATTCGGTAGATTTGAAATCATTGAGCTGGACATATTGTTTTCGATCCCGTAGATAGGACTGAAAGAGTGCGATTAAGGATGGAGATAATCCAAAGGCTACTAGTTTGTTTAGTAGAATGCCATGGTCAAGCCTGTCTAAGGCCTTAGACAGTAATATGTTGGATTACAGTCAGAAGATTGGTGACCGTTGAACGATTTTTCATAAAACCGTGTTGGTTTATACTTATATTCAGTGGCGTAACTATGCCGGTTGAAGCCCGTGGCAAATTCATCGGATGGGCCCCCTTCCCCCAATATAAAGAAGCTGAACCAACAATAATACTATTTTTTTATTTTATAATACTTATTTATACACTTTTACTTGTAAGAGTACATCAATAAATTACTACGTTAAGTAGGTACATACAAACTTTATAGTTATACTTAGGTACATGATTTTCTAATAATTTAATTTAAATTAAAAGTACCTAATTTAAAGTACAGTCAGCGTTTAATTGATATGGGCACATAGAGTAGTCAAAATGATTTAAAAAACAAAAAAGCAAATCAATATACGCACACAAGGTGCCTACAACAATATGATGATTAAAATTCCTTCCTTCGGACTTTCTGTTCAGCAAAAGTGATAATGACATCAGTAGAATTTTCGATGGATAGAATAGCCAAGTTGCTTAACCTGTTTTGTCCCATAGAATTTTTCAAATAAGTTTTTATCAATTTCAGTTTTAAAAATGATCGCTCGGCCTAGCCGTAGTCACAGGAATGGTGAGGAATAATAGAAATATAGAGCACACTTCAGGAAAGCTTGAAGACAGAATGATTTTTTATTATTAATAAGTCAGCAAGTTATAGAAGATGAAGTTTCTATTTCATGTCTAAAAGTGGATCGAAAACTGAGAATTTGCTTGGAAAACGAGATGGATATATCTTCTTCATGTAGATGGACAAATGCTAAAGCCTTTTCCAATAAATCAGTATAGTTCAAATTTTGCAAAGTGGCAGGTTGCAAGACACTGAATTTGAAGACAAATTCACGCATTCCAAGAAAACGCGATTTCAATTGATTAATGATTATGTCTCATACACGATAGAATATGTTCACTTCAAACAAGCTTTCAGGATCTTGGAGAGGTTCATCCTCAAAAATTTCATCAAAATGACGTTTCCCTTTCCTCTGACGAGTTTTAGGAAATTCAGGGTTTATAGACCACTTCACTGCAATACTATTTGCTTCCATTTTTTAAATCTTCAAATTCATGTCGATTCTCCTCAAGATGTTCTATAGACAGATTTGCCAACACTCCGAAGCATTTGAAAGATCGATGGCTTAAGACTGAAGTGCTTTAGCTGCCGCGTCTATAGTTTGTAAGACTTTGCAATGGAAACTCAACAACATAATAAAAATGTTTCGGAATTTAATAAAACAGTTTTTGTAAGCAATTTTTGAACATCAACAAACCGAACTTTTAAAGCAAACATGGCATCAAAGCATCCTGCCCATCTAGATGGATCGATTGTTTTTAATGTTACTGAATTTGATGATACCCCGGTCTCTCCTTTATTATCAGATATAAAACTAGATAATACATTCCATCGTTTAATACTATGGCCCAAAAAATTATAAATTTGTTGCACAGTTTCGAATGATATTTGTATTACTATGACCTCTTTTACTACATCATTTAATGCCAAATTCAAATTATGAGCAGTGCAATGGACATAAACCCCATTTGGGTTGGGATTCTCCTCTGACCTGGGCCCCTTCCGGCTGGGGGCCCGTGGCATTTTGCCGACTTGCCACCCTGTAGTCACGCCACTGCTTATATTGCAACTTACATACCGATATATAACTCGCTCCAGCAGAATCTCAAAAACCTTTGCAAAGTTTCAAATAATAGAGATAGGCCGATTATTTGAAATATCTCGTCTCTCTCCTTTCTTGAAAATGGGAGCGACTTTTGATGATTTCCAAATGATTGGTATTGTAGCCAATCTTAGGCAGATATTAATCAGTATAGACAGAGGACGAGCAAGCACAAGTGCACAATCTTTTAGGATGAAAGCTGGAATGTCATCTGGACCAGTGATCGTTTTAGGCTTAAGCGACATTAGTGCCTCGTATACTTCGTTTTAACTGAAGCTTGATATATCAAGAAAGTGATTATTATCAATATCAGAGTTTGGTTGAGAAGGGGAAGAAAGGGTATACGATTGTTTGAAAAGATTAGCAAAACCATTTACGATATTAGAGGGTCCCTCCAGCAATTGACCTTCAAAATTCAGTACTTGTGATATTTTGGAGCTACCTCGTTTATTATTTATAAATGACCAAAATCTGTTGGGATTGATGTGTATTTCTTCCTCAGTTTCACCTTAGAATTTTTTGTATGCCACATCAACATCATGCTTAATTTTTGCCCGAAGATGTTTGAAATCTTCAAGGGCCTGCAGATTACACTCACGCTTGTATTTGCGCCAGATTCTGCTTTTAGCCTGCAAATCTCCAATAATGTTTCTATTATACCATTATTATACCATTATACCAGCAATAGAAAGAGTTTTCAATACAACATATGTGATTTTAGATAGAATACAAAATGTAAGTAATGGCTTTCAATAAGTCTGAAATCAGAATAAATCCATTTACAAAAAATCTTGTTGTAAAAAAGCGTGGGGTTATGAATATTTGGTTGGGAGCTTTTTCTAGATTGGAGCCACAATAAAAATATAATTTAAAGCATCTCACGATTCTTTACAATGTAAATAAATATTTTTGTGAATACATTTATTCTGATTTCCGCCATAGGACTTATTATCGATGTTGAACACAATCTCAAATTAGTTTCGAGTTATTTTTTATTTTAAAGTTTGTATTGCTATCGAAGCGTGTTTTTCTAGTTTCTCAAACTATTATTCATTTTATTTAGTTTACTGTTGGATGTAGTTTTTGAGCAAATAATAATTTTTCGCAAGTTTGTTGAATCAATTTCATAAATCTCCTTTTATTTATTGTCATCATTGTTTGTGTGAAAAAACTAAACCGAAATGAGTATTCCCAAATTCATTGATTTATCTGAACAATCGTTTAAATTTAAAGAACCCGAATTCATCATTCAATAAGCGGTCCTTCCCGTTCTCTGCAAATTCAAGTCCCTTCGTTCACAGACTTTGTGGCATTTCTCATGAATAGGCGATTAATGTTCGCACAACACTTCTAAAAATGGTATTCTCTAATTATATATATATAGCTGTAACATTTAAACATACATAAGGACATATTGTAAAATAATAAAAAGAAATTAAAAAAAAAACAACCCCTTCAATTCAATAGAAAGGCCAATTGTAAAATTAATTTAGGGTGGTACACTTGTATAGGTGGTATTACTGATTACCTAGTATAAGTAGCTTTAGTTTTGAGTAGTTTTTAGTTTTATCTTCCTCTTGAAGATGATCACTTGGTGATCGAAACACGTGTCGAGGTGTAAAAATAACGATTTGGTGTTGGGAAAAAACTCCAGTAATATTCATTACTACACCAAAGGTTCCAAACAGTACATCACAAGTATATTTGATTGCAATAATTTTAAATCACTCCAGCACCAGATAAATCGTAATGTAATCATTCAGTATCAGTATTGTCCAATTATTGGGTTATGTAATAAACCACACATTTATGGTGAATTATTGTTGGACCACCAACTACAATTCTGGGAACTAACAGTTCAGTTCCATTTGACATGAATGTTGCCTCGTCTGTCCTAAAATCCTGCATGATAAATCTAAAGAAATGAACTTTGAACGTAATAAGAAAGTCCTGCATGATAATTTGATCATTTTCCTCTCTCACCATGGAACCCAAATGAAAATCTTATTCAAATATCGAAATCTCTTCTCTCAAAAGTGTATACAAACTTCTACTCAAGCTACGTAATTGCGAATATTGAATAAATCTATCCATGAAAAACTTCCATATGCTGTGGACTTTATGTGTGACACTGTATATCGTGGTTTAGTGAGTTACATTGACTGAAATATCTGTTAAAAAACCTGTTTATCCGTTAACCAAGCTATCACCCCCCTACGAACTCTCAAAAGTCGAAACTTGTACGAGCTGAGGACTAACGAGGTCTTAACTTTTAACATGTGATTCCTAACACTTCTTCAAGAAGTTCATCAAATAATGGAATGGACTCATCGAAAAGTGAATAAATCTATGAAGATAGCTATCCTAGATACGAACCAGAGTTTATTTTTCATAATGTAGACTCGTATGAAGTGAATAAGCACTTCAATAAAATCAGTAGTAATGCTATAGCTTCTGATGAAACCACAATCCGTATGTGGGGTTTAGTTTTGCCCCATTTATTGGAATACATAACATATATCTTCAACTTTGCCATTGAGACTAGCAACATTTCCCTTCCAATGGAAACATTCCAAAGTTAAGCCATTGGTAAAATGTAACGATCCCTCAGAGTTCTCTGATATTAGACCTATTAGACCGTGTTAGGAGTCACACGTTAAAAGGTAAGACCTCGTTAATCCTTAGCTCGCACAAGTTCTCAAGTTTTGAGAGTTGTCGTTCGTATGGGGACGACAGCTGATTAACGGAAAACAGATTTCAAACAGATTTTTAAACAGATAAGTATTCTTTCTGCTATCTCAAGAGCCTTTGAAATGATCATTAAAGAACAGATCACAGATTACGTTAAACGAAAAAATCTTATTACCCCCGTTCAGTCTGAATTTCGCCCTCTATATAGTACTACCACAGTTCTGAGTCTCGTCACTGACGACATATTCAAATCACTTGATGAAGAAAGGAAATAAAGCATTCGATACCGTGGATCCTTCTTTATTGTGCATAAAACTTAAGTGTTTTGGTTTAAGTACTTTGGACCCAATCCACTCACCTTGATGGTAACCAATCAACAATAAGATCAAAAAAATTTGGTGTACCGCAAGGTTCAGTTCTGGGACCGCTCCTTTTTGCAATTTATATTAGTGACTTTCATGAATTTGTTAGTTTTGGTAAAATGCATCACTACGCCGATGATACTCAATTGTATAGTTCATTCAGCTTTAAAGATATTAAAATCGTTAATGAAAATATTAACAGAAACCTCAAAACTCTATATGATGTATCCCGGGTCATGTTATTTGGTCCCAAAATTAAAAGAAATATTGTGTGTGAGTCATTGTCGATCCGTGTCAACAATAACATAATTCCTTTTGTGAATGAATGTAAAAATCTGGGCTTGTGTTTAGATACAGACTTGAGATTCACGAAGCATGTAAGTCATTAGTGTGGTACGTCATTCAATGTATTGAAACAAGTAGACACCTTTTATCAAAAAGTCTGAAGTTGAGTCTCTGTGAAACACTTATTTTTTTGAGATTGATTTACTGCCATTGTATGTACGGACCCGCCTTACAACAATTAAATGTAATGTGACTCCAGCGTATGCAAAATGGTTGTATCAGATTTTCCTACGGTATCCGAAAGTATGATCACATAAGTCCGTCCTTTCGAGATTCTGGCTGGCTTTCACTCAAATATCTAAGAGAAATCCATTTGCTTAGTTTCACGCATAGAATTCTTGTTTCGGGATATCCGCCTTATTTACGTGAAAGACTGGTTGCATTATCACACAGTGGCACTTCTCGTAATAGGCATACTTTGCTCATTCCCAGGCATTTCACAGCAATGTTTACTCGAAGTTTCTCCTACAATGCGGCAAAGTTGTATAACACTATCCCCAAAGACTTTAAAGGAAGTTCAATGAGAAACTTTAAGAAAAGAGTGCATTACATGTTTCTTACACGACAGTGATAGGGCACGACATATTCAAAAATATTTTGGCAATTTCTCACATATCCCAATATTATTGAAAAATAATAAAAATACATACCAATCGAGATTGGGTTTAAAAGCAGCTCTCATAGCTGAACTCCGCCTATTCATCATTTCTTTAAATTTTATTTAATCTGTACTTCTTATTGTGATGAATAAAGAGATATTACTTTCGTATAGCGCCTTAATAACGACCTATAGATGTTTATTAAAAGTTTTTACAAAGAAAATTCACAGTAGAAGACCCCCAAAAACCTCTACCTCTACGAGGAGTTTGCTATATTGGTATGTATGACGAGGTTAATGAAAAGATCAAATTCAAGTTATCTTTCAAACTGAAAAATCATTATGGATTTGTATGAAAGGATGTGTGTTTTTCAGATACAAACCGGAATCAAGAACACAAATTTCATTATAGAAAGGCTTCACTGAATTCCTTTCAATCTCAATACAAGTTGTTAATGCAGGGTTTCAGATGAAAAAACAAACACCCGTCCCAACCCCTCATTAGCACTGGATTTAGAACAGCTTGAACAACAAATCGCTTAAATTATCGTTTGGTGTGTTTGAAATTTTGACATTTTCGAAGATGAATCCGTTTCATCGCGGAAGGGAGGAACAATGACTTTTTGAAGAAGAATGTAAATTATGAATTGAAAGGGGTTTATTTTTAGGAGAGATAAATTTTTGGGAAAAAAAAGTTTTGCATTTCTAGTTGTCCATCTTCATACAAAAAAATGTAGGAATCTTTCAAAGATATAGATAGATAGATACATAGATTTATTAGTCCTTTGTGCTATATTATGTAGATGGGACAGGTCATATTTCCCCGGTATAATGTAAATTTTGAATAAAAAAATCAAGTGACACACATTGTGAAACAAACGCATACATGAAATTTATTAGTTTGGACTTGCATGGACTGATATGATTCTACTATGATTCAAAATCTATGAAAGATCAAATAAAATTAGAATGAATAGGTAAAATATCAAATATATTAATAAATAATACCTGGAAATGCAAATACAATTGAACGAATGAAATAATCAAGAATTAAAATTAAAATAATAATAAATGTTATTGTTTACAACTAATAAGGTTCAACAGTTAATGAACAGTATAGACAAAAATATGAATAAGTTGGAAACAAAAGGCGAAGTTCAATTTTCATAACGATAAATCTTCAATAATTGCTCTTCCACTTAACCTCAAAAAGTCGCTGCGGTGTTATAAGAGCATCATTATAAAATAATCCGTTCTACTGTAATCAAGGCATGGTATGACAAGAATAATAATGAAATAGATTACTGAGTTTCAAATAAATATTTCTTAAATCTAATTTGAAATCGCTGAAGCCCACTCTTTTTGATTATTTCAGGAATATTATTATAGATTGAGCAAACTTAACTGAAACTGCGTCTGAAAAGTTCAAGTCGAAAAGTAGGAGGTGTTAATAAACCTTTATTTCTATATAACATCGAGGTTATGAACGTCTATGCGATGAGCAATTTCTCTATGCAAATACGTTGGGGTTTTGGTCAGTATGACTTTTATGGAAGAGTACTGCAGAATGAAGAACTCTCCTATTACCTACTCATATTCAACCAGCCAACAGTTTTAAGTTTGTGTGGAATTCTTTGACGTCTCCTTATGCCATAGCAAACTCAAGCAAGAATTTTGAATTTTTTGAAGTTTTGATTTATATTGACAAGTTAAACATTGACCAAAGAGCACATCTCATAATTGAAATTTGAAAGGACTGTTGCCTCACATAATATCGTCCTCAACCACAATGAAAAGAGATGTCTTTGACCGTATATGATCCTCAACATGAAATATGCACGTTTTAAGAGTATATTGACGTGTTTTTCAAATCTGAGATCGGCATCTAGGAGAACTCCCAGACTTTTTGCTTCTTGAACAGTTGTGAGAGAAGTTTTATTTATGCTAACATCAAAATCATCAAGTACAGTACTGCGATTGATTTTGGAGCCGAAAACAATGACATTAGGTTTACTATTATTAATAATCAGACAGTGGTTTGAGGCTGCCCCTGTGAAAGCTTTGAAATCTTCATTTATTCGACAAGAAGCCGTATCAGTCATTTGTGAAGGAAATCTATAATAAAGTTGAGTGTTATCAGCATATAGGTGTATTTTGCAGTACTGGAGACTTGACTAAATTCGACGTAGGTATACAGGCTGATTCACGGTGGATGGCACATTAGACGTTTCTGGTGAACCAGACAACGGATCACTTTGAAAATTTAATGGAGGGCATATTCGGACATTGTCTAGCCAACTAAAATATTTTCGACAATGCGGTGTTGCCGCTTCTATTAGAAAGCAGTAGCAACTTTGATTTTTCAAATGGAACACTCTGTATATAATATTATTTTTGGAATCTCCAACAATTGCCCGACAACTTTTCTTGGCGGTAGATTCGGATACATTTCATTGAACTTTCTACATGTTCTGCTGATAATTTTGTCACACTGTCCAAAAATAATAAACAACTAAAAATAGTTTTGTTCCATCGTTTTGAAGGTATTTGCAACTTCTGAAGTGACGAAAATGTCGATATTATTAGAAGAATGTCACAACGCTACTGTCAAATAGTAATCATGCCCTGCTTAACAAATACCGAATGGAAATACCATTCTGAAGGGACATTTGCACAAATAAATGTTCATAAGTCCGAAACTTGACTAGTTAGGTATAGGTATGATATACATAGAAAGAAAGCAAATTTCAGCAGCTTTCCGAATTTTCAATAATATACAGAGTGTTCCATTTGAAATAATCAAATTTCAGCAACTTTTTCAAGCAAACGAAAAAACTGTATTTTTTTACCACCCTGTATTGAAGTAACGGAGATTAGGCTGACGTGTGGGAGGTGTCCAAGTATCACCTGACTCCAAACCAAATTTCGATATCATAGTACTTCTTAACTAAAAGATATCGGCATTTTTAGAAGTCATGATTTTCGAAGAAAAAAATTGAAAATAATTTTTATTTCGAAAACGGTAACAGATAGGTATAGGGAAATATCAGGAAAAGTTGTCGGGCAATTGTTGGAGATTCCAAAAATAATATTATATACAGAGTGTTCCATTTGAAAAATCAAAGTTGCTACTGCTTTCTAATAGAATCGGCAACACCGCATTGTCGAAAATATTTTAGTTGGCTAGAGAATGTCCGAATATGCCCTCCATTAAATTTTCAAAGTGATCCGTTGTCTGGTTCACCAGAAACGTCTAATGTGCCATCCACCGTGAATCAGCCTGTATATGGCAAATAGCAGTGGACCCAAAATAGACCCTTGAGGAACACCACGGTTCAATGAAATGGGATTCAACTCCGAATATATTGACCTTTTGCTGACGATTTTCCAAGAATTATCCAAAGAGCGAAACAATACTATCTGCGAGATATTTTATGGCTGATTGTATCAAAGGCCCGATTGAAATCCAAAAATATCAAACAAGTACAATTTTCCTGATCTGTGTCTCTAATTATATTGTCGACAACGTGCAAGAGTACGGTTGTAGAGCTGTATCCCTTGCGAAAACCTGGCTGTAAGTGAATAGGTCCTTTCTTTCCCAAAAATGTGAATTATGTACTTGATTGAAATCTGAAATATTGACTAGTGTCTTGATCCTATCCCAAAATCAATATATCTAATAGTTTTTATGTATATTTTCATTTTTCTTAGGGTACCCACTATTTTCAAAGACAGGAGAACGATAAGATAATGGTAACAGAATCTAAAATTCGAATAAACAGTTATAAGAGCGGATATGAGTAAAATTATGACATTTAGTAAAATCACTGAGATATTACATACATTTTACAGATGATCTATGACGAAAGAAATTATTTCGAACTGAGTGGAAATTCAAAATGATCTGAACAGCAGAAACAAAATTATACTAATGAAATAAATTGTAAAGGGAAATGAAATTATTTGTTAAGTTACAATTGTTACAATTCACTCAAAGTTGATATAAGTGATAACAATCGGAGCGTCATGAGTTTTTTTTTTGGTATCCTTTATATCTGTAAACTTATGACATTTCTTTTATAACGTTGAGACTTCATAATTTATTTCATTTCCAAGCCGTGTGTTATTTGTTTTCGTTTCAGTTCACAATCAGCAGATGGATATCTCCCGGTCTTATACCTGGGTCTATCCATCAAGCTTTTTTAAATTGTCTTACGTCATTTTACTACTTTCTACGATTAATAAAATAATTTAATAAGTTCATTCTGTAATTTCTTTACTCTATAGAGTATCAAATCTATGAAATTCACTGACAAACATTGATCAAGTCATGCTTGAAAGAATTTGAGAATTGTCCAACTAATTTGAATGAAGATATTTTTGAAGTTACATGCTATCAAATTTTAACTTGCTTGACAGTTATTATAGTGTAACAGTTTCTTCTTCGGAAGCTTCTGATAATTCCTCTCCCATATTCTCTATTTCTGTCGTCATTTAAATCAATAATTAATTTATTTCCACCCTTAATATCGAAGTGTCCAATCTCCATATAGTCTTTTTCAACTGAAATTACTTTTTTGATCCTTTTCTGCCAGTCTTCTTCGGTAATATTAGATACTTCTTTTTTAATTAGCTCCATCACCTTCTTATCAATTATTTTTACGCCTGATACTTTGTTTCAATTTTTCCCAAATCAACTCGATGGGATTTGTATCCATTGAAAAACTTTGTCTTTCATCTTTCCTCGAATTTTTATTCGGTACTTTAATGGAGCTGTCGCGAATGATGGGGAGCGTTGGCAAGAACTATTACACTATTGGCATTCAAATTTGGTACCGATGTGTTTTCAAGCCATTCATCGAAATTACTAGCTTCCATGTTCTTATGATGGTTAACATTGCAGTCCCTTACATAATTTCAAAGAATTCTGAACCCATCCTTTACTTTCTCCGCAATGCACAATGATTAGTCGCGATCCTTTGTTTGCAGGCATGTTAGGCGTACACATTCTCGAACCATCAGTCCACCCTTTCGTAACTGTGTCGTGAGTGTCATACCAAGTTTCGTCCAAATATTAGCAAATTTGCCGTTGTTCTTGTCTATATTCAGTTATTTATTCTCAGTATTTGTTACGCAATTCCACTATTCTTCTGCTTTCCATAACTGCTTGACGTTTGTTTATTATTTTAAATCCAAATCCTAGTTTCTTTATCCAATGCTGAAGTATTCAATTTCTTCCTTATGATTTCAGTTGTAGGAATCTCATTGCTTTTGTAACAGTCGTATATATTTTTTAATGATTTTATTAGATGAACATCTAAAGAATTTGGTAATCCCACATCAATTCGCGTCTTGCGTTTATAAGATTTGTTTTCGACTATTTTAGGTACAGTTGAAAAAGGAATTTCGGTCAAAACTGATGTTGCTTGTAATAATTTGTTTCCTTCGAAACAAAACTTGTTTTACTATCACAATAGCTTTTTTTCGCAGTGAATGACATAATTCAAGTTAATTCCAATTATATACTCTGATTTATCCTTTAGGTAATCATATAAGTCAAAGATTCCGACTAAGGTATTTCTTTTATCATAATTATATAAAGCATCTACCTAGCTTTTATACCTAAGGTACATCCTCAAATTATAATTAGCTAGAGCATATTATATCAATTATTTTCAATGTGTAAAATATCAAAATCTCCGTTAAAGATGATGTTCTTGGATGTGATTCTTAAATGTTCGGCCAGTTTGACCAATATATACCTTAGGACAAGTTCCACAATTCAATTTATATAAGTACTTCTGATTTCTCTAATTTGATTGTTTTGTCTTTATTGTTTTCAACTAACTTTTCCAATGTATTACCTGTTCTATATGCAATTTCAATATCTTTTTTATTCAAAAATGAAGCCACTTTTTCTGTTGTTTGTCCAAAATATGTTAAAGTTTTATAATTTTGATTACCTGACTTATCAGTAGGACAAGCCTCTCGAATTGCTTTTGCGTACACTTTGTTGGAAAGTATTTTGTTTATTAATTAAGCTTTAAATCCGTTGTTTATTGCAATTTTCTTGATGATATTGAGATCTTTATTGAAATTATTTATTGAAAGAGGAATATTGAGTAATCTATGAATTATGCTATTATAAGATGCTATTTTGTGCTGATACGGATGGGTAGAATCGCAATGAATAGTAATATCCGTATGGAAAGGTTTGTTATAAATTGAGAAATCATATTTTTTGTTCATTCTACCAAGTGTCAAGTCCAAGAAAATGATTGAGTTTGAATTGTCTACTTCTACTTCAACAGTAAATTTAATGTTTTCATGAATTTTGTTAATATCTCTATGAAAAATAACTGATTGTCTTTCAGTACCTGTGAAACATACCAAAACGTCATCCAGATATCTGTACAATACAAGAGATACTTAAACAAGATGCTTAAGAATCGATTTCTCTATAGGTTATGCATTAATATATTCTGCATTATCATTTCACATCGTGTTATAGGCAAATTCTACAGAATAAATGGGATATTTTTTAAACAGGAACGAATTGTTAGATTGCAAAGAATATTTCAAAAGTAAAAAGAATTCAACAGTTTGCTGCATCTACATATACTTATAAATCTAGCTTGCATATTAAAAAACTGAAAATGAGTTGAAGAAAAACAATTACACCACCAATGTGGCACTAGAAACGCTACTAATTTGATAACAATGACTCACAGAACATTTGGAATTGAAAAATCGCCAACTTATGCTGGTTTTGAAAATATAATAAATTCCTTGAACTAATAATAGCCTGTAATACTTCAAAAATCACTGAAAGATTTGTTATTGGCTAAAGCTTATCATACATTACAAGAATATTTCGATGATTGAGTTTTTGTGGATATCTTTGTGTGAATTATCTTATTCTTTCATTCATTAATTTCACACTTTTACATTTTGATTCATATATATTTTTACATTTCATTTTATGGTAATCAATTATGTGTATATTTATATGTAAATGTTTAGCTCTAGTCTTCAATACCTAATTCCTCCCATTTGAAACCATCACAACGGTTACAATATAATGAAGAAAAGATAATTGACACTTTCTATGTTTATGTTTATAAAAGTGGTTAAAAACCATAACAAGTTTCAATTCTCTTTTCTTCATTATGATTTCCTACCACGTAGTAACGGCTACATCCATCAATTTATTAATTACAAAATAAAATCATAAAATGTATATATAAGCTGAATCGGGGAATATACCATTTCAAAATATGCATGTTCATTTATAATGTAAAGAATAATAAAAAACATTCAATATCATGTTTCGACGAAATCAATTCAATTCATGATCATAATACACGGCAAACACAAAATACAAAAATATGTTTTTCATGATGGAGTTAATTTATACATATAATGAAATACCTAACGATATTAAAAAGATGAATTATATGAAATTCAAAACACAACTAAAAGAATATATCTTGAAATAGACTTACAGTTTTGTAGTTTCACATATTTTCATTTGTCTATTTTTATTTATTGTATTAATCTTAGTATCTTTATTTTCAATTAGTATGTTACATTGTCCCTAAACATGTATTGTTTTTTGGGAATTAATTTATTCTTATGTTTATCTATGTATATAATGTATATTTTATATGTGTAATTGATGACTTGTTTACTTTATGGTAATTCATGATCACTTAAATGAAATGAATAAAATTTATATTGAATAAATGTATATTTGAAATGAATAAATGTATATTTATATGTTTGTACGTATACACGTATTTATTTTTATTCTGATTTTTTAAATCTGCATACCTGCACAGTTGAAATTGTTCTATACCTACTCACTTTTTTTATTACATAGACTTTGAGTAATTATTATATTGAGTATAAATTGGCATGTTCGAAAGTAGGTAAATTTAATATAACCACCTATACCGAAACATTTAGAAGTATTGAAAAATATTTAGCACTTTAGAAAGGCAGTAGAAAAGTTTCTCATGTCAAAAGCAGGAATTCTATAATGAAAATTTCTGATCTCAATAAAACTGTCCTACAGTGTTATTGATTTAGTAATTTTAAGTAAGCTTTCATTTTGCTGAACTCATTGTTTCTCTTTCTCCAACCTTTATTTTATTAAAAATTAGGTATATTAATTATATTATTATTTCAAAAATTGGCAGATCAAGTTCAGATGATGTGGTGCTGCAGGTTTTTCCGGGTTTTCCGGCAGCTGAGAAAGCAAATGCGCCACTGGAATCAATGAAGTCGCCCCGGAGCGCCAATTAATTATTTATATTATTTTTATATTATACCATATTGAAATCTTTATTACAAAATTATTTTGATATATACATTTCATTTTATATTTTGAATTATATAAGTACGTACTTACATTTGACCTATGCATATTTACATTTAAATTTTATATATATTAAGTTATTGTGATGACTGGGTGATCCCAGTCATCACCCGAAGACGATTGTAGATACCAACAATCGAAACGTCGTGAACTAACGTGACTTGGAATCGCTACACTTTTTTATTCTTTATTATTTTCTTTTATCATTCCTTTAATTTTTATTTATTCAATTATTATATTTTTACTTGTAGGTTATTTCACTATCATTTTATTTCAGGTTTATTGTTGCTTAATATAATTGTTATTTTCAACTATTCTTTTTTAATTACTCCTTTTTACTTGTTTCAGGGATTTCAAATCATTTTATATAGTAGACAATGGAAGTCCGAACTAGTGAAAAAAGCACAGTTTTGATTGATTGGGATGTTCTTATTAAACGGTAGTTTGGCCATACGTGATATTTTTGAAATTTGTTCTCATGTTTTTCCAAATCATATAATGTGAAGTGAAACTCCCTAAACGATATAATTGATCCAAATTCCAATTTGCTTCTAACCAATGTACAGTATAGTAGTTTGATCGAATGGATATAGCTGAAATTTCTAGTTTGCCCGATAATAAACACTAATATTATTTCCATTTCGAAGATAAGTTGGACAGAATCAAATAAAAATAATTTCTATACGCATGCAGTTCCCATTTGAGTAATTTTCAAAATTTATCACTCTGATAATGGTAAGAGCAGTTCAGAACTTGAGTTGAACGTTGTTCTGTAGTAAGAATCAATAATGCTAGATAGACCAAAATTTCAAAATATCAAGGTCGGGGTACATCTATAGACATTTCAAATATTTTCTATCTTTCGATGGATTCCGAAATAATAGACTGATAAAAATCGCCGTGACGGTTGTTTTTCTTTAGTAAATATTAGAGACCAGGGCACACAGTGCGTTGGTTATGATTTTGAATCATGATAGTTGCTTTTGTGATGATATATTCAAGTAACGGTTCACTCTGAGATTTTCACTGCACAGCTTACAAACCCGTAACACGTAACCCAGAAACGTTTTCATACTGATTTCTACCTAATTCGTTATTTATATAAAAACAATTTCAATTATATGGCCTTCTACCTGCTTAATGACTGATAATTAACCCGAGTCCAGGTAAACAGTAATCAAATATTCGCCGCAAACAAAATTCCTCCAACCCCTTAAACAGATTCAGTAGAGGAAAATACTTCAATAATATTTAGTAATTTAGTAAATTTCCAGGATTCTTGAACCCATTCATTTCCAAGCATTCCGAAGGATTAAGTTTCAAACCTTGCAAATACAATAGTTCACAGTGGTGGCTGAACTCATGTCCATCTGCCGAAAGATGGATTTCAAATATGGAATGTTCTTTTATTCTTTCAGGGAAAGGTTCTCCCCGTTTGGCCAACATTAAATTTCGGGCAAAAACCACCGATCTACATACCTGTATGCGTCCGTTTGTGAATTTTCAGATTCTCACTCCTTGCGAACACTTTCCCGCACCCAGGAAATGGACAAGGAAACGGCTTCTCTCCGGTATGCACCCTGATGTGGTTCACCAGTTTATATTTCGCTTTGAACGGCCTGCCGTTTCTGGAACAGTTTTGCCAAAAACAAGCGTGTGTCGTACACTCAGGACCCCCGACATGTTCGACTGTCAGATGCGTCACGATTTCGTGCATGCTTGTGAAATGCTTCCCGCAAGACTTCCTCGGGGGAGGTTGATCTGCGTCGATCCAAAGGCATTGCATTTCCTGCTTGATCGGTTGACGCATATATCTGAAGAAAGCTCCATGGACGTTGGTAGGATGGGGAGGTATGCCCATGTGGGGGTTCAGATACTGGTGATGGTGGTTCGGTTGAGGGTGGTACGCCGCGTGGTGGTCTGTTCTTGAATGCAGCATCTGGTGATGAGGGGTCAAATGCGGATTGTAGTGAGGCGGCATTTCCGTGTGATGGTGGAATAAAACGGAGTCGCTGGGTGCGGTTTGTGCCGTCGGAAAGTCGTGGTGGTCGCGGCGGAGTAGAAAATCCCTCGCTGCATAACCTGCATGCGATCCCAAATGTCCCATGTGCCCGTAATTAGCCTGGAAGTGATTCTGGTGTACCGAGCCCACTTCTGGGGCAGTCATCGCAGCCGGGGGGTTTTGATGCGGCGACGGAATAGCAGCACTACCACTGTTATGTCCCGGAGACATTTTCAAACCGTACGTCGCCAAATGGTGATGGCTACTGTCCATAAATGCATTTATCATTATGAAAACTTCACTTTGCAGTCGTTCAGTGTTCACTTCATCGGTAATTGTTCATCGCGGAAAAACTACACTGAAGTAAATAAGTTCGAAACGTATGTTAAAAAAATAGCGAACTGTTCATTTCACTCAGGACGGTGTATCCCACTGGGAGGACTAGTACACCCGGTGTTCACAGCTGGACTGACTGCATAGCGAGCCATTCTTGCTGGCTGCGTAGGGCGGGGCGTGCTCCACGATTATTGGAGAATTTTAGGTGTGTCGCTATTGGTCTGGAGTTTAATGATCGTGCACGGAGAGGTTCGTTGGTGTTATTCGAACCAATGGTCATTGGAGGTGTTTCGTGATAACACGTTTTACTTGTTGATACTGTCATATTTCAGTATGATCATGTTGATGTCACTAGGAGCAAATTTATATTATATAATTTTTTAGTTAATTATTTTTTATTCGTCGTTTATTTCATCGTTAGTTTTTTTTCAAACGGGGTTCCAAAATTCATGTTATTCACGTTATCGTTAGTTTATGTGACAAATTATACTTAATTTTTTTAGATTCACTTCAGGAATCACAATTATGTATCGCTATTGCAGAAAAAAATACCTACTTGGAAACATTAGAGTCAAAATTAGTTTCACATTTTACTTCAGATAATTTTTTCGAACCAAAAAAAAATCCAAACTCAAAGAGCATTCCAGATATCGGAAGGAGGTCCTTCAAATAGAAAATCTTCAAAAAGCCACTGATAAATTTATAAGTCTCGTACCTACAAAACGCAGTGGAAAAGTCCACGAAATATATCAAAATAAAAAGTTGTGAAAGAAAACGAAAGAATTGGATATCAAAATCGTTGATAGAAGCTGCAAATAAAAAAAACATATACAGTGTCATCCCCAAAGTATGCAATTCACCATATGGGAAACTTCTTTATTAAGGGTTTTTTTCACAATAAGTTATTCCTGATAAAAGTTTGTGCATCCCCTAGAACTAAACATAAGCCAACAAAATACAGTTAAACACACGTAATATACGAGGAGCCTTCAAATATTTGATTTTGGGACAAGAGTCAAGTACCTACTCTTATTTTGGAAAATCTCGGAAAAGTTTATTCAAAAAAGTTGTTTAGCATAGAAAAAAACATCCAGATTTGACTGCATGGCCATCCAGTTTTATTTTTTACTATTTTTTTCATGGGGACTACGAAAAGAAACATTTGCTAAATTTTTTGGGAATGTTAATTAATTAGGAAGATGGAGTTTCATTCCTTTATTGCTTTCTTTTATTACAAAGTTCAAAGTTGTTGATGGATTTTATTTTTACATACATACATACATCGTTTTTCTTCTTACTTGTGTCAGACGTCAACGTGCAACAGTGTTGCCATCGGTTCTAGTAAAACTTGGAACGATAAAGATATACACTGGAGTAAAACTATAGTCCGTTCATAATTTGTCGATAGCACAAAATGAGGGCCCAAATCATAAAACGGTCGTAAAACTCGTAAAATCATAGGCGGAGGTTCCTGAGGTGTTTATTCATTAAATATAAAGCTTCAGTTTATATTCGAAACTTGCCTTGAAAGGGTGAAGTTGTTACGAACGAAAATAATTTTTGGTTTAGTACATTTTTTAATCGCATTTAATTTACGGCTCGTTGGTGTTTCGGCGTCTACGGCAGTAATTAACGTCTCTAATATTTATTTTGCGAATTTTGTGCAGTGCGTGAGTAACTTTTTTTCATATTCCTACAAACATATACGTACCTTTCGTTCCTGCTTGTTTTGTTTGATTGCTTGCGATGGCTTCGTCATCATCATCAACATCATCAAGTTTTACACCGGTACTGTTGCGTACAGTCAGTAAGTCTGTCTATTCACCAAGAGAGAAGACTATTGTTTTGAACGTTCACGATGCTCTGGTTTCTCAGAATCCCACAAACACTGTTCAGAACATAATCAAGAGTTGTGCCAACATGACGGGCGTAGGGGAGTCAACAATATATAGGTTCCTATCAGAAAGAAAAAAAAAAGGTATAGCTAACCCAAATACAAACGAATACTTAAAGAGGGGGAGAAAACCTATCGAAATTGATGAATTTGCCAAAAATGGTATTCGAAGGAAAATTCACGAATTTTTTTACAAAAAAGAAATACCCAACTTAAACAAAATTTTACAAGAAGTTAGAGACGACCCGGATTTGCCTCATGTCGGACGAACCAAATTGTGGCAAGTTTTAAAAGAATTAAATTTCCGTTGGGAGAAATCAGACCGAAAATCACTTTTGATTGACCGCGGGAAGAGATAATATGTTGGAGAAGAAAGTATCTAAGATCTATACAAAAATTTCGGGCTGAAGGAAGGCCAATTTACTATCAGGACGAAACGTGGGTAAACGCAGGTCATACTCTCACAAAAATTTGGACAGATAAAAATATATCAAGCTCCAGGCAAGCCTTTATGGAAGGTTGGTCTACTGGTATTTCCCCACCCTCTGGTAAAGGCAGTAGATTAATAGTTTCTCACATTGACAGTGGAAAAGGATTTGCTAAGCATGGTTTGTTGGAATTTGAATCCAAAAGCACAAAAGACTATCACGAGGAGATGGCAGCTGATGTTTTCGAAGAGTATTTTGAGCAGATGATTGAACATATACCACCAAACTCAATTATAGAATTAGATAATGCACCTTATCATTCACGACTAGTTGAAAGACTTCCAACGACTGCGTGGAAGAAACAGGATATCATTGACTGGCTGCGGAATAAGTCCCTGCCTCACGAAGATGGAATGGTTAAAGCAGAACTTTTAAAAATTGCCCGGCAACACAAATCTAAGTTCAAGAAATACGTAGTTGACAAAATGGCGGAAAGACGAAACATCACAGTCCTTAGACTTCCACCTTACCACTGCGAATTAAATCCAATTGAACTCATTTGGGCACAAATGAAAAGCTATGTGGCTAGAAAAAATACGTCATATAAAATAAAAGCTGTACGTGAATTGTTATATGAGTCTTTACAACATATTACAGAACAAAATTGGCGAGATGCAGTAAGACATACAATAGAAGAAGAACAAAAAATGTGGGATCTTGACAATATAATTGATGCGACTGTAGAGACACAACCGCTAATTATTAACCTGCAAGACGACTCGGATTCCGAAGATGATCCTGTTTATTTTGAATTTGAATAGTTTTGTAAGTAATCGTAGTTTATATCGTTTAAAAATAGGTATTAATTAAATAAATGTATCTTTTACAAATTGCAAGTAACTTATTATTTTTGAATAAAATAAAGAAATTTTTTCAAAATAAAAATACAGTTTACAGTACCTACAGTTTAAGAATATTAATATATTTATTTATTTAAAGTAACTAATGTTTTAATCATATACTCTACGACACTGGTCACTCATTTCCACTCAAAATACCTACATAATCGGATTAAAACTTTTATAGCTGTATTGTATTTCTTCAGATACAAGGTGGGTTAGTCGAAAACATCTTAAACTGCCAGTTTTAGTTTGGTTTTTGTTATTATATCATATTAGCTGTCCTCTCTGTATTTCAGTTCTCTAATGAGGGTCAAACTTGCAGTGAGCTATCAACAAATTATGAACGGACTATAAATAGAAAGCGTTAGATTTGATTGTACAACTCAACAAAAATTATAAATAGACAGCATCCTCTATACGATGTTTTATTTTAAAAGCCTGCAATACTACAAATTACACAACTATGGTGTTACCACGGTCAATTTTTTTGAAGAGTGAAATAATTTTCAAAGTTTTTGGTGCAAAGTTATTTTTATTTTTCGTTAACACCGAAAACTACTCAAAATTATACAGTATTGTAACAAGAACTCAGTATTCAATAACATCAAATCACAAAAAATCAAAATGAAATAGATATTTTGGAAAAAACTCATTGATTTTCTGGAGATTATTTTGGAGATATATTTTGGACAAGAAAATCTCCAGAAAATCAATGAGTTTGTTCCAAAATAACTATTTTATTTTGATGTTTTGTGATTTGATATCACTGAATATCAAGTTCTTGTTACAGTACTGTATAATTTTGAGTACCTACCTAATTTTCGGTGTTAACAAAAAATAAAAATTACCCTGCACCAAAAACTTTGAAAAATATTTCACTCTTCAAAAACATTGACTGTGGTTAACACCGTAGTTGTGTAATTCGTAATATTATATATGTATCGTTTATTTAGCACAAGCTAATGCAGTTACAATATTAGTCTTAATCTAATTTAAAAATTTAAATGTCACAATTAAAATTTAAAATTCAAAATCATGTACATTGAAACATATAAATAAAAACAGCACAATAAATAAAATAAAAAGAAGAAAAAAAAAACTGTATTAGCAGGTTCCTATACTAAACACTTTGTAGGTCTAAAAGGTGCACTTTTAATTTTCTTTTAAATATATTTAGAGAGGTAGCATTCTTAATATCCTCCGGTAGTTCGTTGAATGCGTGAACTCCTTTAATGAAAACTGTATTATTTGAATTGACATTACTAGTCTGACGTATATGAAAGTTATTGCGACTTCTTGTATTGTATTCATGATATTCAAAGTTATACTTTAATTTGTCACGTAGATATACAGGAACATCACCAGTTTTAATTTTAAAAATAAATATTAATGCTAAATAACGAAAGTAATTTTTTACTGATAACCATTTTAATGTATTCAACATTAATGTTATATGTGTTCTTCTATCACAAGATAATATTACTCTCATTCCTCTATTTTGAAGTTTCTGAAGTTTTCCAATTTCATTTTGGTTTAGTAAGTACAAGATGCATGGTTCCACAATAAGTAAAATGAGGTAAAATCAAGCTATTATACAAAAGTAAAAGCGACCATTGGTTTAAGTGCTTAGATTGCCTACTTATGTAATTAATTTTGAATGCTATTGTTTTAATAATATATGAAGCATGTTCCTTAAAAAACATTCTATTATCTACAATTACACCCAAATATTTAATTTTTCTTACTAACTCAATTTTATCATTTGATATTTTAATATTGTAATTATATTTTTTGAAGTCATGGTACTGCTTGTCATTTCCTATAATCATGAATTTTGTTTTATTTTTATTAATTTTTAACGAGTTGAAGCAGCACCAGTTATATACAGATTTTAGTGTCTCATTTATTACATTAATTATATCAAGCAGATCATTTGATGCATAATATATTAAAGTATCATCTGCAAACAGATGAACAAAGCATCTATCAATTATAAATGAAATATCATCGATATACAATAAAAATAGAAGAGGACCTAACACGCTACCTTGCGGTACACCACACTCGTTTATAATTTCTGAAGATAAAATGTTATTTAATTTTAATTTCTGTTTTCTATTATCTAAATATTCCATCATCCATTTTAAAGCATCATCAATAATACCAAAGCTTTCTAGTTTTCTAATAAGTAAAGAGCGGTTAACAGTTTCAAATGCCCTCTGGAGATCTAAAAAAACAGCACCTGTGATTAATTTATTATTTTGGTTTAGTTTCCACTCATCTAAAACATACTGCAGTGCTGTTTCGCAACTGTGTTTGCCCCTAAATCCTGACTGTACACTATTTAACAAACTATTTTCTTCTAAATATTCAACAAGTTGCCTATAGACTACTTTTTCCAATACTTTCTCAATAGTACAGAGCATATTGATTGGTCTAAGATCAGATGCCTTATTCGAATTAGCAACTTTAGCAATTGGTGTTATAGTTGGCTTCCAAAATAAAACGTCTTATACAGAATGCTGTCTATTTATCGTTTTAGCAAATTTTTTTTCGTAGTGCCCATTTGAAAAAATAGGTAAAAAAATAAAACTTCACTTAGATGGTCATGACTTCAAATCTAGATGTATTTTTTGATGCCGAACAACTTTCTCAATTAACATTTCCCGAGATTTTTCAAAATAAGAGTACTTTACTCCCATCTCAAAATCAAATATTTGAAGGCTCCTCATATATTATCTATGTGTGTTTCACTGTATTTTGTTGGTGCATGTTTAGTTTTAGGGGAAGCACAAACTTTCATCAAGATTACCATTTTGTCAAAAAACCCTTAATAAATAAGTAGTTTCCCATATGGTGCATATTTTGGGGATGACACTGTATATCATAAATTAAAAAAAGAACCGAACCATAAAATCCTACAAGAGTTCAAAAATTACCAAAAATTTCTCGAAAAACTAATTAAAAAGCAAAATCTACAGAAAAAAAATTGAAATAAATAAACAAGATTCAAAATAATTGTGGCGGTACAGTAAATTAAATACTAATTCACAAACTCTAGCTCTACAGAAATAAACAGCATAAACTCAAAAGACGGGTAGGTATGTGTCAACAGAACCAACAGAAAAAGCAAATAGTTAATTTTAATGACTACTTCATAAATGTAGGTTCAGAATTGGCAAAATCTTCCCAACAAATAATTTAGAGATTATATAAGTATCAGAGCTAAAGAATAAAAAATCGCCTGGACTCGACGATTTAAAGTCAGAAACAATCAAAATCATAATAGACTTCATCTAGATTCCGCTTATACATATATAATAATCAATAAATCATTTGATACAGGTGAATTTCCTACAGCAAGGAACAAATGATTACATGTGGTGTACCACAAGGTACCGTGTTTGGGCTCTTACTCTTTACTGTTTACCTGAACAATCTATTCATCACAGGAGCTGAATGTGAAATAATAAGTTTTGCGGACGACACTGTCCTGTTCAATGAAAGTGACACTTGGCAGGAGTTAAAACAAAATCGAAAATGACTTTTCCAAAATAATAAAATGGCTGAATTATAGATCGGTGTCGTCTTAAATACGACACCATACATTAACTTTTTGATAGTATTGGTCCTCACCAGTGGGGATTTTGAGTAAACCAGTATTTTGAGCAGAATATATTCCATTGATAGTAAACTTGGCCTCATCAGCGAACAGAATGGAAATTTCCATCATTCAACACATTTTTTTGGGCCCAATAACAGTAATCTACTCTCATAAACTTTTACCTTACGATTTGATTTCCACAAACTTTATTTGAGAAATATATCACAGCATGTAGCTTCTTCAACAGTGATTTGAATACTACAGGTTGCTTCTTACGCTAATATATTTATACTACAGGTAACTATAATTGAGACTATAGTAAAACCAATAATGATTGAGAGTAAAGCGCGTTGTCATATCTAAATTTTACGTTACCAATTTATAGCAGAATCAAAATATAGTAAGCAGTAGAGTTGATGGTTGTCGCAAATTATAGATAATACATACAATACTAGTACGATTAAAAGGTGTTATTTATGACAAAAATCAGTAATGAGCTTGTAATGAGTAATATTTATATATTTCCTGATTACTGATCATTTAAAATTCATTATTTTCTGTATATTGTTAGATATTTATTACAACTAGTGGCAACGCTGTACGCAACGATATTTCTGTCTTTGTCACTTTACCGTAACTTCCATCTCATCGTTGCAGTCCTCACTAATGTACTTGCAGCCATGAGCGTATCAATTGGTGAAAATAATAGTGCTAATGAGTGTTTAAGCGTTACATAATTATATTTCTACACCGTTCTTAAACTACTCAAAAAATGGGAGACATGGTCGGGCCTTCCACGTCGAAAAAGGTAAAACGGTCGGAGTCTCGGTCAGTAAGAGAAAAACAAATTGTACTGCGAGTATTTCACTGTCTTGAAAGAGATCATCAGCCACCAAAAGATGACTTTGTGCATATGTGCTGTAATTCTACGTGTGTACCTCCGAATAACCAACCGGGCATTTCTACATCATTAAGTTCCACAATTACAAAAGATAAATTAGTTGATATGTGCTCTGATTATACCAGTGTACCAAAATCATCGATTTACAAAATACTAAGAGAAGCAGAAATTCATGGGGACGTACAAACGCCAAAAACTAGTAGCGGACGAAAAAAAATCACAGTTGATGAAGAAGCCAAAACCAGTATACGCAGAACTATTCAGTTTCTTTTTCAGAAATGAGCTGCCCACATTACAAACAGTTCTGGAGGCACTTAGCGATCATGAATTGGTCCCAAAAATGGGTAAAGAAACTTTTAGGAAACTTGTACACGAAATGAAATTTACGTACGGAAAAGTTGACAGGAAAAGCATTCTCATTGAACGTCAAGAAATAATAGCATGGAGAAGAAACTATCTAAGAAAAATTGACGAATTTCGGAAGCTCAAAAAAAATTGTACTTCATGGACGAGACATGGGTTAACCAAGGACATACGGTCAAAAAAAGTATGGCAGGATGGTAATATAACAAGTGCACGACAAGCCTTTATTGAAGGTTTGTCAGTTGGGTTAAAACAGCCATCTGGAAAAGGTAGTCGTCTGATAGTTACGCATATAGCGACAGTGGATTTTTACCAAATGGTGAATTAATATTTAAATCTAAGAAAACAGGCGACTATCATGAAGAGATGAATGCGGAGGTGTTTGAAAAATGGTTTGAAGGCATCATTCAACTTGTGGAACCTGGGTCTGTCATCGTCATGGACAATGCCCCATACCATAGTCGACATTTAGAACCATTACCGAAACAATCATGGAAAAAAGCAGCAATTCAAGAATGGTTAATTAATAAGAACATCCAATATAACAAAGATAGTTTAAAGGCAGAACTACTTCAGCTAACAAAATTACACACAGACAAATATAAAAAATTCGCAGTGGATGAAATGGCGTTAATTCGTGGAATTACAGTTTTAAGGTTACCACCATACCACTGCGAATTAAACCCAATAGAATTAATATGGGCGCAAGTAAAAGGGTATGTGGCACGAGAAAACAGAACATTTAAATTAGTGGACGTGCAACATCACCTACAAGAAGCTATTCGAATTGTTTCAGCAGAAGACTGGAAGAAATGCATGCAGCATGTTTCAAAAGAGGAGCAAAAAATGTGGGACGTAGACAACCGTATTGAACACAATATTGAACCAATCATAATTCACTTTGATGATAGCGGTAGCAACAGTGACGAATCTGAGGTTGAAGATTAGACGAAAATTTGTACATTTACATTTATATTATATTCTATTAACAAAAATTTGTAATTTGTATTTTCTAGTACCCCTGACGATGAGTTTAAGTTACTCGAAAGCTTGAGAAAGAGTTCACTTATCAATTGCTGCAACCCAATAGTGAAAAAAAGTTATATATATATATATATATATATATATATATATATATATATATATATATATATTTATATATATATATATATATATATATATATATATATATTGTGTTTTTTATTAATATTGTTAATTTATTTGGTACCTACTATCATATCATAAGGCCCACCTAATGACTACAACGATTAGGTAAATTATGATATTGCAAAGTTTTAATGAAATAAATAAAAAATGTGAATGAATATTTTAACTAATTGTACTAAGAATTTTTCTTTCATTCTTAACCCTCTCAAAAATTAATAAGCACGCCCCCGATTTGCTGTCAACTGGGCTTACTTCTACTCTCAATCATTATTGGTTTTAGTATAACCTCTATCAAATTGCCTAAACCTTTTTATATACCTGCGAGGTACCTCTTCAATTACGATTATCTGAAACATATTACCTCACTTCTACCTCAATAATGATACTTCCTTGGTTTTTTAAGAAAACAAGTTCAATAATGGTGATCTATTCACATCCAGTTGGTCATTCATTAGAATGTTTGATCTTTTAAGTTTATTAATTTACACTACTTCTAAATGATTCAGTTTCAAACCTTTATTGTGTAAAATTTCGAACTTTTCGTAAAAGATATGATTTTTTTCTAAAAGATGATTTGAATATGATGTTCCTGGATTCGATTCCTCAATGTTTTGCCAGTTTGACCACACTTTGAGTTATATATCCCTGGTTTCTCGAATTTGGATGTTTTGTCTTTATTATTTTTAACTACCTTTCCCAACGAATTACTTGTTCTATATGCAATTTTAATATCTCGTTTCCTCAAAAATGATGCCACTTTTTCTGTTGTTTGTCCAAAATACGTTAAAGCTATATAATTTTGATTGTATACATCACTGATAAGTTAAATAATCAAAATTATAGAGCTTTAACGTATTATAATTTAGATAATCAAAATTATAGAGCTTAAAAATGACTAAAATACAGAAGCAGTAAAAACATTAGGTTATGAAAAATCTACGAATTGACCAAAAGATCTGCGCATCTCTGCCATAATTTCGGAATATACAGTGTGATCAAACTCAGATCGACACCATTGTGTTTTTATTCACCGATTTACGTGGTGCTAACAGAAAAACAATTGAGACACTCAATATATTTCTACCTCAATCCATTGCCAACTCTGTTCTCAACCTAAAATGTTATTGTGAATTCTATCCAAATATCAAAAATAGAGTAAGCCTTTATCATTTTCCATCAAGTTTGCAATGGAATTCCAAGTCAAAACAGAATAGATAATACATATCGCTTACGATATTTATTGTTTAATTCATTGGAAACAATACTCCTTGCTTGATATCTACATTTTTGGGATACTTTACTTATAAACGCATTCAAAACACACACTTCAAAGAAAGATTGTCACTTGGTAGTTTACAGAACCTTTATACGATAGCATTTTCGGGAGTCACAATACTGTTTTTACAAATTCTGTGTGGGGCTTTTATAGTAGTTTGAATAATTTTAACTATTACTACCTGACAAATTTCTAAATGATACATTCATTACCAAACTATTTACCTCTCAAGAAAAAATCATAAAACGGGAGAATAATGAATACAATTTCTACCTACTTTTGAGATCTGTCATAATTACCAATTTTCTTGTTGCACAGTAAATTTAATTCAAATCTACTTGATCATAGAGCAATAATCCCAAATTTTAACACCTACTGAAATCAAAATTGTTTATTGAAATAGGAAACCTAATATACATATAAAAATTTGTTTACAAATCATACCTAAATTATGAATTATAAAATGAAATAGAACATAGAGTGTGTAAAATCCAAATGGAATAAATTCATTATTTCGGTTACGGTAAATATTTTAACAAAATCCCGAAACACGTCAGATTTGAAATATAATTTGACATACTTCTACGGAAAAATGATACCCCTACCTTCAACCCCCATTGAATGACAGGTACAACCCCCAATTTTTAAAGGGGAAGTATTAGTTTGTGATATATCGTTTGAAAGTTCTCTTCATTCTCTATTCAAAAATATTATTGTTTTTGAGTTCATTGCAACAATCAAGATAAAATGAATTAAAATTATGTAGGTAGTTACGAAATTCGATAAAATACCCTCAAAACTTATTGCAATATACTCAAAACTTATTTCATGTTGAGGTATTGATAACACTGGTCTACAGTGGTTTTGTTGCCCTTGATATAAGATTGATTTTGGGTGTATTAATACTCACAATTCATGAAATTATCAATGGTTTTGTAAGATTTGCTCTCGTTTTCTTTTAAATATTTATTTTCATTTTACATTACAAAAATTCGAAAACAAGAAACAAAATAACAGAGATATATTTATAATCTCAGTTTTTTTGTGACAAAAATATGATACTTGGAAGTAAATAGAGAGGGAAATTTCGAAAACATGTTATATTTCCATGAAACACCTTTTAAGAGCTTTTCTTTTTTAATTTTTCAGAGGAAAATCTCTTTTTGAAGACCAGCAGTAATCGGCCATCATGTGACAATCCCATCGAGCCTGATATCTTTCTTCCATTACTTTTAGATCCTGGTGGAACCGCTCTCCCTGCTCCTCACTATAATTTCCTAAATTATCTGGAAATTTATCCAAATGGTTGCGAAGATAGTGTAACGTGATACTCATAATTGCTCCTAGAATCTGAAAGTTTGTCGGCATATTTTGTACAATTTCTTCATAATTTGATGCTTTATGGTTACCTAAGAAATTTTCGACTACAACACAAAACTTTCCCAAGCTTTACTTTCCGAAACAGTCATAACCTTAATAAAATCAGTGTCTTTCATCAATTGCCGTATTTGAGGACCATCAAATATTCCACCTTTCAACAATCTCCTTCCTTGTCCAAAGCTTTAACGGATTGCTTTATCATTCCTAACTTAATATGCAATGGTGGAAGTATAATTTTGTCTCTGCTCACCAACGGCTCTCTTATTACATTAGCTTTACCGACAGGTAAAGAATTTCTTTCAGGCCAAACATCTTGTTCCCAATGACGTTGCTTTGCTCTACTGTCCCACATACAAATGAAGCAAGGGTATTTCGTGTATCCACTTTGTTGACCAAGTAAAAAATTAACCATTTTTAAATCCACACAGATCGACCATTGATGCTCCGAGTAATTGATTTTTTCTAAAACTAATTTGACATTTTCATATTCTTCTTTGAGTTTTGTAGAATGGCCAATTGGAATTGATGCAAATTTATTTCCATTATGCAGTAAGACGCATTTTGAACTTCTTTTACAGCTATCAATAAAAAGACGCCACTCAGTAGGTTTGTATTCTTTCGAACCCATGTCCAGAAGCAGCTTCGCAATATTATTACAGTATACCAATCCTTCATTTTCATCAAAAAATTGTAATAGCTCACTTTCTCGCGTTCTGTACGTTGTAATTGTAACTGTCGGTGGCAATAAATTTTTTTCTTTCAATCTTGAAGCTAACAGTTCTGATCCTTGTTTTGATAAATTTAGATCACGTATTAAATCACTGAGTTCATTTTGAGAAAACAACTTTGGCGTAGATGTTTCACCCTCCCATTCACTTCCACTGGTAGACGGATTCAATTTCTGTGAATTTGGCAACATCATTGTTTCTGAGGGCATGCGAATCACTTTTGAAACATAAATAGGCCGAGGGAGATTTTCACTTGTAAAACAGGACATTTTGTAGACTGTAAGTCTGGATATCTCCACGTTTGATTTCGATTAAAACCTTCAGCATCTACTACGCAAAAGTAACAATCATCGAAATGATTCTTAGGCTCCATCCAGATCATAGAAATACCAAAGTCTAATCCAGAACGTTCTCCTTTTTTCCACAACCGCAAAGACTCAACGCAAGACTTACAAACTTTATTAGGAACCCATGATTTATCTAATTTGTCCATTTTAAAACCGAAATATTCAGCATAAGTTTCCTTAACAAAGTCTGTGATATTTCTTTTTTGTTTTTTTGATATATAAATACCACAAATATAACAGAATAAATCACTACTATATTTGCACCTCCTTCGTGACACTCAGACAAGATAAATATATTAGAACGGACACTCAACAATTGAAACAAAATATTAACATATAACAAACAACTTATCCAGATTTCCGTGTTAGTACTTCAATATTATCAAATAACTGAGTTCTCAGATGTTTTGCAGAGCAAGGAGCCCGAGAAGTGGGGATCCCGTTATGTTTGTACGCGCAAAGAGGTTGCGCAGAAGCCTAATCATGACTGAGAAAAAAAATTTTTTTACTGAAAAGCCGATTATTATTAAAAATACAAGATACGTAAAAATCATAAAAATAGAGCACATTCAGTACTTTCATAAGTATATTCGTGAATTAGGCACTCGAAAACATAAAAATTTGCAAAAATATCCAGGGCAACACAAATTTTTTTTTTTTGTAGAGCTGTGTAATAAGAACGTAAGCAAAAACCATAGCAATATTCTTTTTAGATGATATCCTAAAACTGTAAATGATTTCCGTTGCAATGTTAGTTTAAAACGCCTTGTCAACTTGTTTTGTATGTTACAATATTAGTTCTCGGTATTTCAAATCAAGTTTAGAGTTTGTTAACTTCAAGTCTGACAAATGGATAGATTAACGAAAATGCATAAAATAACAGTTTTACAAACGATTGAAATTATTATGATGAATGAATGATGAAAGTATCTCGCCTATTTCATGGGAAATTTTCTAATTTACCGCCCATATCTCAAGGAACAATTAGCAAAATAGAGAAGCAGTTTCGCGAGCTTGGTCATGTGGAGCTGATAAAGAAAGCAGCTGCCAATGCAATGAGTGATAAACTCAAATTAGATGTGATGCTTGACTTTGAGGAAAACCCACATACATCGAGTGGACAGGCATCCACTACATTCAATGTTAGCCATACATCGATAGTAAACATTAAAAGAAAATAAAGTGCATCCCTATGAAATGATACCTACTCAGGAGCTCATGGAAAACGATTTTGATACAGAAATTTATTTTTGTGAGCAAATGATGGACATGTTGGATAACAATATCATCCAGTTAGAAGACGTTATATTTTCTGATGAGTATAGTTTGTCTCTTAACGGTCTTGCTAATCGGCAAAATTGCCACTTCTGGTCAACGGAGAATCCTCACTGGATGAGAGAAGAACACAAGCAATACCCTCAAAAGATTAATGTTTGGGCAGGGATTGTAGGAAACCATATCATTGGCCCCTTTTTCATTTGAGGCAACTTAAATGGCGATAATTATTTGGCACTACTTCAAAATGATGTCATTCCAAGTTCAGCAAATTCATATCCTGATCCAGGAAACCCTCAAGTTCAAATGAATACGATATAGTTTGAGCAGGATGGAGCACTACCACATTATCAAGTTAATGTCCGACAATGCCTCGATACAACATTCCCCAATCGGTGGATAGGGAGGCGAGAATCGCTTGAATGGCCAGCGCGATCACCTGATCTTTCATCATTGGATTTCTTTTTATGGGGATATGTAAAGAGCAATGTGTACAAAACTGAACCTTCAGATTTGAATGACTCAAAATAACGAATAACACTTGCGATTAGGTCGGTCACGCCTGATATATTAAATAATGTTAGAAGACAGATTTATTTGAGACTACGATGTTGTCAAGACGTTCGCGGTGAACATTTTGAACATTTATTTTCATCGAATTTCGGTAACCCCATGATTTTAATTCATTTTATCTTAATTGTTACGATAAACTTGAAAGCGATAACATTTTTGAATAGAGAATGAAGATACCAATCAAAAGATATTGGGATCACAAGCTTATACTTCCTATTTAAAAAATCGGGGGTTATACCTGTCATTCAATGGGGGTTGAAGGTAGGGGTGGCATTTTTACGTTGAAGAAAAATTATAATTTACATTCGACGTGTTTCAGAATTTTGTTAAAATACAGGGTGTTAATTAACAGACGATCCTTTAGGTAATTTTAAGACGAAATGTTCATATAAACATGGGTCCGAAAATCCTTCGTTCTGAAGATACAGGGTGTTAAAATAAAAATAAAAAAAAAGTTATTCGTAAATATCTTAAATATCCTTTGTAATTTGACACTGGTATTCATAACATGAAGGAGCTAATTTAGCCCGAACGTGATTCAATTTATTAAGTCCAGTGGCGTCTCGAGCGGGATTTGAACGAATATTTTTGACTTAAAAATGTACGCCACTGCCTTTTGTGCAATTTTCAATATTTCTTTGGATTGAGCAATTAGAAATACAACTTTTTTTTCTTTTGAATTTTTTTCGTCTCTTGCCTAGTTTTTAAGAAAAAAAAGTCGACCTAATTGCATATCCCTGGACCTCACAAGGAATAATACGGGGAATTAAATGTTTCTTTTAGAAATTATTATTTTTGCAATTTTTCATTACTAATTATGTAACAATAACAAATATTAAATAACATTAACATCTAGACTAACGAATTGCACCAAATTAAGTGTTGGAAATGGCCTCCTTCGGCTTCAATACAACCGTCTAGCCGCCGCATCATTGAATTTCGCACTCTTCTGAAAATACCTGGCGTATTTTTTATTATGTCACATGAAGTAATGATTTTATTCCGTAAATCCTCTTCACTTTGAATAGCAGTTTTGTATACCAACGCTTTAAGCTGTCCCCAGAGAAAATAATATAGAGGATTCATTTCGGGCGAGCGAGGTGGACATGGGTGTGGGCCTGCTCTCTCAATCCAGTGATTATGGTAATGTTCATCCAAAAATTGCCGTGCCAACTACACTAAAGTGTGTCGTAAGTGAATTCAAATACTTAGGTTTCATGGTGGATAATCGTTTATCTCTTCATGCTCATTTTGATTATATATACATATATATATATATATATATATATATATATATATATATATATATATATATATATATATGTTATGTGAGAGAAGTAAGTATTTTTCAAATCAAATATTGAATATTTCATGATTCATATTTTTTAATACTACCTATAATATCTGAAACCAATTTTTAATATCAAACATCTGTATATTTGTAAAATGATTCGTGTTTCAATTAGTGTTTCAGAAATCCTTTCCATTTTTTTGTTGAAACAACATAAAAATTCGTGCAATTTCCTAGAGTTGATATCGTATTTTGATAACTTTCCAAATTTGTTTCGTTCGTCATTCATCCAACCGATAATAATCTAAATGAAGTGGACAAGTGTTACTGAGGCGATGATCCAAAAGATAAAATATATTACTATAGACCGTGATTAGAGTGACCTCAAAGAGCTGACAAAACATCAATTTTCAAATACCATCTTCATCTGATAAACTTCAAAGGAAGACGTACCATCTTCCAAATTTCAGACCAACGAAATAAAGGTCTCTGCGGTGACCGTCTCACATCTTAAAATGACTTTTTGTAATTTATGATCGTGTCTATGGAATTGTCCCATCATTTATGTTAAAAACGTGCCCTTTAATATTAATATCATGTTCGGCTTGTTTCTCATTTCACAAGATAAAAATCTGTGGGTTTTTGTTAATCATTTTCATAAATAACGAATAGCTGGATTGTGATTCTATGGTAATAAAGTGATGTTTATATTTTCATGGGTCACATAAGTTTACCTGGGAAAGAGAATAAAAGAAAGATTCAGTAAACATCAAACGACGATAATAAAATGATTTATGGTCATCATTTTCAGTTGGACATCATTTTTAGATCGTTACTCTCAAATAGAATAATAAATTGATATTGAAATGAAGATAATCACTAAGAAAATTAAAACATTGAAAATTGAAACACTTTAAGTATAGAAAAATTATATATTCATGAACATCACGGAGATAATATGAAACTGCAAAATAAAAAATGAAAATTTCAATCTCAATACAGAACTGAAAAAAGTATCTCGTAAATTTTTATTTGGTTTCGGAATTAAATGTACGGGAAACGATATTTCAAAGAAATCTGATCAATATCGACAGTTTTTGAATGTTCGAACATGCCTCAAATAAATATTCGAATTAAAATTACACGTTTTTGACGATATTTTGAAAGTAACAAGTCATCCTGCTCTTCTGTCTGATTATTTGTTCATTGGATACATAAAGACTTTTGAGGACCATCAAGATCCAAATCATCAGCGAGATCTTCATCATATTTGACCGGTAGAAAACAATATGTATCTTCAAAGAGCGGCAAATCGGACATACAGGAAAATTCACATGGTGTCCCACAGGGATCTGTCTTGAAACCATTCTTATTCATCATATATGGTGTCATATGCGGATGATGCTACCTATTTCTCATCACGAAAAAATATTGATAGTCTTCATACCACTAACCAAATTGAAGACAAAGCTGAAGTATGGTACAATTATAATAAGCTTAAACTAAAACATACGAACTGGAAATTCTGTAAATTTTTTGGGAATCCAACTAGACGACTCGTTAAATTGGTCAACTCATATATATTTCTTCTGAGGCAGATGAAACGAATTTGTAATGAAGATGTTCTACTTAACATCTACTATTCTCTGATTCATAGTAGAATTTCTTACGGCATTATTTTATGGGGTAATTCCCGTCAGCAATACATGTTTTCCGTTTACACGAAAAAGCATTGAGAATCATTGCAAATGCTCCAGCATTCGACCACTGCCAACCGTTATTCATGAAATATAATATCATACCTTTGCCATCTTTATACAGCGTGACTCACGGTCGATGGTAGGTTAGACGTTTCTGGAAAACGCAAAGCATGATTTTTCTGAAAATTTCACCTCTCACATTTCCTTACCTGTTCTATCGATCTAAAATATTTTCAGCATTATATTTTCAGCATTGCGGCGTTGCCACTTCTATCAAAAAGTCCTAGCAATAATTTTTTTTTTAATGGAACACCCAGTATATTAATACATTTTTGGAATAGCTTTAGTATTTTAATACTTTTGTCCTATACCTATCTCTATCTGTTTTCGAGATAAAAAATAAATTGTGCTAAATATGGTCCAAAACATAGCCTCTCAATTCATGAAAAGTTGATATTTTGATGATGTCCCTATACCTAAATCGTCAAGTTTTCTTAATAAAGCCGTTTTTGTGGAAAAATAGTTATTCACGTTTTACCTACAAGTGTTGAAAGTGGCATTTTATTTTCTGAGTGGGGATTATTGCAAAACGAGCGTCAGCAAGTGGAGCAAATTCACGAGCAAAATAAAATCACTTTTAACAAATGTATCATACAAATTTTTTTGTATAACGTTACTGCTGATAACAAAAAAAAATATAGGGTCCATGTGATTTGAACACACGATCTTTGGATTACAAGGCATATATCACAACTACATACGCCAACTCACGTTATTTTAAGGAAGATTATTGGTTAGTCATGAAGGACTTTCTACAGTTGGACTGAATACTACTTCGTCATCGTCAGTAACTTCACAGAGATTTAATATTACCAATAGCACGAAATGCATGTGTGAACTTTTCTAAATGGTAGGTGTTCTGATTGAAGTGTTTCTATCAAAGAGATTTTCAATAACAGTTGTACCAAAATTATTTTTAAAGAATTTGATTTCTAGGTAGCCGTGGAAATATCAAGCTTATGACAGTTTGGTGACTTTTATAAGTAATTGATAAATGGTTATTGACGGTGTTTCAAAAAATCGCCAAAAATGAATGCAAATATTGATTATTCAAACGAAGTTCTTATGAAATTATTTATTATACACGGACAGTGTGATCAAATCATTGCCAGAACTTGTAGAAAATTCAACCAAATGTATCCTGAATTAGCACCAATGAACGAGAGGAAGTTTTTAAGATTACAAAATAATTTCCTTAACTATGGCTCCATGTTAAAAGCGCCTTCAACATTGCCAAAACCTGTTACTTTAAATGAGGACAATACTGTTAACGTTTTGGCCTATTTTTATGCATATCCAGAAGCTTCCATTCGTAGTGCAGAAAAAGATTTAGGTGTATCACATGCTTCAGTACAACGAATTTTGAAAAATCACGGAATGCATCCGTATAAATTTACCAAAGTTCAAGCTCTAAAAGCAGAAGACTTCGAACGTAGAATGCATTTTTGTGAATCCTTTTTGATTCATACACAGGAAGATCGGGAATTTTTGTCAAAAATAATTTGGAGCGACGAATCAAAATTTACGAGGGATGGTATTTTCAATAGAAGGAATAAACATTTTTGGCTGATCATAATCCTCATGTTACAAAAGAAATGGGTTTTCAAGAAAAATTTGACCTGAATGTTTTCTGTATTCTGAAGAACAATAAAATTAGCTTTTTCATTTATGAAGACACACTGAATGCAGAGAGATATCTCCAAATATTAAGGACGACTGTAACCGATTTTCTTGAAAATTTGCCTTTAGAGGAATATTGGAATTCGTGGTTTCAACTGGATGGAGCGCCAGCTCATTCCACCCAGGAAGTTTCCAGGAAACTTGACGAACTCTTAGACGATCGTTGGTTTAGGCGTTTAGGGCCGTGGGATTGGCCACCGAGATCACCCGATATCACGCCACTTGACTTTTTTTATGGGGTGTTTTAAAAGAAAGAGTATACAGTACTCCAGTGCCTACCAAAGAAGAATTGCGACGGCGAATAGTGCGGAGTATTGAAGATCTGGATCCCCAGGAAATTGAAAAAGCAACCACAAGTCGCGTACAAAAAATATTTTAAAGTGGACAACATTTTCAGCATTTATTGTGAAAATGTGATATTTTGTTTACAATTTTGTTATTTTGAATCATCCTATTCTGTTACTGTCTGTACTTTCACGTGTTTTAGCCCACAAAATCTTACTTTTTACCTAAAAATGACTGATTTTTGGTACAGTTGTTCCCTGGAAACTTTGAGCCATAGTTAAGGAAATTATTTTGTAACCTTACTAACTTCCTCTCGTTCATTGGTGTTAATTCAGGATACATTTGGTTGAATATTTTACACGTTCTGACAATGATTTGATCACTTTGTTCATGTGTATAATAAATAATTTCATAATAACTTCGTTTGAATTATCGATATTTGCATTCATTTTGGAAGATGATTCGAAACACCGTCGATAACTCTTTGTAAATTACTTATAAAAGTAACCGAACTGCTATAAGCTTGATAATTCCACTGCTACCTTAATCCAAATTCTAAAAAAAAATAACGTTTCTAGAAGAAGCGACTTTATTGAGAAAACTTGACGATTCAGGTATAGAGACATGATATATCATCTTGAAGCATTTTTTACCATCTTTCAATTTACCGAGTAATATACAGGTGGTTTCATTTGAAAAGATGAACTTTTGACTACTTTTATGCACAATGGAAATAATAGTAATTTTAGCACGCCCTGTATGATATGAAGTCGATTTCTTGGTGTTATTTGAATATTTTGAGTTTGTCCAAACTATCATCAAAATATCAACTTTTCATGAATTGAGAGTACTGATGTACTTCATTTCAATTAAGGCTATGTTTTGGACCATATTTAGCACAATTTATTTTTCATTTCGAAAACAGATAGAGATAGGTATAGGACATTATCAACAAAAAAGTATTAAAATACCAGAGCGATTCCAAAAATGTATTAATATACGGGGTGTTCCATTAAAAAAAATAAAGTTGTTAGGACTTTTTGATGGAAGTGGCAACGCCGCAATGCTGAAAATATTTTAGATCGGTAGAATAGGTAAGGAAATGTGAGAGGTATAATTTTCAGAAAAATCATGCTTTGCGTTTTCCAGAAACGTCTAATCTACCATCGACCGTGAGTCACGCTGTATATATATATATATATTATTGTATATTGGAGATAGGTACATAAAAATAACCAAAATTATGAAACACCCTCTCACAACCATGAATATAACACCAGATCTGGCGACTTATTGAAAATACTCAAATTTCGTTTGACAATAACTGAAAATGAATTATTTGAACTTGAATTTATATAATGAAATTTCGTCAAATTTAAGAAGTCTTAATTTTAATCAAAATCAGAATGAAACAATATTTGAAATCTAAATGTTTTTACAGTGTGGAAGAATATTTACAAAATGATTTTTGACATTATTATAGTTGTATATAATAATAATATATAATAAAGGGAAGGTTTGTTGCTAATCCTGGTATAGAATTCTTGTTGTAGATTTAAGAAATTGTTAGCCATTTTCAAAATTGTATGTTTATGCTATCTATCTAAAGTTATGGTACTAGCATCGTCCAAAAAAGCATATGTATCAAATTCTTTTTTGCCATTTGAAATAGAGACTGGTAAAATTTTCAGTAACACTCAGCTATTTGATGAAATATGACATCTACTGGACATATCTTTTTTCTTCAAGATTTTGCAAACCATGAAAAGGTGTCAGACAAGAAAAACAAATTCTATTCTTTGTCTCAAATGACCATCTTTCATCAACGAAAAACGACTTGAAAATATAACATGAAAATAAACTATTGAATTGATCTTCACAGCAAATACATTTTTAGCTAACAAAGTTTGTGGCTAAAGTGATATCTTTATTTCTGCAATTTCCTTTATTAGCCTTGAAATCTGAAATTTGTGGAATTTGAAGTTGATAAGATGCATTAGCTTCAGATCCTTACCATGAACAAAATTCAATGAGTTTATTTTTCATTCTCTTCTCAGTAATATATTCTACCCATTTCAATTTGTGAGAAGTCGATAATTTATTCAGAAGTTCTTGTAATAGCAGAGGATTACATAAGTGTTCATTCTCCTTCAGCGACTGGACAGTATATACAAAATTTTTTACTTCGTCTGATAATGCTATCAAGATATTTAATTTGTCGTCTTCAATTATTGGAAATTTCCTCAAACGATCGAATAATAAAGTAATAATATGTTCAGATCGACCAAATCTATTTTCCAATAACTCTATTACTTTATCTACATTTTGCGGAAGTATTAATAATGCTTGCATTATTTTTTGGCAGGACCTTTAAGAGATTTCTATAACTTGCTTTGGTTCTCCTATTTTGAATAACGTCACAAAGCAGTAGAATTTTCAAACTGGTGAATGAAATGGGGCCACTTTGTAGGATCCCCATTAAAAATTGGCAAGTCTTTAGGAACACTCTGTTTGGTCAAACTTTTCTTTATGTCATTATTGGCAATTGATTGACTAGACATTTTACGTGATTTGAAATTTTCCTAACGTCATTTTGACAGTTGTTTGCATTTTCAGAACTAGGATATATTTCTGCGGGTGACTATGTTCTCACATACGTGAGGTCAGCAAGGCGTGCAATTTTTTGTGTCATTATTACCATTCCAAATGAACTCATTTACCCATTCTGAAGATTCAAACCATTGTTAATCACTGACCCTGATCCATATGATGAAGACTCCTCTTCCACTGATGCTTCCGAAGATTCATATTCCATTTGTGATAACTTGAAGGCTAATTGTAAGTCGAGAGTATCTTGTTCTTTCTTCAATAATTTCTGCTCCAGTTCTTTCTTCTTGATTTCTGCCTGAATCATCTATTCTTTTTTGATTTTTTCTGAACAGGCACTATTAGTCTTGGATTTAATCGATTTCCTTTCTTGAATGGAACCCTGCCGTGTCATTTTATTCTTGCTGCCTGCACGTGAGTACTTATAAGTGGAGTTTTTGTCATCAATGTCAATACTCTGCTTCAAATGTAAGCCACAAGAAGAAATGTTGTATATAGAATAAAGAAAATACTTTTGTCTAGTTTCTACTGTTTTTATTTATTCGTTACGACCGGTTTCGGCTTATAAGGTCATTTTCAAGTAACTACCACAACCTGAATGAATGAATGAATGAAAATCAAAGAAAAGATTTGGAAAAGCTGAATACACTTATTTGAAATAATGAATCGAAGAGGTTTTGTATTAAAGTGTATAATTTTTGAAATTCTTGCAAAGCGCTTTCGACTTTCGTCATCATCAGTGCTCACCTGAAAGTAAGTGATCTAGTTGAAAAGGGAATTTAGTGATAATTGAAGTTGTAAAATTTTCAAGGTTAAGAAATTTGGAAAAATTGTTTGAGATTACTTACTTGTCAGGCAACAGGAAGTATCAAATTGAGTACATCGCACATTTGTAATATTTGACTTATATAAAACAAAATAGGCTTATAGCCAAGAAAATACATTTTTGGATTGAGGCCATGTGGTTCAGTCAAAGTATTATATGAAGAAGGACAACTTGAGACAGAATGTGTCAAGTGTCATGTCATTACGATTACCAACTATTGGATGGATCCAAAAATTCCTAAATTCAAAAGAGGCGAGCTGCATAGATCTAGTTGGTCGTTGAGCGTCATGAACTTGGGGTCCTTGTACAATTTATTTATTTCTTACGCTTCCATTAAATTCATCTCCCTTCCTTTGTTACATGTATGAAGAATTTTATTTTTATTGTATGGTTTGTTCCTTTAAGATGTCCATATATGGCTGATTTTTTATCTGATAAAACATGTTCTCGGTATCTTATGTCGAAGTTTCTGCCTGTCTGACCTGTATAAGCTGCTGGGCATCAATCGAACGAGTAAGAAATGTTGTCTTGTTCCCCTTCACTACTGATAGGAATTGCTTCCTTTTCCCGTTTTTCCATTAATCTCTCGCTTCTTCGATTTTTTGACATGTCTCAATAGGCTGATTCGGTAAAGGCGTAGAAGGACCAATTAATGTTATGTTTTACCTAAAATATCTAGGTTCAATCCGGTCTCGAAGAACGAAATATTGAAATTCAATGTCAGGCAAAAAAGTTTTTTTTATTATCTTGTTTTAGTGACAACAATTGAACTAAATATAACTATATACAGGGTAAAACAGAGAGTAAACGAATAATAGTGAATATAAATACTGAACACACTCTGCATTAAATTTATATGAGCAATTGGCTTGTTTCAATCTTTGGAAAATGATACTGGTTTGCTTATAGACTGATCGAGTTAGGGGTATATCATACTTATCAAGACTAATCGGTTCCAAGATCTCTTTATATTTGTAGAAAAAAGAACAATTCGAAAAGCAAGAATTTAAATTGGCCGCGTGTCTGTTGACCAATAAAATTGATCGTGTCTAGAGCGGAGTTGCCAAGTGTATCGGTTTTTAATATCCAATCACAGATCTGATGATCCAATTTGACAGACGCCATTTCTGTTGTTATTGTCGTCAAATTGCTGTGAAAACAACCGTTACAATTATCTAAACAAATAACGTTTTCTTTGTGAAAGGTAGATCTCGGCGGGTGCCTATTTTGCTGCATATTTCGTGTCATTAGTTTACAATCCGAAAAATATTTTTTCAGATTATTTTTGGATTGAATTTAACCATTACTACCTTGGCCGAGCTAAAATAAAAATTAAATCAAAACTTTCCATCCTTCGATAAAATACAAAGTCTGAAATGAATGTCATATAAATAAAAGGGAACCACTAAATATACCACCTACCGTTTCAATTTTTCATTCTTCATTTCGGTACCAAAGTATTGCAAATTTTTCAAGTTCATTAATCACTTCAAAATCGACTCTTGGTGAGTTGTCGGAGGAGGCTTCAACAAAACTAGGTTCAACATTTCCACAAAAATACAACAGTGTCATAAAACAGGCTAAGCTTTCATATTATCATACCAGGATTAATACTGCCTCCAATATAGCAAAGGAGAGCTGGATTATTATAAATGAAATCCGTGGAAAGAGCAAAAATCAAATCGATGAAATCAATTTGAAACCTGACTGTTTCAACGATTACTATTGCTCTATCGCAACTAAACTTACTAATGACATTTCCACTAACATTCATATTAATCCAATGCAATATCTTGAGAATGTAAGAATTGACGAAAACTTCTTTTTATTTCCAACAGACCCAGATGAAATAAAGAGTGCTATGAAGGACATTAAGAACAAAAAGGCATCTGGAGCTGATGGTTTGTCTATAAATATGCTGGAAAAATTGCCCCCGGCAGCTATTGACGCGCTTACTGATATAATAAATGAATCGTTTGTCTCGGGAACATTTCCAACAATACTTAAATCAGCCATGGTGATCCCAATTTACAAAGGAGGGGATAGGGAGGATCCATCAAATTACAGACCAATATCCCTTCTATCTACTATTGCAAAAATTATAGAAAAATTAGTAAAGAAGAGACTCATGTCATTTGTCATTAAACATAAAATACTAAATGGTAACCAATACGGTTTCCAAACCAACAAAAGTACAAATGACGCTATCTATAACTTTTTAGAAAATGTGTACACTAATCTCAATAATCAAGAAGCGACCGCGGCGGTGTTCTGTGACTTATCCAAAGCTTTTGATTGTGTGAATCATGGAATACTGTTGCAGAAGCTTGAGTACTATGGCATCAGAGGCATATCTCATAAATGGATGACATCTTACTTGCAAGACCGGGAACAATATGTGAAAGTTTCGGGTGCAGTATCTGAGGAAAAAAAATTGACCAGCGGAGTTCCACAAGGTTCTGTCTTGGGGCCCATATTATTTTTGCTATATGTGAATGATCTCACGAACTTGAATATTAGTGGTAGGTTCACTTTATTTGCAGATGATGCAACTATAGAGTGGCACACTAAAGATAAGAATATTCTCGGCCAATTGATCTCCTTAGATCTAACTGAAATAAAAAGGTGGTGCGATGCCAATCAAATGGTCTTCAACTCTAAGAAAACTAAAGTGTTATCATTTAAATGGGACATCGACAAAATACAACTAGATAATGATACACTTATGAAATCTGATAATTACAGATTCTTAGGTGTTGTATTGGACCATAATTTAAAGTTTGATGAGCATATTATGACAATGGCAGAGAAATTGTCATCTGGGTGTTATGCTATCAGAGTTATTAGAAATGACATCGGTTATCTTATTGCTAGAAAAGCCTACTTTGCTCTCCTGGAATCTCACATCAGATATGGGATAGCATTTTGGGGAGCCTGCTCGCAAGCGTTGTTCTCAATGATCTTTAAGCTACAAAAGAGAGCACTGAGATACTTATGCCATGTTAATCACCAAACTTCATGTAAACCCTTATTTACATCTCAGAGGATACTCACGTTAACATCAATATTCGTGCTAGAATCAACTAGTTTAGTTCATAAGCATAAACTACATTTATTAAAATCTGACACTGCACGTAATACTAGGGCAAATGGCCAATATATACCTTTATCAGTCCCCAGAACCACCCAATACCAAAATTCAATTGTTTACAATGGTACGAAAATGTTCAACCATCTACCGAAGCAAATTAAAAATATTCATAGCACTCCGAAATTCAGAAGGGCTGTAAAAAATTTTTTAATAACAAGACCGTTTTATGATTTGAGGGAATTTTTTGAACAAAATTTTGAATAGTTGTGACAGCAGTACAAAATTATGTCGTATCTATGTCTCTCACTAAATAGTTTTAAAGGTAGGTGTGTATGTATGACTATATATGTATGTACATATTAACTGTATTAAGAAATCAAACATTTTATAAAATTATTATATGTGTGTACATGGGTCTATGTTCGTGTATATGTGTGTATATGTATATATGTCTGTGTGTGTGTATATATGTGTGTATATATGCGTATGTGTATGTATATGTGTATATATGTATATATATTATTTTAATGTTTTTATCATCTGACAATTCTTTCCTGTTTTGTATTTATAACCAATTAATATAGAATAAATTAGGGAAAACTGTTTTTATTTCTATTCTACTGTATTGTTGTGAAAATATTTTATAGAAACATGACTGTATATATACATTAAGAACATCCACTTTTAACATCCGACAATCCATATTGGTTTGCATAATTTTAATTTCATTTAATTATCATGACTTCCTGCTCATTTTAAGCAGTTAGGATTTATGTACTATTATATTTAGGAGCTTTGTCAATAAGAATTCTATTCTTCAGATAATAAAGCATGCTTTGATTGATTGATTGATATGTGTATAATAGAAACCATTGACATTAGAAAGAGCATATTTTCGCATACACTACAGAGGGCGCTGGCTGACTGGATGATAATATGGTTAATATACCAGTAACGATAAATTTCTTATTTTTGGTGGGTGGCATGAATGCATAATTGATTTATTTTATCAGGGTTCATGAACATTCGAAAACGATTTGAAAATACAGCTCGTTGAATTCCATTTAAAATCATATTTAGATATAACTTGTACTATATCAGTTATCAAGGCAAATATTATTGCCCATTTTTATGCTTAATTCGTGGATTCGAGCAATCTTATTATTGTATATTTATTTGTTTGCTGACTTCATTCTTAACAAAAATGAATGAATAATTACAGGACATTTTAACTGATCGTTCATTTTCTCAGGAAAATGGAGTGCCCATATCACAATTTATTGGTTTATTAGGCAATGAAAATGTATGTCATATCGGATCCATTCTGCTTGTTTTTGCAACATTGAGTTTCAACTTTTTCTTAACTGACAGCTCGCGTAGGAACAATTCGTTTTTTCATCGAGTTTAGTTTGTGTATGTTTGAAAAGTGTTTTAGAAATATATTTGAATATTAATATGGTGCATTCTTGTGCTGATTTTAATTGTGCGGAAAGGCACAAGAAAACTGAAAGTGCATTGGTTTATAAGTGAGTTATTTCATATTGAGTTTAGGTTTCCAAAGGATAAAATGATGAGAAAAAAAAGTATTGAAAAGAAAAAACTACAATCCCTTCTACTCTTTCAAGACTTTATAGAAATCATTTAAAAAGTGAATAATTTTAGGTATAAGCGTGATTACAGCGAATGAGAGTTCTTTTGGTGGGGGCATTGAGGCTTTGAGAATTAAATTAAGGAGTTTAGTTACTTTCTCGCCAATTTCATCAAAGAAAAAAATAAAGTAATAAACAGTGAGCTTCTTTTTAAAACGGATATGGTAGTGAAATGAATATAATAATTTTTAAGAAGTGCTACAACGAACACGATCAAAAATTTCGTTAATTTTTCCTCGTGGCTAGAGATAAAGTGTGAGTTTTTTTTCAATTTTTGTAGATCTACAGTTTTTCATGTTTTTCAATATTTTTCATTTTTCAATGTTCATATAAAATTATTTGTTTCGAATGTATTTTTCTTTCGTGTAAGCTGTTTCAGGAGGGTTTGGCACTGCATTTATAATTTGTGTATTTCAGAAAAAAACGTTGATGATTGATAACGGAAGGGCGTAATGTAACGTATTTATTAAAATAGTCAATGCTTTTTTCAACAATGCAAAAAGAACGACCTATATACGTTTTTGTATTTGGAATTTGAACAATCCATGATTTATCCATTAATTTAATGAATGGCACAGGTCTTCACGACGACAAGCTCCATATATTCCGAATATAGTAGCAACTTTTATCATCAAATATTTTTAATCTGGCGCCTCATTCATAAACCTCTGGACTTGTTCAAACGTTAGATTTTTTGGGCCTATAACTTTCATTTTTTCGCTTTATCATTCGATGTTATCATTGAAAACTTGCTCCACAAAGTTGACGAGTTCCATATTTTTCATTTCTCTTCTAGATAAGCTAAGAAGATGGTTTCACTGAAATTTCCTTCGACGTTTTTTGGTCTACACCAGCTAAGAAAACTAGAATATGTGATGTACTGCTGAGCCGATTTTGATGCCGATTTGATGAAATTGCTCCACTCACAAAATAAAACCTTACTTTCAACACTCATATCATAAATACCTATTAGTTTCAATATAAATTAGTTCAAAATGAACTCAATTGTTTATGAGATTTTTTCCACAGACTTACGTCTTCTAACAATATACTCCTACAAAATTCCTATAGCTGGGAATCTATCAAATAAGCATATGATTACCTTCACGTACTGTTATCGTGATATTAATAGATTTATCTCGTCCATGACATAAAATCGTAAAGTCATGAATGAAATGGAATTAATATCATAACTCTTTCATATATTGTATTGTGTAGCGTTTCAATGAATAATATCTGATTAAATTCCATATCGAATGTTCGGATCACAAGCTGAATAGGAAAAAGGAATTTTCATATAATTCAATATCCCTATGACAGCAGTCATTTTGAAATTTTGTTTCTTCTCGTGTTATTCAATGCTGAATATAGGATAGAGAAAATAACTTTGGTCTGATTTCTACAAATATTTTTATTTGTTACGACAAATCCACGAATAGAAATAAATAAATAAATAAATGAAATATATTTCTACAAACAGATCCTAATTTTTGACATTAGTTGATATATACAATGTGAAGTGGAAATAATTGCGTAAAGGAGGCCTCAAGCAAGCTTGTGTGGGGCTAAACAAATAAGTTAAGGCACTATAATAATAAAAAATGCCCAAATTTCAAGAAATAAAAATGTATCTATAGCTAACAACAATTTGCCTACATATTCACAAGTCAGAACACAACTATTAATTTAAACGTAAAAACATGTAAGAAAAGAAAATTACGAATACAGAGATGTAAGAATATATAACTATAATTAATAAGAGTTTTCATACACACACAATTAAAATCACATATAAGAGAAAAAGTAATAATACAGATAAGTATATAATTTCAATAATATTGTAGAGATCACGAACTTTTTGGAAAATCTCCTATGAAATATATATATATATATATATATATATATATATATATATATATATTTTCAGTATTTTATTATTAATATAAGTCACAAAAAGGATTTGAAGCTTTATAACTCCTATTCAATTATATGCGAGCGCTTTCGACAGCTGGTCGTGCTGCCATCATCTAAGCTCTAGTCAAACAGATGTAAAAGTAGGAACGGTAATATGTCAAAAATTACAAATACAAAAAAATACAAAGTTGATGATGTTTTCTAAAAGACAAATCGTCGCAGAAAAATTCTGCTTGCGCTATCGTGTAGTCCTTAAAAAGTGGCCATGGCAAAGTGATATTCGTTTTGAATTTCTTTTGAAAATAAATCTAGGAGAAAATAAAAACGACATTCCCAAATTTTGGTTTTTCTCGGATATCTCCAAAACTCCTCGGAATATTAAAACTTTCTAAATGGCATATTATTAGGCACATAAATACGCTACTTTTCTCTAATTCAATTGACCCAGTATCACTTACCGTTTCCGATATCCCCATGCTGTTCATTTTTATCTTGGACACAATGTATTGTCATTAGAAATTTATTTATTTATTTATCAATATAGGGGTTACAAACAGATTAACATATCCAATAGAGAACCCACTTCATAATTTTAGTTCAAGTGGGCTTTGAGAAAAAAAAATGTAATTTTTAATTTTTTGTAAATTAATCTGGACAATCGAAGAATAACATAATTCTTATAAGAGTGGCAGAGACTACAGAAATGATCACAACTCATCAATGAAAATTTTTTTCATCTTGCGTTTGAAACAGTCTAGAGATTTCAAAATATTGAATATCATTGCAAATTTCGTCAAAGGTGTTAAGCATTCTATAAAGTGGTGAATTTTGAGCATCATTTGTCGTTGTGTAAGTTAACTTATAGAACGAATAATAATCTAAGTAAATTTATTAAAAACAATAAGGACAAAACTTTGGTGTCGGATAGATCAGGAGTATATAAGCTGACTTGTGGCTCTTGTCCAAAACTGTATATTGGCCAAACAGGTAGAACATTTTTCCAACGAATTAAAGAACATAGGAGTAGTTTTGTAAATAGAAAGACCAATTCCACATTTGCAAACCATCTTTTAGCAGAAGGACATGAGTTCAATCATGAATAGGATGTGTTACATTTAGAAGAGAAGAGTTTGAAACTTAATCTTCTAGAATGTTTAGAAATCAATAGATTCAGGAATTCGGGTAATTTACTGAATGATCAATTAGAACTCAATAACTCTCCGTTACTGAATATTTTTTCAAGGTGGAAAATGGAACATGAGTGCAGGTAATTTAATTCGTTAGAAACTCAGGTAAAATATCAGCTACTTAAAATTCAGGTACTTCGCTTACAGGTACTTTGATTTCAGGTACTCCATAAACTATATATATAGTTAGTATCGAATGTGTAGAATTAGTTGAATGACACGCCAGATGAAGCCATTGTATGGCGAAACACGTGTTGCGTTTTTGTAAAACAATGTAGTGAAAATCTCACAATAAAGTGTTTTTGGAATACGTTAGTTATGGATTTTCATCAAGTATCGGCCGATTCCATCATATATTTATAGAATTACTATAAGTTAACGTACTCCTCAACGTTCTACCCTGAACATTGAACTCAATTTTGGAATAAAGCTCTGGGCAGTGGACTAATCCTTTCATCAACTTGAAAATCATGATAAGATCCGTAACAGTTCTTCTATCCTTAATAGGCATAATATTGTATTGGCGCATAATGGGACTGTTATCGCTATTCGTAATTGGAAAATTCAATTTGTGACTAATGTAGCGAAGAAAATTGTTTTGGACTCTCTCAATACGATCTATGTTTATGTGGTACTGAGGATTCTAAACAATCAATGCAAAGCAGAGCCTACTATGTACATATGCATAATATAAATTGAGGAGAGGTTTGCCGTTCTGAAATTTTGACAGTTTCATTTGAGGAATCCAATAATACTATTACATTTATTGACGGTTTTTTTCTATATATGAATTAAATGGCAACTTCGAGTCCATAATTATTCCCAAGTCTTTAACTTCTGAAACTGATTTCAGTTCGTGATTTTCAAAGTAATAATTATTTCTGATTGTATTTTTGTTCCTGGAGAATGAGATTGAAACGCATTTTTGTGGATTGAGAAACAAATCATTATCATCACATAATTTTTTAAGCGGCTTCAAGTCCTCCTGAATTTCTCCGCTGTCATATAAATCCTTCACTGTGTGATATATTTTCAAGTCATCGGCATACAGTAAAAATTTACTCTTATTGAAGCAACTAGAGATTTCGTTGATGTATATAGTGAATAATAAAAGACCCAAATGGCTGCCTTGAGGAACTCCTGAGGATACCGTGAAGGGGAGTGACGTAAATCCATTTATGGCCATCAATTATGCCCTGTTACTCAAATAGGACCATATCCATCTCATATTCGGTATTTTGTCACAATCAAGTGTTTGGATCATATTCGGTATATTGTCACTTTCGGTTTGTTTCATTTCGATAAATTATAAAAAAAAGTATGCTCATTTTCCATTATCCATAACTCAAGCTTACTTTCATAATAATGAAAGTTTGAAATATTTTTTTAAGTCTCCTGGTATCAACGACCATAACCTGGGAGTATGGAACGCCGTTTTACTTTTTATTGTCACAAATATTCATTCCTCAATTTATTCAACTAATAATTTATTTGTTTGAATTTAATGGATTCATGCATCTGTTCGACACATTAAAAACGATTGTTCGCAAAATTTGTTCTATTTTAAATGTCACTTGATTCAACATGTTACATGAAGTAATTCGTTTGATGAAAAGTTGCTAACAGTTATAATATAGATTCATTGTTTGAAATTTTTGGAAGTAAATGTTTGTCATATATACTTTTTTTGTAACTATTGAATAATTTACTACAATTTATGTGAAACATGAATAAAATTGTTTGTTGATAATTATAGTTACATGAATTAAAACGATTGGTGATAATTTTAATTCGGCGCTAGCGTCGAGCGGATTCTTGCAGAAGCTGAATTTTTAAATCTGGCAACATGATAGTCTAGTGATAGTAACACAATATTTCGTCCGACCGCAGCGCCGAATAAAAATTATCAACAATCAATTTAATTCATGTATCACCTAAAAGCAACAATCCATTTTTACAAAATTCCAATAGAAACTAAAGCGGCGTGCCACGCCGTTTTACTTTTTATTAATATTCCTTTGAAATGAGCTGGATTATTTTGTTTGTTGAATTTCAATGATACATGAATTAAATTGATGGTTGATAATTTTTATTCGGCGCTGACGTCGGGCGTATTTTTGTGGAACTACATAACTGCATATATGAAATGCAACAAACAAATTAATTCAATTCTTTCCAAAGGAATAATAATAAAAAATAAAACGGCGTGGCACGCCGTTTTGCTTTTTATTAATATTCATTTGAAATGAGCTGAATTATGTTGTTTGTTGAATTTCAGTGATACATGAATTAAATTGATTGTTGATAATTTTTATTCGGCGCCACGGTTGAACGGTGTTTTGTCGTACTACTATAAATGAACTAGCATGTTGCCATATGTAACAATTGAAGTTCTTGATAAATCCGCTCGATACCAGCGCCGAATTAAAATTATCAACAATCATTTTAAATGTATCTTTCAAATATAACAAACTTTTAAAATCATCAGAAAATTTGATTCTTTGTCAGGAATTAGCTTTTTAAAAAGATTGATGAAATAAAATGATACTTGCTTGAGAATGTTTTGCACAAAAGTTGTAACCAAATTTTAAATTGAATGCATCGAAGTGAATGTTGGAAATTGTTAACACTTTCAATAAATTTGAAATATAACAATCTTTATTATTCATATAAAAATATTTAGTATGGAAAGTTAATTTGCTATATTTTCAGACAAACGAAAGACTATTTTTATTACCAACAATGTTTCATGGGGAATAATCAATGAAATTTTATTCCCAAACTCACTTTTAGAAAGTGAATTTGAAGTTTCATTATAATTCAGCAGTCATATAAATAACTAACATTTCATTCAAACGTCAAAATTATATGCGGAATTGAAACGTTTGTTGAATTTACTCGAATAATACATTCCATTGACTGTTGAATAAAAATGTTTGTTCATTGCTGAGTTGAACTATATGCATATAGATTATTTTTCAGCATAATATATAGTAAATTGGCGTTCTATTTTCCAATACTTTGAAACAATATTTTTCTTCGGAATCAATAAAAGCTTCAAGTTATTTCATCAGTATTTTTTATTCAAATAACAATTTTATTCATGTAACATTTTAAATCAAGTGTCATTTAAAATAGAACAAATTTTGCGAACAATCGTTTATAATGTGGCCAACAAATGCATGAATCAATTAAAGTCAAACAAATAAATTATTAGGTGAATAAATTGAGGAATGAATATTTGTGACAATAAAAAGTAAAACGGCGTTCCATATGGGAGCGACATCATATGGGTTCCTTTGGCCAATTGTTTTTTCACTTGCAGAAAAAAACAGTTCATCATATCTTCTTGTATTGTGACTATGCTTATGATACTTCAGTATTATTTTTCCTTTTTTTTAATACAAAAAGTTTCGAAAGGGTTTCTTATTCCAGTTTGTGTCTGAAAGTAACTCCTATGCATGCATCCACAAATATTTATAATGACTTCATTTGAAACTCAATGGTTTCCTACAATTTTTCGTATAATCATCAAGAAGCCAAAGCCAAAATCTTTTTTCAAAAATTAATCTCACCTTTCTCAATTCAAACTCTGAGATAGTTTGCTCAATGGTCAGTCAATTCAAAGTAAGAAAAGTTTACCCTTCCTCACAAATAATTATTAATGGAATGCTTCATTTGGGAGACGATAAATAATTATTTCGAAAAAGATTTGAATATCTGTAAAAAATTAAGCAGAGATATTTATTTATACAAGAACCGAATGCATCTCAGTTAATCATTATCTTGGATATTGTCACTTTCGGTTTGTTTCATTTCGATAACAAAAGGTATGCTCTTTTTCCATTATCCATAACTCAAGCTTAGTTTCATAATAATGAAAGTTTGAAATATTTTTAAGTCTCCTGATATCAACGACCATAATCTAGGCGCGACATAATTTGTGTTCCTTTGGCCAATTGTTTTTCCACTTTTAGAAAAAAACAGTTCATCGTATCTTCTAATATTGTGACTATGCTTATGATACTTCAGTATTATTTTTCCTTTTTAAAAAAAAAACACGAAGTTTCGAAAGGGTTTTTTATTCCAGTTTGTGTCTGAAAGTAACTCATAAAGTAACACATATAAGTACTGAATTTTGAAGGTCAATTGCTGGAGGGGCCCTCTACTATCGTAAACGATTTTGCCAATCTTTTCAAACAATCGTATACCGCTTCTTCCCCTTTTCAACCAAACTCTGATATTGATAATAATCACTTTCTTGATATATCAAGCTTCAGTGAAAACGAAGTATACGAGGTACTAAGGTCGCTCAAGCCTAAAAAGACCACTGGTCCAGATGACATTCCAGCTTTCATCCTAAAAGATTGTGCACTTGTGCTTGCTCGTCCTCTATACTAATTAATATCTGCTCAAGATCGGCTACAATACCAAGGATCTGGAAATCATCAAAATTCTGTCCCATTTTCAAGAAAGGAGATAGACGAGATATTTCAAATTATCGGCCTATCTCTGTTATTTGCAACTTTGCAAAGGTTTTTGAGATTCTACTGGAGCGAGTTATATATCGGCATGTTAGTTGCAATATAAGTATAAACCAACACGGTTTTATGAAAAATCGTTCAACGGTCACCAATCTTATGACTGTAACCCAACATTTTGCTGAATCTATTGACAATAGGGCCCAAACTGATGTTATTTACACAGACTTTTCTAAGGCCTTCGACAGGCTTGACCATGGCATTCTACTGAAAAAACTAGTAGCCTTTGGTTTATCTCCATCCTTAACCGCACTCTTTCAGTCCTATCTACGGGATCGAAAACAATATATTCAGCTCAATGGTTTCAAATCTACCGAATACAGTGCTTCTTCCGGTGTTCCACAAGGTTCAAATCTGGGATCGTTGCTCTTCAATATATTCATTAATGATATTGCAGATGTTATAGATGTGTATTTCCTTTTATATGCCGATGATCTAAAACTATACTGCCTCGTTGAGAACATAGATGCTTGTGTGAACCTTTCAGCAAACGTAGGGCGGGTTGTAGAATAGTGTTATCGATATAACTTGTCCCTGAACTCGGATAAATGTAAGGTCATGTCCTACAGTTTGAAAACGAATATCTTGATCTTTGATTATTCAATAGAAAACGTTTCCCTGGTGAGACCAGAAACATTTACTGATCTAAGCGTCACATTTGACACTGCACTATCATTTAATAGGCCTATCGATAATGTTGTAACCTCCTCCTGTCGTTTGTACGGATTAATTGCACATAACAGTAGTGATTTCAAAGAAACTTCGACCTTAAAAACTTCATTCTATGCATTCCTAAGATCAAAGTTATAATACGCGTCAGTTGTGTGGATCCCCTTTTATCAATATCACATTGATAGAATGGAAGCAATTCAACGACGATTTTTAAAACTACTAAGCCTAAAAACCGATGGCATTTATCCTCCAATAGGAACAACCCACTCTGAATTGCTACAAAAGCATAACTTTTGCAGTCTCGAAAAAAGGCATGAATATTATAGTGTTGCACTAACCTATAAAATTATTAAAAGCATAGTTGACTGCCCAACATTACTGGAAAAGTTTAATATTTGCATTCCTAGAATCTGTTCCAGACACCCGAGAACTTTCTATATAAAAACATCTCGCACAAATGTTCTGGAGAATTATCCGATTCATACCATGTGTAAAGTGACAAATTCTGTTAGCGATAATTTAGATATATTTAGTTGCAAATTGTCAAATATAAAATCCCACTACCTAAAATAACTGTTTTGTCACCTATAATAAATATAAAATGTGTAGTGTTTATAGTCACTTGTTTGTATTGTTTGTAGACTTTACAGTCACTTGTTTGTGATGTATTTATTATACTCTGTTATTTCCTGCTCTGTAATTGGGCTATGTCCTGTAGAGTATTGTATTACAAATAACTAAATAAATAAATAAATATGCATGCATCCATAAATATTTGTAATACCTTCATTTAAAACTCAATTGTTTCCCACAATTTTTGTTATAATGATTAAGAAGCCAAAGCTAAGAATCTTTTCTCAAAAATTAATCTCGCCCTTCTCAATTCAAACTCTGAGATAGTTTGTTCAATGGTCAGTCAATTCAAAGTAAGAAAAGTTTACCCTTCCTCACAAATAATTATTAATGGAATGCTTCATTTGGGAGACGAAAAATAATTATTTCAAAAAAGATTTGAATATCTGTAAAAAATTAAGCAGAGGTATTTATTTATACAAGAACCGAATGCATCTCAGTTAATCATAATCTTGGATATTAAAACAGTCCAGTGTATAAATAGCAGACAGATAAATGTTATCTCGTATTATGAATGTTTCGATTATGTTAATGTGGTGTTTCCAAAACTTGAATAAAGATTTATGACCTGAACCTTCACGAGAAGGATCATTAATCACTATAAACAAATTATTCGCTCGAACTGAATTTGACATGTATCGGGTCAGGTTCTTTACTGTAGAAAATATGCCTGAGAATATATATGGTTAGATGTTCACGTGGCGTTTCAAAATACAATGCGCATATGGGAAATGGTTTAAGCGAATAACAGATATTCAATCATTCAAACTTGTCATTAAAATTGTAACTGACCAGATACACCACTCAAGTATAGTTCAAAACCGATAATTCATCGAAAAATTATTATTGTAATGGTAATTTACGCATCAAATCTGAAAAATACTGTTTTTTTGGACGAGTAGACAAACTGGAGCTTTTTCCCAATATGAAACATAATGAGAAAGAAGTTTGGGTTAAGAAAGAACGAAATTTCGACTTTTAGAAAGGATAAAAACCAAGATAAATATATCTCAGTTCCATACCACCAATACACGAAAAATTTTGGAAAGATTTTCTAGGAACTATAGTCCGTTCATAATTTGTTGATAGCTCACGGCAAGTTTGACCCTCATTAGAGAACTGAAATACAGAGAGGACAGCTAATATGATATAATAACAAAAACCAAACTAAAACTGGCAGTTAAAGATGTTTTTGACTAACCCACCTTGTATCTGAAGAAATACAATACAGCTATAAAACTTTTAATCCGATTATGTAGGTATTTTGAGTGGAAATGAGTGACCAGTGTAGTAGAGTATATGATTAAAACATTAGTTACTTTAAATAAATGAATATATTAATATTCTTAAACTGTAGGTACTGTAAACTGTATTTTTATTTTAAAAAAATGTCTTTATTTTATTCAAAAATAATAAGTTACTTGCAATTTGTAAAAGATACATTTATTTAATTAATACCTATTTTTAAATGATATAAACTACGATTACTTACAAAACTATTCAAATTCAAAATAAACAGGATCATCTTCGGAATCCGAGTCGTCTTGCAGGTTAATAATTAGCGGTTGTGTCTCAGTCGCATCAATTATATTGTCAAGATCCCACATTTTTTGTTCTTCTTCTATTGCATGTCTTACTGCATCTCTCCAATTTTGTTTTGTAATATGTTGTAAAGACTCATATAACAATTCACGTACAGCTTGTATTTTATATGACGTATTTTTTCTAGCCACATAGCTTTTCATTTGTGCCCAAATGAGTTCAATTGGATTTAATTCGCAGTGGTAGGGTGGAAGTCTAAGGACTGTGATGTTTCGTCTTTCCGCCATTTTGTCAACTACGTATTTCTTGAATTTAGATTTGTGTTGCCGGGCAATTTTTAAAAGTTCTGCTTTAACCATTCCATCTTCGTAAGGCAGGGACTTATTCCGCAGCCAGTCAATGATATCCTGTTTCTTCCACGCAGTCGTTGGAAGTCTTTCAACTAGTCGTGAATGATAAGGTGCATTATCTAATACTATAATTGAGTTTGGTGGTATATGTTCAATCATCTGCTCAAAATACTCTTCGAAAACATCAGCTGTCATCTCCTCGTGATAGTCTTTTGTGCTTTTGGATTCAAATTCCAACAAACCATGCTTAGCAAATCCTTTTTCACTGCCAATGTGAGAAACTATTAATCTACTGCCTTTACCAGAGGGTGGGGAAATACCAGTAGACCAACCTTCCATAAAGGCTTGCCTGGAGCTTGATATATTTTTATCTGTCCAAATTTTTGTGAGAGTATGCGTTTACCCACGTTTCGTCCTGATAGTAAATTGGCCTTCCTTCAGCCCGAAATTTCCGTATAGATCTTAGATACTTTCTTCTTCAACATATTATCTCTTCCCGGTCAATCAAAAGTGATTTTCGGTCTGATTTCTCCCACCGGAAATTTAATTCTTTTAAAACTTGCCACAATTTGGTTCGTCCGACATGAGGCAAATCCGGGTCGTCTCTAACTTCTTGTAAAATTTTGTTTAAGTTGGGTATTTCTTTTTTGTAAAAAAATTCGTGAATTTTCTTTCGAATACCATTTTTGGCAAATTCATCAATTTCAATAGGTTTTCTCCCCCTCTTTAAGTATTCGTTTGTATTTGGGTTAGTTATACCTTTTTTTTTTTTTTCTGATAGGAACCTATATATTGTTGACTCCCCTACACCCGTCATGTTGGCACAACTCTTGATTATGTTCTGAACAGTGTTTGTGGGATTCTGAGAAACCAGAGCATCGTGAACGTTCAAAACAATAGTCTTCTCTCTTGGTGAATAGACAGACTTACTGACTGTACGCAACAGTACCGGTGTAAAACTTGATGATGTTGATGATGATGACGAAGCCATCGCAAGCAATCAAACAAAACAAGCAGGAACGAAAGGTACGTATATGTTTGTAGGAATATGAAAAAAAGTTACTCACGCACTGCACAAAATTCGCAAAATAAATATTAGAGACGTTAATTACTGCCGTAGACGCCGAAACACCAACGAGCCGTAAATTAAATGCGATTAAAAAATGTACTAAACCAAAAATTATTTTCGTTCGTAACAACTTCACCCTTTCAAGGCAAGTTTCGAATATAAACTGAAGCTTTATATTTAATGAATAAATACCTCAGGAACCTCCGCCTATGATTTTACGAGTTTTACGACCGTTTTATGACTTGGGCCCTCATTTTGTGCTATCGACAAATTATGAACGGACTATAGGTATGAAAGTGGTTTTTAAAACAAGTCATACAGTACGGTCTTTCAGGAAGTCCAAAAAAGTGGAGAGTTCAGAAAAGTCTGGAATTTACGAAAATAAATGTAAGGACTACGATGCAAAATATTATGGACAGACAAAAAGATATATTAAAATAAGATATAAGGAACACTTAGCACACGTAAATATGGAAGACCTGAAAAATCGGCAGTCGCTCATCATATTTTGCAACAAAATCATTCCATAAACTTCAGTTCAACAAGATTAGTTAGACAAGTTAACAAAAACAGGCATTTAAATGCCTATGAGAGTGTATAAATAAGTAAAAATGATAATATTATGAATAACGATAGTGGACCAATACCTAATACATGAAAAATAGAGATAAAGGTCCTAAAAATATGAGCGATAGCTCATATCTAGCTTAATCTAATAATTGAAATATTATAAGCTATATAAAATTAATTTCACATATTGCCTTATCTTTCAGTCCTAAATAAATTTTACAATGTGTCCTTATGCAATAGAAAGGTGAATCTAATAATCAAAATATTATAAGCTATATAAAATTAATTTCACAATATTTTCTTATATTCTCGTCTTAAATTAATTTTACAATGTTTCCTTATGTAATAGTCAGGTAAATTTAATAAATAAAATATGACTTTAACAAGCTATATATAGTCTAATCAACAAGTTCAAAAACATGACAAATAGAGATAAAGGCTTCAAAAATATGAGCGATGGCCCATTCGATTCAGAATCACCTCTAGAAAAATGTTTTTGAAGGATTTTGATACAGGTAAAAAATTGCAATTGTTATTAACAAAATAAGATTTAAAAAAATGGTATTTAGTTTTTCGTTAATAACTCAAAAATAATAATATTTAAGCAATTTTGAAAAAACCTCGTTAAAGAGGAGGAAATTTCCGATAAAAAAGTCCTGAGTCCCGAAACTCTATCCCCATTATTTATAATTTTAATTTGACGTTGAAAATAGGGTTCGCGGCTGTTCCGCCATGCCCGCGCTGCCGCTAAAGAGAGTTTATCAAAAGAAATAATTTTTTACAACATAAAATGTCATTTTAAAAATTCGAAAAAATCTAGTATCTTCTAAACACTTGAATGAATCGAGTCCCGTAGAAAAAAAGTTTTCCTTCCTGAGACGATTTGATCTCGAATGATTCAAATTCGATGTGAATCACTACTTTCGCACAGACACCGCTCTTAGAGCGCCTTACGGATTTTTCTGTAGTGTATGTGTTGTCCTTTGAAAAAAGTTACAGAATTCAAAATATAATATTTTGAAATTTACAAAGTGCACTTGAATGCATTATTTGAGGAACTGCGTATTACCAGGTGTTGATTCAGCAAAGTCAGCGTAGGCATTGATCTTGTTTACTCTATGTCACCTTGAGTATGAATGGAGGTTAATTACCAACATATAACAAGTATATACCGCTACACAGTAGGAAAATTGTTTTTTGAGATACCTATAGAGCTACAAAAACAGATGACATTAAAACGGACGAAACTCTTGAAACAACATAATAACTTCTCAGGAACTACTCTCATCCAAAAATAATTGAGAAACAAAGAAAGAAAAGTAAAATTTTGTTGATGTTTGTAAGTACTTCATTTGTCAATATTTACTTATTCATTGACGGCGATCCATTTCACAAAATAGTATTTTCATATATTATCTCGACTACACAGTAAAAAGTATTTCTTTTAAAGAAGATCATAGGTTGCTTTGAAATTTTTATCTCCGTTAGAGAAACTATTACTTCATGCCAACAGCGCCATGTTCCACAAGAGAATCACACTTTTTTTAAAGAAGAAATCAAATTTCTTGGCCTTTCAACGACATCATTCGTTTGATTTTATAATTGCGAAGATGAACTATTTTGAATCAAGAAAATATAATATCATCTCAAAATCTACCACCTATTTAAAGAGAGTAAACTGTTTCAAATGGATAGCAATATCAACTTGATCTGAAAACATATTGTTTGTTTGAATTCAAAACTGTATCCCTTCAAATAACTCAATTCGTTTACAACAAGAGTTTTGTAAATCTATATACAGAACTATATTATGATCCACTAAAGGAATTTTGTATAGAATAAACAGAGTTTTTTTAAAGAAGTATTTCATTCATTTCAGTTTGAAAAAACCTGTTTTATTTGAACATAGATATTATTGAAAAGAATTTAAATTTAGTATTATGAGAAACTAACAATGTAGAACACTGTTCACGTACACGCCAGTATGTGTTGGAAAGTGACATTGGTGTGATGTGATTTCCGATTATTTTGTATCTACCATAATGGAACAGACTTTACAACACTGGGGTCTTACACAGTTGAAAGATATTTTCATGGGTAAGTATTATAATTGGATAAAACTCCGCTATATCAGTAAGTATGGCGTTGTATACCCAGTACCGAAGAGAAAGTGGTAAACTTTGACAGCAACTCTTAATTTTGCCCTCATTTTGCGAAAATTATACCAATGCTTCGTAATTTTTCACACATGCCTTATTAAATTTGCCGAGCTCTGCAAGTGTATATTAATTTGAACTGAAAAATAATCCACGTTGATTCAAATTCGCCAATCTCTTGTATTGAACTTATTTATCTTTTATCTTGTTTTGAACTTATCTCCCATCTTGTTTCAAATAAGTGCATTTTCTCTAAACAAAATTTGATTTTATTTTAGACCGAATTCATTTTTTATTGAACAAAATCAAATCAAAAAATCAAAAAAATCAAAAAATCTTTATTTCCGTAGACCTAGGGAAGGCATGGAAAAAATCAAATAGCTCGTACAATTACAATGAGGTCACAATCATAAAACAATATAATTATAAGACATATTATATAACATTTAGACCATACAAGGGATACAAAAATTAAAATTTAAAATTCCAAATCAGACTGAAAAAATTCATCAAGCGAATAAAATACCTTTTCACGTAATAGTTTCCGAACTTTTTGTTTAAAGAGCTTTACACTAGTTATAACAACTATACATATACAAGACATGAATTAAAATCAAAGCTAGAATATATATATATATATATATATATATATATATATATATATATATTAGAATATATATATATATATATATATATATATATATATATATATATATATGCGTTAAATAAGGAATAATCATAAAGTTTTATTTGAGAATAAACGTGGTGATCTCAGGTTAAAAACACATCACTTGTTAATTTATTAAAATTTTCAAGAAGAAGTTGACTTGGCATTTGCCGCTGGTGCAATTAATCAAAGAGTTGCAGTTGCTTTAAGAAGAAAGAGTTTTGTTATATAATTTTTGTTGATAAGTTGATAAATGAATTTAAGTAATGTCAAATGAGTTGTCTTTGAAGGAATTCCAATTTTTGTCAATAAAAAGTAAATAGGAATATATTTCACTTAAATGTTTTTTTATTTAAACAATTTCGTGATTGCGAAATGTAAGTCATTTCAAGGAATAATCTGTTAGAAACATTCCTCTCTTTAGTCAAGATTTTTACTGAGTTAAAATCCATTACATGTTCATTATTATAAACATGTTCACTAAGGGCACACCTTTCTGGATGAAGTCTACAATCACTTTTGTGTGCAGATATTCTGTCTTTTAATAATCTGGCAGTATGACCAATGTATTCAGCACTGCAACTTAAACAAGGAATTCCACCAATAGGTGGTTCCACTTATGTTTCGCTTGCGTTTACGCAGCTATTTTTATCAAGTACTTTCATGGTTTTTTCTCATTTTGTCTTCAATCGAGGACCGCCTGCCCGGTACTGACGATGCCCAATAGGCTGAAACAGCTGTCTACCGGTGGCTCTTAAATTGAAATCAGTATGGGAATGATCAAAGAGTACTTATCTATTTATTATATATATATATATATATATATATATATATATATATATATATATATATATATATATATATATATATATATATAACAGAATAATTAGTGACTGGATTAACTATAAATCGGTTCAATTCGTGAGGTTGCAGTCAATAGCTGGGCTGTTACAAAGAAAACTGTTTGTTATATGTCAAGCTTTCGGTATATTTCACACCTTCGTCAGGACAACTACAATAAGATTATATATCTTGTAAAAAATATATAAATATGGAGAATTTACTAACGTGAGAATAAAATATAAAAAGGTTCAAAAACAGATAGAAAAACATTAAAAAATGACAGTTGATAAACATTTTTGGCTGACAATGTCAAGTGGGAGAATTCTGAATGATACTCGAATTACTACATCTTTTATTTTCTTTATCATATTTCAGTAGGTATGTGTAAATTTTGCTAAGACAATCAATATCAGTTCGTTTATTCATTGAATGTTCTTCATTATTAATATGTATCATTTCCAAAAACATTCTTTTAGTTGTATTGGTTTCTCTATCTAAAATATTTGAATTTTCAAAATTCATTTTATGATCCTCGGAATTAACATGTTCTGTTAATGCACAATAATTAACATTTCGTCTACAGTCGCTCTCATGGGAAGTGATGCGACTATTTAGAGGTCTAGATGTTTGTCCTATATATGTTTTAGAACAATCCATACAAGAAATTTTGTATACTAAATTGGATTTTTGTTTGTTTGAAATTGGAGCTTTTAGTTTACTGTATAATTTAGATATAAAAGTGACATTTGTTTTAGATATTTTTGAGATTATTTCGGAATACATTTATTAATTTTGGTGTCAATTCTTGAATATATGGGAGTGATTTATATATGAATGAAGGTATTACGTTGTTATGTTCAACTTCTTCATTATTATTTTGAAAGTTTGTTCTTTCACAAAATAAAATTCTGTTTACTAAAGATTTAGGATAAGAATTTTTGATCAGAATTTTACTGAAATTAGACAAACTTTGGTTTCGTAAATCGGGATGGGTAATTTTGATGATTCTGTTTTTTAAGGATTTTATTAAATTGATTTTCATTTTATTTGGATGATAGGAATGGTAATTAATAAATCTATTACTTGATGTTGGTTTTCTGTACCATTCAGTGATGATAATATTTTGTTCTGATATCAAAATAACTTCATATCGAGGAAAGGAATAGAGTTGTTTATTTCCTCTTCAATGTCCAATTCACTATTGAATTCAGTTTATAAAAATATTTCTTCATGAATATAGGAGAGCAAGATTTCTTTAAATCAAGATAATGTTTTTCACTTTGAGATTTTTATTTTTACTGTGTAGTCATTGTTCAAAATCACAATATTCTTCATAGTTTCTGAATATGCAGCGAAATGAATGAAATGAAACATACTCAAACTATAATCACTTGTTTACATCATCCTCTATTAATGAGTTATATTGAATAACAGAAAACGGAATAACGAACACAAATAATCCAATTTACCGTATTGTCTGAAAGAAAATTGAATGTAGGCAAAGTGGTTACTTCGTAGCACTCTCACCCCCACTGGCAGTATTCGTGGAGTTGTAATTGAATGGCCAATTACAGCCCCTCGAAATCCATTAGTGGTATACTGGGCCAGATGCAATTAATGCTATTATCGTTACTTAAACCATTTGCTTTAATCGCGATCTCCGGTAGAAAACAGCAGGATATATTATACACACTATGAAATATAGTTTTTTATCATAGCCGAGGCACATAACAAGAGTGTCGGGATAAGTTTGCCGAATAAATGGCACCGCAGTAAATTTCTCACATTTTCGTCGATCAGAACAACAACATACTAAAGTGAATTCAATAAGGACCATCAGCTCTTGATTGCTCTGTTCTCCCAAATATTATTAATTAATATTTGGGAAAAATGTTTATAGTTCACTTGATAGAAATTTTAAATTAAAAAACAGTCTACAGTGTCTCTAAGTACCGTAGTTTTCCCATAATTAATTATTAAAAATCGAATGTGGTAGGATGGTGACGTCACGCCACTATTCCCGCTTCTTGTTCGATTGACCAATAGGAACAACAGGAATAATCAATTTCACTAGTTCGGACTTCCATTGTCTACTATATAAAATGATTTGAAACCACTGAAACAACTAAAAAAGAATAATTAAAAATGAATAGCTGAAAATAACAAATATATTAAGCAAAATAAACCTGAAATTAAATAATAGTGAAATAAAATACAAGTGAAAATAGAACAATTGAATAAATAAAAATAAAGAAATGAAAACAAAAATAAAGAGTGGAGAGATTCCAAGTCACACTAGTTCACGACGTTTCGATTGTTAGTATCTACAATCGCCTTCGGGTGATGACTGGACTGATTCCTCCGAGAGATGACTATTTATAGGTCGTTCAAATACTTTCGCTTATCCCTGCTTTCCATGTTCCGCTTCACTGGTTCCGTGGGGAATGACCGTTTTGGCGGAAGTTGGCCATTTTTCGCTTGATGATGGGTTTCCATATGTTGCGTATTTCTACGCTGGCTTGGCTGAATACGTTGTTGGACAGCATGTATGCGGCTTCCTTGAATTTTCCCCTAAACCAATGTTCCTCTCTGTGCAAGATCTCAGCTTGGGACCACTCGATGTCGTGTTGATGGGTCCAAACATGGTCTGCTATTCCTGATTTGCTGGTTTCCGCTCGCTGTGTGTGTTTCTTGTGCTCGGCAATGCGAACATTCAATGGCCTCTTAGTTTCACCGATATAGGATTTTTCGCACTCACAGGGTATCCGGTAAATGCAATTCTTGGAATCGCAGTCCGCGTTTGGTGGCCTGGTTTTCGTGAGGCTGCTACGGATAGTGTTACCGGATCTGAAGCAGGTTCTGATGTTGTACTTGGAACCAATTCTTCTTATCCTCTTCGATAATCCTCTGATGTAGGGAAGTGCAAGCACTGGTTGTGACGGCTTCTCTTCCTTGCGAGGCTCCTGCTGTCTTTTAGCCAAAGTCTTTTCTACCATCGCTTTGGAGTATCCATTCCGTTGAAGATCATTTTTGATGATGTCTAGTTGCTTCTCGAGACCTTCCTTCGTATTACAGAGCCCAAAAGCCCGCTCTAATAGAGTCTTGATGATTACGAATACAAAGAAAGGTCTCGAGAAAGAACTAGACATCATCAAAAATGATCTTCAACGGAATGGCTACTCCAAAGCGATGGTAGAAAAGACTTTGGCTAGAAGACAGCAGAAGCCTCGCAAGGAAGAGAAGCCGTCACAACCAGTGCTTGCACCTCCCTACATCAGAGGATTATCGGAGAGGATAAGAAGAATTGGTTCCAAGTACAACATCAGAACCTGCTTCAGATCCGGCAACACTATCCGTAGCAGCCTCACGAAAACCAGGCCACCAAACGCGGACTGCGATTCCAAGAATTGCATTTACCGGATACCCTGTGAGTGCGGAAAGTCATATATTGGTGAAACTAAGAGGCCATTGAGTGTTCGCATTGCCGAACACAAGAAACACACCATGAAACAGACCATGTTTGGACCCATCAACATAACATCGAGTGGTCCCAAGCTGAGATCTTGCACAAAGAGGAACATTGGTTTAGGAGAAAATTCAAGGAAGCCGCATACATGCTGTCCAACAACGTATTCAGCCAGGCCAGCGTAGAAATACGCTACATATGGAAACCCATCATCAAGCGAAAAATGGCCAACTCCCGCCAAAACGGTAATCTCCCACGGAACCAGTGAAGCGGAAAATGGAAAGCAGGGATAAGTGAAAGTATTCGAACGACCTATAAATAGTCATCTCTCGGAGGAATCAGTCCAGTCATCACCCGAAGACGATTGTAGATACTAACAATCAAAACGTCGTGAACTAACGTGACTTGGAATCTCTACACTTTTAATTTTTATTTTCTTTTTTTATTCCTTTATTTTTATTTTGTTTTCATTTATTCAATTGTTCTATTTTTACTTGTAGTTTATTTCACTATTATTTCATTTCAGGTTTATTTTGGTTAATATAATTATTATTTTCAGCTATTCATTTTCAATTATTCGTTTTTAGTTGTTTCAGGGATTTCAAATCATTTTATATATTAGAAAATGGAAGTCCGAACTAGTGAAATTCATAATGAAACATTGTCAATCACCTTTAAACGAACGTAGAAATAATCAACATTGCCAAATCGTAAAATTTACGGAGCCTACAATTATCAATTCAATTATGGAAGTGTATATGAGCCCGTTAACGTTTCAATAAATGAAAAATTCCCCACATGGAATAAAATATACACGAAAAATCATGTTTGCAAATAAGTCCTTTATCTAAAATCAGTACACAAAGTCGATAGATCACAAAATATTTACCCGAACTATGATTTTATGCATTATTTAATAATATACAGTTATGAAAATCAAAAAATATAGCAAACTGGATTGAAGAGTCATTTCAAATATTCATTTTATTCTACAATACTCAATCTGTATAACTGCAATTTATCATAAAAAAAAACGATTCCTACATACATACCTCTTTCTAATATAGCTACTAAATTCAAGCGTTATAGGCTCGCTTGGGAAATCTGTTGAATCTTCCAAAACTTGAGAGGAAGGTTGAATGAGGTCAGGTATAAACATAATTGATTGTTCTCGAACTGATCCAACAAAGGTTTCTGAGGCAATATTACCATTGATCATATGATAAAATTCAATTAGTTTTGTTTCATACTTTCAGTAACAGGATTAACTCCAGATAATACTTTCTGTGGGGAATACTTGAAGTTGAAATAAAAAACTCTGTTATCAAATTCAATATTTTCGTTCCTCTTTCATTTATAGTCAATTTTTAAATGATTTCTAGTTTCTATAAAGTCTTGAAAGAGTAGAAGGATTGTACTTCTTTCTTTTCATTACTTTCACACATTTTTTTTTTCTCATCATTTTATCCTTTGGGAACCTAAACTCATTATATGAAATAACTCACTTATAAACCAACGCGCTTTCTGTTTTCTTGTGCCTTTCTGCACAATTAAAATCAGCACAAAAATGCGCCATATTAATATTCAAATATATCTCTAAAACACATTTGAAACATACACAAACTAAACTCGATGAAAAAACGAATTGTTTCTACGCGAGCTGTCAGCTAAGAAAAAGTTGAAACTCAATGTTGCAAAAACAAGCAGAATGGATCCGATGTGACATACATTTTTAATGCCGAATAAACCAATAAATTGTGATATGGGTACTTCATTTTCCTGAGAAAATGAACGATCGATTAAAATTTTCTGTAATTATTCGTTCATTTTTTTTAAGAATGAAGCCAGCAAACAAATAAATATACAATAATAAGATCGCTCGATTCCACGAATTAAGCATAAAAATGGACAATAATATTTGCCTTGATAACTGATATAGTACAAGTTATATCTAAATATAATTCAAATAGAATTAAAAGAGCTGTATTTTCAAATGGTTTTCGAATGCTCAGGAACCTTAATAAACTAAATCAATTATGTATTCATGCCACCCACCAAAAATAAGAAATTCAACGTTACTGGTATATTAGTCATATTGTCATCCAGTCAGCCAGCGCCCTCTTTAGTATATGCGACAATGTGCTCTTCGTAATGTCAGTGTTTTGATTTAATTTTTATTTTATCTCGGCCAAGGAGCAGTATGGTGACTCAAAAGAGAAGCAAAAATATCTACAGTGAAATGTAGAATTACTCCAGTACATATCAATCCAAAAATAACCTGAAAAATATTTTTCGGAATGTAAACTAATGACACGGAATATGCAGCAAAATAGATACCCGCCGAGACCTACCTTTTACAAAAAAACGTTCTGTAATTATATTATTGTAACAGTTGTATTGACATCGAGTTGACAACAATAACAACAAAAATGGCGTCTGTCAAATTGGATCATCAGATCTGTGATTGGATATTAAAAACCAATACACTTGGCAACTCCGCTCTAGACACGATCAATTTTATTAGTCAACAGACACGCGGCCAATTTAAATTCTTGTTTTTCGAATTATTTTTTTTTTCTGCAAATATAAAGATATTTTGGGACCGACTAGGCTTGATAAGTATAATATACCCCTAACTCGATCAGTCTATAAGCAAACCAGTATCATTTTCCATAGCAGAAAACAAGCCCATTGTCTATACAGAGCTTTTCATGATGAGCGTTATTTAGCCGTTTCTGACAAACTATTTAACGGATCGACCTGAAAATTCCACAGTATGCATAAGTCAATATGACCTACACGCCTAAAATATTTTAGACGAAGTGGCGTTGTAGCTTCTACTATAAAGTAGCGGCTTCTTTGATTTTTCAAATGGAACACCCCGTATATAATATCATATTATGATTCATTATCACTTTGTCAATAAATTCATATACTATTTCCCTATACCTATCTATTACCGTTCAGAAGATATAAATTAATTTCGATATTTTTTTTTGCCAAACATGAACTTTTATAAATGCTGATAATTTTGAACTCTCTTGCACTAAAACGATCAAATTTGAAATGGAGTGGAGTGATACTATGAGGATCTTCACTCCAAGTCATATTTTCATTTGCCTCATACAGGGTCTTAAAAAAATGCAGATATTTTGATCTCATGAAAAAATGAGTGGAACTCAATTTTTTCAAATGGAACACCATGTATATTTCAACATTTTTGAGCTCTACATCCAATTTTAGATTAACTTTGTTCAGATAATACTATTTCTATTTTGAACCGTTTTCGAGATAAACTGTTTCAAACGGAAACTGACGTGGTTTTCTTGCTCGTTTTCTTGAATTCATCACTTATTTTGGATATTCAACATTTTTTTTATACCTAGTAATATTTCTTTTTGATCCAGTTTTTTAACTATCTCAGATCAGTCAATTCGAAATTGGTATGTACCTACCTTAGAAAAAGTTACAATTTGTATACATTGAGGTATTGGTCTCTAACGTACAACAGTACACATTAATATTTTTTAATAGTGTGCTTTGGAAAAATAAATAAACCAATTATTTAACGTCAGACTTTCGTTGATGGTTTTGACTGATTGTGATAGCTACCAATTATAATAGAATAATGTCAAGATTAGGTTACAGTAATGAAGATTTCTTGAATTTATCAATAATTTATGATGAGTGCAATAGAATTGCAAGTAGAACATGCCGAGTATTTCATGAAAGATATCCACAACTTCCGAAGCCGAATAATAATGTGATAAATCGACTACTGAAAAACTGTAGGTTGAATGGAAACTTCCGTCCAAAAATCATTCGTAAGAAAACTAAAGTGGATGATGATGACAATGATATAACAGTTTTGGGATACTTTCATGCATTTTCAAATGCTTCTCTGCACGATGCTGAAAGGGAGATAGGTATACCCTACGTGATAATTTGTCGAATTCTTAATAAGCATAAATGGCATCCCTATAAGTTCTACTCTGTCCAACATTTGAAAGAGACTGATTTACCTCGTAGAGTGGAATTCTTTGAATGGTTACTTGTCAAGACTCAAGAGGATGAACATTTCCTTGACAATATCATATGGACAGATGAGGCCAAGTTTACAAAAAATGGAGTTTTCAATAGACACAACAGTCATTATTGGGCGCCAGAAAATCCACATGTTGTCCACCAAAGGTGTTTTCAAGAAAGATGGCAATTGAATGTATTTTGTGCCATAAAGAATGAGTCAATTTTTTATATCGAGTTTTATGATAATAATTTGAATGCATCAAAATATGAAGATTTACTGAGGAATGGAATTCAAATGATTTTAAATAATAGACCAGGAAGAGACCGTGTATGGTACCAAACGGATGGTGCTCCACCCCATAATTCTCATTCAGTCAGCGAAGCTTCAACCGAAATCTTCGAAGACAGATGGATTGGTAATAATGGACCTTTTCGTTGGCCTCCTAGAACACCAGATGGCAATCCATTAGATTATTTCGTGTGGGGTTTCATTAAAAATATGGTCTACTCTACTCCAATAACAACAATGGAAGATATGAAATCGAGAGTTACAACTGCTTTCAATAGTTTGACTCCAGACTTGATCAGAAGCGCTACACATGACAATCATTTGAAGAGATTATATGCTTGTTTAAGTAGAGGTGGAGATGTGTTTGAACATATTCTGAAATACACTGACGAATAAATTAACTCATCAATTTATGGCTTTATTATTTTCAGTTCGTGTTTCAGCGTTAATAAAACTATTGTTTGAAGAGAAGTTTCATTTGATGGTTGAGGAATATTTTAATAATTATCTTTTCATTGTATTCATGTGTGACAAATTGAGAAACATCAAACGAAATCTGTTTTACAAAAATGAGTGATGAACAAGGAAACCATGTCAATTTCCGTTTGAAACAGTTCATCTCGAAAACGGTTCAAAATAGAAATAGTATTATCTGAACAAAGTTAATCTAAAACTAGATGTAGAGCTCAAAAATGTTGAAATATACAGGGTGTTTGAAAAAATTGAGTTCCACCCATTTTTTTCATGAGATCAAAGTATCTGCATTTTTTGAAGACCCCGTATGAGGCAAATGAAAATATGACTCGGAGTGAAGATCCTCATAGTATCACTCCACTCCATTTCAAATTTGATCGTTTTAGTGCAAGAGAGTTCAAGATTATCAGCATTTATAAAAGTTCATGTTAAAAATGTAAAAAAAATATCGAAATTAATTTATATCTTCTAAACGGTAATAGATAGGTATAGGAAAATAGTATATGAATTTGTTGACAAAGTGATAATGAATCATAATATGATATTATATATGGGGTGTTTCATTTGAAAAACCAAAGAAGCCGCTACTTTATAGTAAAAGCGACAACGCCGCTTCGTCTAAAATATTTTAGGCGTGTAGGTCATATTGACTTATGCATACTGTGGAATTTTCAGGTTGATCCGTTGAATAGTTTGCCAGAAACGGCTAATTAACGCTCATCATGAAAAGCCCTGTATATCACTATAAAAGACTATAGGATATAGAATTAAAGTTGAACTTGTTACTACCTTATGTAAACAATTACCAACTTAAATTATTCAATGATTGTTTAAAACGAACATGAGAGACACCAAAAATACTGATATTTTTGTCATCTACTAAGTTTAGGGTTTGCCATAATTTGTATGATGGAAGGGTACATGAAATAAATGGCTGTGTCTAAGATTCCTGTTCGAAACATGAATGGTGACAGTTTAAAGTAATTCAGGACAAGTTATTAGTCCATTGAACAGCTTGAATGCATAGCATAGATCTGCATGAATTCTTCTGGTTTGCAATAGTTTCAGCCCCATTTCTTGTAATATACTCGAATAGTCATGGTACTGTATTTGAAGACCCAACTTGAAAGAACAAAATCTCAAAAAATTTGTTTTGCTCTCTTTCTAGAGACACAGTGCACATTGTAAAATGGAGACCAAATGATACATGCAAATTCTAACTTAGACATCACTATAGTAAAACCAATAATGATTGAGAGTAAAGCGCGTTGTCATATCTAAATTTTACGTTACCAGTTTATAGCAGAATCAAAATATAGTAAGCAGTAGAGTTGTAGGTTGTGCAAATTATAGATAATACACAATACTAGTACGATTAAAAGGTATTATTTATGACAAAAATCAGTAATGAGCTTGTAATGAGTAATACTTATACATTTCCTGATTACTGTTCAGTTAAAATTCATTATTTTCTGTATAGTGTTAGATATTTATTACAACTAGTGGCAACGCTGTACGCAAGGATATTTCTGTCTTTGTCACTTTACCGTAACTTCCATCTCATCGTTGCAGTCCTCACTAATGTACTTGCAGCCATGAGCGTATCAATTGGTGAAAATAATAGTGCTAATAAGTGTTTAAGCGTTACATAATTATATTTCTATACATAATTATATAACTACTCACAAAATGGGAGACATGATCGGGCCTTCCACGTCGAAAAAGGTAAAACGATCGGAGTCTCGGTCAGTAAGAGAAAAACAAATTGTACTGCGAGTATTTCACTGTCTTGAAAGAGATCATCAGCCACCAAAAGATGACTTTGTGCATATTTGCTGTAATTCTACGTGTGTACCTCCGAATAACCAACCGGGCATTTCTACATCATTAAGTTCCACAATTACAAAAGATAAATTACTTGATATGTGCTCTGATTATACCGGTGTACCAAAATCATCGATTTACAAAATACTAAGAGAAGCAGAAATTCATGGGGACGTACAAACGCCAAAAACTAGTAGCGGACGAAAAAAAATCACAGTTGATGAAGAAGCCAAAACCAGTATACGCAGAACTATTCACAGTTTCTTTTTCAGAAATGAGCTGCCCACACTACAAACAGTTCTGGAGGCACTTAGCGATCATGAATTGGTCCCAAAAATGGGTAAAGAAACTTTTAGGAAACTTGTACACGAAATGAAATGTACGTACGGAAAAGTTGACAGGAAAAGCATTCTCATTGAACGTCAAGAAATAATAGCATGGAGAAGAAACTATCTAAGAAAAATTGACGAATTTCGGAAGCTCAAAAAAAAATTGTACTTCATGGACGAGACATGGGTTAACCAAGGACATACGGTCAAAAAAGTATGGCACGATGGTAATATAACAAGTGCACGACAAGCCTTTATTGAAGGTTTGTCAGTTGGGTTAAAACAGCCATCTGGAAAAGGTAGTCGTCTGATAGTTACGCATATAGGAAGCGACAGTGGATTTTTACCAAATGGTGAATTAAAATTCAAATCTAAGAAAACAGGCGACTATCATGAAGAGATGAATGCGGAGGTGTTTGAAAAATTGTTTGAAGGCATCATTCAACTTGTGGAACCTGGGTCTGTCATCGTCATGGACAATGCCCCATACCATAGTCGACATTTAGAACCATTACCGAAACAATTATGGAAAAAAGCAGCAATTCAAAAATGGTTAATTAATAAGAACATCCAATATAACAAAGATAGTTTAAAGGCAGAACTACTTCAGCTAACAAAATTACACACAGACAAATATAAAATATTCGCAGTGGATGAAATGGCGTTAAGTCGTGGAATTACAGTTTTAAGGTTACCACCATATATCACTGCGAATTAAACCCAATAGAATTAATCTGGGCGCAAGTAAAAGGATATGTGGCACGAGAAAACAGAACATTTAAATTAGTGGACGTGCAATATCACTTACAAGAAGCTATTCGAACTGTTTCTGCAGAAGACTGGAAGAAATGCATGTAGCATGTTTTAAAAGAGGAGCAAAAAATGTGGGACGCAGACAACCGTATTGAACACAATATTGAACCAATCATAATTCACTTTGATGATAGCGGTAGCAACAGTGACGAATCTGAGGTTGAAGATTAGACGAAAATTTGTACATTTACATTTATATTATATTCTATTATCAAAAATTTGTAATTTGTACTCGAAAGCTTGAGAATAGTTATAAAGAGTTCATTTATCAATTGCTGCAACCCAATAGTGAAAAAAAGTTATATATATATATATATATATATATATATATATATATATATATATATATATATATATATATATATATATATATATATATATATATATATATATATTGTGTTTTTTATTAATATTGTTAATTTATTTGGTACCTACTATAATTACCACGATTATTACTCCGTTTTCATAAGGCCCACCTAATGACTACAACGATTAGGTAAATTACGATATTGCAAAGTTTTAATGAAATAAATGAAAAATGTGTATGAATATTTTAACTAATTGTACTAAGAATTTTTCTTTCATTCTTAACCCTCTCAAAAATTAATAAGCACGCCCCCGATTTGCTGTCAACTGGGTTTACTTCTACTCTCAATCATTATTGGTTTTAGTATAGAGCTAAATAGATCCTTTTTAATGCTTCAATGGAAAATCCTGAACAATGACGTAAAATAAGAACCAGTGTTTTGGATGATTTCACACTCACTTGGTTAATATGGTTTACAGATTTGAGTTGTTCGTCAAAAATGACCCCCAAATCTTTTATGGAGGAAGTGTATTCTAAGTGCTGACCATTTATGTGGACATTTATGTGGACGTTATTGTGGACAATACTGGTTATGGTTTATATGATCCATATTACGCAGTAAGTTTTTGGAGTGAGCTTTTCAATTTGGCTACATCAATTCTCAATTGATGTAGCTCTGTTTATTTTTCATATTTTGGAAGGTTATACACACAAAAACCTTTGACTTCTGTGAAATATTATCTTCCAAAGAATGTTCACCGTAACATTTAAATCACTTCAAATCAACACATCGCTAATAACTGAGCCACATAAACAGATTTCCCACGAATCTAAGATGTCCGACTAGCAATTATTTCGCCCCTTTGAACCGGAAGTTACACGTGCGATTGTTGTATTCAGCCATGTAATTATGACTGTAATAACAAAATAAAGTCAGGGGGTAGAATATATTGAAATGTGTGTGGAATGTATAGGAATGTCTTTGGGTCTATTGTGATCGAGATTCTGATTCTTCTAAAAGCTCAGCGAGATATTGCATTATAATTATGCGTTTTGGAGTCAATCTAAAGGGAAGTGTACTGAATGAAACCCGATAATAAATTCGAAGTTACTCACCACCTCTTTGCAGTTAATAAATGCGAAATCTTATTTCTAGGGTGAAATTGTCGTTGGAATTCGTTGAACGAAATTAGAAATCGGTTGACTTGTATTCAATTGAGTCATTGTGTTATCCAAAAGAAAAGAAGGAATGGAAAGATAAAGAAACTGTGATTTTCACCACTGCTCCAGTGGATGAATGGAGTTTCGGTGTATATCCGTTAACATTGGAAAATTATATTCAGGGAACGGTTTCTTAATCTAAAGGACAAACTGACATCAGGCCCAGATATGATCCCATCATTTTTGTTGAAGGCTTGTGCAGGAGCATTTGGCAAAACTTTTAACGACAATTTTCAACTCATGTCTGATATCTGGAACATTCCCAGATATTTGGAAATTAGCTAAAGTATGTCCTGTATACAAAAGTGGTGAAAAATCATATACAGAGTGGTCCAACGAAAAATATGCACCTTGCTTTTCTCCTTTTTTTGTAACATAACGCAAAAATGCTCGGACTGGTCAATTTTGCTTTTGAGGGGGACACATTTTAGATGTATTTTTCTACCTGTGCCTTCAACCCCCTAGCGAGGGTGAGTAACAACCCTAAAATTTTAAATGGAAAGTGAGGTCGAATGATATATCTTTTGAAAGGGCACAAAATTCTCTTTCCATTGGTACCTAATTTGTTGTATTTCACTCAAACATGTAGGTATTATGAAGAAAAACAACTACAACCCAGTACTTTGAAATGTGTGATTGACTTAGTAGAATCCTACTTCAGCAAGTGCTGAAAATGTGACCCATTTGCTTCTATACAATAATACAGATTTTGTTCAAATCTATTCCTAACATTCTGTAGCATATCAGGTGTTATACTTCTGCACTCTGCTGTAATTCGTTGGCGAAGATCTTCTATGGACTCGGGCTGCGTAGCAAAACATTTATTTTTCAAGTGTCCCCAAAGGAAAAAGTCTAAAGGCGACAAATCAGGTGACCTGGCAGGCCATTCGATGGGGCATCTCCTTCCAATACACCGTCCAGGAAACCGGTCATCTAAAAACTCTCTTACCGGAGCAACATAGTGAGGAGTTGCTCCATCTTGCTGGAAATGAAGCCAATCATCATTATAATTTTGGTCATTTTCAATTATTTCTGTTATGAGAGGATCAATTATATCTTCAAGCATGTTCAGGTAGACCTCACCAGTTAAATTCCCAGGAATAAAAAGTGGCCCTACGATATGACTACCTAATATGCCACACCAGACATTGATTTTTTGAGGGTACTGGGTATGGACCTCTCGGAATGAGTGTGGGTTACTGTCATCCCAATAACGGCAATTATGCCTATTCACAGCTCCATTCAAAAAAAATGTACTCTCATCGGAAAAGCACGTGTTGAATGATAGGTGCGGATCATTAATTAGTAGCTGGCTCAGTTGTTCACAAAATTGCAGCCTTCTATCAGGATCATCTTCATTGAGTTCCTGTACTAATTTAATTTTGTACGGATGAAATTTATAGGCTTTTAATATCCGTATTATGGACGAACGGGAGACACCTGAGGCTGCAGCAAGCTGACGGGTACTTTGAGTATGATCCAATTCAACATGTCCCAAAACAGCGACTTCCACTGCTTCATTTCTGATCAGTTTCCGTGCCTGGTGTTTCACATTACAGACAGATCCGGTATCGACAAACTTTTGGACTAACTTGGCAACGTACGAATCATTCACATTTTTCCCGGGATGACTGTTATTAAAGAGGCGAGCAGTAAGTCTAGCACAACTATTATGTTGATAATAAAGTTCAACAATTTCAACTCGTTCAGGAATGGAATAAACCATTTTTACAGTAAAGTTGAAATTATTTCAAAAGCAACTGAACTGAATCAATGAACGTTTGCCTAAATTCTTTTTGTACACTTATCTGCTGTTGTTATTTGAACCAAAAAACGCACGAGAGAAATTGAGGAATGTAGTAGTGATAAAAATGCCGCTTTTTCCGCATTTTCATTAACACCAAAAATATCGAGTAAATGTTCTTGCTTTTTTTATAACTATTCAAGTAAATACAACAAATTAGGTATCATTGGAAAGATAATTTTGTACCCTTTCAAATGATATATCACTCGACCCCACTTTCCATTAAAATTTTAGGGTTATTACTCACCCTCGCTAGGGGGTTGAAGGCACAGGTAGAAAAATGCATCTAAAATGTGTCCCCTTCAAAAGCAAAATTGAGCTGTCCAAGCATTTTTGCGTTAAGTTACAAAAAAAGGAGAAAAGCAAGGTGCATACTTTTCCTTGGACCACTCGATATACAGGCTGATTCACGGTGGATGGCACATTAGACGTTTCTGGTGAACCAGACAACGGATCACTTTGAAAATTTGATGGAGGGCATATTCGGACATTCTCTAGCCAACTAAAATATTTTCGGCAATGCGGTGTTGCCGCTTCTATTAGAAAGCAGTAGCAACTTTGATTTTTCAAATGGAACACTCTGTATATAATATTATTTTTGGAATCTCCAACAATTACCCGACAACTTTTCTTGATATTTCCCTATACCTATCTGTTACCGTTTTCGAAATAAAAATTAATTTCAATTTTTTTCTTCGAAAATCATGACTTCTAAAAATGCCGATATCTTTTAGTTAAGAAGTACTATGATATCGAAATTTGGTTTGAAGTTAGGTGATACTTGGACACTTCCCACACGTCAGCCTAATCTCCGTTACTTCAATACAGGGTGGTAAAAAAATACAGTTTTTTCGTTTGCTTGAAAAAGTTGCTGAAATTTGATTATTTTAAATGTATATTATTGAAAATTCGGAAAGCTGCTGAAATTTGCTTTCTTTCTATGTATATCATACCTATACCTAACTGGTCAAGTTTCGGACTTATGAACATTTATTTGTGAAAATGTCCCTTCAGAATGGTATTTCCATTCGGTATTTGGTAAGCAGGCCATGATTACTATTTGACAGTAGCGTTGTGACATTCTCCTAATAATATCGACATTTTCGTCACTTCAGAAGTTGCAAATACCTTCAAAACGTTGGAACAAAACTATTCAAACGAAGTTCTTATGAATTTGTTTATTATTTTTGGAGAGTGAGACAAAATTATCAGCAGAACATGTAGAAAGTTCAATGAAATGTATCCGAATCTACCGCCAACGAACCTCAAGAAATTTATACGAATTCAGAACAATTTCAATATGTTTGGATAAACTTTAAAAAAGCACCAAGAAACTTGAAATTGGAAATATTGATATGAATAATTATAAAAAAGTAAAACAATCATGTGGAATATTTCAAAATATGTTCGAATCGCTGGCCGTTCACTTCCAAGCACTTTAAAATGCGGGTGTTGACTGCTTTCGTGGTGGCAGATCTGATTTCATTGGGATCCAAATCTTCAAATGTTTGGGAAATCCTTTCTAACAATTCATCTCTCGAACGCACAGGTATTTTGTAAACTTTTTCTTTAAACATTCCCCACAAATAAAAATCTAATGGATTAAGATCGGGTGATCTCGCTGGCCAATTCCATGGTCCCAAGCGCCTCATCCACCGATCGTCAAATAGTCTATCCAGTTCTGCGCTCACTTCTCTTGTGCAATGTGCAAAAGCTCCGTCTAGTTGGTACCAACAGTTTCGATAATCTTCGAATGGCAGATTATCCACGAAACTGTCTACAGTATTCTCCAAAATATTCAGGTAGCTTCTAGATGTTAATGACTCCTCGTATATCACGTACCTCAATTTGATGTCCATCAACATGCAGAAGACATTAAAACTAAATTTTTCTTGAAATCCGGCTTCTTTTGTGACGTGAGGATTTTCACTGGACCAATAATGACGATTTTTTCTATTGAAAATCCCTTCTCTCGGAAATTTCGATTCATCAGTCCAAATAATTTTATTTAAAAAAAAGTGGATCTTCTTGAATGCGTGTCAACAACATTTCACAAAATTCTACTCTCTGTTGAAGATCTTGAGGCTTCATTGCTTGAACTTTGGTGAATTTATAATCATGCATTTTATGTCTTCGCAAGATTTTTTGAACCGATGAATATTTTATACCCAAATCTTCTTCAGCACTTCTTATCGATGACTCGGGAAATGCGTGAAAATATGCTAAGACATTAATCTGGTTGTCTTCGAAAGTTACGGGTCGAGGCAAGTTTTTTCGTGCTTTTAAAGTTGATCCAAATGCATTGAAATTGTTCTGAATTCGTATACATTTCTTGAGGTTCATTGGCGGTAGATTCGGATACATTTCATTGAACTTTCTACATGTTCTGCTGATAATTTTGTCACACTGTCCAAAAATAATAAACAAATTCATAAGAACTTCGTTTGAATAATTTTGTTCCATCGTTTTGAAGGTATTTGCAACTTCTGAAGTGACGAAAATGTCGATATTATTAGGAGAATGTCACAACGCTACTGTCAAATAGTAATCATGGCCTGCTTACCAAATACCGTTGTCTGGTTCACCAGAAACGTCTAATGTGCCATCCACCGTGAATCAGCCTGTAGATAATTACAGACCCATATCTATTTTATGTGTTTTCCAAAATTTTTGAGATTATTTTATATAATCGCATATATGCTTTTGGCAACTATCTCAACATCAACATGGATTTGTTACTAAGCGTTCTACTGTTACAAATCTAGTCATTATTACTCAATTTATTTCCGAAGCATTAGATAACAATGGCCAAGTTGAAGTTATATACACGGATTTTTCTAAAGCATTTGATAAAATTGATCATGGTGTCTTGCTCAATAAACTGATGAGTTTTGGTTTTTCAAATACTGCCTGTCAGCTGATGCAATCCTATCTGACATGTAGAAAACATGTAGGAAACTACAATGACATGTAGAAAACAATAAATCTAGAACATATAAAGCTTCTTCTGGTGTGCCTCATGGTTCCAACCTAGGTCATCTTCTGTTTGTATTGTTTATTAATGACTTATGTGAAAGTTTAGCTTGTGAGCGGTAATGCTTCGCGGATGACTTGAAATTATTTTCTATAATTAAGGAAGTAGGTTATTGTGTAAATCTTCAATCTCAATTACAATTTCTTGTTGCTTGGTGTATCAATAATAAATTGAAACTCAATGTGGAGAAATGTAAAGTAGTGAGTTATAGTCGAAAAAAGAGGTTTATACATTCCCTTATGTAATACAGGATTCAGATCTGCTGAGATGTAATGAGATCAAAGACCTAGGGGTAATATACGATCATAAATGAACATTTGGTAGACATATTTCATAAAAAGTTTTAGAATCTTCCAGAGCTTATGGTTTCATTGTTAGAAATTGCAGAATCTTTCATAATATTAAAGCCATGAAGCTGTTGTATTTCACCTACGTACGTTCGAAGATAGAATATGCAGTATCGTCTGGAGTCCATTCTATGAGATTCATAACATAGCCATTGAAAGAGTTCAAAGAAAGTTTTGTAAATTTCTAATTTTCAGAATAGATGGTTGTTACCCTGAGAGAGGTATCAGTAATGATGTCATATATGAACGTTTGGAACTTTTTAGTTAAGAGCATCGCAGAAAATGTGCATCGCTCATATTTGTATTCAAGTTAGTGAATGAGAGAATTGACTGTCCTAAAATTGTTGAACAATTTAACTTCAATATACCACGGCCAGCTTCACGATCTCAATCCATTTTCAGACCTCTCAGAGCAAGAACTAACATTATGCTCAATTCCCCAATAAATGTTATGTGCAAAAATTTCAATAGCCTTTGTGCCCATGGTGATTTTTTTCTTCACTAACCTTCATAACATTGTTAGAATTGCTAACATGTACTTGAAGTAGGTAATTAGAATTAGTTTTTCTTTTTTGTTCATTTTATTTTTCGTTTATAGTTAAGTATTGTGAATAAAATTTTATATTGTCCTTTAAATGGGTTACTGTTGGACAATAAAGCTATCATTATTATGTACACAGTAGAAGGAGACACCTCACAAACATTCGCGACGGAATAAGTAGACTGTTCAGGATTTACTACCATCTCACCAATTATTTGCAATTAGTGTTCTTCCGGAATGGACGAATGACCTGGGGGCTTTTTGTTATGTAAATTACCGGTAGTTGTGAATTTGGATACAAGTTCCCTCAAATATTTTCTACAGATAGGACGATTCGGAAAACGTTCATTGAAAATCCTTTCGGTCTCGTATAAGTTACGCGTCGCACCGTAAATGAAAATAGCTTCAATTTTTTCGTCCAGTGGAGGAGCATTGACCGTTTTAGAGATTGTTGACGTGGTACCTTTCTACTAGTAAATCCGAAAACTAAATGAGAATATTCTAACTGAACAATGATGTTCATTTTCGTACTGACATTTTTTGACGTTTCTATAAACGAAAAAAACTCAACAAACCTTATCGGGTTGTTGGAATTGCCATATGGCAGATAAAAAGGAATATTTCTAGAAATATCGATATTAAAGTGTTTGTCTTTAGGAAATTATTAAATGTGAAAAGTTGTGAAGCATTCGTCAGGAGCTTCAAAATGATGTGTCACAAGACCCCCCTTTCCATTAAATTTTTTTTCCGAGATGGCGCTCAGTCGCCATCCTGAAAGTTTTATCTGTCAATTTCACTCCAAAATAAAGAATTCATGCATTAATTTCATAATACCCAAATTTCAATTTTTTCAAGTTGATCCGTTCAAAAAATAAAAGGATGGAACATGAAAGAAATGCACTGTACATATATATATATATAGCAATTATATTTTTTTAAATGGAACACCTCGTATATTAATACATTTTTGGAATCGCTCTAGTATTATAATAATTTTTTGTTAATAATGTCCCATACCTATCTCTATCTGTTTTCGAGATAAAAAATAAATTGTGCTAAATATGGTCCAAAACATAGCCTTAATTGGAATTAAGTACATCAGTACTATCAATTCATGAAAAGTTGATATTTTGATGATAGTTTGGACAAACTCGAAATATTCAAATAACACCAAGAAATCGACTCCATATCATACAAGGCGTGCTAAAATTACTATTATTTCCATTGTGCATAAAAGTAGTCAAAAGTTCATTTTTTCAAATGAAACCCCCTGTATATTACTCGGTAAATTGAAAGATGGTGAAAAATGCTTCAAAATGATATACATGTCCCTATACCTAAATCGTCAAGTTTTCTTAATAAAGCCGTTTTTGTGGAAAAATAGTTATTCACGTTTTACCTACAAGTGTTGAAAGTGGCATTTTATTTTGTGAGTGGGGATTATTGCAAAACGAGCGTCAGCAAGTGGAGCAAACTCACGAGCAAAATAAAATCACATTTAACAAATGTATCATACAAATTTTTTTGTATAACGTTACTGCTGATAATAAAAAAAATTATAGGGTCCTTGGTATTTGAACACAGGATCTTTGGATTACAAGGCATATGTTACAACTACATACGCCAACTCACGTTATTTTAAGGAGGATTATTGGTTAGTCATGAAGGACTTTCTACAGATGGACTGAATACTACTTCGTCATCGTCAGTAACTTCACAGGGATTTAATATTACCAGTAGCACGAACTGCATGTGTGAACTTTTCTAAATGATTTTTTGGTAGGTGTTCTGATTGAAGTGTTTCTATCAAAGAGATTTTCAATAACAGTTGTACAAAAAATTATTTTTAAAGAATTTGATATCTAGGTAGCCGTGGAAATATCAAGCTTATGACAGTTTGGTGACTTTTATAAGTAATTGATAAATGGTTATTGACGGTGAAAAAATCGCCAAAAATGAATGCAAATATTGATTATTCAAACGAAGTTCTTATGAAATTATTTATTATACACGGACAGTGTGATCAAATCATTGTCCGAACTTGTAGGAAATTCAACCAAATGTATCCTGAATTAACCCCAATGAACGAGAGGAAGTTTGTAAGATTACAAAATAATTTCCTTAACTATGGCTCCGTGTTAAAAGCGCCTTCAACATTACCAAAACCTGTTACTTTAAATGAGGACAATACTGTTAACGTTTTGGCATATTTTTATGCATATCCAGAAGCTTCCATTCACAGTGCAGAAAAAGATTTAGGTGTATCACATGCTTCAGTACAACGAATTTTGAAAAATCACGGAATGCATCCGTATAAATTTACCAAAGTTCAAGCTCTAAAAGCAGAAGACTTCGAACGTAGAATGCATTTTTGTGAATCCCTTTTGATTCATACACAGGAAGATCGAGAATTTTTGTCAAAAATAATTTGGAGCGACGAATCAAAATTTACGAAGGATGGTATTTTCAATAGACGGAATAAACATTTTTGGGCTGATCATAATCTTCATGTTACAAAAGAAATGGGTTTTCAAGAGAAATTTGACCTGAATGTTTTCTGTATTCTGAAGAACAATAAAATTAGCTTTTTTATTTATGACGACACACTGAATGCAGAGAGATATCTCCAAATATCAAGGACGACTGTAACCGATTTTCTTGAAAATTTGCCTTTAGATGAATATAGGAATTTGTGGTTTCAACTGGACGGAGCGCCAGCTCATTCCACCCAGGAAGTTTCCAGGAAACTTGACGAACTCTTCGACGATCGTTGGTTTAGGCGTTTAGGGTCGTGGGATTGGCCACCGAGATCAACCTATCTCACGCCATTTGACTTTTTTATGGAGTGTTTTAAAAGAAAGGGAGTACAGTACTCCAGTGCCTACCAAAGAAGAATTGCGACGGCGAATAGTGCGGAGTATTGAAGATCTGGATCCCCAGGAAATTGAAAAGGCAGCCACAAGTCGCGCACAAAAAAACATTTTAAAGTGTTTAGAATGTAATGAACAACATTTTCAGCATTTATTGTGAAAATGTGATATTTTGTTTACAATTTTGTTATTTTGAATCATCCTATTCTGTTATTGTCTGTATTTTCACATCTTCAAGCCCACAAAATCTTACTTTTTACCTAGAAATGACTGATTTTTGGTACAGTTGTTCCCTGAGCCATAGTTAAGAAAATTACTTTGTAATTGGTGTTAATTCAGTTCATTGGTGTTAATTCAGGATACATTTGGTTGAATTTGTTACACTTTCTGACCATGATTTGATCACCTTGTTCATGTGTATAATAATTAATTTCATAAGAACATCGTTTGAATAATCGATATTTGCATTCATTTTGGAAGATGATTCGAAACACCGTCGATAACTCTTTGTAAATTACTTATAAAAGTAACCGAACTGCTATAAGCTTGATAATTCCACTGCTACCTAAATCCAAATCCAAATGAAGGGACATGATATATCATCTTGAAGCATTTTTCACCATCTTTCAATTTACCGAGTAATATACAGGGGGTTTCATTTGAAAAAATGAACTTTTGACTACTTTTATGCACAATGGAAATAATAGTAATTTTAGCACGCCTTGTATGATATGGAGTCGATTTCTTGGTGTTATTTGAATATTTCGAGTTTGTCCAAACTATCATCAAAATATCAACTTTTCATGAATTGTGAGTACTGATGTACTTAATTTCAATTAAGGCTATGTTTTGGACCATATTTAGCACAATTTACTTTTTATCTCGAAAACAGATAGGGATAGGTATAAGACATTATCAACAAAAAAGTATTAAAATACTAGAGCGATTCCAAAAATGTATTAATATACAGGGTGTTCCATTTAAAAATATATAATTGCTAGGACTTTTTGATAGAAGTGGCAACGCCGTAATGCTGAAAATATTTTAGATCGATAGAACAGGTAAGGAAATGTGAGAGGTGGAATTTTCAGAAAAATCATGCTTTGCGTTTTCCAGAAACGTCTAACCTACCATCGACCGTGAGTCACGCTGTATATACTTTCGAAGATGTAGAGAGACAGTTTTCAGATTTGTTTGTTATACCTACTACGAATTGAGTAATTCATATTATTTCTACACCACATAGTCAATGGGAAATCGCCTACCATCAGTATTTGCCTATATTTTGATGACTATTCGAGAAATAATTATGTTAGCAGCACGAAACTTGAACATTTTATTGTTAGAGACCATACCAAACTAAATTCTTTTTATCACCTACCGGATCAATAATAATTTGCAGGTCTACAGCTGGTGTGTCACTGTTGTACAAAACTTTGAGGCCTGCGGTGAATGAGGGTGGCATCTTTTGTAATTCTGACAAAGGTTTGCATTGTTATTAATAGATATTTCAGGATGAATACAATGTTAATTTATTGCCCGGTGTTTTTTCTTCCTTCACAATCATTCCCACTGCCCTTTCTTTGGAATGAAATTTCAATGATGACAATACTCATTTTCTACGTTCAGAATAGTTTTATTTCTGACATAATTAATGTCTGGAAGTTAGGATTACTTCTCATTTCCTAAATTTGAAGCAGAAAGTTAATATAAATATATGTCTTCTCTTTTTTTATTGACCTTTATTTGGGTATTTTCACCTTCCACATTCTGAAAGATATGAAAATTATAGTGGAAAATTTTATACAAGTATAGAAGAGCAAACTTTTTAATTAACCCCGATAAGTAACTGGGTAAAATCAAAGTATTTTTCACAAATAAAAATGTTCTATTCGTCAGTAACTTGTCGTATTCAAAAATTTTTCCAGTCAAAAAAATTGCTAAGAAATAATACAATACTTATCTTAACGTTTCGGAGGCCAAAATCTGCCTCCGTCTTCAGAAACGGACAGAAAATTCTAAGATATTCGCAGTTATTCCTTTGCTGATTATTTATTTCTCAACTTCTTCGACATATGTCAAAGGAGTTTTGAAATATGAATTATTGTGGAAGGTGAAAATACCCAAAATAAGGTCGATAAAAAACTGATTTTCCTCCACAAAAAATGACGTTCGTTCAATATGTCTCCTCTCCTTTCTCAGTTATCTTCTTTGTTATTAAAAATACGAGTTCAGTTTGATTAGAATTAGGTTTAACTAGAAGTGCTTTTCCGCTTTTGTTAGCAACAAAAATACAATTGAACGCCGCGTTTTCGATTTAAAAAAAAACTATTTTGATGTGAAACATCTACATCCGCACGTTAATCCGATTGCTGGTGTGGCGACGCATGCCGTGGCGACGGGTCGACATGCGCAATCGACTGTGCGATTCTCTTCCCAGTGGTTCGGCGTTACGCTATATCTGTGCTCGGATACCTATTGTAGAGGATAAACCGGTATATTTATTTGACAACCCTACAATTTTAGGTAAGTTGACGCTGTGAATACACTAGTAATGGCTATAAATAAATCCTTTTCCTTTAAAAAATTCCCTCACTGTCTAAAAACAGCTCTTGTAATTTATCTTTTCAAAGGCGTTTAGTTTAGAGTTTAGAGCCACCTCCATGCTCTCGACACTCTCAAAAATCATAGAAACACTGGTAAAAAAAGAGTATCAGCTTTTCTATATAAATACATCAACCAGCTGTTAATTTGGCTTTCAGAAGGAAAAAGGTACAAATGATGCGATTTTTTCCTTTCTTGAACTTGTCGTCACCCATCTCAACAATGGGGAATGTTCCTCAATTTGGGTTATTACAGCAAATGCAAGTTTGAACAAAATAAAGTTGAGTTTAATTCATGAGTTTTTCAAATTCACTTCGAAAAATATTTGAATTGATGTTTCAAATGTTGGGTTTCAATTTTTAAAGGGATTTGTTTCTGATTCACATATTGGCAACAGCGCCTATATCAAGTTGAAATAATTTATACGTACCTAGACATTCTACTTTAAAGAAAGAAAATTTATTTTTATAAATCAACAATTAAGGCAAGATATAAATTATATTTCAATACCACCTCCACAAGCCACATAAACAACAGTTGTTTTGTTATTTATTTATATACAGGAAGATAGGTTAGCTGCACAAAATGTCATATGTCACAGAATGTCTCGGAACTCGGAACATAAGTAAACAGAACAGCACGCCTCTGAAATATGTCATCTTTGTTTGTCTCGTACAGGTAACAGATTCATTGTCCTTTATTAGCTATAACCGATGTTGCCAAATGGTGAGATGGAAACGAATCCCTTCAAATGTTGAATGCATTATTTCATTCCTCTTTTTTAAGTGTTTAAATAATTTTTTAAAGAAAAAGGTTGAAACGATAAGTTTGAAATGCGTTGTTTTAGAGCTCTTTTATGAAAACTACTTGATTTTAGTCAGGAGGAACATTCCCCATTGTGAGGCCGTAGCTGCAGTATTCTGCGACTTCTCCAAAGCTTTTGATTGTGTATATTTTTACGATCTTTGCGGATGACACCACGCTCCTTTGGCATGGAAAAAATACTTCAAACATGAAAGAAACTATCTCTAGGGATATAACAAGAATCTAAGTATTAGCAGGGGAGCCCACGATGCAAAATGGGGATTTACTCGTCATTGAGACATATTAGGTTGCAAAGCTTAGATGATGAGGAGAAAAAAATGTTATATAATATATAGCTTTTCATCGGTGGGGGAAGCGGCTATAGATTTTTAAATGTGTCAAAAAATACTGTTGCATGGACATACTCGAGCGCGTCAGATATTGGTAGCATCAATGTCCTACGTATTTTTAATAATGTTGATATGTTAATCTGATCGTTTGCATGATGTGGGTGGTTGTACGTAAGGGTTAAAAGTGAAAAAAAAAATTAATCGAGCGCGTCAGATTTTCTAAGGGGGTGTTAAGTGCAACAAAAAAAAGCTCCCATTCAATAATCTGACGATTTCGATCTGACGCAAACTCGTGGCGATTATTATAATGTGCAAAAAAAAATCGCCATTTTTAAATACTCAAACGCGTCAGATTGAGATATATATGGTTCATCTTTATGTTTTAAACGTGCTGTCTTATAATCTGACGTTTATCTAGAGGGATTCGCCTAATCTGACGAAAACACTATTTTTTTTTAATTTAATTCATTGAATTATATATTGATTAATTTATAAGAAAATAATTTTTAAAAATGCTCAAAAAATTTAATTATTTATAATCAATTGATTGAAACTTATATATTGTATAAGTTTGAAAATGTCCTTATAGGACAAAACTGCAGTAACGTTAGTTACAAATAAAAGTGGTAAAGAACATAGGAACTTCAATTTCTCTTTTCTTCATTATGATTTCCTACCACGTAGTGACGGCTACATCCATCAATTAATTGATTGATTAATCGTCATCTTCATCACGAACGAGTCTCTGTAATCAGCTGTGATGGCGTCATGGCATCAGAATTCAGATTGGGGACGGAGTGAGAGAGTAATAGATAGAGAAAAAGTGAAAGAGGAATAGAAAGTCGGAGAGGAAAATATAGGTATCACACAGCTGCACGCATTAAACTTTATCGACGAATTTTTGTTATTTCGGCTTGCGGAAATCGTCAGATTATATATTTTTCGTTATCCTTGAATTATTTCTTTCAAAAAATTAGCTACTCTCGAGAATGTCGAAATGACGTTATTTTTTACAACTTTGCTGCCCTCCCCTTTCTTTACGTCACTCTCAAATTGTCAGATTACTGGAATATACACTTTTTAGCAGGTAATTAACTCACCCTACCTTAATCTGACGCGCTCGAGAATTTCTGATGATAATTTTGCGGCTATTCACAGCAGTGCGGGAGCGAAAGGCCTGTTGGCCGCCCTGTAATCCATCACATTTTGGAAACGAGGTGCGTGTTGTCTCGTCAACGTGATTTTGGCCTCCATCTTGTGTACACGCCGTTCAATCTTCCTAACCGAAAAGCCAGGATTTCGTCTTTTCGATTCGGAAAGCGGTTATAATTTCCCAGATGTCAGCCTCTTCTGTTAGAACACTATGAACCTCCGCATCCAAACAAGCCAGTTCTTGTGGCTTCAGGAGCCTTATTCTGTGGAACACCATGCGTGTTCTGATTGTCCCTCCAGCTGCGTTAACGGGTGGTGGAACTGTCACTTCCACCACTTTGTTAGCAAACTGGGAAGGAGCTATTATATAGCCCTGCCGCCGAAGATAGGAAACGTAATCCCTAAGGTTTTGGGCAGAAGAGGCAGCATGCTCCGGATGTGTTTCACATCACAGAGAATGCATTCTCACCATGTACCTTCTTCGCACGGGCTCACTACTCTCGTAGCTATCTCTTAGCTCATGCGTCCACTCAAAGCGTCCGTTGTCATTGCTAGGGTTGCCATCGCTAGGCAAATCATTGTTATGGGCCCCACCATCTTGCACCTGACCCCTCCGAAGGGGTGTATAGTGGGGGTCCCTTCCTCGATTACCTGGAACCGTGTTTTGGGTCTATCATGTGGTTCGCCCTGTAGACCCACGGCCGGTCATCGAAGTGAGAATAGTATCCTCCCTTCTGGATGCGCTGTGCTGCCGGTTCGGTTCGTGCTAGTTGCTCGAGTAAATGGTGGCGCAAATCACCAAAGGCCTCAGGTGTTAGTGACCATCGCTGCTTATTTATTATTACTATTTCAACCGAAGTTTGAGCTGGTCAGGCCCTATTCCACGAAGCCCTGATACATTCGTGAAGACGCACCAGCATTATCAACCAACGACCACTTCCTACACCGTGGGTTAAGTGATCATTGGGTCCAAGAATTAAGTGCCCTAAACAATCTTAATGAGTGAAGAATGACAACCTTCTGCATTTGTCTGGCTAATATCTCTCCAATAATCAGAACAATCATCTTGACAGAGTGATCTAAATAGAGTCTACGGCGTTCAAAGAGAAAATACCGATATTTTATCCGTTTTTCTTTCTCTTTTTGGTCAATTTTCGTCTCGCCAGGAGCTGAAAACTCCACGTCAAATATCTTCTTGCTCTGGTGGTCGAGGAGGACTACATTAGACTTATCACTTTGTATGAGCCTGACTGTGGGAAAACTTTCAATGAATTCGGCACCTCTCGTTCCCCACAACGGATTCAATATCCCCCGGAGAGTAGGGCAACACTGTTGTCTCGTCAACACCGTAAGAGAGCCTTAGATGGTAATAAAGCACTTACAGGGCCGCGTTATGTCGATAGATATAAACCGAGACCGCATATGCTGGACAAGCTAACAGCAAGAGCATTAGAGTCCAACACGCCTCGCGGCAGGCCCTGCACCTTGTATCAGGAACCTCTATAACCATCATGTGACTGCGGTAGACTAAGGTGTTGAAGACACCATCCTGGCAAGCCATGATGAACCTCTCAGGTTCCGACTTCAGCCCACTCGACCTGTAGGCCGGTCATTTTAGGGGGTTTGCCTAGGAAAGTGGACATATCCAGCTGTAAATTTGTATACACTTTGTATTTTGGCATCATAAAAGTATTCCCAAAATTCACATATGATTCGACGGCCGCAACTTCAAAAATTGGGGGTCAAAAGTCAAAAAAATCGACCTATTGCACGTTTTTTGCCAATATCTCGTTTCCAATGGGTTTTATGCTAATTGTATTCATTATCAATATAATTCTCTACAATATTTCATTTTGTTTCAAACATTTTTTTCATACGTTGAATCGTTTTTGAGATAGAGGGCAGCGCGAGCGCAGATTAAATATTATTTGAAATCAACTGGTTGTCCCGATCGAAATCAGCTCATTTAAGGTTTATAAATTATTACTTAATAAATAATTATAAATAATTTTCATTTTTTATTAACAAATACATTATATTTAAATATTTTTTTCATTAATTATTTATTTTCAATTAAGTATCAATTTATTTAATAACACTTACCGGCTCGTGTAATTATAAGTTTGTAGAGGGAAAAATATATATCACATTATAATTAAAATCTAATCTATAGTAATCATTCTTTAATTGATAAAAATGAATAGACAAGAAATAAAATTTTAAACAATATTTTTATTAAAAAATCTCATTTGATACATTCGTGAATGTCAAAATAAAAAAAACAGATAAAATAATGAAAAGAATAATGAGTTTAATTTCAATTTTCTTCTTCTTCTTCATTGTCGTCGCCTTCTCGCAGGTGTAAAAATTCAAGGGCGTTATCATCTTTATTGTTATCTTCACCCAGATACGTTTTCAATTCTTTTTTGATTTCTGGATCAAAGGACCTATCTTCGTTAACATCGGTCTCATATGGTACAGCATTGAGACAAGCTTGCCCATTACACTGGCCACAAGCTAAAGAGCATTGCAACCCCGCTTTCCTGCATCCACATCTTAAACCAAAACCACTTTTGCAGTTACAGAATATTGAATTGAGTAACTCATCTGGAGCAGGTGGTAAAATGGTCATGATAGGTTCTAGCAATCCATTACGAATTGTCCAACCCCATTCCTGGGGTTCCAAATCATGTCCTTTCCAAGTTTGAACCTGGTAATAAACACGATTAAAATGTTGGTGAGTTGCTCCACTTGTTGGTGGGATATTTGATAACTGCACAGGTTTATTGAGTCTTGTTAGCCTGACATATTGTACATAACGAAGATGATCGATAGTATTTACAGACTTTGGAGCATTAAAAACAGCTGATATAGTTTACAATCCACTATCAAATAATCTTTGAACCGGGCAGTTTTCTTCTTCAAATGCTGCGGCAACTTCATCCAAACTAGATAGTTTCTCGAATGTTCTTAAAAACGTTTTTTTTTTCCTTTTTTAAAGAGCGCAAAAGTCGTATCACAGCCGCTTAAAGCGTGAAGGAACAAAATGTGTTTTTTAGAACTTGAATATTTGTCGAAACTCTTAAAGGAGTATATTTCCGTTTTCACATTTGCTTTGCCAACTTTTTTAAAGAAAATTTCTTGTTCAAGAAAAGAGGCTGCCAGGTATGAATTTTAAAGTTATAAAAGAATTTCATAGTTTAGAAATTTTAAACAAGATTTACTAAATTATTTTCAACTTAAAATGCAATTACCGTAAAAGAGAATACAATTAAAATGTAATTAAAGTATATTCCTTGATGACTTTTTGAAATACAGGAATAAATTGCATTATTGAATTCATAGATCAGTTCATTAATGAAAAAAATATTTAAATATAATGTATTTGTTGATAAAAAATTAAAATAAAATATTTAATCTGCGCTCGCGCTGCCCTCTATTTCAAAAACGATTCAACGTATGAAAAAATGTTGAAACAAAAGTTGTAGAGAATTCAATTCTCCACAATATTGATAATGAATATAATTAGCATAAAACCCATTGGAAATGAGATATTGGCAAAAAATGTGCAAAAAGTCGGTTTTTTTGACTTTTGACCCCCAATTTTTAAAGTTGCGGCCGTCGAATCATATGTGAATTTTGAGAATACTTTTATGATACCAAAATACAAAGTTTATACAAATTAACAGCTGTGTATGTCAACTTTCCGAAATACAGGCCTAAATCGACCTAAAATGACTGGACAACTGAGGAAAGCGAAGATCGGGCGCTTTGATAAGCTAAGGTCTTCAATTTTTTTAAGAAGACCCCATGCATTGGCTCATCCTCATGCTGCCGCAGAAGCGAGGCTTTTATATGAGCCTTTTGCTAAATGGGTTCCAACTCGATGACAGAGTTGTGGTCAGAAATGCTCCAATTCCTGCTCTCTAATGGTCACGGACCAAGCAGAGAAGGGGATCCGATCCAGTACCATTATGCCATGTAGATACTCCAAAAGTCCACGGCCTTCCTGTTGTCGGAGGAAGTACAACCGTGCAACATTTGGAACATTATGTTCTGTGTTATGATTTGATTTTTCGATATTATTATTATAATAATGATAACATTCTGGATTTTGTCGTTCTCTTCGTAAATATCTGCTTTCAATTATGTTTTCAACGAAAATATACTCACAATGACTTTGTTTTGTAGTTAATTATAGATTAAATAACAGAGCGAGTTTTAAAAAACGCCTAGACATTAGAAATGTCACTTCTTTGATCGATGAATTGACGTTCAATGCCAATCGAAATAAAAATAGTTCAACTTCATGACGAATCAGACACTGGTGATTGTTCAAGTATCGTAGAATCTATTTCATTTCATAACAAAGAAAATAATATTCCTGAATAGACATCGATACAACAAAGAAGTGGATCACATTTAATGAATGATGGAGATGTGAATACGCGAAGTCAAATGGTAGATATTCCGTGTGAGAAATATATAGGTACTCATTTCAGAATCATTTGGAGTTGGTAACCAATTACAAGCCGACAAAGGATTTTTTGAAAGGTTATTTTGTATGTACTGTGTATCAATGTAGATAATAATGAACTGGATGTGCAATTCATTAGAGGACGAAGATATTTTCTATTATATATTAAGGATAGAAACACGGGGGGTTATTTTGACGGCAGTTGATCAAAGAGCTACAGTTCCAATTCAGTGTGTAGATAATTAATTGAACTATGATTTCAGTGGGTGAAAAATTGTTGTCACTGCCACCATAAAAAGTGGGGTTAAAAAATTAAAAACAGAATAATTTTCATTTGACGCAGTAGGCTGCATATTTACTTTAAAAAAAATGTATGTGAAAAACTTTCTAATCTCCGTCTGTCATTCATATTAGGTTGGTCATGTTTTGAAAAGGTAAATATTCGTTTTGAGGGCACCCGGCGATTTTGAAAAAATTTTTTAGTGTACTTACGTATTTTGATGCGTAGAATACGAATCCGAAAGAGAAAAACGGCACTCTCCATTATTTACAAAGTTACGGCCCTTCAAAGTCCAGAAAAGGGCAACTTTTCAGCCTTTTTTTCACAAGATAAACTATTCAAAAACACAAGCATTTATTCACTAGGTCATCTTTACACCTTATTCCTCCTTAATTGGCACTTTTGAATTCAACAATCAACATTTCTCTTATAAGAAAACTTAATTTTAAAACGAATGCTTCTTCTAGTGACATTCTTCTATTTCTAGGTTAGTTACTAGTGACATTTCAGAAAAAAGTGGTTCGTATTTGCCGTCGCCTACTATTTCAAATATTCATCCTATCTTAATATACCACCAAAAACCAATTTACGATCTAAAGAATGAAGACAAAAAACATTTGAATTACTTTAAGAATATTGACGGTATCAGTCGTACCAACTATACCATTAACCTTAAAAAAGTAACCAAAAAGTAGATCCGTATATTTTTTAACATTTTTATTGAAAAAATGTTGATTGTTGAAGTGAAAAGTATCAAGAAAAGAGGAATAAGGTGTAAAGGTGACCTAGTAAATAAATGCTTGTGTTTTAAATAGTTCATCTTGTGAAAAAGATGGCTGAAAAGTTGCCCCTTTCTGAACTTTGAAGAGCCGTAACTTTGTAAATAAGGAAGAGTGCCGTTTTTTCTTTCGGTTTCGTAATCTGTGCATCAAAATACGTGAGTAGACTCAAAAAATTTTTCAAAATCGCCGGGTGCCCTCAAAACGAATATTTATCATTCCAATTAACAACTATTCAACTATCGATTTCAAATAAGTTTTAGTCAAACCTTTAACGACATGAAAATGGCTTTGGAAAAACTGACGAATGTTACAACTTGAACAGGTTGAAAAGTCAGGGCCCGACGCCTTGTTGATATTGAGTTGTTTCAAAATTTGCCTGACTACACGCTGTCGAAAAGTAATTTCCGGCATTGTGGACTCTAGTGTGGGAATGGTGGGTGGTGCCTTTCCCAGTAAATCGACAGCGGCGGCTCGTCAAAGGAAGCAAGGGAGGCTTAGCCTCCCCATAAAATTTGAGGCTATTCATCGCAATAAATTAAAAGATATTGACGAAATACGAAGAAACCAGCAACCCGAAATAATAAATGCCATACGTTGATACGTTGCAAGGGAGCCCAGTCTCCGGCCGCTTTAAAAAAAACAAGCTCTGCGAGACCGATCCAGCCAGCGACATACGTCCCGATTTGTAATTTTAGTTGCAGAAATTATAGAGTTAGGGGAGGCTAGCCTCCAATTGGTCTTCGTTAGTGTACGACTGTGTTTGCCGTGACGGACCAGGACTGTAAATCGACCGTGGAGTGGAACGCAAATTGTTCAGCTAGTAGATTTGCTTTTTTTATGCTTGTTTTTGCAATTGAACCATCAAATTGTGTTAGTGGTGGAATTGTGGATTTTGTAAAGTTTTGATTAGCAGCTAGCCCCGTTGATCTAGCCCCGTTGGAATTAGCAAGCAGTTCATCCCTAATTCTTTGATTATGAAGTTCTTTGCTTTCATTTATCCTAAGTTTGCAACTGTCGCGAGCGTTAACAAACCTAGTTCAGTTTTTGGCACTGAGATTTTTGTGCCACTGCCGGTAGGCAAGATTTTTGAAGCCGACAACTTGCTCGCAATGAGCTTGTTTCATGATTTTTGGTTTATGATTCATTTGGTAGTAATTTCAAATTGAAAAATAGGCACTTTGTTTCGGCTCTCTAAACAGCATTGTTTTCCCGTAATTAATTATTAAAAATCGGATTTTCTAGTCCCGTGACGTTACGCACCTAGTCCCGCTTCTTGTTCGATTGACCAATAGAAACAATACAAATAATGAACATTGCCAAATTGTAAAATTGACGGAGCGTATAAACAGTTTCTGATTCATTCGTGATTCAAAGTGAAATCCCAGTCACTTCCGACAACTAAATCTAAGAAGCAAGTACAAGAAATGCTTCGGAAGGGAGAAATAATTATACATGGGATCCAAATAACACAAAACGCAATAAAAACGTTATTTTTGAAATATCTCCGGCAGTAGACATTTTCATGTTGATATCACAGAAATTTTAATAACTGAAGTGTATATGAACCCGTTAAAGTTTAAATTGATGTAAAATTATCCATATGAAATAAAAGGTACTCAAAAACCATAATTTCAAATAGAATTTAACGAGCTATATTTTTAAATGGTTGTCGAAGGCTCATGAACCCTAATAAAATAAATCAATTATGCATTCATGCCGCCCACCAAAAATAAGAAACTCAACGTTGTACACTAGCCGTATTGCCACCCAGTCAGCTATCTCTCTTGAATGTATGAGACAATGTACTGTTTCTAATGTTTCATAACTTCGTTTTTTTGTTGAAATAATTGGCACTTGGCAACACCGCTATAGACACGATTAATTTTATTGGTCCACAGACACGTGGTCAATGTAAACTCTTGCTTCTCGAATGTTTCTTTTTTGTGCAAATATAAAGAGGTATTGGGACCGATTAGGCTCGATAAATGTAATGTACCCCTAACTCGATCAGTCTATAAGGAAACCAGTATCGTTTTCAATAGCATAAGACAAGCCCATTTTTGTTGACCCAAAGTTTGCCGTTAGAAGGTCGTTTCATTGAAAAAGGAATGGATCCATGGACGATAAACTTCCATTCACAACACAACAAAAAAATATTTTTTGAATGTTTCCTACACTAAATTAGTCAATTTCTACTAATTTTGGGGTGATAAAAACGAAAATAACAATGAAAAATTTTTATTAGCTCTGGTTTTTGAGATACACAGTACTTAATCTTAAAGAGTAGTTATACTATACGTGAAAAGTGAAAGTACATAAAACAATATTGTTGTGTTTCTTTTAGAATATTTTAAGTACAAAATTAATAAAAAAAAAACATTATTCTTAGTGTTTTGACAAATAAAAGAAGTTTGTACCACCAAATTTCAATTAAGTCCATCCGATTCATTGTAAGATCGCTGTCGTTTAGCTTGTCTTTTATAAAACACTTCTGGAGCATCCCTACACACAGACCAGCAGTAGTCTGCAAGCATTGCTTCATTTCAACGGCCCTGATATCTCTGTTCCATTAAGGCAATGTCTTGATGGAATCTTTCTCCATGTTCGTCACTCACAGCTCCACAGTTTTGTGGGAAGAAATTAAGATGAGAGTGAAGAAAATGAATTTTTAAGGACATGTTGCATTCAAGTTGGTGGTAAGCTTGAAGAAGCTCTTTAACCAATGCTGTGAAGTTATCATCTCTTTTGTTACCTAAAAACCCATGTACAACCCCCTTAAAGGCTTCCCAGGCTCTTTTTTCATTTCCTGTTAAAATCATGTCAAAAGCAGGATCATTTACGATTTCACGGATTTGAGGCCCAATAAAGATGCCTTCCTTGACTTTAGCATCACTCAACCTGGGAAACTTTGCTCTCAAGTACTTAAAAGCTTGTCCTTCCTGGTCCATGGCCTTCACAAAGTTTTTCATTAGTCCCAACTTAATATGTAATGGGGGAAGGAGAACATCCTTAGGATCTACAAGAGGCTCGTAAACTACATTTTTCTCATTAGGGTTTAGGTCTCGTGTAGGCCAGTTCATTTTTTTATAGTGAGATTTTCTATCCCGACTGTCCCACAGACACAAAAAACAACAGTACTTGGTGAACCCTAATTGCATTCCTAGGAGTATAGCAATGACTTTCAGATCACCACAGATGTGCCACTTGTGTTGTTCATATTTGATTGATTGGAGAAGTGTTTTCATATTTATATACGTTTCCTTCATGTGAACTGCATGACCTATAGGAATAGAGGGTAGCTGATTTCCATTATGCAGAAGTACAGCTTTTAAGCTTAGTTTTGAAGAGTCTATAAACAGTCTCCATTCAGATGGAGTGTGATCCAAATTCAAGCAGTCCATCAAACCATTAACATCAGAACAAACTACGAGGTTTTCTTTTTTCTCAAAAAAAGGAAGCAAATCTTTTTGACGCTGTCTGTACTGAGATATTTTCACATCATGTTTTAGAAGATTCCACTGTTGTAGTCTTGACCCTAACAGCTCAGCCTTTTCCTTAGACAAGCGAAGATCTCTTATAAGGTCACTCAACTCTGCTTGACTAATTCTGTGCGGATCACTAGACCTATCGCTTACCTCAAAATCAGGGTCATAGGATGTAGAAGGATGGGTTGCTCCTTCTAAACAGTCTTCATCACCTTCCTCTAAAATTTCATAGTTTTGGGGTGGAGAAGGGACTGGCAAATTGTCTGAGTGTGGTACAGGCCGAAGAGCAGATGGGAGATTAGGGTATTTAACCGTTCCTCTTTTCTTCATAGATAAACCTTGCTTAATGGGAGGAGTTAAGCAGAAATAACAGTCGTCTGTATGATTGGTAGGCTCACGCCAAACCATAGGTACTGCAAAAGCCATTGCCCGGTTTTTATTTTTCAGCCACTCTCGCAATATGACGGAACAAGAATTACAACATATATGAGGAGCCCATGATTTATCTTGGTCCCCAACTTTCACACCAAAATAATGTTCATAGGCTGTCTTAACGATAGGTGTCATTTTACGTTTCTGAGCCTTAAATGTTATTTCACCACATATATAGCAAAAGCTATCAACAGAATTCACACACTTTCGAGGCATTTCAGATCAGCACTTAAATTAATTTAAAAATCAACTTCACACGATAATTTCAATAGCAACCACCTGCGTACAATTGACAAACTCACATAGGTTATGTTTACTACTTAAGAACAGCTGATGAGAGGGGTGTTATGTAAACAAACATGTGTACCAACTGTTGGTGATGAAATATTTCATTTGTTGAAAACTCAATATACATATATATATAATATAATGATACTATAACTTGAAAACAAGAGCTAATATATAATTTTTATGGTCACTTTCGGTTTTAACACGTGGAAATACATTAAAAATCATCTAATTTCAACCCCGAAACAAAAACTTTGTTGTGTTGTGTTATCCTTTCAAATGATGTTTGTCAGAGGGACAATTGGGGTCAAACTGGGCCGATAGTCATCTTCATCTTTATCAGGAAAAACCAACACGAGTATTGGATAAATATCGCCGCTAAACGTAAGCGAGACATAAGTGGAACCACCAATTGGTGTGACACCTAAGTTTGCATGCCAAGTTTTTATGGCGGCGTTGATGGTTTGGAAAATCTTCATAATCGACAACTGCGTTAGTAGAAATTTAGAAGCTCCCCTGGAATTATTTTCTTCATATTTTATAGTATTTGATGAAAATTCCACGCGGAAAACAGTAAATTCATCGAGATGAAATTCTTGTCATATAATCTATAACATTTTCCTCTTCGTTAACACCCAGCCGGATTAATTATGAGCAACGTAAAGCATCACGTCAACCTAATTGAGTTATAAGTTGCTTGTTTTAATTATTGTATATTCAGCAGGGGTGTAAAAATATGATTAAATTTTGCAGTAATTAAAAACATTAGAGTTACCGCCGTTTCATTATGGATGTTGTTTATTAAATTTAAAGCTGCATCGAAGGCAAGGGTTTTAATTAAGAAAAACAGTTGAACTTGTTGCTGTTATAAGAAAGGAAACGATAAATTTCAACAGAACAAAAGGTACGTGTCATATAACTAATCTCTGGCAATCATATCACTATTTATGGAAGGCAGCCTGTTTCAAATCCGACCAAAATCACTACACACATATTAACTATAATTCACCAACCAATATAAACCCGAATTGAATGAACAAAAAATAGATTTTGAACATTTGAGTTACATTTAAAGTTATCTACTGGAGAAAGATCAATTTCGTTGATCTATTTCTACATTGAATAAAATAAAATTGCATGATACAAACGAAAACAGTATTAAACGAAATTATTTTACTTTCCATCACAGAAAACTCTGTAGGTAGAGAGTTTGTGTCGCCTCTGTTTGGAAAATAATTAAACAGCAGAGCACATACTTTGTGCTTGCCCCGCTGGGTACCGAACTAGGTTTTCAGAGTTCGGCAGAGTGTACTCTGTATACAAAATAAATTAAACACCACAGAACTTACAGTTTGTAGTTTGTGTACCCTTCAGATACCACAAAACTGAACTGTCACTAATGTCAGGAATCAGGATCATGCTAATTTTCAGCCGCGCAACTCAGTAAATGGTACCTGATTTTCTAAATTTACAATAGTTAATTTTTGACAGCTGACGTCTCGACCAAATATTTCTTAGCTTGAAATAATTATTTTGAAAAGTAAAAATAAATATTAATTTTCACGTACGTATAGTCACACAGGTCTAATCCATCCTTTCAAGTTGGAATCAGACAATCAATGTTGAGGAAAAGTTTGTTTCCGAGACTTTTTGTATGTTTTTGAACATGTCTCATTCCCATCAATTTCAACTGCGGTAGCTCTTTCGGGCAAGCAACAACAGATGAACTATCTTTTACTTCCACTGTAATTTGTTTCATATAATTTTTAATACTCGAGACAGTCGAGACTTTCAGTTTCAAGATATTGGAGGTTATATGGTTGATGATATGAATGAAAATATCCAAAAATATTCTTCGTCTTTGTCATCATGTAATGACCTCAGCTACTAAGACTATAACGTATTGACTGTGTATTCATTTATTCAAGTGTCAGCTGTCAGCTTCGAGTGCTGTCCACTGCCTCTTCTTCTTCCATTTTTTTTCAATACTGATTATTTGTAGGAAATTCCGCTACTTTATGTTCAAATCCGCTACGCCGCTACCGTCGAGTAAATTCCGCTACAGTAACGAAATTCCGCTACGGTTGGCAACTCTGCCGAGATCTGACTATTTATAGGTCATTCGAGTGCTTTCACTTATCCCCTATTCCCTCTCTCCGCTTCATTGGTTTTAGCGGGAGATGACCGTTTGGTCGTTTTTCGCTGGATTAAAGGTTTCCATATGTTACGTATCTCTATGCTAGCTTGACTAAATGCGTTGTTGGACAACATATACGCGGCTTCTTTGAATTTTCTCCTAAACCAGTGTTCCTCTTTGTGGATGATTTCAGATTGAGCCCACTTGATATTATGTTGATGAGTCCAAACGTGCTCTACTATTCCGGATTAGAGCGAGGAGAAACCAGCAAATTCGGAATAGCAGAGCATGTTTGGACTCATCAACATAATATCAAGTGGGCTCATCCACAGAGAGGAACACTGGTTTAGGGGAAAATTCAAAGGAGCCGCGTGTATGTTGTCCAACAACGCATTTAGTCAAGCTAGCGTAGAGATACGTAACATATGAAAACCTTTAATGCAGCGAAAAACGACCAACTCCCGCCAAACGGTCATCTTCCGATAAAACCAATGAAGCGGAGAGAGGGAATAGGGGATAGGTGAAAGCACTCGAATGACCTATAAATAATCAGATCTCGGAGGAATAAGTCCAGTTATCACTCGAAGAAGATTGTAGATTCTAACAATCGAAACGTTGTGACGTAACTAGGTTTGGAATCTTTTTATTTTTCATTTTTGTTAATAATATTTTTTAATTTTCAGCTTTTATTAGTATTTCAATTTCTTTTGGTTGTTGCTTGTATGTTGTTGTTGCTTTGTAATTTCACTTTTTTGTTTAATAAAATTGTTATTTTCGTTTAATCTTTTTTAATTTTTTTTAGGGTTTTCAAATCAATTTATGTTATATTAGACAATGGAAGTCCGAACTGATGAAATACACAACGAAACATTGTCAACCACTTTCAAACTAACCTACTTCACTTTCTCGACATTCTCATCGGTTGTTGATGTGCTGGGGAGTCCATGGCGAGCTTCGTCATTCACATCTTCTCGACCTTCTGTGAAAAACTTGTAAACATTTTTCTGAGTCAGAGTATCATCGCCGTATGCCACTGTCAATATTTCAAGTGTTTTTGAGCACTCAATTCCATTTTGAACATAAAATTTGATGCAATTCTTTGATTCAATTTTTTTCGAAAGCAGAAAATCGCCGATCACATAAAACGTTTATGCTTCTCACCAACAAACTAAACATGCTAAACACCTGAAACTGTGAGCATATGTTCGTGGCGAGTGTACTAACATAAAAAATCGCTAATAGAATGTAAATAGCCCGCGAAATTTAAACACATTCACCTCATTTCTTGACAGTCTACGTATTTATAATATACCTATATATATATATATATATATATATATATATATATATATATATATATATATATATATATATATATATGTATAACTTTTATTCACTATTGGGTTGCAGTAATTGATAAGTGAACTCTATATAAATAGAAAGTGGGGTCGTGTGATATATCATTTGAAAGGGCACAAAATTCCCTTTCCAATGATACCTAATTTGTTGTATTTACTTGAATAGTTATAAAAAAAAACAAGAACATTTACTCGATATTTTTGGTGTGAATGAAAATGCGGAAAAAACGGCATTTTTATCACTACTACATTCCTCAATTTCTCTCGTGCGTTTTTTGGTTCAAATAACAACAGCAGATAAGTGTACAAAAAGAATTTAGGCAAACGTTTATTGATACAGTTCGGTTGATTTTGAAATTATTTCAACTTTACTGTAAAAATGGTTTATTCCATTCCTGAACGAGTTGAAATTGTTAAACTTCATTATCAACATAATAGTTGTGCTAGACTTACTGCTCGCCTCTTTAATAACAGTCATCTCGGGAAAAATGTGAATGATTCGTACGTTGCCAAGTTAGTCCAAAAGTTTGTCGATACCGGATCTGTCTGTAATGTGAAACACCAGCCATGAAAACCGATCAGAAATGAAGCAGTGGAAGTCGCTGTTTTGGGACATGTTGAATTGGATCATACTCAAAGTACCCGTCAGCTTGCTGCAGCCTCAGGTGTCTCCCGTTCGTCCATAATACGGATATTAAAAGCCTATAAATTTCATCCGTACAAAATTAAATTAGTACAGGAACTCAATGAAGATGATCCTGATAGAAGGATTTTGTGAACAACTGAGCCAGCTACTAATTGATGATCCGCACCTATCATTCAACACGTGCTTTTCTGATGAGAGTACTTTTTTTTAATAGAGCTGTGAATAGGCATAATTGCCGTTACTGGGATGACAGTAATCCACACTTATTCCGAGAGGTCCATACCCAGTACCCTCAAAAAATCAATGTCTGGTGTGGCATATTAGGTAGTCATATCGTATTGCCACTTTTTATTCCTGGGAATTTAACTGGTGAGGTCTACCTGAACATGCTTGAAAATACAATTGAAAATGACCAAAATCATATTGACGATCGGCTTCATTTCCAGCAAGATGGAGCATCTCCTCACTATGTTGCTCCGGTAAGAGAGTTTTTAGATAACCGGTTTCTTGGACGGTGGATTGAAGGAGAGGCCGCATCGAATGGCCTGCCAGGTCACCTGATTTATCGCCTTTAGACTCTTTCCTTTGGGGACACTTGAAAAATAAATGTTTTGCTATGCAGCCCGAGTCCATAGAAGATCTTCGCCAACGAATTACAGCAAAGTGCAGAAGTATAACACCTGATATGCTACGGAATATTAGGAATATATTTGAACAAAATCTGTATTATTGTATGGAAGCAAATGGGTCACATTTTCAGCACTTGCTGAAGTAGGATTCTACTAAGTCAATTACACATTTCAAAGTACTGTGTTGTAGTTGTTTTTCTTCATAATACCTACATGTTTGAGTGAAATACAACAAATTAGGTATCATTGGAAAGATAATTTTGTGCCCTTTCAAATGATGTATCACTCGACCCCACTTTCCAATTTCCAATAGGGTTGTTACTCACCCTCGCTAGGAGGTTGAAGGCACAGGTAGGAAAATACATCTAAAATGTGTCCCCCTCAAAAACAAAATTAACCTGTCCGGGCATTTTTGCGTTAAGTTACAAAAAAAGGAGAAAAGCAAGGTGCATACTTTTCGTTGGACCACTCTGTATATGGAGTGGTTTAAAACTCTGGCCACTGAAGAAGCCCACAAAAAGCTCCGAGTCTGGTTGAGATACGTAAACGACACCTTCATAATATGGAACCATGGAAATGCAGAACTAGACACCTTCCTGAAGTACATCAACAACGTCAGTCCTTCCATCACTTTCACAATGGGAAAAGAAGTCCACAACGAATTGTCATTCTCAGACGTATTGGAAAACCCACTTACACAGGACAGTATCTAAACCAGGAATCCAACCACCATCAATCGACTGAGAGAGGAATCATCAAGACTCTACTAGATCGTGCTTTCGGAAGGTCTCCTAAAGAAGGAAGGAAGGTCTCCTAAAGGAACTAGGCATCATCAAAAATGACCTTCAACGAAAGGGTTACTCCAAAGTGATGGTGGAACAAGCTTTAGCTAGAAGACAGCAAGAGCTCCACAAGGAAGAGAAGCCGCCACAACCAGTATTTGTACTTCCCTACATCAGGGGATTGTCGGAATGGATAAGAAAGATGGGGTCCAAGTACAACATCAGAACCTGCTTCAGATCCAGTAACACTATCCGAAGCAGCCTCGCGAAAACCAGGCCACCAAACGCGGACTCCGATTCCAAGAATTGCATTTACCGGATATCTTATGTGGAGAATCACACATCGGTGAAACTAAGAGACCTTTGAAAGTTCGCATTGCCGAGCATAAGAAACACACACAGCGAGGAGAAACCAGCAAATCAGGAATAGCAGAGCACGTTTGGACACCTATCGGCGCGTCCTCAGGTGGTGGATAGGGAAACGGCCAGGGGACTGCAGGCCCTGTCCGGGAAGCCAATGTGGCCTTACGGACGGACTCCTGGCCGGTGGCAGAAATAAGTAGGGTGAAGGGATCTAAAACCCCCCAAAAGCCTTTGCAAAACATGCTACCGTGGACCAGCCTACCCAAGCTAAGGTGTAAGGAATCGTGCCGACAGCTGAATGGCCGCAGGGTGATATGCGGTCACGAACGATACCCTTGGAGAACTGGGCGAAACCTCATTGTAATCAGCCTACCTCTAGTAATGCGAGGTTCTGCCAGAAGTGACCAATCCTTCCTTTGCTACTCGTGGGAACACACATAAATGAAACACACACAAAAACAGAAACAACAAAAACCAATCCCGAAGCTGGACTGAAGTGCTCACCTCAATCTGAGGCGGTGGCTGGGGATGAACAGAAATGTCCACCCCAATCTACCGCTTGGAATGAGGCTGAACATAGCAGATCACCAGATGTAATACAAAAGCCAAGGCGTAAGCGCATTTGCGGCGCCGAGGCCAGAAGAAGAAAGAGAGCGAAGGACGCAGAAGTGGCAGCAACTATAAGTGCACCCTCCTCCTCCTCCACTCCACCTCCAACAGCAAGGGCACATCCTGCGGCGGGCGCCAAAAGCTCCACCTTGAATAAAGGCAAGAAACAGGCTCCCCTGCAGGAAAGCTCCCTCACTTGTGCACCTCCACGAATGGAACCCCAATAAGGATGAAGAAGCCTAGCAACGACAGTAATGTCGCTGCACCTTCCAAAACCTACGCGGAGGCCACCGTGAGACACCTCAAGGTTGCCAAGGAGAGTGTGTGTTCGGCGAGTCTTGGCCTACACCCGCCAATATAAAGGAGATGTCTCCTAGAGGACAACTCCTTGGGAGGATGTAAAATGGATCACATATTTCCTAAGTGCTGTAGGCTTACACTCACCCTCCCTACTCTACAAATACAGAACATCAGAACCTGCTTCAGATCTGGGAACACTATCAGTAGCAGCCTCACAAAAACCAGGCCACCAAATGAGAACTGCGATTCCAAGAATTGCATTTACTGGATACCTTGCGAGTGCGGAGAATCACACATCAGTGAAACTAAGAGGCCATTTAAAGCTCGCATTGAAGAGCATGAAACTAAGAGGCCATTTAAAGTTCGCATTGAAGAGCATGAGAAACACACACAGCGAGGAGAAACTAGCAAATCAGGAAAAACAGAGCACTTTTGGGCTCATCAACATAACATCAAGTGGGCTCAAGCTGAAATCATCCACAAAGAAGAACACTGGTTCAGGAGAAAATTCAAAGAAGCCGCGTATATGTTGTCCTACAACGCATTTAGCCAAGCTAGCGTAGAGATACGCAACATATGGAAAGCTCCAATCAAGCGGAACACGACCAACTCCCGTCAAACGGTCAGCTTTCGCTAAAACCAATGAAGCGGAGAGAGGAAAGAGGGGATAGGTGAAAGCACTACAAAGACCTATACATAGTCACATCGATATTGGGTACTCTTCCGTCTACTCAAAAATTAGATGAAATATTCCTGAACCCACAAATCAAATCAAAATTTTCTATGAACAACGCAAGTTCTGGAATTATCTTTCTTTCACAAATTCAAAAAAACCACCATGAGCATTTCTGATTCAATTTCAAGAAATTTGACTTCAAATTCCTCATTCAGTTTGTCCAATAACGGGAAGAATCATTACATCCGTGATTACTGGAATGAAAACAGCGGCGGCGAACGTATCACCAACAGCTACAACACAATTAGATCAGTGATACGTTCCTCAGTCAAAACCCTTGAGCTTAATGGGTTGAAAAATATTGGCAACACCTGTTTCATGAACAGTGTAATCCAATGTTTATCAAATACGAGATGGTTACTGGAATATTTGGAAAAGGATGAGTACATGAAAGATATCAATACTAATATTTCTGATACGGAGGGTGCTTTAATCAAATCTTTCGCAGAAGTTATCAAGGAATTGTGATCGGAAGATTCATCTGATAGAGCAGTGAACACAGTCCCCTTAAAAAGTCAGATTCAGAGTTTTGCCCCTCGATTCATGGGTCATGCGCATCAAGACGCCCATGAGTTCCTTCGTTATCTTTTAGAAGGCTTACGTGATGACGTTAATAGATTTATTGAGAAACCTAACCTAACGAAAAATTGAGCGACAGCGAAAAAGTGCAAGAGTCATGGCTGATTTATTTGAGTACATATAACGCTAAGATTGTAGATAATTTCGTTGGTCAATTAAAATCCACTATGAAGTGCACACACTGTGGACACTCATCAGTAACCTTTGATCCTTTCTGGGATTTGTCTCTTCCCATACCACAAAGAACTGGCCAATTGAATTTATCACAGTGCTTGGATTTTTTCACAAGAGAGGAAACTTTGGATGGACATGAAAAACCGACGTGTTCAAGTTGCAAGGAAAGAAGAAAATGCACAAAGCCTCTATCGATTCATAAGTTTCCCCGTATTTTAGTCATTCATTTTAAAAGATTTTCTCAAACAGAAAGATTTAGAGGCAAGTTAAATGTTGCCATCGAATTTCCTCTAGATGGATTAGACATGAACAATTATGCAGCAGAAAATGTGACTCCTTGTCGTTATAATCTATATGCTTTTTCGAATCACAGTGGATCTACCTACAGCGGACATTATACAGCATTCTGCAGACATCCTTATACTGGCACGTGGGTCGAATACAATGATTCACACGTGTCAACATTTCACCAAAATCGCTTGTGAGTGGAGATGCAAACGTCCTCTTTTATGAAAAGGAGGAAACAAGTTCGCACCTTTGAGCGTTTTGAAATGTTATTTTTGTACTGTTGTTTTTAATGTTATGATGAATTAGTTATGTAAGATTTATGTTATATTATATGTAAAGTATGTTAATAAAAAAAAAATTTCATCTCGTGTTAATAATTAATTTTTTTTATTCTTTAGTTGTTGTTTGTAATTATTGTAATTGGCATAATAAAACCTTTATATAAAAAAGGAATCAAAACTGGTATGATCAGCTACAGACCGACAACACTAATATCTAATATACCGAATATCATTGAAAGAATGCTAAAAACACGTCTAATCAAATTCACTAATAAATACAAACTGATTGCTGATAGTCAGTATGGTTTCAGAGAAGGAAGGTCAACCGAAGATGCAATTCAAGCCCTTACATCCTATATATACAATACACTAGATAAAAAAACTCCGGCAATGTACATCTTCGTTGATCTTTCAAAAGCATTCGATACGGTCACTCCAAACTTTTGGAGAAATTACTAAATTGTGGGATTCATGGAAGAACTCACAATATGTTTGAAAGCTATTTAAATAATCGTGAACAAATAGTGAGCATTGATGGTGAAATGAGCCAACCCAAAATAGTGACTTACGGAGTTCCACAAGGTACCGTCTTAGGTCCTATTTTATTTTCTATTTATTTGAATGACTTACTACGTCTTGAAATAAAAGGTCAAGTATTGAGTTTTGTTAATGATACAGCTATTTTGTACAAAAATCCTTCATGGAAACAGTTAAAATTATCTGCGGACTCACATTTCTTAGAAATTGAAAAATGGTTTCGACACAACAAACTGACAATAAATTTCGAAAAAACTAAATACCTACCCTTTACGTCCTACTCTAGCAGTCTACCAAACATGGGTCCTTTGCACATCGGACAAAACTATGTGATACCAGAAACAGAATCGATAAAATACTTAGGAATTGTTGTTGATAGACATCTACGATGGGACTTTCACGTTGAAAACGTTAGAAAATTGAGAGGTACACTAGCCAAATTCAAATACTTGAGGAACATCTTAGACACCAAATATCTGAAAATTCTCTACCATGCTTTTGTAGAATCACAAATATCATATGGGATAATAGGGTGGGGAAGGGTGAATGACTGATACTTGAACAACCTTGAGACAATACAGAAATGAATAATCAAAATTATGCTACATAAAAATAGAACTCACCCAAGCGATAGACTCTACAAGAAATCTGGCGTACTTGATACACGTCAACTATTTTGTTCGAGTATATTTGATAATATAAGCAAAAAAAAAATATTTCATTAGAAGTAGTGATTCATTCTCATCATATTAGAAATAGAAAAATGCGCATAATTACATCTACATGTGAAAAAACTATAGGACAAAAAAATGCTTCTTATCTGGGACCGCGCCTTTACCAAATCATACCAGAAACAATAAAGAATATTAACAGCTTAAAAATGTCAGAGAAAAAAATAAAAGGTTGGATATTTGACGGAGGAAGAAAATTTTTTAAAGATTTTGTGAATCAAAATATTCCCAGATAGTATGTAATAACATTATAATCTGCAGGCACAATGTCTGTGTGTACACGTGTGCGTACGCATAAATACCCGTTTATATGTGTGTGTATATGTATGAATGTCTATAAGTTTAAACATATCTCGAATTTTTTTCTGCACCTATATGTTTATATGAATATTCGTGTGCATATGTTTATAAGTATTTGTAGTGTTGTTATATATGTACTAGAACTGGAATTTGTTACCTGAAGAGACTTAAAATATTGCACCCCATTAAGACTTCTACCATATATTGACTTAAGTAAACCCGATTGTGACACAATTTCATAATATACTTGTGTATGTAAATATGTATATGTGTGTATTTATATATGCATATGTACATGTATGTATATATAAATGAACTATCAAATGAATTATCGAAATGTCAGAACATATCCATGCTAATATTTGTTAATGATTATACAGGGTGTCCCTGGACTTCCTCTTTTCCTCTCGGGAATGTATAGATGGGGTCAAAATATCACCAGTACTTCATATAACTTTTTTTCCTAAAAGTCTTCGTAACCAAGTTACGGGCCCTCGAAGTTACAAAATGAAAAATGTTTTTCTTTGATAACTTTTCAAGTGAATATTCAAAATCATCCAAATTTTGGTAATTGACTAAACAAATGAATTCCGTCGATGAGCTTTCATGCAGGAGTCAGTTGTTTTGCTACAAAGTCAGGAACGGACTACCCCCGATGGTCCACACCCCAAAACTTTGAAATGACAGATATTTTTCAATATTTTTCAATAAAATAAGGTTACTTGGACAATTTTATGAATAAAAGTACTCGTGTGGAAAGTCGATCGGAGCAACGAGTCTTGATAAAAATGTAGTTCTACTCGACGACATCAAACCCGCTCGTCCACCATTATTTGAAATGAATAATTATCAAAGCAGAAATAATAATGATAACGTTAATTCAACAAAATTTATAACAGGAATAATACAAAGTATGATAAAATGAAGTCGTAAACAAAAAGTACAGTACCTATATGGAAGTTTAAGTCACAATTGTGATAGCAGATATTTTTTCAAAAGAAATAACAAGTTCTGTAGATTCGTGGTGTTTTTAAACTAACAAGCTACTCTACTATGAAATATCGAATTCATTCCATATTTTGTATGTACATAATACGTGTGGAATAATCACGTTTCGTGTTGATCAGTTATCTGAATCTCATGAAACTCAACATTCGAATGTTTCAAATTCTTCTTCACAGCTAAACTGTTGAGGAGTTTCACTGATAATTATAATTTTATGGGTGAAAAAGAATCTAAATTTAGCTGAAAAAACGCACATCGGAAAAAATATTTACTATACTAATAAAAAGCAAACGAATGAACTACAAAAACGGCTGTACATGATCAGGTGAAAAATATCCAGGGAATAATTATGTTCCATTTCTTTCACAGATGTTGACAAAAAAACCTTTTAGAAAGTTTTGATAAAAAATGAGAAACTGGAATGCGATTTTGTTTTGTTGAGTGGTGCGTTGTCATATGACTATCATTGTATTGTCAATATTCTATAGGATATTTTGAATTTTTTTGATATGGCCGAACAGTTTACATTCAATGAATATGCAGATATGCATGTATTTTATGGACGAGCATTTTGTAATGCTGCAGAAGCTCGTCGTCTGTATTCCGAGCATTTTCCCAATCGAACGGTACCGTCAAGAGAAACATTCGAGCGTGTCGATCGCAGCTTGAGGGAGACAGGTATGTAATAATTGATAATTAATTTGAGCACATTGTTTTATTTCGATATTATTGTAGGTACAGTTTTGCCAAAACGAGGTGGTGAGGGCGCTCCTAGGACTGTACGTACCGTTGTATTGGAGGAAAATATTTTGGAAGCCGTCGCTGATGATCCTTCAAGAGCATCAGAAATCTATCAGAACAGTTCCATACATCCAAGTCCACTATTCATAGAATAATTAGGGAACAACTGCTCCACCCATTTCACATCCAGAAGGTACATGCCATGACACCTCAAGATTTTCCAGCACGACTGGAATATGCCAATTGGTTCATGGATAGGCAAAGAGAGGATATGACTTTTATTAATCGAGTTTTATTCACTGATGAAGCAGGTTTCAGTAGAGATGGAGTTATCAACTCTCATAATCTCCATATATAGGCCGAAGAAAATCCCCATGGGATATTGCAAACCAAACACCAACGGAAATTCAACGTGAATGTTTGGACTGGTATCATAGGAAACCATCTTATAGGACCATTCGTTCTACAGGACCGATTGAATGGAGAACGTTATTTGGAGTTCATTCAGAACGATTTGAATGGATTTTGGAACATGTTCCATTGCAAACCCGAAGAGATAAGTGGTTTATGCATGATGGCGCTCCTCCTCATTTTAGTTTGATTGTGCGTGACCATCTGAACCATATTTTCCACAATAGATGGATTGGTAGAGGTGGGCCATATTCATGGCCATCGCGGTCTCCGGATTTAAATCCATTGGATTTCTTTCTGTGGGGGCATCTAAAAAGCCTTGTTTACGCTACACCTATTCACACAAGAGATGCATTGTTGAATAGAATAACATTACATTGTGAAGCCATACGAAACGACCCTGGAATGCTATTTCAAGTACAGAGAGGGTGTCTTCGCAGACTAAGAAAATGTATAGAGAGAGAAGGTGGTCATATCGAGCAGTTTCTGTAGCGGATTTTTCATTTCTGTTTGCTCTTGAGGCTCTTGAGTTTCGTTAGTTAAACGTGTTTGCATTATAAAAATTCGTTGTGAACATTTTACCTATCATTTCCATTTTCCTTAAAAACTAATATTTTCGAATAATGGTAGACACCTCAGGATAAATGTTGTTGAATTAACGTTATCATTATTATTTCTGCTTTGATAATTATTCATTTCAAATAATGGTGGACGAGCGGGTTTGATGTCGTCGAGTGAAACTACATTTTTATCAAGACTCGTTGCTCCGATCGACTTTCCACACGAGTACTTTTATTCATAAAATTGTCCAAGTAACCTTAATTTGTTGAAAAATATTGAAAAATATCTGTCATTTCAAAGTTTTGGGGTGTGGACCATCGGGGGTAGTCCGTTCCTGACTTTGTAGCAAAACAACTGACTCCTGCATGAAAGCTCTTCGAAGGAATTCATTTGTTTAGTCAATTACCAAAATTTGGATGATTTTGAATATTCACTTGAAAAGTTATCAAAGAAAATCATTTTTCATTTTGTAACTTCGAGGGCCCGTTACTTGGTAACGAAGGATTTTAGGAAAAAAAGTTATATGAAGTACTGGTGATATTTTGACCCCATCTATACATTCCCGAGAGGAAAAGAGGAAGTCCAGGGACACCCTGTATATAATAATTGCTGCTTCATGTATTCTTCTGTTTTATTTTTTATCATTATTAGCTTCAGCATGACCATAACACATACAAGCAATATTCATATTGCTTCCGTGTTGCCGCTGTTTATTCACATTTGTACTCTATTATGTAAAAACTTTTTTTTTCTGCGAATAAACGTTATTATTATTTTATTTCATTGTAATTTTAGTTTTTTTGCTCAATATAATTGTTATTTTTCAGCTAATCTCTTTTTCAATTTTATTACAGATCATTTTCGGTATTTCAAATCAATTTAAATCATATTAGACAATGGAAGTGCAATGTTACTTATTATCATTATTATTATTATTAGTAAATAACATTCTATCGCGTCTTCAGCTCAGTTGCTGCTTATAGCTATTAACGTATTGTCTATCCATTCAAAACGTTTTTCAAAAGTTCTTCACGCGCTATTACATAACAACTAACTCTGTGGCTCTCATACTTCACGAGTATTTGAGCAAAATACGGCCACTACACAGGAGGTCCGTTTTGTCAACATAGAGAACGCAAAACTTTTCATTTCAAACAGAACACTAGGCACATCAAAGTTTGTAAAAGCTTGTTTGGGGGTCCTCCGGGGGGGGTATCAATATAGTTCGTATCTTGGGCAGAAACAAAAAAGAACTTCAAGGGGGACACGGGCCCAAAAGGCCAAATGAATGTGCCGTGTGCGGTGAGTGAACATATGCCGTGGAGTGCCGAATCAGCGATTCGTCCGCCACCGTTGAGATATGATTAGCGGTTGCAATTGAGAAGGAAAATATATTCTGAAGGGGATGAAGTCGACAACGCTTTTTAAAGCTATATCGCAGAACACGGTGTTTCAAAATTCACGGAATCTCTTGACTTGACTTGAGGTTAGAAGCGACATTTGAATTGAAAGGGGTATTTATTTATTACCCAAACAGGATATTTCAGCCTAATTACTTGGATAAATAAGGTGAATCACAATATAATATCACATGTTTATTAGAACTAAATCCGACACTGATTTTTTACTACCTATTATCATTACAACAAAACTCACAGAACACTATACTACATATCTCCAAATAGTACTAGATAAAAAAATTAATGAAACTGAACGGTTTGTGAATAATTATACAGCAGTAGACTATAATAAACTTAGGACGCATATTCAGACGGTTGACTAGAAATAAATAGAAATAAATAATAATAAATAGTTGGTAGTAGAGGGTTTATGGACCATTCTATTTCTGAACACATAACGAATACCATTTTACCATTATAGTAAGAAGTGAGTTGAGCAAGGTCAACAAATTTCTGAACAGGTAACAGCACACCTTGATAATGACAAATGAGATTTTGTCGAAACGTCGGTGAAATTAGAGATAATATCACATACACGGATCAAATACCCGGAAAAACCAGTTCAGCATATTCCTATCCGTGAAAACTTCAGATTTCATATTCAATACCTTAACGGGGAGATGAGGTCAACTAAGAAGAAGAAGAACGCAGGTAAAACTCAACAACGTTTAAATAGTTGGTAGTAGAGGGTTTATGGACCATTCTATTTCTGAACACATAACGAATACCATTTTACCATTATAGTAAGAAGTGAGTTGAGCAAGGTCAACAAATTTCTGAACAGGTAACAGCACACCTTGATAATGACAAATGAGATTTTGTCGAAACGTCGGTGAAATTAGAGATAATATCACATACACGGATCAAATACCCGGAAAAACCAGTTCAGCATATTCCTATCCGTGAAAACTTCAGATTTCATATATATATATATATATATACAGTAAAGTCCGGATATAACAAACCCTTTTAAAGTGAACACTCGTTTATAGTAAACTCAAATTTAAATACCTAAAAGAAATTCCATAAGAACAATGAATTTTTTTATTGCTTATAGTAAACCCGGTTATAAGGAATTTCCGGATAAAGTGAACCAAATTACCCGTTTATAATGAACTTTTCGGGGAATTCTTGTGGGATTCCCCGGATATTAGATTTAACAAAGACGTAGTTGTTGCTCTTCTTTCAGTTGCCGTTCTAATTTACTGTGAACTGTTGTATAATTTGTACGTTTGTATTGTGTTGTGCGTTCAAAATGGACAATCAAAAAAAGCGTAAGGCTATAACGCTTAAAGAAAAGTATGATATTATTCAGAAATTGGAAAATGGCTGTAAACAGAGTGATATTTGTCGTGAAATGAGTTTGCCGAAATCAACAGTTTGCATAATTTGGAAAAATAAAGATAATATTTTATCTTCATATGGCAAGGTTAATAGTAAGTGTAAAAGGCTACGAAAATCGGATCATGTAGATGTTGATAAGGGCCTTTTACAATGGTTTACCCAAAAAAGACAAGAAAATGTACCAATAAGTGGTCCGATTCTTCAGGAGAAGGCAAGTGAAATGGGAAGTAAAATCGAGGGAAAAAACTTCACATGTTCCAGAAGTTGGATTGAGCGCTTCAAGAAAAGAAATTGTATAACTGGGGGCAAAATTGTTGGTGAGTCTGGATCAGTTGATATGAATGTAGTCAGTAACTGGTTCACGACCATATGGCCCGATCTTCGTAAAAAATATGACAGTAATGACATTTTCAATGCCGACGAGACTGGACTTTTTTATAGACTGACCCCTGACAAAACATTAAAATTTATTGGTGAAAGCTGTGTTGGCGGAAAAATGTCCAAGGTTAGAATTACAGTTTTGGTTGCTGCAAACATGTCAGGGACAGAAAAAAGAAAACTGTTTATTATTGGCAAATCTGCCAATCCTAGATGTTTTAAAAACAGAACATTACCAGTTAAATACAGATCAAACAGTAAAGCCTGGATGACGTCTGAATTGTTTACTGAAGAGCTGCTACAATGGGATACAGAACTACAGAGAAAAAACAGGAAAATTTTGCTTTTAGTAGATAATTGTCCAGCACATCCTGAAGTCCCACTTAAGAAAATAAAATTGGTTTTTATGCCTCCTAATACCAGCTCAAAGCTGCAGCCCATGGATCAAGGAGTAATACATTCTCTCAAGAGTCGATATAGAAAAATAATGCTACTAAAGATGTTAGAAGCAACTGATAGTAAACAGGAGTTTTCAGTGAGCCTTTTAGATGCTATAAACTTTATTCATCGTGCTTGGCAGCAGGTTACTAAAGAAACAATTGCGAATTGCTTTAAGCATGCGGGATTCTTTGAAGCAGAGGATGAATTCGATTCAGATGATGAGATGCCTTTAAATGAGTGGTTGAAGAAGCATACAAAGACTCAAGAAACTACTGATATTCAAAAATCAGTTGAAACAGAAATTAAAAAAAGGTTGGAAAATTTTGATTTTGAAGAATATGTATCAATAGATGATCATGTTGTGTCAACCGAATGCCTAACAGAAGAGCAAATTATTCAGTCACTTTCAAAAGGTAACATACAACAAGTGCAGTCTAAGATTAGATTTAAACTTTCAAACTCTTTTTCAGAAGCAGCTGTGGGAGTCATAAGTGATGATGAGGAAAATGAGGAGAAGCAACCTGAGGCAGATGTTATTATGAATGTTCCATCAGTAAAGGACATGACACAAAAAATAACGGAGATTCGCAATTTTTTGCAATCACGTGAAGTTCCAGAAAACGTTTGGAATGGTTTTTGTACCCTTGAAGAATATATAAGCAACATTAGTTTTAGTAACAGACTTGTGCAAAGTAAAATATCTGATTATACTAACTAGTTGACAAATTATGAAAAACGCTTGTTTGTCCATATACTTTAAAATAAAAAAAACATCTGAAGAGTATCAATAAAAAAAAGGTGTAATCAATATGACTAAATTTTTCTTTTATAATGAACTTCGGATATAGTGAACCCTTTTTGATGCATTTATCAAGTTCACTATATCCGGACTTTACTGTATATATATATATATATATATATATATATATATATATATATATATATATATATATATATATATATATATATATATATATATATATATATATATATATGTATATATATATATATATATATATATATATATATATATATATATATATATATAGTGTGACCCATTTAAAATGGAACCACCCCTGTAGAATGTGCATTTTTCAATCAATCTCAATTTTTTTTTATTGAAATATTAAGCATGAAAAACTGTATCTTGACACTAACTTTCACAATTTTAGTTTCATTTGCAAGGCACTCTATGGTTTTTTTTGTTTGTCAAAAACGGCAAAAGTTTATTAGGCAATTTTTGTTTTCAAATTTGACTACACCACTGGATTCGTAGTCGTTATAAATCAAAACTGTCAAATTTTCATTAAAAAATATTTGTTAACAACGAAGTTACAACAACTTCAATTTTGGAAACAAAGTATTTGTTTGTAATTTTTATTCAGATTATAGACATATTTGAGATCTGACAACACTGTCATCACCAAGTAGAACACCAGTGAATTTGTACAGTGAAAATCCGAAGTCAACAGCTCAATGCGTTCTACAGTTATAACTCCTGAAAATATGGTAATGTGAGAGATTTGTGGTGCAAGCGTTTTGTAATAAAAATCTGACTATGCCACTGGATTTGTGGATAATATTCCCTTAAAATCATTCATTTGAGTGTAGGTTACGAGAAGTGAAAATTAAAATAAAAATTGAATAATTGAATAACAGAAAATTAAAAGTTCATTTTCAAGTTACGCAGTAGTAGACCAAGTTCAGAATCTCATGGGATCTCCCAATTGCGCTTTTACCAAATCTTGATAGAATCTTGAAGTATTAATGGTCATACTTGTAAGCTTTTTGGAAGTTTCCCAATAATAAATAATAGTACTTTTGTAACAGCGCACCTGGAAAATCACATTTTATGAGATTCTGAACTTACTCTACCTTCTTCTATAGCTGATGAAAACAAAATGTATACAAACAAGTTTCAAAGTATTTATTCAACAATTAATTGCCATTAAGAAAAAACTGATACTAAAATAAACATTGATTTAAAACTAAACATTCAAATTTTTGTGGCTTCTACCAAACCTCCATTAAGTTCAATACATTTATCGTATCTCTTCCGAATATTGTTTACACTATTTCTTATTTGTTGAACTGTAATTTCGGCACAAGCTTGTCGTATCCTTTGCATGAGTTCAGCTCGATTCGTTGGTCTTGTTCTGTATACTTTTTGTGTCAGAATACCCCACAGAAAAAAGTCTAATATTGTTAGATCAGGCGATCTAGGTGGCCATTCAATTAAGTCACTACCTCGTCCTATCCAATGATTTGGAAACTGGTTATTTAGCCACTCTTTAAAAATCCTCGAATTGTGCACGGAACAGCCGTCGAGCTGAAAATATAAATTTACTTGTTCCGCAAGAGGCATTTCATCTATTTTGTCCGATAATTGGTTATTTAGAAATTCCAAAAAATTTTGCCGTTTATGTTTCCATCAAAAAAATATGGACCTATTATTCTATTTTGTACTATACCACACCAAACGTTAACTTTTTCGGAATATTGACTTTTACAATTTATGATCCAGTGCGGATTTTCCGTAGCCCAATACCGAGCATTTTGCGATGAAACTACCCCATTGGTGCTGAAAGAAGCTTCATCACTAAACATTATGCAGTTTAAAAAATTTCTTGTATTCAGGAACTCGCCTTGTGCCCACAAACAAAATTCCATACGTTTCACTTCATCACCTGCCTTTAAAGAGTGAAGAAATTTAGGTTTAAATGCTCTCATTTTGTTTTGTTTAAGACATCGTCGAATAGTCTCTCTCGGTAAGTTTAAATCCAAACTGGCGACTCGTAAACTTCTGTTTGGGTGGTTTCTAAAATAATCTAAAACAGCACCTTCGTTTAAATTTCTTCTTCGGTGATTATTTTTTAAAATATGTTTGCTGACTGCACCGGTTTCTTTAAATGTTTTGTTAATTTTACTGACGGTGCTTCTGTCAATGGGAAGTCGATTTGGATGTCTGTGATTAAATATCCTAGCTGCTTCTCTTTCACTATGATAATTGTCCCCAGAAATTCTCACAATTTCAATTCTTTCTTCTAATGATAATTGCAAAGCCATTATTAAATGCACGTAACTAACAACTATTATTTTATTTATGATTAACTGTCAAAATCACAGCCTACTGTTGATTTATTATAAAATCTTTGCATAATGAGTTCAGCTTCCTCAAATTATTGATATCTCCTCTAAAAGATTGTTTTAGCTGAGTTATGAAGAATTTACAGGGAACAATTTTTGTCCTGCTCTCTGTTTTATTATTGAATAAATGATTTCCATGCTTTAAATCAATTTGATTTTAGCGGCTATGCGGAAGAATGTACTAAGTACTGCATAACTTGAAAATGAATTTTTAATTTTCTGTTATTCTAGAATACACTTCTCGTAACCTACACTCAAATGAATGATTTTAAGGGAATATTATCCACAAATCCAGTGGCGTAGTCAGATTTTTATTACAAAACGCTTGCACCACAAATCTCTCACATTACCATATTTTCAGGAGTTATAACTGTAGAACGCATTGAGCTGTTGACTTCGGATTTTCACTGTACAAATTCACTGGTGTTCTACTTGGTGATGACAGTGTTGTCAGATCTCAAATATGTCTATAATCTGAATAAAAATTACAAACAAATACTTTGTTTCCAAAATTGAAGTTGTTGTAACTTCGTTGTTAACAAATATTTTTTAATGAAAATTTGACACTTTTGATTTATAACGACTACGAATCCAGTGGTGTAGTCAAATTTGAAAACAAAAATTGCCTAATAAACTTTTGCCGTTTTTGACAAACAAAAAAAACTATAGAGTGCCTTGGAAATGAAACTAAAATTGTGAAAGTTAGTGTCAAGATACAGTTTTTCATGCTTAATATTTCAATAAAAAAAAAATTGAGATTCTACAGGCACATTCTACAGGGGTGGTTCCATTTTAAATGGGTCACACTGTATATGTGTGTGTGTGTATATATATGTGTATATATGTATTTTAGCTAATGTAAGTGTAAATAAGGATATATCTAGGGTTGAATATGAATGTTGTATTTTTATTATTTTATTAGTTTTCTTTAAGTGATTTTAACTTTGATTGTAATTTTCACAGTCACATACAAACTAGAAACAGTTTATGTGACTTCTTAGTTTATTAACTTAACTTGTTTTTACTATGTCTATATTCTATATTTTATATTGTACCTGAAGTTAATAAATAATAATAATAATAATATTAAAACTGTTTTTTAATCTTCAGTTTTAATCTTCCTATTTGAAGATGATCACTTGGTGATCGAAACATGTGTCGAGGTGTTAAAAATAACGATTTGTTGTGGGGAAAAAACTCCAGTAATATTCAACTTTGGATTACTCCAAGTGGTAGATTCCAAGCCACGTTAGTTCACGACGTTTCGATTGTTAGTATCTACAATCATCTTCGGGTTTATGGGTCGTTCGAGTACTTTCACTTATCCCCGCTTTCCATTTTTTCCGCTTCACGGGAATTGGCCATTTTTCGCTTGATGATGGGTTTCCATATGTTGCGTATCTCTACGCTAGCTTGGCTGAATACGTTGTTGACGACACCTTCATGGACCCATGGGAATACTGAACTAGATGCTTTCCTGAAACACATCAACAGAGTAAGACCTGCCATCATTTTCACAATAGAGAAGGAAATCCACAACGAATGGCCATTCTTAGACAATTTTGTGAAGAAGACCGACACTAAGTGGGAATCATCTGTATACCGAAAACCCACTCATACGGGACAGTATCTGAACCACGAATCCAACCACCATCAATCGACTACAAGAGGAATCATCAAGACTCTATCAGACCGTGCTTTCGAGGTCTGTAATACGAAGGAAAGTCTCGAGAAGGAATCATCATACCATGACTTATTTACTCGCATTAATAGAGGATTGTGGTTTCAACTTGAAGAAAGAAAATTTGTTTCGAGTTGGTCAACGAATATTTGCTACGCAAACTTGAAAATACTGAAATGAGAAAAAGGTGAATAAATTAATGTCTAAATATTATATATATTTTATTAGACATAGACACTTAATTGAAAACATACAAAGTCCTGCATTTTCGCCATTAAGAAGAGAGGAGATGTCCGAAGAATATAGAAAACATCTTAGCTTTGTAATGAAACATTTTCCTGAAGTACGAAAAATCACTCACTAGCAGTTCGGTAGGGACAAACACTACCTAATCCTCATATAAACATATGGTAAAGTACAATTAAAAAAGAATGTTTTTAACAGAAGAAAATGTTCCTAGAGCAAAACTAAAATTTGCAACTGTAAGGGATAACAATGTTGTAACATTAAAACGTTGGCTTGCATGCCGTAATTTAAAAGTAACTGGAAAAAAGTGAATTAATAGACAGGTTAATGTACAGATTCTAGTAAACGAGTAGCGATAGATACAAACTGTAATAAAAGAAATTTAAAATAATTATGAATTTCAGAATTATTTCTGAGTGAAGTATGAATCAAATATAGATGGTAATGAAATGAATTTAATTAAATATAATGAATATAATTTAATAAACGATTAATAGATATCTCATTTTAATCAATGGTGATTAACTATGGAAAATGTACTATTCATTTCATGTTTAGAGCATACATATGAATATTTATTTATTTTTTGCACTATTAAATTCACTCTCCTCGAAGCATGTATTCATATTTTACATCTAACCTCATTATTATGAGGTTTTATTAATGGTATAAAAAACACGTTTTCTTCCGGATATCGATTATACGACGTACAATTCGCAAAACAGCAATGCTGTGTTGGCATTATACTAGCACAAAATAATTTTTTATATCAGATTTATATTTTTAAATGATTTTCTTCAAAGTGATGTATAATGGTTCTTGACATGTCAAAGTGACGTGTCAAGTTTTTTGCAATCCGTTAAAAATCGATTCTTCTCCGATTCCTGAGTCCCTATTTCTCCATTTTTCTATTGATAGTCGAAAATACAAATTCCCTTCACCAAACAGCACACATCTTTTGTGAGAGATTCACTGATGCTGTCAATACCATCGAAGAAATGTGTTGCACATTTGATAGAAGACGGAGGAGTAATGAAAATGCAATGTACTACACCTGAAACTACAAGGCCTGCTGTAGAGAAAAATTTTCGGTAAATTTTCGTTTTGTGGACACCCGGCGATTTTGAAAAAATGTTTGACTGTACTTACGTATTTTAATGCGTAGATTACGAATCCGAAAAAAAAAGCGGCGCTCTCCCTTATTTACAAATTTACGGCCCTTCAAAGTTCAGAAACGAGCAACTTTTCAGCCTTATTTTTCACCAAATAAACTATTTAAAAACACAAGCATTTATTCACTAGGTCACCTTTACACCTTATTCCTCCTTCTTTAACACTGTTCACTTCAATAACCAACATTTTTCTTATAAAAATGTTAACAAAAATACGGAGATGCTTTTTGGTTACATATCACTGTATGTATTTTACGTATTTAAGGTTAATGATATGGTTGGTACGACTGATGCAGTCAATATTCCTAAAGTAATTCAAATGTTTTTTGCCTTCATTCTTTAGCTTGTAAATTGGTCTTTGGCACTTTTCTTAAAATTACAACAAATGTACTGAGCTTTTTTCTTCGGTATTTTCATAATCCGCCTTCTATTGCATCTATACCATAAAGTGTCATAATTTAATTTGCACTCTTCATTGCAGTTAGTACAACGTATTATTGCTGCAAACACTTCTACTTGAACCAAATATAGAATTAAATTATTTCTTACTTTCACTAAATTATGAATTTCGTTTTTTCTCTCACGTCAAACTAAAAATTCAAATCTACGAATTTAAAAAAGTAGGTGACGACAAATACCAATCGCTTTTTTCTGAAACGTCACTAGTATCTAACCTACAAATATAAGAGTGTCACCAGGAGAAGCATTCGTTTTTAAATTATGTTTTTTATAAGAAAAATGTTGATTATTGAAGTGAAAATTGTCAAAGAAGGAGGAATAAGGTGTAAAGGTGACCTAGTGAATAAATGCTTGTGTTTTTAAATAGTTTATTTGGTGAAAAAGAAGGCTGAAAAGTTGTCCTTTTCTGAACTTTGAAGGGCCGTAAATTTTTAAATAAGGGAGAGCGCCGCTTTTTTCTTTCGGTTTCGTAATCTACGCATCAAAATACGTAAGTACAGTCAAAAATGTTTTCAAAATCGCCGGGTTTCCGCAAAACGAAAATTTAACAGAAAATCGTAAAAAGTCTCTCACTTCACTCATCAAAAAGAACATTTCCAATGCCTGTCCAGAAATTTCCATTAACAAATTCGAGAGTCGATCTAAAAAGAAAACAAACTTCTCAAAATCTGTAATAAATGAAGTTTCGGATGGCGATCTCACTTCGGCAATCCGTATTTTGACTTCAACGGACAGTTTTGCAGATTTTGATGATATTACGTTAACTGAACTTCAAGCTAAACATCCCGCTGACGTCTGTCTAGAACCTATACCTGACACAAACTGTACTCCACTCCAAGTTGATGAAAAACAAGTCTTGAAAGCAATCAGATTATTTCGCACTGGTTCAGCAGGAGGAGTTGACACCCTCAAACCTTCCCATTTACAAGACTTGACATCAAAAAGTTCTGGTTGTAAAGGTGAAAAGCTTCTGTCTTCTTTGACTTCCTTATGTAATTTTTTGCTGAGCGGTCGACTGAATCCCGATATTTGTCCTATTTTGTATGGTGCCTCTTTGATAGCATTAAAAAAAAAGATGGTGGCATTCGCCTCATTGCTATTGGTACCATTTTTAGTCGCCTTGTAGCGAAATTATCTTGTATTGATGTTTCTGGTTTTTTAGGAAACTTATTTCGTCCTGTTCAATTTGGTTTTGGAACTCCAGGGGGATGCGAAGCAGTTGCACAGGCTGCACGTCTCTTTTTAAATGAGCATCCCAATCCATGTTCTCAAATTTTTGTTGAACTAGATTATACGCCTTCAACATGATTCACAGAAATATCATTTTACGAAAAACCCACGAAATTATTCCTCACCTTTTTCCTTTTTCAACCAATGTTATCGAAATTCAACATTTTTGAACTTTGGAAAAAATACTATCTTATCGCAGAGAGGGGTCCAACACACCGATCCTCTAGGTCCTGCTCTTTTCTGCCTCACTTTGAATGAACTGACAAAGTCTATCAACACCGATTTCAATTGTTGGTACCTAGATGATGGTTCAATTGGTGGTAATATAGATTCTGTTCTCCAAGAATTTCAAAAAATAATTCATCTCTCTAATGATGTTGGACTTGAATTAAATCTTTTGCCCCTTTTCAGATGCAATTGTCCCCAAAACACACTGGTATTTACTGGGAGCTCCTCTCTCTCTGTAGAGTCTTTATCACGTTGCCTCACACAGAAAACAGAGTCTCTAATTCTACTGTCATCTCGTTTCAATAGTCTTCCTTCCCATATAGCATATTTTCTATTGAAATACTGTTTGGCAATCCCCAAATTATTGTATACCTTGAGATGCAGTCCAACTTGGATATGTCAAAAGGAGTTACAAGAATTCGATTCCACCTTACGCCAATCTTTTCAAAAAATTACCAATAATAAATTCGAAGATATCACTTGGAGTCAAGCTACTCTCCTAGTGAACTCTGGTGGTTTAGGTATTCGATTAGCCTCATCCCTCTCACTGCCAGCATTTCTTTCCTCTTATAACAGTTCTCGTCATTTGATAAACTCCATTCTTTACAAATCTTTGTCTGAAATTTCTGATACGTATTACTTGAATGGTGAAAATAAATGGTTATCTCAAACGAAAAATACCTTTCCCGAGAATAAAAAGTATCAGAAAGCCTGGGATTATCCAATGATCAATTTGGTTCATAATCAACTTCTTGAGTCAGCTAGACTCAAAGAATCTGGTGCCTGGCTGAATGCTCTTCCCGTGGCTTTTTTGGGTACCCTCTTAGGTGATGCATCTTTTAGGATTTCGATAAGTCTTCGGTTAGGTTCTTCAATTTGTGTTAGTCATAAATGCAGATGCGGAACCACTGTAGAAGAAAATGGTTACCATGGCCTAAGTTGTAAATTCAGTTCTGTCAGGTTTTCAAGACATCATTCCATTAATGGTCTTATAAAAAGAGCTCTAGCCACTGCAGAGGTTCCTTCAGTTCTTGAACCCCTTGGTGTTAGTCGAGATGATGGAAAGCATCCAGACGGGATGAGTCTAATTCCTTGGAAATTTTGAAAGCCTCTGGTTTGGGACTTCACCTGCGTGGATACAGTTGCAGCTTCGTCTAATTCCACTGGTACAGCTGCTATGATTGCAGAAAAATCAAAATTTCGGAAATACTCCTCTTTGCTGAGTTCTTACTATTTCTTTCCTGTTGCTATTGAAACCTTTGGTGTTTTTGGATCTCATGCTTCTGAATTGTTGAAAGAAATTGGTACCTACCAATTCTACCACCCAAACAGTACCAGATATTCATGGAATATTCCCTGTATGTCATAAAACGAACGTATATATTCCAAATATTCATAGAATATGCTTGAATGAATATGGCAGAATTATTCCCGAAAGAATGTGCATAGAATGTCTATAAATGGATTATTCTCCCTTGAATATTCTAAGAATATTGTCGATTTAATATACCATATGGTATATTCTTAAAATATATTCTCACGGTATATTTTGGAATATTCTATACAATGGAATTTTGAATTATCTTATAATAACGTATTCAAATAATTCAATATTATTAAAAACAAAAATATTTGAAGATCTTAATCGAATGCATAACCTAAATAACCCTGATAGTGTTAACCACTTTTTGAGCTCAACGCGAAGATTCTGGATGAATTGCTCCAACAGCAACTGTTGGAAACGACAAAAAAAATTGAATGGGCCAATAAATGAACCAATTGCATCAATAAATTGGTTAATTCTCATCCTATTTGTCTTTTTGTATTTGAAATTATTTAATTACAAAGCGAAAAATCCTAGAAATAGAGAAATGGGGAAGTGAAGAATTGGAGTGAACGTTTCTCATTGGTCAATTGAAGTGTAGCGCACGACAGTCGAATAAGCTCTGTGAAAGCGGATGTCCCTTAATGGTACCTTTGCGTTAAATTCGCCATTTGATTCAACATGGTGGTGGACGTGGCAGGTTCGCGTGTGTAATGCATGGTGTATTGGTGTTATTATCAAAGTATAATTCTCATACGTTCATTGTACCATTTATAACTTGGGGTTGTCCAATTTGCAGTACAGCGAATAGTTTGATTTTGGATCTTCAAACAGGAGAGTTGCATATATTCAGTCTTTAAGAAAAGTAAGTAAAATGCAATAGTATCGATAGTAAAGTCATAGTAATTAACCTACTATACCTCATTTTAGGCTCGAGGAGAGTTGGTGTGTGGGATTTGTTGGTTTGACTAAGTACATGTTTGAACTAGAGTGATTTCAGTTGTCTATCTTCAATAGAGAAAAGTAAGTGAATGACACATTCTTTTGTATCATTTGTTTTCATAATTTTTATCACTCGTTTTCCCAAAAGGAAACAGAGTGGTACCTGGTACAGGCAGGTGCGCCAAAGAACTGAAAACGTAATGAGTACTTTTCAACAAGACAATGCAAGTTGATCTCCAAGTCATAAAATGTTGTAAATGTTCATGAGTAACCTATGCGAAAAATATCTATTAGATTTTTATTCCAGTTTTATTGTGCCACTTTCAAATAGTGATAATGAACGTTAATGTACATTTTGTTCCAGGTATTACTATTGAAACACTGGTTGATGCATTGTTGGACAAATATAAGGAAAACTATTCTGGTGAGCAAAGTTTGGATAACTTTAAGTAAGTGAAATTCATTGAAGAACCCATCATACACCACTCATTTTAAATACTTCATTTGTGGGTTTATTTTTTGAAGTGGGAAACCTAACCTATATCTTGATGTAATACATTATTTCTTTTTCAATGAAATGATATATTTATTATTTTTTAATTAGTGCTGATGAACTCACAGAGTTGTTATTTTAGTATATTTTTTAGTATACATTTGTTTGAGAGTAGCAACATCCTAATTTGAATACATTTCTAATATTTGTAATATGACAGTATTCAGGAATATTTTATTCAGTGAATAAATATTTTGAATTAGATTTTTTATCTTCAATATTGTTTGAAACGTCAAATATTTCAGCGTATATTGTTTTTGAAATATATTTGTTTATGAATATTATGTGTTTTATTACTTGTGTGAATCTTGCATCAAAATGCAATATACCGGGTGTCCCACATTTTATGTGACAGACAATATCTGGTTTGTTGAAGGAGATACACAAAAATGTTTCATACAAAAGTTTTAGGAGTTCATGAGAGCTATATTTTGATATAATTTTTTAATTTACAGGGTGTTTGGTGTAGGTGCTACAGACCAAAATTCCATTTTTTAAAATAGAATGCCCTGTATATCATTACATATTCAGATGCTACGTTAAATTCTGATATCATTTCATGTTTGATTTTTGAAATTCGGTTACGGCGTTGTTGAGTTATTGCTTGAAATGTAAAGTCTTGAGAACGACTATTATTTTTAAAAATATCTCATACAATTATTCTCTCTGCATCAGATCACATGAAAATTAGTCAAAATTTTGGGTGTTCGAAGTAATGGTTTCAATTTTGAGTTGTGGAATTCAGTCAGGAATCATTTTGAATATGAAACAATTGCGAAATGGAAAGAGGTGTATTCGTAAGAGGTGTAGGCGTAATATCACTGCACGCTAGTCGAATTTTCATTTTCAGATCATCCTCATTCAAAGGGGGAGTAGTGAAAACAATATCTTTTAAATAACTCCATAGGAAAAAATCAAGCGGTGATAAATCTGGGGAACGAGCAGGCCACCGAATTGGACCCTTATTACCAATCCATCTATTTGGGTACGTTCTATCCAGATATTCAGTAACAACCTGTGAATTGTGAGGAGGAGCACCATCTTGTTGCCACCAAATTCCTTGTCGTTCTGCTATGGGAATATCTTCCATCAACTGGATCAAATCATTTTCTAGAAAATGTAAATATCGCAATCCATTGAGATTTTCATTGAAAAAGTAAGGTCCTATGATGCGGCCATTGAACAATCCACACCATAAATTAATACCCCAAGTAGTTTGAAAATTACTTTCGCGGACCCAGTGGGGATTTTCTTGAGACCAATAGTGACTGTTATGTCGATTCACAACTCCATTATTGTGGAATCGCGATTCATCGCTTCACAAAATTTGACTGAATATGTTAGGACTTTCATGTAATATTACCTGAATACAAGCAATGAATTCAAGTCGTCGTTCAAAGTCCGTGGGTTTCAAACCTTGTACCAACTGAATTTTGAATGAGTGGTATTTATTTTCTTTCAGAATTCTCCTCTGTACATTAGATTTACTCACACCGACTTCTTCTGCAAGAGTACGGATAGAAACATGTCGATGAATAATAATATAAGCCAACACATTGATCTCTAAATCTTCAGTTCTAACAGATCTCGTATGATGACGATGCTTTATAGTAGAAGGAAATGACCCAGTTCGCAATTTTTCTACAACTCTCGAAAAAGTCATTCGTGACGGATTGGGTCTGTCTGGAAAACGTTCTTGGTATAGACGTTGTGCTTGACGGCAGTTTTTCTGACATTCCCCAAAAATTAATAACATATCAATGCAGTCACTTGGACTAAACGCGAAAGGCATACTGGAGTTTTCGCACAAAGAACACAGTTACTGTTACTGTTACAAAGAATCACTGAATCGAACTGACAAGTAGATACAATTCAACAACATTTGTTACTATGGCATCAACAAGCATAAGCTACTTGATGAAATTGTGCAATATAAAGCAATTCACCCTCAAGTTAGTCACATTCTCAAGAATTTCAATATTATATTCAACTGATATCGTATCGTAGAGGTGAGAATAATGGTTTGTATTCAGTAGTAGCCTAGTTCAATTTAATAAAAGATATAGACTGGATTCGTGTACGAGTAAATAAGTTTTTTTGAAACTTTATATTTAAGGAAAAGTGCAATAACTCAACAACGCCGTAACCGAATTTCAAAAACCAAACATGAAATAATATCAGAATTTAACGTAGCATCTGAATATGTAATGATATACAGGGCGTTCTATTTTAAAAAATGGAATTTTGGTCTGTAGCACCTACACCAAACACCCTGTATATTTAAAAATTATATCAAAATATAGCTCTCATGAACTCCTAAAATTTTTGTATGAAACAGTTTTGTGTATCTCCTTCAACAAACCAGATATTGCCTGTCACATAAAATGTGGGACACCCGGTATACATGCCTAATAGCGTTAACTCGTCACATTCTTGGAATATTCCAAATATTCCTAGAATATTCATAAAATATATTTAAAGAATATTCTATGGTGTTTCTCTGTTGTATATTCCTACAATAAACTAAGAATATCCTGAATATTTTATGAATATTCCTCGGGTTCTATTCCTGGAATATTCTTAATAGAATATACCTCACATATTCTAAGAATATTATAAGATATTCCAAGAATATTCCCAACGAATATTCTTAAAATATATCAAAGGTTCGCCAGGAGCACTTCCAGGGAATATTCTCCAGAAGATATATATATATACATGGCATATTCATAGCATAATACAATATCCTTAAATGTATATTCATGAAATATACCTGGAATATATATTGCTATGTGGGCAGTGACAACCGATCCCATTCATTTTTAATTCAGAGAAACAGTATCGCCATCCAAAGGGGTAATGCCACATCAAAATTGGGTACTCTTCCGTTTTCTCAAAAATTAGATGAAATATTCCTGAACCCACAAATCAAATCAAAATTTCCTATGAACATCGCAAAATGGAGTAAGCAGATTGATCACTTCCCAATTGTCTCAGAAGATGCAGAGGAAAACAAACAAGTTCCGCAAATATCTTTCTCTCCCAAATTCAGAAAAACCACCATGAATATTTCTGATTCAGTTTCAATAAATTGAACTTCAAATTCCTCATTCCGTTGGTCCAGTGATGGGAAAAATCATTGCATCCGTGATTACTGGAAAGAAAACAGCGGTGGCGAACGTATCACCAACAGCTACAACACAATTAGATCAGTGATACGTTCCTCAGTCAAAACCCTTGAGCTTAATGGGTTGAAAAAGATTGGCAACACCTGTTTCATGAACAGTGTAATCCAATGTTTATCCAATACAAGATGGCTACTGGAATATTTGAAAAAAGATGAGTACATGAAAGATATCAATATTAACATTTCTAGTTCGGAGGGTGCTTTAATCAAACACATCAGTAAACACAGTCTCCGTAAAAAGTCAGATTCAGAGTTTTGCCCCTCGATTCATGGGTCATGCGCATCAAGACGCCCAGGAGTTCCTTCGTTATCTTTAGAAGGTTTACATGATGACCTTAATAGAGTTATTGAGAAACCTAAACCGACCTTAACGGAGATTAACGAAAAATTGAGCGATAGCGAAAAAACACAAAAGTCATGGCTGATTTATTTGAGTACATATAACTCTAAGATAATTATAGATAATTTCGTTGGTCAATTAAAATCCACGATGAAGTGCACACATTGTGGACACTCATCTGTAATCTTCGATCCTATCTAGGATTTGTCACTCCCCATACCAGAAATAACTATCTAATTGAGTTTATCACAGTGCTTGGATTTCTTCACAAGAAAGGAAACTTTGTATGGGCATGAAAAACCGACGTGTTCAAGTTGCAAAGAAAGAAGAAAATGCACAAAGTCTCTATCGATCCTATTGTTTCCCCATATTTTAGTTATTCATTTTAAAAGATTTTCTCTAACAGAAAGATTCAGAGGCAAGTTAAATGTTGCCATCGACTTTCCTCTAGATGGATTAGATATGAACAATTATGCAGCAGATAATGTGACTCCTTGTCGCTATAGTCTATACGCACTTTCGAATCACAGTGGGTCTACCTACAGCGGACATTATACAGCATTCTGCAGACATCCTTATAATGCACGTGGCACGAATACAATGATTCACAAGTGTAACCAATTTCACCAAAATCGCTTGTGAGTGGAGATGCATACATCCTCTTTTATGAAAAGGAGGATAAGAGTTCGAACCTTTGAGCGTTTTGTGAAGTTATTTTTGAACTGTTCATTTTAATGTTATGTATTATCTATTTTAATAAACATATGTATATATCATAAATTAATATTACGTAAATAACACTGTTTTACATGTGAATAGTTTATTGTTTGTCCCTACTGCTAGTGCTGCCTCTCGTGACACGTTTGCTGTACTATTCTCAGGAAAAAGGCTCATTAAAGTGTATTAAAACTAAATACCTATTATGTGAACAAATTAAAACCAATCTGTCAAAAATGGTCTGTTATTGTAAACGTCAAAAAATTTCCAATAATTCGCTGTTGGGTATCCCACGAGAAAAAAATGTCCACTAAAATACCTCATTTGCCATGGTGATTTGTCAAAATAACGTATTATGATTGGTTCAAAATTACAGATGTAGAATTTTCTATATTATACCTACTACCTATTAATCAATGCCCAAAATTGTAGGAGATGAACTGAGTCCAAAATTGTGGAGATGTTGAAAATCGGTCTCAAATACTTGTATTCAATATGCAGTCTAAAAAATTCTCACGATAGGCCGTTGAGAGTGAGGTCAAGTCCAAATCACAGTGTTAAAATTATTAGCTAATTTGAGAATGAAAACCAGTGGTGTTCAATACATACCGACTCAAGATATGTGTGCTGATATATTCACTAAGAGATGACCTTTCATGAGACATGATAAGTTTGTAGAAGACTCAGGATTATCTTGTATATTTTTGATATATTGATAAGGGTTCAGGATGCAGATGAAAGTTCTATCACCGCGAAAAGACTTTCAATATTGCAGCGTCATCTATCTCTCAAGTATTGAATGTATTTGAATATAAAGATAGATTTCTTTGTTGAATTTGTTTTGGGTTCGTGTTTCACTATGCAACTTTTTCATAGAGTGAGGGGTGAGGGCTGGTATTATTTGTAACATTTTGATTATTTCATTTCGAAAAATTTTGCATTTTTATCACCTCAATAAAGACTAGTTTAAATTTGACGATAGTGGTGTCACTAAATATTCTAGCGATATTTTGAATTTATTGGAGCCTCTGGACACACTCTACCATTGTATATAGACTAACTAACTATATAGTCTATATACAAAGACCCTATATTTTGTTTTATGAAAGAGAGGACATGGCAGATCAATGACCAAATTCAACGCCAGAACCACAGTGAACAATGACATGGGGTCTTTCACCCCGTGTAGTCGCCTGAATCTACACTGCAATAATAAGACCTATGTTAACGTATGGAGCCATTGCATGGGGACCGAAAGTTCTACGAGCAACGGCCATCCAAAAATTATATCAAATACAGCGACTGGCTTGTTTAAACATCACAGGAGCCATGAGAACAACACCAACCGCGGCAATGGAATTAATCACGGGTCTGACTCCTCTGGATCTGTACGTTAAGGAGGTTGCGTTAATGGCCATGGTACGATTGCACGCGGCTGGTGTAAACCTAGAAGTAGGAATGGGTCGATTGAGGCTGGGCCTATGGCGGGAAGCCCTTACTGCGCAACCTCTGCTGTAGGCAACAAGTGATGCAGTTGAACCCAGGTTTGTGTTTAATAAACCCTACAAAATACAAATTAAGCAGAACACAGAGTCAGATGCTACAAATGCAATACGGATTTATACAGATGGCTCAAAAACCAAAGAAGGCTCAGGATGTGGAGTGTACTCTAGATCACTAAGCCTAAGGATTAAGTGGGGAATGGGAAGAAATACCAGCGTGGTCCAAACAGAACTGGCTGGTATCTCAATCGCCACAAAAGAAATAACCAAGAAAAGAATTTCTGGCAAAAACATAACAATCTGCACTGATAGCAGACAAGCACTATTAGCCTTGAACAGACACCGTGTTACTTCAGGGCTAGCACTAGAGTGCCACCAAGATTTAGCCAAAGCCTCGGTAGATAATAACATTATACTGAGGTGGGTTAAAGGGCACGACAGGAGTAAAGGTAATCGCATTGCCGACTCTTTAGCCAAGGAAGCGGCTGGACTAAGAATTTTAGGACCAAGTGGCACCCACGGCGTGATGACTTCGACAATTGCGGAACTAGTCAAATGTTACACCCATGCTCAATCTTTAAAGAGATGGGATGAAATCAAAGGAGGTAATCTTGCTAGGATCACCTTGGGCGACCCTGGGAAGCTGGCGCCGAAGAAATATCTGGCGATGACCAGGAAAAATCTACGCCTTACAGTAGGATTTCTGACTGGCCACTGTCAACTAAGGAAACACCTCTATAATATGGGGTTGGTGGACACACCTCTATGCAGGATGTGTAAACAGGAAGATGAGACTGTCAGGCATGTCCTGTGCGAGTGCCCGGAGTTATCGTCAATAAGAGAGTGTGTGTTCGGCGAGTCTTGGCCTACACCTGCCGATATAAAGGAGATGTCTCCCAGCGACCTGTCCACCTTCCTGGAAAGGACAGGATGGACGACGACCTAGGAGGACAACTCCTCGGGAGGATGTACAATGGGTCACATGTGGCCTAAGTGCGTGGGCTTACACTCACCCTCCCTACTCTACAGATCAGAGATTTTTGTGGATCAGCAGAATCATATATCATTATTTCGAGGGCAAGCCTATGATGGAGCAAGCACAATGGCCGGTCATTTGACAGGCCTACAGACAAGAATAAAACAAGAAATTCCAGAAGCTATTTTTGTTCATTGTTGCGCACATAATTTAGATTTAGTATAGGTAGACTCTGTTAATTCTTGTGCAGTTGTAAGCTTCGCGTTAAGGAAAACAGTGAAACTCAACAGCATCCAACTCTCGGAAACAGACAAACTCCTAGGTATGTTTATAGATAAAACCTTGTCTTGGGAGCCCCATATCGATTACGTCTGCAAAAAATTGAATGAAGCGTTATTTGCAATACGACAGATCAAAGACGTGCTTAGTTTAGATGGTATCAGGACTGTTTACTATTCATTGGCGTACTCACATATGGCTCAAAATGTATTAATGTGGGGTTCTTCTGAGGGGGCAAAACGTGTTTTTATTGTTCAAAAAAGAATAATTAGAACTATATAGCTGTAGACCTGCTTTCTGCAAGAACAAGATACTAACGTTACCTTGTATCTATATATATAAAGCACTGCTCCATGTGAAAAATAATGTACCCAATCTGAGAGATGAATCAATAGTTCATAACTATGCAACACGAAATAGACATTTATTAACTATCCCAAAACATAAAACATCGACATTCAAGGAATCACTTGCATATAATGGCATAACATTATTCAATACGTTGTCACGAGATATTAAAGATTTGCATATTATACCATTTAAAAACCAAATAAAGGAGCTATTAACTATAATAATACGCTATTATAGCGTAGAATAATTCATAGAACGGGATACATGATTATTGCTTTCACTGCATTTCTTCCATCCTAGTTAAAGATAAATTTACTTCATGTAGATATATTTATGTATGTGTATACATATGTGTGTTTGTGTTATTTTTTATATATGTATATAGTTAAGTACCTGTTTCAAGTGTCCGATCTATGTTATACTGTGGACCGTTATTATTGTTTTATGTAATTTTCATAATTTTATTTATGACATGTCTTATATCATGTATATGATCGAAAAGACGAATAAATTTATTATCATTATTATTATTAATTATTCCCGTATTGAATATTTATGTTTCTTCAAATCCACACAGTGATGAGCTCAAAATACTCGCTCCAGAGAAGATAACCAAACTCAAAGTTTCATTCCAAGAGAAATTAACCCTTTTTTCCTTTACTTTTTTTTCTTCCAATTCAGGTCTTAACTGGAGACATATACAATGCATTAGATAAAGGTATTCCATCAATAGCAGTATTTATAGATCTCACGAAGGCTTTCGATACCGTTGACCATTCCATTCTTCTACGAAAACTTGAGGACATAGGTATAAGAGGTTCGTCATATGAATTATTAAAGAATTATCTAACAGACCGAGGGCAAATATTGAAATTCGAAGGGAAAACGAGTCGGAAAAAATCCATTACATGTGGAGTACCCCAAGGAACGGTACTGGGACCAATATTATTCACAATATACCTCAACGACCTACTATGTGCGGAAAAAAGTGGAAAAATCACAAGCTTTGCTGATGATACTGTCCTTTTTTATACAGACAAAAACTGGTATGACCTGAAAAATAAAATTCAAACAGACCTCAATAAATTAAAAATGTGGTTCGACTATAACCTCTTATCAATAAATTTAGAAAAGACACACTACCTACCATTTAACTGTCAAGATGCATTTCTTCCTACATTTGATATTACTCTAACAAAATGTGCAATAAAACCAAAAGAAAAATTTTAATATTTAGGAATCATCATAGATTCACATCTTCGGTGGGATCAGCATATTAGCTATCTATTGAAAAAATTGCGATGCATCTTATATAGATTCAAGTATGTGACGGAGTACTTGGACCAAGATCAGAAAATCATTTTGTACAAAAGTCTTGTCGAACCGCTCTTGAAATACGGCATTCTCGGATGGGGCGGGGTGTCAAGAACACACCTTGATGCATTGGAAGTATCCCAAAGAAGATTCTTGAAAATTATCCTGAATAAAAATAGTAGATACTCCAGTGATCAAGTATATAAAGAGACAAAAACGTTTGATCTGAGACAAATATACTTTGAACAGCTGAATATTGCAGTATTCCAAAAAAAAATTGACCTTCTCAATCTGGATCATACGTATCTTACCAGAGGAAGAAACAAATTTGTCCAACCGATAATGAGCAAGTTAGTAGGCCAGAAAAGTCATCAATTTTTGGGTCCAAGGGCTTTCAACACTCTTCCTGATGAAATAAAAATTCAACAATCAATATCAAAATTCAAAAGAGAGTTGAAAACATATGTATATCAGAGGAACCGGAAAGCGATCCACCAAATAATTGAAAAAAATTGAAAAATAACATCTTACAGCAAAATAAGTACACAAATATATAGAATATTTTCTATGTATCCCGGTTTCATTCGTTCTGTTCAACTGTTGATTCTTTTGTAAAAGTTTCAGTTTGGATCTAATTACACCTTCTCCATCAAATTTGATTATAAAAACATATTAATAGATATTTCAATACATTTTATTTCATGATTGAGATATTTCAATGTCATTGTGAAAATGTAATATTTCAATTATTATTATTATTTATGTGTTATTTTTAATGTAATTATCTGTCATATTTATGTGATCACGCACAAGTCACTTCTGTGACTTTTGTGATATTGTCTGTTTGTTCAACTAAATTCTCTATCAAATGTATATAATGATATATCTGTGAATAAACATTATTATTATTATTATTATTATCAACGTTATTTCAAGGTCTAATTATTCTGATTATCTTTAGGCAATAAAAAACTGAAACTGAATTGTTTTGAAAATTATACAGGGTGGATGCTGTGCATAAATATATGAGTTTAATACATTATTTTTCTTTTATCTTATAAATACGCTCTTGCAATCTGAGTCAAAATAATGATTAATATTTTGGAGAGGTGCATTATGACACGCTCAAGGTTGGCCCCTTTCCTCTCATGCAGACCTACGACTTTCTAGGTACGTGTGGCAGATACCCAACAGAAAAACAACAACTAACCCAGCTAATGCTGCGCAGAGAGTTGAAGTAAAACCATCAGGCACCTGTGCAACGTCTTCCACTTGGAAGATTCGTTGTAAGTTATTTCCCACTATGAAAAGCAGAAATTAATTTCGTTTGGTCGATCCGACCAACCGATAGACCGGTTTCAGGGTGACTGCCCCATCATCAGTACCGGGCATGGTCTCTTCAGAACGGTGTGGACCGTCTGAGTATCACGACCAAACAAATATAATTTCAGCTAGTTATGAAATCTTTCTGCAGTTGATTCAGTGGGATGTCTTCCTGCAAACAGAGCCAGGAAACAACTCCATGAGCATACTCCGGGGTGGGAGTTGCAATAATGATTCATTGGGGTTCCTCATATGAAGACAGTCAGTTTTATAAATATAATCAAAATATGAACAAGTTATGTAAAAGGTGTATTTATTTCATTGGGGACACTAAGATAGTTTGAGTTGTTGCACATCGCTCAAAAACCTAGCGTGCATATCTAGCATCTCAGAAATTGGTTCGGGCTTATTGAATTCATCATCATATTCTGGACCTACAGCCCATAGGGAATCCAAATCATATGTGATTCTCGCTTCTTGGGAAAATATGTGAAGTGCTATGTTACCTGCAACAAATAACAATAGAATAAAATCATACAAATGATAGTTTATAAATAATAAAAATATTCTCGGACATTCAAACAACGTTGGAAGTTCTTGGCTCCTACCGAGCAACGTCTAAATTGGTAGCAAATTGACAAAAACTACTCTCCTCGATAGGAAGTCTTAACAGATTGTCTCTTGTTTGGATTCCTGGTCATACTAGCCTTCATGGGACCAGAACCTGTCATTGGCATCACCTTAGGCTTTCAATCAATCAATCAATCAAACTGTACTTTATTGTCCAAGAATAATTATTCTTATTGACAAAGTGAGTAGATAACAATGAAGTGGATATCCACTGTGTCCAATACATATGAGACAAAAAATATGAAAATATAAAATGTAAAGATGAATAATTATATATATACACATATATATATACACATATATATATATACACACACATATACATACACATACATATATATATATACACACACATGTATAAATAAAATGTCCATATAAATAAACACAACCATGACAAATAGAATGATGACATTCACTCACATATATTCGAAACTAATTACAAAACAATATCTAGACATGAAGTTGATACCTATATCTTTATGCAAATATAAATTATTAAAAATGGTCATTGTAATATTCCTGCAGGTCATAATACGCTTTTGAAATGAGAAATACTTTTATCTCCTTCCTGTATTTTTTTTATTTCCGATTGCTTTAAAATGTTCAGGCAAGTGATTGTACATTTTTTTGCTTTCGTATATTATTGAATTTTTAATTTGAGTCGTCCTAGGTATTGGCAGGGAGATATGGCAGTTATTTCTGGTGTGCCTGGGATTTAATGGGTTATCATTCGATAAATGTCAGTTGTGAATCAAGCATACAGTCTCCATAATGAAAAGGCATGTAAGCGTAAGAATTTGATGCTTGATGAATAGTGGTCTACAGTGATCCCTTGCTTTGGCCTTGTACAAATAACGGATTGCTCTCTTTTGTAGAATGAACACAGATTTCCATAAGGTTTTCCTACAAAAACCCCAAAAGGGTAGTCCGTATCTAATATGGGATTCTGAGTGAAAAATATGTGTTTCTGCCAATAGCTGTACCAAGCTCGTTTGTCACTACTCTAATAGCATAACAGCCCGATGCTAGTCTTTTTTTCAAGGACGTTATATGTTCCACAAACCCTAACTTTCTGTCAATGTGTATACCCAGGAATTTAGTGCTCGTTTTGTTTCTACTTGATGTGTTCCTAAGACCAAGTTTTCGAATTCGAATTTGAAGGTAACAACAACATTGAACACTTGGTTGGCAAGAAGATTTATGGACTTCTGCCCAAATCTTCCAGGAATGGCTCACTCCAAGGCGTTTATTCACCCTTCGAAGCTTGATTCCAAACAGTTGTTGGACTACAATAGGAATGAACTACGATGTCTAACAGGCCTTCTTACAGGTCACTATCATTTGAATCATTATATGCAGAGATTCAGACTGTGTGAAGACAGTGTGTGTCACCTCTGTTTGGAATATGATGAAACAGCAGAGCACATACTTTGTGCCTGCCCCGCTGGGGACCGAATCAGGTTTTTATAGTTCGGCAGAGCCGTAAGTTATTCTTAGGAAAACATGTTTTGTGTCTATGTTTCTTGCTGTAGTAGTAGTAGTAGACTTTATTTTGGGAATCCTAATATACAATATATAGTTATGCATATACAGTGTCACCGATAAAGTCCGCATCAAATGGGAAACTTTTTTATTTATCGTTTTATGTGAAATTTGATTTTGGCAGTAGATTTTGCTTAAGAAATGATGTCAAATGGCGTCTACAAAATATGTCAAGTGATTTCCTTAACCTGTCAAAATTGACATTTAAAAAAAGAAACATCGAAAAATGACATTATTCTTCAAAATATCAAAGGATAAAAAAATTTTCTTTTGTAATTTTATACCCACACACCAAGTTTCAAACCCATAATAAGTATTTTATATTTTCACTATTTTTCCGCATTCCTGCTTTTTCTACTTATCAAAATTTAAGCACACCTGTACTAAATCATTTATTTTAACTAAACTCGTCACCGAATTTCTTTTTTTTGTAATATAATAATACTTTTAGAGCATCTTTGATACTAAAAACAAATTTTGAAAAATAAAAGTTGTCAAACTTGATGCAAAGTTCATCTAGTTTCAACGGGGCTTTCCAAACTATACAGTACTTGATTTTTTTAATGAGCAAATGGCCTCACAATATGAATTAGAACAAAACGGAACATTAGGAAACTATATCTTAGAGTGTTTATTGTTTTTTTAACAAAAAATACAGTGGAATTTAATCTTAATTAAAAGGAACTGAAAATAAACATGTACCTATACCTAATAACACAGGGTTTATGTTTAAAATAGAGTTTTTAATAACAGTTTCTAGGTGATTCACGTCATGAAAAGGTCTTTGTTTATAAACGATTTGTTTTAAGTAACCCCACAAGAAAAAAATCTAGTGGGGTTAAATCTGGCGACCTAGGCGGCCATATTTGCTCCATATTTCGCCCAATAACTTCGCCCCTAAACATTTCTAATAGTTTCTCTTTGACTTGTCTTGAACTATGAATAGGAGCCCCGTCACATTGATACCACAGACTGTGTCTTATTTCAACCGGCATATTGTCCACTATATCACTGATCTCAGTATTTAGAAATTGCAAATAATCCTGAGAAGTTAAATTGTGTCTAAAAAAGAATGGTCCCATTACCTGATTATTTAAAACACCGCACCACACATTTGTTTTAAATGAATATTGGTCCCGACATTCTATCACAAAATGAGGATTTTCCTGAGCCCACCACCTACAATTCTGGGAACTGACTACGCCGTTCGATGTGAAGGTAGCTTCGTCGGTCCATAGGATTTTGTAAGGAAATTTTCTGTTTAATTCTACTTCTCCTTGGTACCAGAAAGAGAAATCTAGTCGAACATCGAAATCTCTTTCCTTTAAGGTATTTATAAATTTGGGTTTGTAGGGTTTCAATTTATTTTTATGTAAAATTGCTCTTACGCTTTCTCTTTTAACGCCAGTTCTATCTACAATATTGGTAATACTTGATTTTCCCTGTTCGATAACATCCAGGCAGACAGCCAACTGAACCTCATCATTATTGCGTGATGGATTATGACGTTTTTTAAAAGTATTTTCAACTGATCGTCAGTTTAATTTTTTTTAAAATCCTACTTACAGTGGATTGCTGTACATGTCTACCAGGATGTCTTGCGTTAAAAATATCAGCCACTTGTCGATGCAATGTGTTTTCACCACAAATTAGCACAATTTCAATTTTTTCTTGTAAAGATAACATATTATTTTAATTTTCATACATTACATTGAACTAACGGGCATTAATTTATTCAGTGACAGTGACGTTTTCTAAAACACATTATGTAGTTTCATATTTTTTCACAGCCTACCCAGTTTTTTTAAATTAGTGTTGTTAGCGGAGTAGGTCAATGTAAATACTATGAGTTTTTTTCTTTTATTGAATGGGCTTCAAGAATCACGAAATGATGTTTCCTAATGTTCCGTTTTGTTCTAATTCATATTGTGAGGCCATTTGCTCATTAAAAAACTCAAGTAATGTATAGTTTTGAAAGCCCCGTTGAAACTAGATGAACTTTGCATCAAGTTTGACAACTTTTATTGTTCAAAATTTGTTTTTAACATCAAAGAGGCTCTTAAAATATTATTATATTACAAAAAAAGAAATTCGGTGACGAGTTTAGTTAAAATAAATGATTTAGTACAGGTGTGCTTAAATTTTGATAAGTAGAAAAAGCAGGAATGCGGAAAAATAGTGAACATATAAAATACTTATTATGGGTTTGAAACTTGGTGTGTGGGTATAAAATTACAAAAGAAAATGTTTTTATCCTTTGATATTTTTGGATATTTTGAAGAATAATGTCATTTTTCGATGTTTCTTTTTTTAAATGTCAATTTTGACAGGTTAAGGAAATCACGTGACCTATTTTGTAGACGCCATTTGACATCATTTCTTAAGCAAAATCTACTGCCAAAATCAAATGTCACATAAAACGATAAATAAAAAAGTTTCCCATTTGATGCGGACTTTATCGGTGACACTGTATGAATAATTTATATAAGTATATAATTTTACAGTGATTCATGTATTATAATTTGATATATTCTAGTAATAACTTTTTGAATACTTTTAAGGAATTTACTTGTTTTATTTCATCAGGTAACTTATTGAAACTAGCTAGACCTTTAAAGAACAATGAATTCATTCCACTCTTATAGTTTGTTCGGGATTTATAAAATGTATTACATGTTCTTGTATTATATGAATGAATGTCACTATTTCGAACTAAATATCTGCTCAAATAATACAGTCTTTTATGTACCCGCTGCCACTGTAGAGTATTCAAAATAGATTCAATAGGGGTACACTGGTTGCATCTCAAAATGATTCTTATACCTCGATTTTGTAGTTTCTGCAACTGTCCCATTTGATTTTAGAGAGAGAGAGAGAGAAAGAACTTTATTGTCCAAAGAACAAGATTCTTGTTAACAAAGTTTAGAAATACATTTATGTATGTACACATATATCTATATACACACACATATATACATATGCAACACAAAGGGATCAATTCAAAATTAAATAAACACCTTAAAATAATAAAACCAAGCAAGATAATATAAAGTGCGTATACAAGTGATTGCAATGTTAGTCAAAATCTTCATTATAATATTCGTCTAAAGTATAAAAAGCTTTATTTAGCAAAAAACATTATACAGCACTTCGAAAATTTTTATATGAAGAAGTGGACCGAAGATATACTGGCAAATGATTGAACATTTTCCTTGCATTGTATATTATGCATTTTTTTATTAATGCGCTTTTCGGAATGGGTAGTGCTATTAAGTGGCTATTATGCCTAGTATTATAAGAGTTTGTTGAATCACTGGTAGTATTAAATTTTTTGTGCATCATACACACACTTTCAAGGATAAAAATGCATGTCAGAGTCAAAAATTTTTGATCAATAAACAGGGGTTTACAGCAATCTCTCGGTTTTGCCTTACAAATATATCTAACCGCTCTCTTTTGTAAGATAAACACAGACTGTAACAAGAACTGAGAAACATTACCCCAGAAGCAAATTCCATATCTTAGGCGGGATTCTATTACCGCAAAATAGACTGTTCTTGCAGCTTGCAAGTTGAGTTCTCTGGTAATAACCCTTAAAACATAGCATCCCGAAGCCATCCTATTACATAGATTAGAGATGTGGATATCAAAGGATAGATTATTATCTACATGCAAACCAAAGAATTTACTTGATGAGACGGAGCTAATTAAAGTATTCCCTAGAAAAATTTCATTTAATATACATTTAAAGGTTAGTATGCAGGTTTTTGTGGTATTGAATGCCAGTCTGTTAGCATCACACCACTTTTTAACGATGTCTAGATCAACCGATATATTATTATATAGTTCAGTATTGTCTTTTGAGTGCCAAACAATAGTAGTGTCATCAGCAAACAAAGTTATTTTTCCTTTCGTATTGATGAGAGATAGGTCATTTATGAAGAGCAGGAACAGTAGTGGACCGAGTACTGAACCTTGCGGAACCCCACAAGATACCAACAGAGGTTCAGATCTCTTATTATTAACTAATACAGACTGGGTGCGATCTGACAAATAAGAATGAAACCATTTCAACGCTACATCTCTGAAACCATACATTTCCAATTTATTCAAGAGAATTTTGTGATTTACGCAGTCGAATGCCTTAGCAAGGTCACAAAACACAGCAGCAACTACTTCACCCTCATTGATACTGAAATATATTTTTTCTAGAACTGAGAACATAGCATCATTGGTGCTCCTTGATTCTTGAAATCCAAATTGGCAATTACTAAGTGAGTGGTTAGTATTGAGAAATGAGATCATTCTTTTCTTCACCAATTTTTCTATAAGCTTTGCAAGAGTCGGCAAAAGTGAAATGGGTCTAAGGTTTGTAACCAACTCACAATCTCCTCCTTTAGATAAGGGGTTAATGATTGCGAACTTCAAACATTTTGGAAATATTCCGCTCGAGAATGAAAAATTGATGGCTTCTGCCAAGGTTGACAAAGCATTCTCTGGAATATGAAGAAGTACCTTTGCAGGTATATCGTCCCATCCTGAGGTATTTTTGTTTTTTATACTTTTTAAGATGTCCATTATTTCCTCAGAATTAGTTGGTGTTAAAAAGAAAGAATCTCTTGTATATATGTTCTTCATATAACATTTAGGGTCTTCTTGTGGGGGGATATTTGTAGAGATACTTTCTGCTATGGAGCAATAATAATTATTAATTTCATCTGGGTTTAAAGATGTTTTAACAGATGCACTTTTTTGTTTACCACTGAGCTCATTCACAATAACCCAACTCTCTTTGCACATGTTGGTAGAGTTAGCTATACGACCTTCATAATAAAGATGTTTAGCAGTCCTTATCGCTTTTTTAAAAATGCGTCTGTATTTGTTGAAATACGATATAAAAGTTTCATTATTTCTTGCATATTTTCTTGTTGAATAGATACATTAGTGTGGCACAGTAGTCAAAGTGTGGCCTTATCATGCAGTTGTAACATGTTAGTCTAGCAAAGGTTGATAAACATTTTGAAATTCTAGAGAAAAAATACATTTTCTTACATATCTTTCTAATGGTATATTCGGCATGCTTATTCAAATTTAATTGATGGTCTATAATGAATCCTAGGTACTTAATTTCATTTACAATTGTGAGTTGATTATTGAATATGCTGATATTAACGTTGTTAGTATCAATCTTTCATTGATTCGAATTTGTTGTAACAATCATTGCCTTAGATTTATTGATATTCAATAAATTCAATGTTCTTTAAAGATATATTGATATTTTATACAGCTTCTTTTGAATCACAGTTTTCCGTATGTACAAGGGTATCATCAGCAAATAAATTAATATGGTGTGAACCAGGTACATAGTTGATATCATTTATATTAATAATGAATAGCAGTAGTCCCAAAACACTACCTTGTGGTACACCTATGTCATTTATAATTTGATCTGACATTACATCACAAATTTTAGTCCTTTGACTTCTTTGCTCTCAGATAACTATCTAACCAGTTTAAAGCTTTTCCACTTACACCATAATACATCAGTTTATTGATTGAAGTTTTCCTTTTAATTGTTTCAAAGGCATGCTTGAAATCTAGAAATATAGCAACAATATATCCTTTCTTATCAATACTTTTTTTCGACTCTGTGACTGTTAGTTGTAACGCTGTTTCGCATGAGTGATTCTTACGAAAACCAGACTGATTTTCGATGAATAAATTATTTTCATCAAAGTATGTAACTAGTTGTTCATATACTGCCAGTTCCAGTACTTTTTCAAGCGTTGGAAGACTGTTTATTGAACGAAAATTACTTGCATCACTTGTATTATTTATTTTCGGAAGGAAGTATTTATAAAGTTTAATATTATATGCCCAGACACATCGAAAGTTTCTTTTAAAAATTTACTATTTATAATTTCACTTTTATATACTTTATCAAGAGAAAAAATTATCTTACGTAAAGTTATCGTGTCTATTTTTTTGAATTGACTCAACCTACTGTTTATGGGTTCATAGTTATTCGGTGTCCATATCTCATCACAATATATACTTATTTTCTATCTCAATTACACTGTTTACAAAATATTCATTGAAATTATGGGCAATCTCTATTGGATTATCACATATTTTTTTACCATTACTATTTTCAAACATAATTCTCTTTATATTATGTGATTCTACTGGTTTGATTAGTTGTTTTAGACATTTCCACATAATTTTAGGATGTTTTTTATTTTCATCAATTTTATTTTCAAAATAGATTTTTTCTTTTTCTTTTAGACTATTAACATAGGTGTTTGGTGAGTATTTATATTGTTGCCATTCTTGTTCTCTTTCAGCGGTTGCACATTTTTTGAAATTTTTATAAGCTATATCTTTTTCTCTTGATAATGTTTTCAGTTCACTGTCATAGAATGGTAATTGATTCGACTTAATTTGTATTTGCTTTTCAGGTGTTATTTTGTTCACAATTACAGTAACTTTTGTTTCTATTTCATCCAATATTTCATTCACATTAGTTGTATTCAAGTTTATAACCTTCCAACATCTGAAAAATATACTAACTGGCTTCAGAAAAGCTGTAAAAAGAGTTCTTTCTGATAGAACTGATAGAACCTATTGTAGTTTGGAAGAATATTATGCAGATATAATAGACTAATAATAAATATACCAAAACTTTACATTTTGATATCATATACCTACTATTGTTTGTTACATTTTAAATGAGTGATTGCTTTTTAACAATTCAATTTTATAAAGTAGTGACTACATATACTATGTATACTAAGTAAATAATTATCTAAATAATTTAATTTATTTTATTTATACAGGCTTTGTCAACAAGATGTTATTGTTTAAATAATAAAATTGATCAAATGACTGCATATCTAAATCAACAAGAGGAAATAAAAATTGCAGTATTGACAGAGCACTGGCTAAATCAGTGGCAAATAGATACCTTAGTTATTGAAAATTTCACTGTGGGGACTTACTACTCTAGAACACATCACATACATGGGGGGGTAATGATACTTCTCAGAAACAATATGGAGTACAGAGAAATGAAAGAGGTGGCAGGTTTTTCAATTGAAATGCAGATTGAAATCGTTGGAGTTATAACAAAATATGGAATAATTCTGGCACTCTACAGATCGCCACAAGGAGAAATCGATATATTTTCAGAACAGCTGGACTTAGTCTTGCAATTCATAACAGGAACGAATAATATGGAAAATATTTATTTAGCGGGAGATTTTAACATCGATTTCATGACTGAAAGTAACACATGCTGTTCTGTGGAGGATCTGCTGTCATCCTATGGATTACATAAAACAACTGTAGAACCATCACGTGTAACATATAGATCTCAAAGCTGCATCGATAACATATTCACAAACACAATTTCTGAAACGAACTCTCAAACAGTAAATTTACATATGTCAGATCATATGGGACAAATACTAAATTTGCCTCAAAAAGATGAAAGAATAAAAAATCACATGGTGACAGCGAGAAACATAAATATTAAAAACATTGAAAAATGCAAAAAGAAATTATCAGAATTGGATTGGACAACATTACTTGAAAATCTTGATCCCTGTACAGCCTACACATGCTACCATGATGCATTTCTGACAATATATGAATCATGTTTTCCTATAAAAGAAAAGACAAATAAAAGAAGAACAAAATCGTCAAAATGGTACACTGAAGAACTGAAAAAGATGAAAAATAGATTGGATGCCTTAGACACAATAAGGAAAGTAAGATCAGATGAAGCATCAGAAAGAGCTTATGTTCAGTACAAACACGATTATAATAGAAACATAATAGAAACAAAAAAGAGGTATAATGAAGAGTACATTGCACAGGCTGTCGACAAAACTAAAGCAATATGGAATATTATTAAGTCTGAAACAACACCGAATATTACAAAAATCAACAAATCTAAACTCATGGCTGATGAGTTAAACGACTATTTTGCAATGGTAGGATCAGAAACAGCAAGAAAAATAGGAAAAATCAATGTTCCCTCTATTGAAATGCTGAGAAAAAATAATATAGATAATGTCCGATCAATCTATTTTTCTGAAGTGGATGAAAAAGAAATTAAACAGATTTTAAAGGAAATTAAACGTAAACGAACTGAAGATATATTTGGAATTTCAACCACAATTTTGAAGGACTTAGGTGATGTAATAGCGCAACCTATTGCATTAATAATCAATAAATGCATAAACGAAGGGGTGTTTCCAGATGAACTAAAGCATGCAAAAGTTATACCAGTTTTTAAAAAAGGGGAGGATATTCCAAATAACTTTAGACCCATTTCAATTCTACCAGTAATATCAAAGATTTTCGAAATGGTAATCAAAAAGAGATTAGTCCAGTTCTTTGACAGTTCAGCATTTTTCAACAGCTCTCAGCATGGATATCAGCAAGGAAAATCTACAATGACAGCAATGATAGGAATTATTCAAAAAATCATAGATGCCATTGATAATCAAGAGGACTCCCAGATATTAAGCTGTGACTTGAGTAAAGCTTTCGATACAGTTGACCATGAAATACTGTTAGAGAAATTATCATATTATGGAGTAAGAGGAATTTCGTATAAACTGCTCAAGTCATACCTGTCAAATCGTTTTCAATCGACATGGTGGAAAAATTCACTATCTCAGACAATTCCGGTAACTCAAGGAGTGCCTCAAGGTTCTATTTTAGGGCCAATTCTGTTTATCATCTACACAAACGATCTTCTCGAAAATATCAAGGTTTATGCATCAAGTGCATATGCAGATGATACAACTTTTCTAGTTAAAGGCAAAGATGAAGGTGACATAAGACAACAGACAGAGCAAGTTCTAGCCGAAGCAGATATTTGGTTTACGGCAAATATACTCCTGCTAAACAAAGAAAAAACTCAAAGGCTAATGATTTCAAGCAAAAACAATACAGAGGAAAAATCACTAAAATTCCTTGGAATACATCTGGACTCAAAACTAAATTGGAAGGTACAAATAAACAAAATGAGTAAGAAGCTTAATTCAGCAATATATTGTATAAGGAGAATGAAAACAATTTCAACACATCAAGCGGCTAAAATAACCTATTTTTCAAACTTTCACAGCATAGCAACTTACGGAATCCTTTTGTGGGGCACAAGTTCTGATTCAAACAAAATATTTGTTCAGCAAAAAAAAGCCATCAGAATTCTATGCGGACTTGCATATAGAGATAGCTGCAAAGAGGCTTTTCGTCAACATAGAATCCTCACCATTCCCAGTGCATATATGTATAGTTGTCTGAAATATGTTCACGCAAATCCAGAGATGTTCTCAAAAAATGTACTCAATCATTCTTATGATACCAGAAATAAAGATTTACTGCAAGTTCCTCTTCATCGATTGAAGAAAACACAGCAAGGATGCGATTATTGGGGCGCAAAATTATATAATAAAATTCCAGACTATGCAAAAAAGAAACACTCGAATGAATTCTCCATCTGGCTGAAAAATGTCCTAATAGAAAAATGTTTCTATTCAATAGAAGATTTTATAAATGAATAATACATGTACTACATCTCTTGTAGGTTTACATGTGCATGATAATTTTGTATATATTTATTTTATTTTGATCTGTGCATCTCTGTGTATATGTATTTTAATTTTAATACTAAGGAAATAACGACGTTGTAATGTTTCATTTACAATGAATAAATTGATTGATTGATTGATATATTCTTTGATAATAAAGCATATTTTGATTGATTGATTGATTGTCAAAGGAAATATATGTGTTTCCAGCTCAGGCATTCATAAGTGAATTTATTGGGGTTCATTTTTTCATTGGTTATTGAATTTGTGAGCAACATTTATGAATACGAAAAGTTACACACTCAAATCAAATTTATTTTCATGATAATATAGAATTTTTTGTATGACACAGTTATTGGATTTCAATTATCTTGAATAAGTAATTTTCACCTAGGCGTTGGAATGCCTGTATTGTCTATATTACTCATTCAGATGAGAGTTCTATATGTACACCTTCTGGAAACAATCCCAAGACAATAAACACGTGAATTTCATAGTGAATTACGTAATTCACTATGAAAAAGCTACTTTGTTAGCGAAACATGTGATATTTTTTTAAAATAAAGCTCAATAGAGCTAATAAATAAAGCTCAATAAAGCTAAATAGAGATCAAATCTTAAGGTGTAGTTTATGAATAAATTTAATTACTAAAAAAAAGTTTAAATTCACAGAGAAAACAAAAAGAAGTAGATATAAGCTGAGTATATGCTTGTGTAAGAAAAGGTACACATGGTATAGAAACTGTTATTACATGTAGAAAATTCATCTTTTTCCAGTATATGTCAAACTTTTCTGAGTTTTAGTTACTGAGAGTTAGTTATACTTTGTGTAAAACACAAATATTTGCATATAACTTTCTTGTAGAGTGGCATTTTAATATTTAAATTCTCGACTGCTCTAGTTCTTACTGTTATACGAGTTACATAGTTGTTAAAATTCGAGAACATCCATATTAGACACTGGTAACTATTCGTAGGATCTCGTTAAGCAAGTTATTAACTTGATATAAATGATCTGTTGAAAAGCTTCTATTTTTAATATTATTTTCAAAATTAAATTCTGTGCTATTTGTAAGCTATTATTGTGATTGTTGTAAGTACCACCCATGCTATGATACAATATCTCATTATGGATTCTGCCAAAAACTGTATGAAAAAGTAGTCTCATCCTTTTTGTTACATATGATACATGTTTGTCCCATCTCATATGTTGGTTAGTAACAATACCCAAATATTTAATGTATGTTTCTTCTATAACGGAGCATTTACAGTTGGAACTTTTTTTTGCAGGTCACTTTGTGCAATAGATATTTATGCATATGTTTGATCGGTTTGCTAGTTATTTCATTACCAACTGAACCCTTTAGTGATTTATATTACGCAGTAACTTTTTGAAGTGAACTTTCAAATTTGCTCATTATCCCACTTCTTTTTTCATTCCAATTTGTTCATTTTTCATATAGTGCAAAGTTATAAACCCAAAAAATAGTATGAAATCAAGTATATTCAGAGCTGTTTCGAATGGATAAATACATAAGTTTCGAATGGATAAATAAGTTGATCCACCACTGAATGTACATTCGACATCACTGTATAAACTTATTTACTCACTTGTAGTAAATAGATGAGAATTGGGATTGTGCTAACTGGTAATCAGAAGTCTTTCAATTTAAGGTAAACATATAGTTAGTTTTCTTATTCCAATAAAAACTTGTTATCAATAATTTACCTAAATCTAAAGCCATCCAGTCGTTGGAAAGTTCACCTTCTAATTTTGGAACTTTGTCCCCTTGGTTTCTTTTTTGCTTAAAAACTCTACGGACAAACTGTGCTACAGCTTGCATATGTCTCTTTGATTTGCCACTCACGATACAGATATAGTCTACATATTTGATTTCTTGTGGAACTTTAGCTACAAATATATTTATGGCATTTTCACGTTTAAGAACATCGACCAAGTCTTCTATTTCAAAAACGCCTGATTTTCCACCTAGAGAAAAAAGTTAATATCAAGAGGGTGTGTACATTAACTACTATAGTAGCCTACGGTTCAAATTTATCCCTGCGAAAGGTGTGCTTTCTTCCACTTCATCATCTTCGATTAAATTTGAATATTTCAATCTTTCTTCATAAACATCAAGAATCACTTCTGCGTCTTGATCGTGAAATATCTGATATTTTGATCCTATATTTCCTAGTTTGTTGCTATTAGCTGAAGACTCTTTGGGATTCAAATCATTAGAATGATTAGAGTAATTTTTAACATTATTATTACACACACAAGCTCTTATTGAATTGAGCTTAAGTGTTTGACGAAAATATTTTGTGAACATTATTTAAAGACACAAAGTATTTTCAACTACAATTCTCAACATTGGTAAAAGGTAAACAGAAAAGTTAGAATTTGGGGTTAACTTATAACCTAGTTCATGTGAAAAGGCAAAGCAAAACGTCAAGCATCACACGACAGTTGGAACTTGGCTCCCGTAGTTTGAAAAAACTTAACCTCTCTTTCTAATATTCGAGGAAACCATTGTCGCAAGATGGCGTTGCATACCTGTCAAATAAAAAAAGAAATTGTCAAATTGGCATTTTATAATGACATTTCTGTGAAATAATAAATATGTTGATTTATCAAAACTTCCTCTCAAATTTCTTTCAGTGAAAGTATGGTTGACGAAATGAATCCGTTATTGTAAAGATAATGGTAGACGAAAGTTGAAAGCGAAGTAGTTTTCAGAGTTGAATCATATGATATTATTCTGATCAAGGAATGACATTCAAAGTTTTTTTGGTAAAATGAACTCCTTCCAAAGTGAGAATAACTCTGGTGCCCTCAACGAATCAAGTGAATTATTTTTATTTAAATCCTCAAAATAGTGATACTTTTGTATTTAATAATCATTATGAACGGTTATCTTTTGAAAAAATATCACTTTAGATAGTAATAACAACACAATTTAATGACCCGGGTTTCTCATGACTATAACCAGTTTTCCTTATGTTTGACGTTCGAATTACAATACCTAGATGTCGCCCCCTCCGTGATTTCTCTCTATGTTGATGGCTTTTGCTTCCATTCAGGCGCATTAGGCCATTCCGTGATCTCTTTAAATCGACCTCACCTATTTTATTCACAATGGAAATATTCTACTTGTCTAAGACCTTGAAAAAAAAAATAAAAAAGTTTTCAATATGTTTTTTTTGTATGAAAAACAACCTGCAATTTTAAGAAGTAAAAAAGGTTGTGACTACGTCTCCATCTTTATACAAAAAATTGGAAACTTTTCAAAGGAAGAAAGAAAGCATAGAAGTTACTTTTATATACAAACTGGAAAAAAAACCCTTTCCCTTCATTGTGAAGACACGCCCGAAAAAAACATTCCATTGAGAAACACGTATTGCGTTTTTGTAAAACCTCACAATAAAGCTTTTGAATACGTTATGGATTTTCATCAAGTATCGGCCGATTCCATCAAATATTTATTATTATATATATATATATATATATATATATATATATATATATATATATATATATATATATATATATATATATATATATATATATATATATATATATGATGAGCTGTTTTCTCGGGTTTCGCTCCGTGTTCTGTGTATTTTCTCCCCATAAGGATCATTTTCACAACGTTTCGGCAAAGTCTCATTTGCCATCTTCTGGTGATGTCTGGTTTTTTCAACTAGACTAGTTGAAAAAACTAGACTAGTTGAAAAAACCAGACATCACCAGAAGATGGCAAATGAGACTTTGCCGAAACGTTGTGAAAATGATCCTTATGGGGAGAAAATACACAGAACACGGAGCGAAACCCGAGAAAACAGCTCATCATACTTTATCCGTGAGAATCTTCGAGTTAACATATATATATATATATATATATATATATATATATATATATATATATATATATATGAAATATGATGAAGTGAGCACCAAATGATCTTGTTAAATTCATTTTGAAATATATCATGTGTCAAGAATATTATCACTTCACTAAACACAATAAGCAGAGTTCTTTTCGAACATGTTTCTGAACGTTTCGAAGTACGAAATTCGTCATAGCAGTTATGATGCACTGTTTGAAACCTTTGACATGGTAATAAATATTACTGGAGTTTTGGGAAAAAACTCCAGTAATATTCATACTATAGCAGGTTTATGAAGGAATCAGAGTAATGTCATCGGTTTCGTTTCTGACATGGTGGTGAACGGACGTGCCGATAGCGACCGTTCACAAAGAAGGTACGCGGACGCCATTGTTGGAGGTGGAACTCAGTTCGTGTTGTGTATGTCCGCTGTTATATATAACGTGCAAGCAAAAGTTACAAAAGTTATAGTAAACATTGTTTTAGTGGTTTTAATTAAATAGTGCTCCCATTCACGCCGGCTGGAGGCCGGGTGGACCGGATGTCCACGTGGGAGTGCTAAAGTGGAAGTGAAGTTTAAGGACCCCTTTATTCACGCCGGTATCCAGGCCGGGGTGGTTCGGATAACCACGTAAAGGGGTCATATATGTGAATTCAAAAATCAGAAGGTCTCCCGAGAAGGAGGCGACCCAATAAATATATACGTAGTAAATCAAAATGTCTCCTGATTAGAAGGCGACATTTAAAAAACACATTGTTTTTTTTTATTGTAAAAAGTGTGACAAAAAAGGGGTGGCAGCATTACTTCGAGCAAGACAGCTGCGCCCCTCCCGACGAAGCTTCTGTCAAATTGATGTCAATTTGATAGGAGGAGCCTGGACAAATGCGCCCGAGTGGGAAGCAACGTCCATATAATTAGAGAGAGAGTAATGTCATCGAACGCAACCTAGAAGAAGAAGTAGTCAATATTTTGAGGTTAGTTAGTTGTAGTACTAAACTTTTTGTGGTTATGTTTATGTATTTATACAAAATGAGTTTAGCAAAGATGTCCCTTTCATATTTTGAATATTATTGAACTAATTTGATGTCATTTGTAGTATAACTTATGAATTGAAATGATCCAAACTAATGGGTTTTATGACTTATGTCTCCAAGAATCATTCTTCTCTAAAGAAGACTTGCAGCAGGCTGTAAAAGAGTTATATGATGGTAAGTTAGGTTGCATTTACCTGCCTGAAATCGAGTGTACGAAAAAATATGACGTTTATTCTTCCCAAGTTGGTTATAGAACTGTTGCCGTAAATCAAGTAATAGACGATGAAAACACTGAGAACAAAAAGAAGCAAAAGAAGAAAAAAGGTGAACCTAGAGAAATTCAGGACATAGTACCAATTCCATTCGATTTAAAAATAATTCAGGACGTTGTTACCCAACTAGATCTGAAGAATTTTACTGTCCTGAATCGATTGACCGTTTCTTTTGCAAACCAAGAGTCTTTGCATAAGATAGTAAGTATATATCAATAGTTATTACTTTTATTGACTGATAAATTCACATACGTGGACTGTTGAAAAAAATAGGGTGAATATTCAAATTTTGTGGGCTACATAGATTTGATTAGTGATATTTTTGTGCGTGTTCGGTGGTTTTCTGCTATAAAAAAAAATGGATCAAAGAATGTGGATAAAATTATGTGAATGACAATACTCCCCCTGGGCGCCCCATCACGTCAACAACCGATGAAAATGTCGAGAAAGTGAAGAGAAGTGTTCTGGAGAATCTTCGAATCACTATTAGAGAAGTTACTGAGGATGTTGGCATGTTGGTTTGCTCATACCATGCAATTTTTCCGGAAATTTTGGGCATGAAGTGTGTGGCAGCCAAATTCATTTCAAAATTGCTGAATTTTTATGAAAAAAAACGGCGCAGGAGCATCTCTGGAATTGTTGAGTAATTTCAATGTTTAGGCAAATGCCTAAACTCATAAAACAGCTAAGTGATATTATGGAGATAAATAGAATACTACACGAGGAAAATGAAAAATTGTGAAAAAAAGTTGATGACATGAGTGTATCCAACTCACATTCTGAATATAGTTTGCTTGGAAGTGAAGATCTAATAACAGAAATTATAGACAGACAATCACGAGCGGCCAATATTATCATTTATAATGTGAATGAACCTCAGGGAAATCTCCACACTGAAAGATCAGCACAAGAAATAGAAACCATAAATAATATACTGCAGGACTTCAACGTCAATAGGGAAGAAATAAAACATTTCAGATTGGGAAAACCAACAATTACCAGAAATCAACCCAACAAGGTTATTTTCAAATCACAAGATGATACCAGTCATATATTGATGAATAAACAATCAATAAAAATACCCAGTGTGAAAATATCTAACGACCAAACTCCAAAACAAAGGGAGTATTTTTGTGAAGTGAAATCTAAATTAGATGAAATGAATGCAGCAGGGGATAACAATAGTACCATCAATTATATGAATGGAAAGCCCAAAATTGTGAGAAACAAAAATTTTAGTCATGTAAGAAAAAACCAGTAAATAACCCTGATATACAGTTGAACAGTGATATCATATACCTCAATGCACAAAGCCTACTGAAACATAAAGATAAAATTCAAGAAAGTATTGTTTGTTATGATCCAAAAGTAATTTTATTAAGTGAAACCAGAACAACTGAGGATATTGAAGATGTGGAACTTATAATGGAAAATTATACTTGCATCTGTTGTGATTCAAAAAATAGACATACTGGTGGCGTTGTCATGTATATAAATAAAAAATTCGAATTTTCTATTTTTAAGAAGTTCATACTGGAATTGAACTACCGGTGTAAAATTGTTGAAATTAACTTCAAATCTTCAATATGGTTGATCTGATGTTTATATCGTTCACCTTCTAGCTCTCATGCAACTTTTTTAGAAGATTTTGAGGTTGTTTGCGAGAAGCTTGTGTCATCTAACAATCGTTTTATTCTGGTAGTTGATTTTAATTTAAACTTATTAGAAGAGAGTTTCTATACAAAAAAAATCAAGAATATTTTCACAACCTATTGTATAAATCAAACAATAACTGAACCTACTAGAAAGACACTAGATACACAATCATTAATAGATTTGGTTTTGACTAATAACGATAATCCTGATATTTGGAAAGTGGCGGTGTGTCCTGTACACAAATCAGATGCCAAGAATCTGATTGATAATTATAGGCCAATATCTCTCTTGAATATTGGAACCAAATTATTCGAGATAATTTTGTACAACCGCATCTACTTGTCAACGAGACATATAATTTCTGTTTATCAACATGGATTCATGAATTCTCGTTCGACAATTAGTAATCTATCGATATTCATTCAATTTCTGTGCGAAACAATAGATAGTAGGGGTCAGGTGGATGTGGTGTATACAGATTTCTCGAAAGCTTTCGACAGAATAAATCACACACTTCTATTACACAAGCTCTCGAACGTAGGTTTTCCCAAATTGTATATAGCACTTTTGGAATCATATTTAGTCAACCGTAAACAGTTTGTTCAATACAATGGTTACAAATCGGAAGTGTATACGGCAACTAGCGGTGCACCACAGGGATCTAATTTAGGCCCACTGTTGTTCTTGCTGTACATAAATGACCTGTGTACATCTCACGAATGCAAGAGGCTTATGTTCGCCGATGATTTAAAATTATATACGTCCGTCACTTCTTTAAATGATTGCAGTTATTTGCAGATCCAGTTGAATATTTTTCATAGGTGGTGTATCAAAAATAAACTCCCAAATGTAAAGCAATGACATTTACCAGGAAAAGTAATAGTCTCCACTATGCATAGAATAGAATAGAAATTTATTCATCATTAAAAGATTTTAGACATATGGTACATACAGTATAAAACTTTATCAGACTAGTCAGAACCGAACATAAAGCAATTGTGCTTATCTATAGTTAGTGTATATATACATGTTATTAGAAGTTAAGTAGACATAATAAAAAGATGCAAGAACAGTGACAGATAATATATGCAAGTAGCTTAAATTAGTTAAAATTGTGAAATCTAATTTTTTTTTTTTTGTACAAGTAAAATAAAGTAACTATACAATAAATAGCTAGGGTTGAAGAAATTCTTCAGTACTATAAAATGCATTTTTGTTAAGGTAATCAAGTAAAGCACTTTGGAATTCAGTGAAATTACATGTGTTTCCAAATAGCTGAAGTGCTTTATTATAGCAGATGATACCTTGATAACTTGAGGATCCCTGACCAAGAGCCAGTCGAGAGTAGGGTAGTCGCAGTTCATTACCATTCTGAGTGTGATGTTTATGTATCATGTTATTTTTAATGTAGCTTGAATTATTTTTCTTGATATTCATTGTTATGATTAATATATACAGTGAAGGCAATGTTAAGAGTGCCAGTTCAGTAAGGTATTTCTACAGGATTATCTGTGACGTAGACCTGCCATACATCTTATTATCCTTTTTTGCATAGTGAATACTTTTGTCATATGGGCGGAATTTCCCCAAAAGGCCAGCCCATAAGACATTGCAGACTGTATGAGTGCAAAATATGTCAGTTTGAGTACCTGCAATGAAACAGTTCCCCGTAACTGTCTCATTACAAAACACAAGCTACTCATTTTTGAGGTAAGATTTTCTGCATGTAGTTCCCAAGTCAGTTTTTGGTCAATTGTAAGTCCTAAGTATTTAATATGACTGACCTGCTCTATAGATTTATGATCGATTCTTATGAGGGGACTGTAATCATATGTAGTATTTTTTTGTTGGAAGAGCATGAAGACTGTTTTGTTTATATTCACTTGTAAACCATTATTTTTACACCAGTGTGAGAATTCTTCTGCAGTTTTATTTGCAACTTCTATCGAGAGTGGAAGGTTGTTTTTTGCTACTATTAGGCTTGTGTCATCTGCATATGCTATAGTTTTATTTGGTAACAAAGATGCAAGTATTATATCACTCATAAAGATGATGAAAAATAGCGAGGCTAGTGTTGATCCTTGTGGGACCCCCATTGTAACAAGGGCAGGTTCTGATTTTACCGAATCAATAACTACTACCTGCATCCTGTTTTTTAGATATGAGGCAGCCCAGTCATTGGCTATCCCCCTAATCCCTATTCGGTTAAGTTTTGCCAATATTATTATTATTAATATAGTTCCAAATGTTCATTTAACGCCAAAAATTACTGACCACTCAATTATTTCTGTCAATTTCCTCTTTAGTCAATCTAACAAAGAAAGCTCAATAAGAAAATACAGAAATCTTTGTGATAATAATTTGAGTATAATTAAGAATAAGCGCATTTCTTGTAATTGAAGTTCAAAAACAATATTCCTTGATTTGACAATGAAGTTTTTATCAAAATCAAGAAACGGGATGAAGCCTATAAAATATTTGTGACTACGGTGGGAGATGAAAATTTAAAAATAATTAAATGGGAAAATTTTAAAAAATTGAGAAACGATGTGGTTATTCCATTGAAAATAAAGAAAGTTCAGTATTATTTTAACAAAATAGACAGATACAAGAATAATTCTCACTTGATGTGGAAGACCTTAAAAACACTTGTTAATAGTAATGATTATACATTTCCTAACCTAATCCAATTTAAAGATGAAGGGGTAGAAGTACTGAAAAAGGTGAACCTGACATGGCCGAAACTTTCAACCTATACTTTGTAAACAGCATCCAACATACAGTCCAAGGTATTGAGAATTCTGAACCATGGTTCAATTTGGATAATAATTAATATTTGTCCTTTAGCACCTTTAGATTGATTACCTTAAGAGATTTGAATGATATAATTGGGGCATTAGATAATAAATGTAGTATCCATGAAATCTTGAATTCTAAAATGTTAAAGCAAGTATTTGAAACAGCTGGTCATGCAATCCTCAATTTAATCAATACATCGCTACAGATTGGCCAACTGCCCGAATGATTAAAAATAAGTACCATTATACCCATACCTAAAGTTACAAACACTATAAAAGCAAGTGAATTGAGACCTATTAATACCTCACCGCCAATAAAGAAAGTTTTAGAAATAGCAGTATATTATCAATTATTAGAGTTTATTGACAAAAATCAAATCATGTTCAGCAATCAATCGGGTTTTCGAAAAAAACATTCTTGCGAAACAGCACTACAGTTATCCTTAACTAAATTTACTAATGAAACAGATAAAGGTAAATATGTTGTAGCTGTCTTTTTAGATTTCAAAAGGGCCTTTGAAACGATTGATAGAAGTATTTTGCTTCAGAAGCTGAGAAGATATGGGATTGAGGGGATGGTTTATGAATGGATAAATAATTATTTATCAAATAGGAAACAGAGAGTACGTGTGAATGATTATTTCTCATCATATATAATAAATCACACAGGAGTGCTACAAGGTAGTGTGCTTGGTCCCCTATTATTCATTCTGTACCTGAATGATATTCAATTATTTACAGACTGTGAGTTCATCAACTTATTTGCAGATGATACCTTATTGGCCTGTACTGGAGTAAATTTAGAAGAAACTGTTGGCAGAATGAATAAAGTTCTAGGGAAAGTAGAAAAATATTTGAAAACCGATAAAATGAAACTTAACGTTAAAAAAACAAAAGCAATGATAATTACTACTGAATTCAAATATAATCAAATAAATACAAACAACATAAATATAAAAATTGAAGGTGAACGTATAGAAATAGTAACATCAGTGGAGTATTTGGGATTTCAACTTGATAATTGCTTATCATTCGACGACCACTTCAAATATATTGAAAAAAAGATTGCAAAAAAATTATATTTTTTCTCAAGAATAGCCAATAACTTATCAACAGATACAAAAATTATGGTATATAAATCAATAATCCAACCCCATTTTGACTACTGTGCATCTATTTTATTCTCTTTTAATTTGAACAAAGTGCAACAAATACAAAACCTACAAAATAGAGCAGGGGTCTCCAAACTACGGCCCGCGGGCCAAATTCGGCCCGCCAGTGTCATCAATCCGGCCCGCGACAGCCAATGATTTACTGCCATCAATCTGGGCCGCGACAGCCAATGATTACCTAATTTTCGTTACTATTGCTGTGATAAGTTGAAGAAGAAAACAGAATGATAATTACTCGGTTTTATTTACTTGCAAGGTAAAACTTAACGACAGAAATGATGACAAAGAAAACTTGACTCAAGTATAAGCATATTAATAACTAACAACTAATTGAAATGAATCACAGTGAAACAAAAACACTAATGAGATTTATGTAATTGTGATTTTCCACCGACAATACTTTGTAGTTGTGGATCAATTTTACTTGTACCAATTATCGAAAGAGATTTAAGATGCTCCTCGGTTAATTGAGATCTGTTAACATTCTTTGTGTACTTCATCTTGGAAAACGTTTTCTTACACAAGTAAGTAGTACCAAAAACAGAAAACAACCCACGAGCAAATTTATGCAAATTATTAAATTGTTCCAGTGAAAGACTCCTATAAAATTTCAACAAAGATGAATTTTGATGTTTGTTCTTAAGCATATCACTGCACCGTAAATCAATAATTTCCATTTGGACTTCCGAAGCCAGGGTTTCAATGTCAGAATCAAAAGGATTTTGAAAAAGCTCAATTTCATTTGCAATGACATCAAAATCTGAAAAACTAGTATCAAAATTTAACTTCAAAGCACTCAAAGTTTCGATTGCAAAATTGACGGGAAATTCAGTCTCTGTAGTGTGGCTGAATATTTCACATGTTTCAAAATGTGTGAAACATTTTTTACGTAATTGCGATTGAAATAGTATTATTTTCTGCCTGAAGGATTTGATATTGGTGTATAAATCAGGGAGAAGCTGATTTGCTCCTTGCAATCTCAAATTCAGTTCGTTCATATGATTTGTCAAATCGACATCCATTCACTATTTTCTAAATCGGCAAAAGGGCGCTGCTTCTCATTTGAAAAAATTTCGATCTCTGCTCGAAGTTCAAAAAAGCGCTTAAGGACTTTTCCGCAACTAAGCCAGCGTACGGCAGTATGATATGGTAAATCATTTTCTCCAATCTGTTGAATAAACTCGCAGAATTGTCGGTGATTCAGCCCAGTGGATCTGATGAAGTTAACAACTGATATGATTGGTTTTAGAACTTCAGACATATCCAAACATTTTCCGCACAAGGACTGTTTATGAATGATACAATGTAAGACTAATGGCTTTGAACCACCATCATTTTCTACAGCCTTTGACACAAGTGCAACCACTCCTTTATTTTTACCATACATATTTTTGCCTCCATTAGTTGTTATAGATTTCAAATTTCTCCATCGATTTTTTTTTATTAATGGCATTTTCAACTCCCTTAAAAATATCTGCCCCAGTTGTCATGCCGTGAATACTATCAATATCAAAAAGTTCTTCATACACTTCATAGCTTTTATCTACTCCGCGAAAAAAAATCAACACCTGAGCAGTATCTGACACATCCGTTGACAGATAGTTGAGATGATATATTTTCTGCGATGTCTTGCACCCTCCGAGCCACGGTGTTTGCTGACAAACTGACACTTTTAAATAAATTTACCTTTTCGGGGAATATTTCTTCGGCTACTGCAATCAAGCATTCTTTTATCATTTCTCCATCGGTGAATGGTTTGCCACGTTTTCCGATTTCAAGAGCCACACGAAAGCTGGCGCGAGTTGCAGACTCTTGTTCAGTATTCGCTTTGGTAAACAAAGATTGCTGCGATTTGAGTCCGCGTTTCAAAGCTTCAAATTTTTCCTTCCGCAAACTTCCTGTATACTTGGAGTAACTTTGAAGATGTTTCGATTCATAGTGTCGTTTAATGTTATAGTATTTGAGAATAGCTATGGTTTCATTACAAATTAAACATAGCGCCTTATTACTGGATTCAATCACAAAATACTGAAAGTTCAATTTTTCTTGGAACGTTCTGCATTCACTGTCGATTTTTCGCTTCTTTTCCATACAAATCAAAATACTTTTATTGACGGGTGTTACTTTATTTCACAATGGACAGTTTCGCTTCCTTTGCCTTTCCTACGCAGACTAACTCGCAGTTGCGCCGCTAGCCTTTTTATATGCAATTATTACTGCCATCTCGAGGTGATCGGAATACACTAGCTAGAACCAGAACTTTCTCGAACCAACGCGGTAATTCCAAACATTTAAATACGCCTATTGCCACCTAGCGGGTAGCTGAAAAAGGTAGTACATAGTACCACTACTCGCCACTAGATGTCGTTAAGTGTCACAATACACAATAATAATTCAAATGCAAAAAAAGCGTAATTTTGCTTAGGTCACGCACTTTGTGACTATCCTAGTCTAGAAATGTAGTTAAGGTCAGAAATTGGCCCTTGGAACAAACTGAAAAAATCATTATGGCCGGAAGGCTCCAAAGTTTGGAGACCCTTGAAATAGAGGAATAAGAATAATTTTAAAATGTAATGGGTGTACACCAATTTCTACCATGCTATCTGCTCTACAATGGCTCTCAGTATCCAAAAGATTATTCTATTGTTCCTTGGTTTTCGTTTATAAAATATTAAATAAAATTACCCCACCATACTTGCTATCATTAATAACTTTCAATAAGGACATTCATCACCATTCTACTAGGCACAACAGCCACATTCATATAAATAGAACAAATACAAGAAATAGTATGAACAGTTCATTGTTTAAAGGTTTTGTCCAATTCAATGATGTACCTGATTCAATTAAATCTACTCTATCATTAAAGATTTTCAAGAGCGAACTGTTAAAATATAATCATGATGGAAATTGAAAAATTTATTTTTGTTCAGTTAAAATGATGTAGGTACGTATATAAAATCGTATTATTTATATAAATTTTGTTGATTATATTATATTTTACGTTAGCTAAGCTGTATATTAGGGAATCCTAATTCAATAATAATAATAATAATAAATATACTTTATTGTCTGAAGATACAATAATCTTATCGACAAAGTGTAGACATTCATAAAACTTGATATATCATGGTTCACATGATATTGTCAATAAAATATAGGACTATCAATTAATTTAATTTTCAATTGGTTGTAACTAGTATTAAGATAAATAAATTAAATAACACATATAACATACTGAGCTGATGTTAGACGTCAGTGAACACTGTCTCAAAAAATTCCGTAATACTATATAAAGCCAGATCCAGAAGAGAAGTTTTCAATTTTTTTCTGAACACAGCATATGTTTCAGAATGTTTTATTTCTGTTGGCAGATGATTGAATATTTTGGCAGCATTATATATGCATGAATTTTTTATGAAATTTGTTTTTAGGATTGGAAGTTTTATGTCATTTCTCTGGCGGGTGATTCCATCAGCGAACTTGTAAAGTGTTTTGTTTTTATATACTAGACAGGCAGTTTCGAGAATGAACAATGAGGGCAGAGTTAACAACTTACGAGTTTTGAATAGTTCTTTACAAGATACCCTGGGAGCCGCCTTACAAAGATAGCGAATTGCACGTTTTTGAAGAACAAAGATTGAGTTAAAATGTACTTGATTACAGACTCCCCAGAAAGCGATTCCATATCGAATGTGCGATTCGATCAAGGCATGATAAACCTGCATTGCTGTCGCTGTACCTAGTTCATTTACAACGATGCGTAGTGCATAACCACCCGAGGCGATCCTTGAACCTAGCTGTCTAACATGATGCTGGAAGTTTAGTTCCCCATCCATGTGCATCCCTAGAAACTTATTACATGCATTATTTCTTATTGCACCATCACCCAGAGGGATATCTGGCAAAGCACAGTGGAATGATACGCAGTTAGTTTTTTTAATATTGAAGGAGAGTAAATTAGCATCGCACCACTCTTTGATCTTTGTAATCCCTAAAACTATTTTTGAGTGCAAGTTATCAGCATCTTTATCGTACCATAGAATGGTAGTGTCATCAGCAAAGATTGTGAAAGAACCGTCGGTTGTAACATTTACTAAGTCGTTAAAATACAGTAAGAACAAAATTGGTCCCAGCACTGAGCCCTGAGGAACCCCACACTCGACGGAACCTCCATCTGAGAGCCTATGTGTTCTCACAACCTGAGTTCTCTGTTTAAGGTAGGATTCTATCCAATCATAACTCTGCTTTCTGAAACCATACTGGTTTAGTTTACGCAGTAGAATTTTATGGTTTACACAGTCAAATGCTTTTGACAGGTCGCAAAACACCGCCGCACATGCGTCTCCACGGTTTAGTGTAGTGTACAGTTCATTAAGGAAGACAAACATGACATCTCCAGTTCCTTTCCTAGCCTGAAAGCCAAATTGCTGCCTATTTAGAATTTTATTTCTTTCCACGAACTCCATTATTCTTACCTTTACTAGTTTCTCAATGATTTTACCAAGAATTGGTAAATTGGTAAATTTGGTCATTAATATCACCATTAATGTTGGTCATTAATATCATCACCTTTATAGATTGGAATTACTATATTGGTTTTTAGGAAGTCCGGATATGTTCCCGTCACAAACGAGTTGTTAATAAGTTGGACTAGTAATTCTAAAACGAAAATAGGCATGTTTTCAATGATACTAACTGAGATACTGTCATACCCACAACACTTTTTGTTTTTTATGCTACTAATAGTAGCCATAAGTTCTTGTAAATTGGTGTTGTATAATATCAACACCAATAAAAAAAAAAGATAATGCACCTGCTCACTCGTTATTGATTATTCATAATTTTTTGGCCAAAAACAACACAATAATCATGCTTCAGCCACCGTATTCAATCCCCTGAGACCTTTTCCTGTTCCCGAGATTGAAGAGACCTATGAAAGGACAGCATATTGCGATGATTGGGGAGATAAAAACCGAATTGCTGAGAGAGCTTGAAGGCATACCAAAAAATGTATATCAGAACTGCTTCCAGGATTGGAAAAAAAACACTGGCACAAATGTATTATGTCTGAGGGGTACAAAATAGAAATTGATGAATAAATAAAAAAATTTGAGAAAAATGAAAGTCCACTTAATTTTTTCAACAGACCTTGTATTCTTATCTTAATATTACAACATACATCTATCTATTTAATAATCTTAACTATTTTTCAGACAAAATCACCAAACTATAAGAAGTTTCACATAATAGCGGCTGCTCCTACAACTCATACAGCATTTGCGGTAAGTGTCATACACATATATTTGGGTAAACATACATTCTTGATTGATTCATTCATTCATTCTTGATTCAACCTGTTCTGTATCTAATGATAAATTCAATAAACAAATAATTAGCACACCAATGGGATCAGCAAATTCATCAATTTTATTCAATTATACTAGTTTACAGCCAATTTACGACTGTAATGCCGAAGGCAGTTCTTTGTTAATTTTTGGTCCCTAAAGACAAAAATGATAGTAAACATTTCCTAACACGTAAGATTTTTGCTTTGCAAATTTGCTTTTCCCCTAAATTGAGGAAATTGTTTAAAATCTGGCAACACAGACCAAAATAGCTTACCATAAGTATTTTGGATTTGTTGTTAGTGAGCAAGATCGGGATTGGGCTCCTCACTTATTTTGCCAAACCTGTGCAGGAAGTCTAAGTAACTGGTTAAATGACAGATGCTCTTCTATGCCTTTTGCAGTTCCAATGATTTGGCGAAAAACAACAAATCATTACAACTGTTACTTTTGCATAACAAACGTGTCTGATTTTTCAAAAAAGAGCAAACACATAATTGTATACCCGGATATTCCTTCTAAAAGAAGGCTGGTTCTTCATGGAGAAGGTTTACCAGTTCCAACACTACGGCAAATTGGGAAGAAGATTTGGAAATGTATGATGATCAGGCAGGTTCCCATGATGTGCCAAAAAGACAGTCCTTGTTTTCCCAAGAGTGAAGGAAGAATATCCCATTTAATCGATCAACCTGAATTAAATGAACTAGTTCGGGACCTCCACTTGTCCAAAGAGAATACTAAACTATTAGGGTCTAGATTACAACAATGGAATTTACTAGCCCCTAAAACCAAAGTTACAATATTAAGGAACCGTAACCATGAGCTATCCCCGTTTTTTACTATGCAGGATACAATTTGTGTTTGTGTAAATCTATGGTGTGATGGAATAATTAGGATTTGCACATAACCCGGACGAATGACGTTTATTTATAGATTCGTCTAAAACAAGTTTAAAAGTCGTTCTGCTTCATAATGGTAACAAAAGACCCTCTATTCCTCTTGCACATCCAATTGCCATGAAGGAAACACACGAAAGTATGTCACTTGTTCTAAATGCAATAAGTTATAATAAGTATAAGTGGGAAATATGTGGTGACCTAAAAGTCATAAGACTATTAATGGGCCTTCAGGACGGATTTATGAAATGTTGCTGTTTTCGTTGCCTTTGGAACAGTAGGGCAACACAACCATTATCAAGTAAAAGAACGGCCTCTGTGAGACAAATACAGGGTGTTCCTTAAACACATGCTAATATTCAAGGAGGTAATTCTTAGACCCATTTTAAGAAAAAAACTTCCTATGGAAGTATGTCCTAAACGCCTTAACTTTTGAGATACAGGGTGGCAAAGTTTTCAAAAATAATCAGTTTTTTAATAATAACTGAGATAATTTTGTAGACATCTTTGGCATATTTGGTACATATGTTCCATGCCCCAAGGCGCATTTTCTGATGTACACAAATTTGTATTTTTTCAAACAGTGGCATCCCTACGGGTTTCGTATTGAATATTTTTGGGGAAAAAGTACTACGCCAATACTTTCTTTTCAAAATAAAATCATTTTTAAAATCCTCATTTATTTTTGAGAAAATTTGATCTCTTGGTATTTCTTTGTCCGACGCATTAACGGGAGTTTTATACACAAGAGTTTTAAGGTGACCCCATAAAAAAAAATCTAAACTGTTGAGATCGGGGGATCTTGCTGGCCATTGCTGAGGTCCTCCGCGACCTATCCAACGATTAAGATAAACTGTATTTAAATGGTTTCGGACAATTACACTGAAATGAGCAGGGGCGCCATCGTGCATGTACCATATTCGATTCCTTAACGCAAGTGGCACATCTTCCAATAACCTAGGTAAGTCTTCTTCGAAAAAATGTAAATAAGAACGACCATCAAGGCGTCCTGGTAGGAAAAATGGGCCTATTAGATGATCACCTATAATTCCTGTCCATACATTAACCGAAAATTGGTGTTAGAAATGGGTTTCGGTTATTGCATGGGGATTTTCTTCAGCCCACACATGATTGTTATGGAAATTTTGAATGGCATTCCGAGAAAAATTTGCTTCGTCTGTGAACAAAATTTGTGTCTCAAACTGCGGATTTAGTGCAATACTTTGTAGATACCACTGACTGAAGTTCACACACTGTGGAAAATCTCTGGGGAATAATGCCTGCACTCTTGAAATATGGTATGGATATAACAAAAAATCAACCAAAATACGCCAAATAATTTGATGACAAATATCCAGAGTTCTAGCGATCTTCCTCGTACTCGTCTCAGAATGTTCCTCAATTTCTTGCAGCACCGCTTCCTCAATTTCAGGAGTTCTTACTACACGAGGTCTACCTTCCGGAGTCCCTTTCTTGAAACTACCAGTTTCCCCAAGTCGACGATGAATATTTGAAAAGGTTCGGCTATCTGGTAAGGCACGATTAGGATATCTTTCCTGATAAATGCGCCTGGCTTCTGTTGCATTACCATCGGCAAGGCCATATACGTAATGCATTTGCGCCATTTCCGCATTCGTATAATTTACCATATTTACTGATATTCAGAAAAACAGCGGACTACCAAAATAACTTCAATAACACTTCAAAATCAATCAAAATCAATCAAAATCAATCAAAACACCAACACCTTACTTTAAACCAACATCAATATTAGCTACTGACGTTTGTACATACAGAGAATTCGTTTTTTATTGCTATGGTGGGTACGCTGTTTTTTCTGCTTTTAATCTTTGAAAGAAATCACATATTTACAAACTCCATATTTCCAGGAGTTGCAGTAAATAAATTCTGCTACACGTCATTTATTCCAGGATTACTAAATTTATGTTTTCAAAAATTATTAAGCGGTGCTGCGTTATTACGTAATTTTAATTGAGAACAGTGCATCTGACAACAAACAAATACCTTTTAGATCCTCAATTATTTTGCAACAAATCTGATCTCTTAGTTTGCTTTCAGTCGATGCACGATACCGCATCAGATTTTTAAGGAATTTATCCTTAAGTAAAGCGATTTTTAATTTTTTGAGCGAAAACCATGCCTCGGACAGAGAAAACCCAGCAAATCAAATGTGTTCAAAAATGTATGGAGATTTTAAAAATAATTTTTAATTCAAGATAAAGCAGTGGCGTAGTATTTTTTTCGCCAAAAATATACATTTCAAAACTCGTACGTACGCCACTGGCAGAGAAAATTAAGAAAATTGTACATCAGAAAATGCGCCTTGAGGCATGGAACATATGTACCAAATATGCCAAAGATGTCTACAAAATTATCTCAGTTATTATTAAAAAACTGATTATTTTTGAAAACTTTGCCACCCTGTATCTCAAAAGTTAAGGCGTTTAGGACATACGTCCATAGGACGTTTTTTCCTTAAAGTGCGTCTGAGAATTACCTCCTTAAATATTAGCATATGTTTAAGGAACACCCTGTATATTCCAGGTCAAGCTAACGTGAAGAATATACCTCTTGTTAATCCCAAAAACGTTTTGTTACCTCCGTTACACATTAAACTGGGGTTAATGAAAAATTTTGAATGCGTTTAAATTTCTTAAACACATTTTTCCAAAATTACGTGGTGCAAAGCTCAAGGAAGGTATATTTGTTGGAAGACAAATTAGAAAACTACAAAGTGATCAACAGTTTGATCAAAAACTAAGTAATGTTGAATCATCTGCATGGAGTTCTTTCGAAAGAATTGTTTGGGAGTTTTTAGGGAACAAGAAAGTAGAAAATTACGAAACTCTTGTAGAAAAACTAGAAAACTACTGCAGAATGGGATATCACATGTCTTTCAAAATCCATTTCTTGCACTCCCATTTGAATTTTTTCCCAGAAAATTTGGGTGCTGTCGTCGATGACGAACAAGGGGAAAGGTTCCACCAAGGCATACTGACAATGGAGCAACTTCACCAAGGCAGATGGGATGCAGCAATGATGGGGGATTATTGTTGGTTTCTTATGAGAGAAAACGATTAAACATACAGGGTGTAACTAAATAAGTGTAAAACATTTAAGGAGGTGATTCCTCATCTAAAAAAAGATAGGATCCTTCATATAAAGAAATTTCATTGGAGCATCTCTTGTTAAGATACAGCCCCTTAAAGGGGGTACATAAAATTTGTATAACAATTTTTTTCACAACACTAAAAAAGTTACAATATTGAAATTAACCTGACGTTTTGTACTACCAAAAAGACACTTAGCCAGAGGAAAGGGGTGGAAAACGCAACCCCTAAAATTTATTTCCGAGAGCCTGTTTCATTCTAAACAAAAAATGTCTCTTGGGTTTTTTGACCAAAATAAACCAGTTTGCAGCAAAAAATTATTTTACGAACAACTACAGAGATACATCGTCATAAATGCGAAAATACAAAACTAATCTATCTAGTAGGTCGCTATCAGCGTTAGTGACAATTAAATTGGTATGACGCTGTCAGTTTGTGAATTTTTGAAATTGAATTAATACTAACTATTTTGTGTTGTTGTTCTGTTCTTGATTTGTTACTTTAATAATTCACTTGTTATTAAAATGGCATACACAAATGAGGAAATGGCTGATATGCATTACGTTTACGGTCTGTCGCAGGGGAATGGGCTAGAAGCTTCTAGAAGATATGCTGAAATGTATCCTCAACGGCAGCATCCTTCACGTAGAATATTTGCTCAACTTCATCAACGATTACAAGAATATGGTTCATTCGACAAAAGAATGCAGGATTGTGGTCGCCATCTAGAAGTACGAACACCACCAGTACTAGAAAGATTGCTTTTCAGCTAAATTTGAATCATATGACGGTATTTCGAATTTTAAAGGAACAACTCTTATATCTTTACCATCTGCAACGAGTACAGGCACTGTTACCGCAAGACTTTCCGAACCGTCTTGAATTTTGCAATTGGATGTTGGAAATGGTTAGAAGAAATTGTGACTTTCAGAAGACTATAGAATTCACAGACGAATGTAGTTTTTCTCGAGACAAGATTATTAATTTCCATAATTACCACATATGGGCTGATGAAAACCCTCACGCTATTGTCGAAACTAACCATCAAGAACAGTTTTCTCTTAACGTGTGGCTCGGAGTTATTGGGGATGATTTTATTGGGCCTCATTTTCTACCTCCTCGATTAAATGGTGAGGCATACGTTCAATTTTTAAGAGAAGTGTATCCAGTACTGCTGGAGGAAGTTCCTTTGGGCGTCAGAAGGGATATGTTTTTTATGCATGATGGGGCTCCCGCCCATTTTAGTCAAGTAGCACGTCAGCATTTAACTGAAACATATGCAAATCAGTGGATAGGTCGAGGAGGACCACCTATCTGGCCCGCTCGCTCCCCGGATCTCAATTCTCTCGATTTCTCTATTTGGGGCCATTCACAGCATTTGGTTTATCGTACTCCTGTTCGCGATGTAGAGGACTTAAGAAACCGCATCATCGATGCGTGCAGGGTTTTCAGAGAGACTCCAGGAATATTTGAGCTAATAAGTGGCTCAATGCGCCGACGTCTAGACGCATGCGTAATGTCTGAAAGTAGACATATTGAACATTTACTAAGATTTCTACATGTTGTGTGTTTTGTTATTAATAAATTAGTTTTGTTTATTACCCTTTAATCGTTTAATGCAGGTACTAACTACAAAATAACAATAAATCCAGTTCGCATTTATGACAATGTATCTGTTGTGTTTGTTCGTAAAATAATTTTTTGCTGCGAACTGGTTCATTTTGGGCAAAAAACCCAAGAGACATTTTTTGTTTAGAATGAAACAGGCTATCGGAAATAAATTTTCAAATGGTAAACAAATAATAAGACAAAAAGTTACATTGGAAATAAATTTTAGGGGTTGCGTTTTTCACCCCTTACAACCATGGGGTAAACCAAATAAATTACTGGCTAAGTGTCTTTTTGGTAGTACAAAACGTCAGGTTAATTTCAATATTGTAACTTTTTCAGTGCTTGTGAAAAAACTTGTTATACACATTTTATGTACCCCCTTTAAGTGGCAAGAGATGATCCAATGATGTTTCTTTATATGGAATATCCTATCTTTTTTTCGATGAGGAATCACCTCCTCAAATGTTTTACACTCATTCAGTTACACCCTGTATAAACGAAAGTCAACATTTGCAACAAGGTTATGCACAAAAGAGTTCATTTAAATTTTTTTTCATGTGTATTGTAAATAAAGTATGTTATCCTCAAAATATATTGTTTTTTCTTGTTTTGATCTTATATTTCCCTATAATATGTGATAATTTTTGTAACTATAACTCAAAATCTTCACGTGATGGAAAATTTTTGATGTTGAAGTCGCAGTGCAGGATGATTTAAACATGTAAAGCCATTATAATATTAGTCGTTTTTTTTTTTGTTTTTGTTGGCTACTGTTATTTATGATGTAATCGGCTGATACTTGATGAAAATCAATAAAACATCTAACATTAACATAAGAAAAGGAGAGAAAGTGTACAAACTCATTTAAATAAACATATGATGAATGAAATTACTTTAGTAACAGTTTTCACATTTGAAAATGCTAATACATACACATTTACCATATTATATTTTTTTGTATTTGCCTTTTAGATTTATTTTTAGTTTTTTCATACAGTAAATAATTATTTTTCATTGCAGTTCACATGTGGGTCATTCGAAGCAGATATTTTCACATTCAATCCAGAGAACAAATTCGGCTTGAGATTGGGCAGAAAATTTTACAATCAGTTAATCGACAGAGGTTATCACTTCGAGCTACAGTACAGTCATGCGATAAAAGATTCTACAAGTAGGAAAAATCTGATCCACGCTTCACACTTATTTCATTCTTTCGGCAAATCAAAGAATGTATTCTTTTCCAGTGGAGCTGACTGTCCGATGTACATCAGAAGTCCTTATGATATCGTGAACTTGTATCCTTTTTTACATTTGGAAAGCGAAAACTATTTGGAAAAGGCCTGTATACTATAAAAAGCACCTCACTGCACTCCTAAGTAGACCTTTCTACTGATATTGGGATAACCGCATAAGTGAAAACTACATGTATAATAGTTCATTGCGAATATTTCACATTGACAACTCGATATTTAGTTCAATTCAATGGTTAGTAACAAAGTTAGGAAGCGTTTCATAGCAAATACTTCTACTTCTCCATCTTTGCACAAAAGAAAACTGTATATCGTGAGGCAACATACTAAATAATATTATGCCGTTATATGCAAGTGATTCCTTAAATGTCATATGTTTTGAAGTAGTTAATGAATTTCTCTTTCATGTTGCATAGTTATGAACAATTGATTCATGTTTTGCTCCCACAGAATATATTTCGAGCAATACGTGAGTAAGCCAATGAATAGTAAACAGTCCTGACAACGTCTAAACTGAAAGCACTTCTATGATCTGTCGTATTGCAAATATTGCTTGATTCATTTTTTTGCAGCCATGATCGATATGGGGCTTCCAAAACAAGTTTTTATCTATAAACATACCAGGGAGTTTGGCTGTTTTCGAGAGTTGTATGTTGTTAAGTTTCACTGTCTTCCCTAACGAGAAGCCTAAATGAACCGTTTTGCTTTCATTTAGTTTCAGTTGATTTCTATCACACCAAGAATCATTTCATCCATGACTAAGAATGTTGTTTTCTAGCTCCTCCGCAGTATTAGGTAGTGGACCTAAAATGGTTCCCTGCGTTACCCCAAGGAAAATATCTTGAATATCAGAAACTGCAATATTCACAGTCACTATCATTTTCCTATATACTATACAATAAAGCAATCAAGTATATAAATAACATTCCCACCATAGTCAACGTACCTGATAAAAAAACTAATTTCAAGATGTCCTACTATACCATATAACACAGATATTATTTACGCCAACATCCAGAGTTTATACGCAAACTTTGATCAGCTAGTTCATGATTTCGTTTGCTACCACCCCTCAATTTTACTTCTTAGTGAAACAAAAACTACAAAAGACATGGATGATTTTGAAATTGACATTCAGGACTATAAAGTTATAAGATGTGATGTGATATACCTTCGTGATGACTATAGTTTTCAGGTTGACAAAAAAATTAATGTCGACTCGGTCTATCGGTGTTTGGTTATAAGAATGAAGTTTCACAGAGAATATAATATTTCTTAGTTCATTAATTGTTAAAGGCGCGAATTCAGTGTAATTAGCTGATATAACAAGGTAGTCATGGGTCCATTGCTGTACATTTTGAAAAACAAGTTATTTCATTTACACTATATATGAAATATCAATTGAAATTATTAGCAATGTCTATTTCCTTATTTAAAATTACATTTCGATTATTAATCTCAAACTGAATATGGCTAACATCTTGTTTTGGCTCAACAAGTTTTTTAAGACACTTCCACATTTCCATACTATTATTTTCATTTTTGTCTATAGTTTGTTCAAAATATAATCTCTCTTTTTCCTTTAGTAAAACAACATATTGATTTTTAATGATCTTATAGACATTCCAAGTTCTTCTTTTAGACCACCCTCGCAATGCCTAAAATTGTAATATGCATTATTATGCTCACGTCTTTTTTCTTTAAGTTCATCATCAAAGTAGGGTACATAATTACTTTTGAGATATATTGTTTTCTCAGGGACAATTTTATTAACAATTGTTGACACATTATCAATTAATTCATGTAAAATATTATCGACATTAACTGAGTTATTGTTCCAGTTACAAGAGATTAATTGCATATTTATATTATGATACTCTTGATCTGTAAATTTTCTAAAAGTAATTGATTTTTCAGGCAATCGAAAGTGTTCAGTGGATAAATTAATGGATATAATGCCATGCTCGGAGATGTTAGGTTCATTCACAACTGCTCTAACATTATCATAATTTGTAACAACATAATCAATTAAAGTTTTTGAATCACCACAACATCTCGTATAATCCTGAACAACTTGATCTAACCCATACATATTAAATAGTGTTTTTATTTTTTGCTCATAATATTCATTACTAAAAAAATTGAAATTAAAATCACCAATCAATAAACATCTTTTACCATCAGAAAAATGTTTTTCTATCACATCCTCCAGAGCATCAATAAAAACAGGCTTACTGGAACTTGGAGACCTATAAAGACCCCCAATGTTCCATATATTATTACCTATTTTGATTTTTATGAACAGACACCAATAAACCATGTCAGTTATATGAGTTTTACTTGACTTAACTTCAACTACTTCAAATACCTAGGCTTAATCGTTGATGAACTTAAAAAAACACTTCCAGTATATGTGTGATAAAATTTCTAAAAAATTGTTTTTCTTTACTAGAATTAGTAGACAATTAACATTCCAATCTAATTTGACTGTTTATAAAACAATAATCCTACCACACTTTGATTACTGTGCTTCTTTGATATCATTACTAGACGGTAATTCTATCTCTACTCTACAAAAATTACAAAACAGAGGAATGCGCTTGTTATTAAAATGCCATAAATATACTCCTATATTATCAATGATTAATATTCTGAATTGGAGACAGTACAAGATAGATTACAATATTTTTCTATGATATTCATATTAAAAATACTCCCTGGAAATCGAGATGTCAACTACTTATCTCATTTTATAACAAACACCTTTAGACAGCTGATCGTTGATATTTTTCCTCTGAAAAAATGCCGTGAAAAAGTCAGGAAATCTCCAGTAAATTGGTTTGATGATTCTTTGAGGGAAAAAAGAGACAAACTCTCCACTCTCAAAGCTATTTCAGAGGTCAGCAAAAAACCTGTCGACATTGCTGTCTTCAGGAGTTTCAAGAAAGATTATAATAAACAATTGAAAAACAACAAATAGCTAGCTTATGACAATTTCATTTCGTCAGCTAAGAATAAGTGTAAAGCGTCATGGAAAATTATAAATTTCGAAAGAAATAAAAATAAAAATGCAAGCAACCTCCAAGATGACTCCTTGTCTGCTGAGACTTTCAATGAATTTTTTGTTGAAATTGCCGCAGACATAATAAAGTCAATTCCTGCAACGTCGGACACGGAACTCTTAAACTATCGTAATTTTCCTACCCCCAAACAGTTCATTCTTTCTATCTCCGGTCACAGAACATGAAGTCCTAACTACCATAAATAGTCTAAAAAACTCAGGTTGCTTGGATTCTTACGAACTAAACAGCTTCGTCATCAAGGAAGTAGCTGATATAATTGTAAAGCATATCACCTCCCTCATAAATCTGATTTTCTTGTCCGGTATCTACCTGGATGCTTTCAAAATATCGAAAGTCTTACCTCTTCATAAAAAAGGGAACCTTTCGGATACGAATAATTACCGACCAATAACTATCATCTCTATCTTCAGTAAAATAATCGAGACTCTCCTGAAACAGCGTTTATACAACTATTTTGAACAAAACAGGTTTTTTACCGACTCACAATTCGGATTCAGAAGAGAGAGATCAACGTCGCAAGCTGTTTGAAGGTGGTGAGTGATGTGATCGAGGGCCTTGAGGAGGGCAAGATAACCGCCATCACACTCTGCGACTTATCTAAGGCGTTTGATTGCATCTCTCACTCTATACAAGCTGTCACATGTAACAGCTGTACATCTAATTATAAACCTATCAAACATGGAGTGCCCCAGGGCTCAGTCCTCGGCCTTCTATTGTTCATCATTTACATCAATGATCTACCTATTTTTTTACATCCCTATAAGTCCGTTTTATTTGCTGACGATACTACGCTCATCTTTTCAGGTGACACCTTGCCGGATTTACAACAGTCTGTAAAAATTTCACTCTCAAGTGCTGAAACGTGGTTTTCATTAAATAAACTAAAACTGAATAATGAAAAAACAAAGAATCTCATCTTTTGTTTGTCTAGCACGATGTCGAGTGATAACAGTGTGAAATTGTTAGGCATAAACATAGATAGTAAATTATCTTGGCAAAATCATACGGATGACCTACGAGGAAAATTGGCCAGCTCAATTTTTTTGCTCAACTGAAGCCAATTACAAGTTTTCCAACACTCAAAAATGTATATTTTTCATTATTTCACTCTGTCATTACTTATGGGATTGTACTCTGTGGGAACGCCTCTAGTGCTGTAGATATTTTCCGACTTCAAAAAAAAGCAATCAGGATTCTTGCCAATGTGAGTTTTCGGGATCACTGCCAGCCCCTTTTTGCACAATTACGCATATTGCCTTTGCCTTCATTATTCATTTTCTCGGTTCTGCTCGAGATCCACAAAAATCGAATGTGTCTGCACAAACAATCCGATATTCATAATCATTATACCAGAGCTGCAGGCAATATTCGTACTGATCGTTTTCGCTTAACCAAATCACAGAAAAACTCTCTAAATTATAATCTTTACAACCTGTTACCGCAGGAATACAAAATCCTATCAAACAATAAATTCAAGAAGCGCTTAAAAGAATTTTTACTAACAATTCTATTTGTAACAATTTTTTCCAATAAGTTTATATAGAATACTCAATAATGAGATTTGCCGTTGAGTTATCTATATCTTCATGTGGACCCTTTTTACAAATAGTAATAACTATGGCTGTTTTGAAGACACTCGGAAACACGCCTTCCATTATAGAGTGATTAATTAAATTCAATAAAATTTCAAATATAGATGGAATGACATTTCAGAACTTTTGTTGTTATATTGACTAAGCCACTCGATTTTTCATTTTTTAATTCGGTCATTGTTGAAACTAGTTCAGTTCTTTAAAAAACATTGTGTATTATTAGTAGGATCACCAAAGCAAGTTAGAATAACATAATGTTTAGTATCAATCTTTGAAACTGGATAGACACAGTTTAGAGCTTGCTCTTCTAAGTGCAAAAATTGAAAAAACAAGCTCTGAGCCAAATGATGCTCTTAAGGAATCATTTCATAAGATATAACACATGTTTAGGATGAAGAAAGAAGCAAAGAACGTTGATATAAATGACAAACCAGAGTGGGTCCATTATAGAACCCCGAAGAACTACATGTATGAAAGGTCTTATGGGAAAAGCTTTTTCTATCAATCATTTCAAGTAAAGTGAAATTGAAGTTTTCCATGAATATTCAAATACAAACATTAAGAATGTTTCATTTTTAAGAACTGTACATACTTTTCTTATATTTAATCTAAACCTTGTTTTTTATTTTCAATTGTACTATTATTTGGAGTGGAGTTTTCCTTAATTAAATTTCAGAGGTTTTATTTTTGGATTGAATGAACTGCAATGTAAAAACGCAATTTCACACTGCCCAAGGAAAGTTGTAGTAAATTCAGGTAAGTTGTTTCTATATTCAACGTTTCGGCATTTTATGCACATGTAAAATATGAGTCTCTCAAAACCAACATGTCAAATAGTCATTACTTTTATACTTTGAAAATGGTTGATTGATTCGACCGTTACTTATACCTTTAAATTTTGAGCCTTTAAGGGTAGGTATGGGTGTACCCCAAGGGTCCATTCTGGGCCCAATCCTTTTTTTTATTCTATATGTAAACAATATAGACTGTTGTTTCTGAAGTTCATTATACAGCTTATGCTAACGACATTTCTATAATCTCAGCACCAGATGACAAAATATTGAAAGGCAAATGTGCTTCTGCAGTTGAACAAATATCAGATTTTTTTTTCAATTATCATGATTTATTTTTTAATTCGGATAAAACAAATACTATTCGTTTTCATAATAAAAAAAAAGGATAAAAGACTTCAGTTTCAGTGTTGATAATGCGACTTAATCAAAATCGAATAAAAGTGTTAAATTCCTGGGTATTCTTCTTGACGAAAACTTTAATTGGAATGCCTCATTGCCAACATCTAATTTCTAAGCTTAACTCAATAAAATTTCTATTTATGAATCTGCGGATGGTTTTAACTACCACTCAACTAATGAGCAATTATTATTTTCAAGTTGATTCAAGACTGAGGTACGGTGTCTGCTTCTGGGGTGGGTCATCCATGACTCATAGTGTATTCTTTGCTCTAAAACGCATTATACGGTGTATTGCAAATGTCTCAAGGAGAGAATCTTGCAGACAAATTTTCAAAAATTATCACATCTTGACAATTATATCAGTTTATATATTTGAAATATGCATTTACATATTCAAAAACAAAACACATTTCAAAATGAATAAAAATGTTGATCACCATGACACTAGAACAAAAAATAGATTTCATGTGCCATATGCAAGACTAGGAGTGACTTCATTTGCACCAGTATAAATTGGAATAAAAATATTTGACAAACTGCCCGATCATTTAAGGGAAGAACATAATTATGTGATGTTTAAGAAAAATTTGAAGAGTTTTTAATTGAACAATGTTTTTATTTATTAAATGAATTTTTAGATTAGATAAGTAGGGTATTTTAGTTTTAAGGTGAAGTTTTCTACTTGTATGTTTCTTTTACTCTGTCTTTATTTTTATTTCTTTTATTGACAATTCCTATAGAATGTATATTGTCTACATGGAAAATACAGTATAATTATTATTATTAAGATGCATAGTAATTCCAAAAACTATACCTTACGTTTTGATCTCCACAAACTTTATGTGAGAAATATCATGACATGTTTCGCTAACAAGTTTATCGATTTCCATTGCTTCCAAATGATTCAGTTCCAAACCTTATTTTCTATGTGTAGGATTTCGACCTCTTCGTTAAAGATATGGTTTTCTTCTCAAAGATGATTTGAATAAGTTGAACTTGTTTTCTTATTTATATAGCTGATATCTGAAGAATTACCTGAGGTATCTATCGTAATAGACTATGCCAAATCAAAATGAAATCCTTTATTTTCCCGTTTGACAATTTTATAAGTAATTGTATTAGAAACGGCCAATGAAAGCTAAATTATAATAAAGATAAATTGCAGTAAATGTACTTGAAATCATGAATATGACCAAATATTAGGTTGTTTTAAAAGTTTCGTTCGCTTTCATGAGTCTAATTTAATCTATAATTTCTCAGTGAATACTTATTCAATCCAATCGAAATAAGCGACATTTGAATCAGTACACTTTTGCCAGTTTTTCTCTTCTTCTTTTTTATAGCTGTTAATTTTTTGTGTTGATTTCGTATTTGGCTTGTGATGTTGATGTTCAAGGCTTTGAAGATGTTTGTTAATTAACAAAGATGGACTGCGTGCACATAAACTAACAAACATATTCAAACCCCTGAACTTCAACCTCACTTACAAGCCAACCAAATACGAAAATAACAACAAAAATAAACAGCTATGAAAAAGAAGAAGACAAAAACCTAAACGGAGTGTACAGCGTACAATGCTCGGATTGCAAACTAAGCCAAACTAAGAAAAAACTGATCCAAAGGTACGACGAGCACAAAAAGGCATACATGAACCCAATAACATATAAATTAAACCTCGCAACACACACTATACTAAACAAACATAAATTTCCCCCACCAGAGAACATAAAACTCATAAAACAAGTCAATAAAGGAGACCGTATGGACATCTGGGAAAACAAACATGCATACATTTAAAAGTCATAATTTACTTATCAAGGAACAAATACAAATCAAAACACAACAAGACCTAACATTCAATATGCTGCACAATACAATACACATTCCTAAGTGAACCTAGAGAAAATCCAACACAAAGGATATTACCGGATGTAACCCAAATAGAGGTAAATTTACCGGCAGTACCTGCAGTAAGGCGTTCTAACCACATAACAAGAACAAACAAGGAGATAAAACGTTCAGTTTTGGGCCGTCAGATAGAGTGAGGACAGAGAGAGGTCGGACTGGCGCCGTTATGTGTTACGTTTCCAAGCGGTTTATCTTCCCATAAGAAGTTATCACTTCAAAAATCGCTAATCGAATGTAGGTAGACTGCGCAATTTGAACATTCACCTTATTTTTTGAATAGTCCACGTATAAAACACCAATTAGGTAGAAAATAGTTTGTATGAACACGCCTGAGGAAGATATTGCGTAGCGAAACACATATTACGGTTTTTTAAACCGCCCAGTGAAAATCTCACATTAAGTTACGGATTCTCATCAAGTATCGGCCAATTCCATAAAAAATCTACGACATATTTCCCCAGGCCATACCCCCCATAGCAATTTAGTCAGGTAAACGCATTGTTGACAGGTGTAAGATGAATTTATTGAAAATACATATGAATCCGTTAAAATCTGTCTGTTGAAATCTGTTTTTCCGTTAACTAACTGTCGTCCTCCTACGAACGACAACGAGGTCTTATTTTTCCACGGGCGATTCCTAGCACGGGATTTGGATCTGAATACATCAACATTTTCTTTGCAGTGCATTGTAACTAAAGGTTTGACTAATTTCTTGTTTCAGTTGGAAGAAGACACGGCAAGTCGGTGATGTTTGTGGAGAATATCGACAGAGACACAGAACAGGATGTTATGATGTTAGAAAATAGTGAAGAGGAGGTGGAAATTGACCAGCCCAAGCACAAAAAAACTAAAATTTGATTTTGTTTCAACCTTATTTTTTGTATCAATATTTAAAATGAGTTGTTATTGTTGTATTATTTCTGTTTAATAATAAGTTTTTTATTACATAACGAATTTTCCTCATTTGATGAAAATGAATAACACTATCCATTGTATTACCTATTTAAGAGCTACATGGTAGTTTCATCAGTTGAACTGGTACATCAAACTATTCTACAATGTCTTCAGAGGTTCATACATCTCGGAGAAAGATAAACTCAAAAAGTATGAACATCTGAAGAGGAAGAAATATCAAAAATCGACAGCATTCAAACCTGAATGAAAATAATGATACTGAATACAGTCAACTCCAAAAATAATTAATTGTCAATAATAATGAAAAATGCTTCGAAAATTTATCTCTTGATCGACAATAATAGAAACAATCCGTGGATGGATACCTCTCTGTAGAAAAAAATTCATATGGTCATCTGGCGTCCTTCTTTGAATTAGGTTGGTTCTAGTTCTACAAAATGCAGGTTTTAAAACGCCAGGATCATGGGCAGTTGATATAGTGCCTTCTGATTTTTTGAGGATACCTCTGCATTGATAAATCCTCTGTTCTGGTTTCAACTTCGAAATGATCCAAATCTGTCCTGAACCATCACAAATCTTTTTTTTTTCTCTAAGTTGAACTGATGAGTATTCATGTGGAAATTTGTATGGGTTGGTTTCTAAGATATTTTTTTTGTTTATTGAATTTTTTTAGTTAGTGATTGAGATTAGGTAAAATTTGAACTGGATTTTCGACTACAAGGATACACTACATAATGAAATGAACACGATCAACAAGTATTTTATCGTCTTCATCATCATCTTCTGACGATGATGAGCCAATACTTCAAATTCTTAGCGCTGCGGAACTTTTGGTTCATGTACTTTATAACTCTAAAGGCAAGACAATTTTCTCTCTACTGAAAAAGTTTACTACATATTTATTTTCACTGTAGGGATCACAAATTCCGAGTCGATAACCTTTTGAATAATATTTTAATATCAGTAATATAATTTCGCTTGACATTATAGCAAAAGTTTATGAAAAAAAAGAAAAAAAAACAAAACTGAAGTGTTATACGTTTTAATTTGAATGTGAACACCTAAGAAACGTTTTAATGACAGCCAATTCAAACTATGAATATGAATATATCTTAAAGTTGCCTGCCAAATTAAAATTCTTCATATATACGATAGATGGCGCAATAGTATCCTTAAAATGCGTTCTGGTTTAACGAAGTGTCCAAGACTATCTCGAACTGTTTAGAACTTTTTGTTTCGACATATCATGTCCTGCGCAGTTTTCAAACAAACCGGAACAAACTATTCTGAGAAACAAACCTATTATTAAAGTTTCACTTGTTATTCCAAACAATTTTCATAGCTTCTTTCAGGGTAATTTACTTATTGAAATAAAAATATTTCAAAACTGTTCCTATTCGAATATTCAAAGTCGGGACACAGAAAACATAAGACAAGAGATGCCCATATGGAGCCTTAATTCCAAATCAGGTGAATATTTACATCTAACATCGAGAAAAAAATCGAATGTCTTCCTGTATTTTGAAAGTAAATCAGAAAGAGATCCGATTTGTTTCTCGATTTGAGAGTTCACCTGATCTGAAAGTGAAGCAAACTGAAAAGTTACTGCGTAATATAAACCACTGGAAAGTCCAATTAGTCAGCATTCATAAATTTTGCTTGCACACTGAATAATCAATGGAAAAATTACTTCTATGGCCAGATTTCTTCAAAAACCTTTGAAAATCACTTGTGAAGAGCGTCTCGATAGGAAACAAGTATTTTTTTTTAACAAACATCAAAGGAAATATTTATTTTTCAGATTGTAGAGAAGGTTACCAATACAAAAAAACATGAAAAATATTGACTTCTCTACAAAAAAAATGTTTTCAAAGAATATTTATCAATCATTATGACCGAAGTAGGATTTGATTGAATACTTCTAAACAACCACAAGTGACGCTGATGATTGTAATAAATTATTCAACTGGAGAGATCCGAGTTGTCCTGGCCTTCAAATACAAGAGAGAAAAGTTACTAACTATTTTATTAGGTCGTTCCAACCAGCGTCAGAAACAGTTTCTGACAGTCAGGATTATGCGCAGTAATGTGATTGCGTTCCAACGTGAGTTTCCAACCATTAATAAACTATCAGTTTTCTGTTCCATCCAAGATTCAAACCTGTTCGAAATCTATCTGAAATGTTTGAGGATTAGGTTCGTTCCAACCTTGAGTCACAAACAGATTTCCAACTGTTTGTAAATCGTTGTCAACGCGCATGTCTGGTAAATATTGGTTTCTGATTAATTTGAAATTTCTGATTGGAACAGCTGATACTTTTCTCTACTCAGTTTTTATTTCAAACATTCCACAACGAATGTCACTCATAAAAATATAACCCCTTCAATTCTTTAAAAATAAATCTAATCAAGTGTAGGTACTTCTGGAGAGTAAAAGAAGGTTGCAGTATTTTATATCTCTATTCTATTTACTTATCAACATGGAACTGGGAGGTCACCGCAATAATTAATTTGTGTAATTAAAGATGTTCATATTATAGGTTCACTTAAAGAATTCCCAATTTTTCCTGCGCCAGCAAATACATAATTTATTTTATAACAATTTTTGCAGGTTATGTTGTTTGTAAGTTGCATGAACATAAAACAGAAATACGGAATACGCATGCGTCAGATTGATGGTTAGAAGATAATCCTCAAACCATTCTGATAGATTTCGAACAGGTTTGAATCTTGGATGGAACAGAAAACTGATAGTTTACTAATGGTTGGAAACTCAAGTTGGAACGCAATCACATTACTGCGCAGAATCCTGACTGTCAGAAACTGTTTCTGACGCTGGTTGGCTCATCAACCCTGATAAAATAAATCAATTATGCATTCATGCCGCCCACCAAAAATAAGAAACTCGACATTGTACACTAGCCGTATTGCCACCAAGTCAGCTATCTCTCTTGAATGTATGAGACAATGTACTGTTTCTAATGTTGCATAAATTCGTTTTTTTGTTGAAATAATTGGCACTTGGCAACACCGCTGTAGACACGATTAATTTTTTGTTATTATAATTTGACTTTCAATAAACTTATCATATAATTTGATGACGATTGTTTGAAAATCTATATAGAAAGTTTGAGATTTAGACCAGGAAAATTGAAGATTTTATATTGACACCTCTGGAAACAAGGATGGAATTAATGACAACTCTTTTCTTTTTTCGAAGTCATAGCGAAGTCTGATGTTTGATATATTCATTCAAAGTTGAATTGAGTTCGAATTCAGGTAATGCACTTACTGCCTCTAGAGAGGCCATTTTTTAACGAGTATCTCACGATAGCTGGAACTTTGATCCTGTTGCTAGGAGGGGGATAGATCATAGATCCACTTTCTATATAAATCGGAAATATTTGCACGTTTTCTTCAATATAACCCAACCTGATCTAATTTTATTCACAATGTAGATCACTCCTGGTTCAATTCAGAATTTCCGAAATAAAAGTCGAAAAACATAAATAGTAGTATTCCGTCAGAAATTCAAAAAAATAATGTGGCACATCGAGCCTTTGTTTAAATTGTAACAATAATCAGGAAAATATTTCAAAACAGAAAATGAGTTGTAATAACAACACATTTATCCAGAGTTTCTCCCTTCCTAACACGGAAGTCAAGTTGCAACTGCACGTGGTTTGTTACACGGAACTCATGATTATATCATAGGACTAGAAAGCTTGTGTGTTTATTGGTTTCTTTATGTTGAACAGATAATGAGCATGAACATCCAATCCTTATTTGAGCAATGAGTGCTAATTTAATTTATATTTCAATATTTAGCTATGTGGTAGGATGTTTTTGGATAAATATTAATAATGACTTCTTTAGGTGAAGTGAAGGAGTATAGTAGAATGCTGTTCTTCCAATCACGTATTAACATTCCAAGAAATGGCGTGACATCATTTAATTTTAGGGCTTAAGTAAAATGAATGTAATATTTTAGGTTCAGATCTCTACTGACTGAGCATATCCATTTTAGGTGTAATCTCATCTTTGGAGTTGTATTTTTGTTATTGTTAGAAGACAATGACAGCTGATAATCTATTCACATGAAAATGGGCTGCTCAATCAATGTGATAGTTATTTTGCGAATTGCGATTCGCAGGAAAAATGTGAATATTCGAATAAGTAACAAGTCATATAATTATGAGTTCTGTGGTTCATTGTCCATCACATAACAGAATAACGTTTCAGGTCATTCTACTGTTGAACAGAGTAGGTGTGTCCGTTCAATTCAAATCTGAGTTCTCGATTAGCTGGCTTCAATCGGCAAGCCTTCGATAAAAGAGATCTGTTGTCTCAGGTAAATCTGTTCTGTGTTTAGTAGTTACAAGAGCGATGATAAAAATGTGATCGTATTGACCTTATTAAGTGATGCGACCCCATGGTTGCCAACTGCGGTAAAATCATGACATTTGACAATTCGACATTTGCTAATAAATAAATAAATAACCTTCTTTCTTCTGCATTTTCATCTTTGGTAAATGAGAAACTGATTTCCAGAATATGGCCGAAAAGAGATTTCCAGTCGTCCTATATGAAGTTGGGGCTCCAGAATGAAGAATTAGCTAAGAAGAAATGTAAGATGGTCTGTCCCAATTATTTCCCAAAAAGGAAAATACAGAAGTAATTCAGAAAGATAGGTTATTTATTCATTAGCAAATGTAAAATTGTCAAATGTCATTATTTTACCGCAGTTGGAAACCATGGGGACGCATCACTCAATAAGGTCAATTGTCCGATATTCACATATTTTTTAGTTGTCAATTGTCATATTTGAAAAAATTTGTTGAAGTTTAGGTATTTTTCCGGAAAATTAACTCCTGGTGAAATTTTTCACAATTGTTCACACATACTATCTTCAGGAAAAAGTTCATGACACATTCTTATTGACATGTTGATGCTTGCTTGTTGTTGCGAAAAATGTTCACAAAATATAAAATATAATAAACATTAAAATGGTTTCTAGGTTCTGATTTTCGAATTTTATAATTGACAACCGAACTTACTAATGACACTGAATTGTCCATTCACTAAAACGGCCACCACCGAACTCCGTTTTCTATTTATAATATGTAAACTATAATATAATAGACAATAAAATGTTACCTAGTTTCTGAACTTTGAGTTCTATGACTGACAACCGAGTATCAAAGTGTTTCAATACATTAATTGAAATTTTCAACTTGAATTGGATACTAGTTAGATTTTTGAATATTTACAATATGTAAAATATAATAGGCATTAATATGGTTTCAAGGTTCTGATCTTCGAGTTCTATGACTGACAACCGAACATACTAATGAGTTTTCATTTATTATATTTTCAAATAAAGCTCTCTTGGTATATTTTAATCAACGGACTTCATTTTGGACGCGGTTTTCTTTTGATTCTACTAGATTCCTTTCAGGGATGCACTCACATGGAAATTTGTTTTATATTTTGTGTTGAAATCGACTTCTTTATTATTTTAGGTTTCCAAGTTTCACGGTCAGTGGTGTTCAAAAATGTTATCGATAATTATGTAATTACATTTCAAATTCAAGAATGATTGTCTGTGTACAGACAGATTGAAAATATAGAAATATTTAGTAAGTACAATGGGCGAAACAAAATTCAAATGTGGCGGGCGATTAAGCTAAGAGGGCGCAACAGTCAATCACAAGCGTAATGATAAAATGGAGTCTCGTTTCTACGTGCAGTTTGTACACAAGATATAATTAATCCGTTTCTTGTATATATTCAGTATTAGACATAACAATAAATCAAAGCTAATGTGATTACCGTAACAAAATACTTCGGAAGTGCAAAAAGACCGTGATAAAGTGAACATTGGATTGTGATTAAAACGACAATATATAGGATCAACGTTGTTCATGCTCCATGGTAAGTTACTTTTGTTTTCTGGATAAACGTGATAACATTTTGGCATGCTTTTGTTTATGAAATAAATGTCAATGAATGAACAATGATTCTTGAGATCGTACATTTTCTGGTTATATTGCAAATTGCTCGAATCCCAATCACCTATTGGCTCTTCGAAAATCAACATTTCTTCATATCACCTGATTGGTTGTGTTTCGACAACTAAATACTGAACCGTATTATTCTAACCAATTAAGTAGTCTCTTTTCACTCATTACTAGTGTAGGGTATTTATGTGATATCGGAAAATTCATTTTGACTTATGAACTATAGAAAAAAATAAGTGGTGAGTAGCGATTTCCGCAGATTGATTGTTTTTGGGTTATGACTAAAACAGTAGTAACGGGGTTGACCTTTGATAGACACCGCGATGTCGCTAATTTCGTACCCAAGCGGTGGACATCTCAAATGGCGGTCGTAAGGTTCATTGTTCTCTACGCCGGCTAGATTGATAAGTCGTCGGGGCGACTTCTTATCAATCCTAACCGCCTCGTGTCGGAGAAAAATAGCCGAAGATTCGATCCGACATTTCTTGAATTCGACGATCGAATTCCGAACTCTCTTGTTTTCATTAAGACGGCTAAGCTTGCCTAGATCTACTAATCAATTCTGTAATTACCTTGCATCTTCTGTTTCTGTTGCAATTATCAGTAGCAGAGGTTGCCTGGATATACGATATCAGTTCGACTTGACGTTGAAGTAGGTATTTGTCAATCTAGATTTTGTGCATGCATGCTTTATTTTTAGGTCGCCTTTATTGATTTTAATTGCTGATTTTGTGGCGGGCATTAATATAATTGTCTCAAAATTGATGCATTCGATTTCTATCTGTCTTTCTCTATAGTCATTGGGCCCGGGGGGTGAGAAGTTGTACTGCTCATGGTTTTTTTGTACGCATAAGCGTATAGCTTTTCCCCTTTGGTTCTGATGTTATCTGCGTTTTCCACGGATCCTGAACTAAGATAAATCTATCAATGAGTACGAGATCGATGATTGCATTTATTTATTGTGGGGGTTGAACGAAAGCGCTGACTGTTGTGATGAAATTTTCTGGTTTTACGGAGCAAGTTCTTCAAATAGGTACCTGTGAATAGTTTACCTGAATATTTATTTAGTGCTCGTACCTACAAGGCCTAGCAATTATAATTGTTGTTATAATGATTATGACACACCTTTATTTAAGGATGTGGGTAATATATTTATGAATGTTGAATTTTTATCACAAAAAACTATCAGGTGATACGTGAGTAACATTTTCAAGAAAGTGAAATTTGTGTTGATTCACCCAAGTAGGTACAATTTTTTCTTTTTTGTTACAAAGTAGTGTCACAATTATTAAAAAAAAATATGAAAGCTTTGGGGAAGAATAACGATACACCAGATTATTGTCTGGAGAGACGTATATTGAGTAGTTTATGCCCAACGAAATCTCAAATAATTATGAATTTGATTCTGACAGCTGTCTAGTCAAGATTGTTTCAAAATCGATTTGAATCAGTTAGCGATTTTGAGATTTCTCTCATGATTTCTATAAATATGAACCACGTCTATAATAGTAATAACAATAACAAGTCTCCATAAATGCATATACAAGTGTAACTGATCGCTGTTTGCCTCTATTTTGTGCACAAATCTGCTTAACCGGTTTTCTAGTAGAACCACATTGAATTGTTATATTTATTTTGGGGCCATAATTTTAATCTAATTCTGTACCATATTCTACATTTTTTTTGTTTTTCATTTAATGGATATATCGCGAATTCTACTAGCCTAACGTTGAGCTAGCAGAACCCAATCACAAAAAACATTTAGTTGAATCATGCCAAGTCATAATTTAGGGCTCGTTTTAGTCTCATATTGCCCCTATCGGCGATTTTCCATGTATCGTTTTTTTAATTCGGGGTTCTGCTAGCTTTATCGTTACGCTGGCATAGCGAAAACAAAATTTTTCATTTTTTCCAGTATCATCAATAATTTTAAAAGCTCTCTTTGAACTCCAAAATGTATCACATGTATAGTAGTCCGGTCAATTTAGACATTCGAAGCTTCTTAAATTCCCACCGAGCTGAAAATCGGTGGGATTGTTTGAAATATGATTAAAAATAAATTTTGAAAGTTCCCATCTTTCCCCTGTATGGACAAAATTTTATTCAAGGTCAAAGAAAAAAAAAATAGTTTCGCGATTTTCAGCAAAACGGTAAGTTTTATCATAAAAATACTCTACACAAAAATTGTAGATCATAAAATTATCTACAAAAAATGTATCAATACTTTTTTTGCTACGAGCTACCCTTTTTGAGATATAACGATTCAAAAAGTTGTAATCGTCATAAGGTAGTGTATTTAGCCCTTTTTTTTTAACGTGATTTCCTCAGTAGGCCTATTCAACAGGTCAGTTGTGATCGTGTTTAATTTGAAACTATTGCGAAATAATGGATATTAGCAGAGATTGAGAAGATGAAAGCAATTTAAGTTAAAAAAAAGTTGTGAAATTTATTCGTCTGAGCCGTAACTCTCAAATTCTTCTTCTTGTTCTTCTTCTTTATCTTCTTGTTCGTCTTGTTCTTCTTCATCTTCATTATTACCGATGTATCGCTTGTCGCCTCGTTGGAATCAAACGGATCCTCCACTATTGGTGAATCAATATTAGAGCTCGACCGGCCTTGACAATGTGTACATGCCAGAAAACAAAACAGTCCGACTTTTTTGCATCCACATTTAGTACTGCACCCCGTTTTGCAGTTGCAAAAAATTGTGATCAGCAGTTTTTCCGGCGCAGGTGGAAGTAAAGTTTGGACTGGTCTAATAATTGTTGACCAACTTCCAATCCCAGCCTATAGGGTCTAGCTGTTAACCAAGCCATACTTGAACTTGGTAATTTACTCGAAAAAGATGTTGATGAACAGCAACTGAGGTTGGAGGAAGACAAGGAAATGGGGAATGTTCCTCCTGACGAAAATCAAGTAGTTTTCATGAAAGAGCTCTAAAACAACGCATTTTAAACTTATCATTTCAACCTTTTTCTTCAGAAAAATTATTTGAATACTTGAAAAAGAGGAAGGAAATAATGCACTCAACATTTAAAGGGATTCGTTTCTATTTCACCATTTGGCAACATCGGTTATAGCTAATAAAGGACAATGAATCTGTTACCTGTATGAGACAAACAAAGATGACATATTTCAGAGGCGTGCTGTTCTGTTTATTTATGTTCCGAGTTCCGAGACATTCTGTGACATATGACATTTTGTGCATCTAACCTATCTTCCTCTATATAAATAAATAACAAAACAACTGTTGTTTATGTGGCTTGTGGAGGTGGTATTGAATTATAATTTATATTTTGCCTTAATTGTTGATTTATAAAGATAATTTTATTTTTTCAACGTAGAATATCTAGGTACGTATAAATTATTTTAACTATAGTCCGTTCATAATTTGTTGATAGCTCACTGCAAGTTTGACCCTCATTAGAGAACTGAAATACAGAGAGGACAGCTAATATGATATAATAACAAAAACCAAACTAAAACTGGCAGTTTAAGATGTTTTCGACTAACCCACCTTGTATCTGAAGAAATACAATACAGCTATAAAACTTTTAATCCGATTATGTAGGTATTTTGAGTGGAAATGAGTGACCAGTGTCGTAGAGTATATGATTAAAACATTAGTTACTTTAAATAAATAAATATATTAATATTCTTAAACTGTAGGTACTGTAAACTGTATTTTTATTTAAAAAAAAAATCTTTATTTTATTCAAAAATAATAAGTTACTTGCAATTTGTAAAAGATACATTTATTTAATTAATACCTATTTTTAAATGATATAAACTACGATTACTTACAAAACTATTCAAATTCAAAATAAACAGGATCATCTTCGGAATCCGAGTCGTCTTGCAGGTTAATAATTAGCGGTTGTGTCTTTACAGTCGCATCAATTATATTGTCAAGATCCCACATTTTTGTTCTTCTTCTATTGCATGTCTTACTGCATCTCGCCAATTTTGTTCTGTAATATGTTGTAAAGACTCATATAACAATTCACGTACAGCTTGTATTATATATGACGTATTTTTTCTAGCCATACAGCTTTTCATTTGTGCCCAAATGAGTTCAATTGGATTTAATTCGCAGTGGTAGGGTGGAAGTCTAAGGACTGTGATGTTTCGTCTTTCCGCCATTTTGTCAACTAGGTATTTCTTGAACTTAGATTTGTGTTGCCGGGCAATTTTTAAAAGTTCTGCTTTAACCATTCCATCTTCATAAGGCAGGGACTTATTCCGCAGCCAGTCAATGATATCCTGTTTCTTCCACGCAGTCGTTGGAAGTCTTTCAACTAGTCGTGAATGATAAGGTGCATTATCTAATACTATAATTCAGTTTGGTGGTATATGTTCAATCATCTGCTCAAAATACTCTTCGAAAACATCAGCTGTCATCTCCTCGTGATAGTCTTTTGTGCTTTTGGATTCAAATTCCAACAAACCATGCTTAGCAAATCCTTTTTCACTGCCAATGTGAGAAACTATTAATCTACTGCCTTTACCAGAGGGTGGGGAAATACCAGTAGACCAACCTTCCATAAAGGCTTGCCTGGAGCTTGATATATTTTTATCTGTCCAAATTTTTGTGAGAGTATGACCTGCGTTTACCCACGTTTCGTCCTGATAGTAAATTGGCCTTCCTTCAGCCCGAAATTTTCGTATAGATCTTAGATACTTTCTTCTCCAACATATTATCTCTTCCCGGTCAATCAAAAGTGATTTTCGGTCTGATTTCTCCCACCGGAAATTTAATCCTTTTAAAACTTGCCACAATTTGGTTCGTCCGACATGAGGCAAATCCGGGTCGTCTCTAACTTCTTGTAAAATTTTGTTTAAGTTGGGTATTTCTTTTTTGTAAAAAAATTCGTGAATTTTCCTTCGAATACCATTTTTGGCAAATTCATCAATTTCAATAGGTTTTCTCCCCCTCTTTAAGTATTCGTTTGTATTTGGGTTAGTTATACCTTTTTTTTTCTTTCTGATAGGAACCTATATATTGTTGACTCCCCTACGCCCGTCATGTAGGCACAACTCTTGATTATGTTCTGAACAGTGTTTGTGGGATTCTGAGAAACCAGAGCATCGTGAACGTTCAAAACAATAGTCTTCTCTCTTGGTGAATAGACAGACTTACTGACTGTACGCAACAGTACCGGTGTAAAACTTGATGATGTTGATGATGATGACGAAGCCATCGCAAGCAATCAAACAAAACAAGCAGGAACGAAAGGTACGTATATGTTTGTAGGAATATGAAAAAAAGTTACTCACGCACTGCACAAAATTCGCAAAATAAATATTAGAGACGTTAATTACTGCCGTAGACGCCGAAACACCAACGAGCCGTAAATTAAATGCGATTAAAAAATGTACTAAACCAAAAATTATTTTCGTTCGTAACAACTTCACCCTTTCAAGGCAAGTTTCGAATATAAACTGAAGCTTTATATTTAATGAATAAACACCTCAGGAACCTCCGCCTATGATTTTACGAGTTTTACGACCGTTTTATGACTTGGGCCCTCATTTTGTGCTATCGACAAATTATGAACGGACTATAGATGTAGGCGCTGTTGCCAATATGTGAATTAGAAACAAATCCCTTTAAAAATTAAAACCCAACATTTGAAACATCAATTTGAATACTTTTCGAATTGAATTTGAAAAACTCATGAATTAAACTTAACTTTATTTTGTTCAAACTTGCATTTGCTGTAATAACCCAAATTGAGGAACATTCCCCATTGTACTTGTTTTTTACTTTTGGTATTTTTAACGAAACATGCATATCTATACTTATCTAAGCAGGTAGTTTTTTTAGAAGCTCCGTACATAGAAAGAAGAAAACGAATGCCGTTAGTGATAATTTCTTGTCGAGTTGAATTACTATTTTTGAAAACTTCAGCACATTGAACTAAATTTTGTTTTTCAAACAATTTGAAAACTGTTAGGTGTGATTGATGACTTGTTTACTTTATGGTAATTCATGATCACTTAAATAAAATGAATAAAAACACTTTCGTGTAAATACCACTGGAAAATTTTTATTTTTACGACCTGTTTCGGGTTTGATCCCATTATCAAGTGTAAAACTGATACTTGATAATGGGATCACATCCGAAACCGGTGTGCAGGCCCTGAGACTGGTCGAAAACTCCATCTCAGAGCTGAACAACAGGAAGACAGTCCATCTCGTCCTCCTGGATATTTCGAAAGCCTTAGACCGAGTCTGGCCTGCTACACAAAATGCTCGATTTCGATCTGCCTCGGGGTCTGGTCCGGTGGATTAGGTCCTTTCTGAAAGGCAGAACATTTCAGGTCCGAGTTGAAGGAATCTTGTCTCCCGTCAGGGAAGTCGAAGCTGGAGTGCCTCAGGGAGCTGTGCTGTCTCCACTACTGTACAGCCTTTACGTGAGCGACCTTCCGAGGTTCGATCACGTGAAGGTTTCCCTTTACGCCGATGATACGGCTCTCCTCGCTTCTTCCATAGGTCGGTCGTTGGGGGTCGTCTACATGCAACGCGCATTGGACGACCTCGAACGCTGGTACCTTGACTGGAAGATTCGAGTGAATCCAGAAAAAACGCAGGCGATAGACTTGGGGAGACGTAAAGTTTCTCCAGATACAAGGGTCACGATTTCAGGCAGGGAGATCGAATAGCAAACGCGAGTCAAGTACCTAGGTCTTTGGGTAGACCGCCGACTCACCTGGGCAAATCACATTGATTATATCAAGAGCAAAGTGCAGATGAGGATAGCTAAACTCGATCCTCTGGTCAATAGAAATTCAAAACTCAATCTTAAAAATAAGATTTTACTATACAACACGATGTTCAAGCCTGTCATCATGTATGCTTCAGGTGCTTGGGGACAAACCGCTCCGTCAAACCTCTGGAAAAATTTCCTTCCTGACGAAAATGAAGATGACTACTAATCGAAACTGGTCGTATAAATAAAAATTTTCAGTGGTATTTAGACAAAAGTGTTTTTAATCATTTCATTTAATTGAAAACTGTTGTTTTACCCCTCCTGCAATAGTTGTATTTGTCAAATTGAATTACTCTGTTGCTGTTTCAATTATCAATACATCAGCATCATTATTAGCTTGTTTGACCAATATATTTTCAGCAGTAAATTTTTCTTTCAACATTGAAAAGCGCGTTTAAAAAAACCTGCTAAGTACACTACCTCATAGGTGGCGTGGAAACGTGTGCATATCATGACGATTATAAATTTTTGAATCGTTATATCTTAAAAACGGTGGCTCGTAGGAAAAAACTATTGATACATTTTTTGTAGATAATTTTATGATCTACAATTTTTGTCCGAAGTATTTTTATGATAAAACTACCGTTTTGCTGAAAATCGCGAAAAACTCATTTTTTTTGACCTTTGACCTTGAATAACCTTTTTTCCATACAAGGAAAGATGGGGAACTTTCAAGTTTTATTTTTAATCATATTTTAAACAATCTCACTGATTCTCAGCTTGAGAATTTAGGTAGCTTTACTTTTATTTTTTGGTCTAATTTGACCGGACTATAGGAACAATGAAATAGTTGACATACTTCAATTTTGGAATTGCACAACATTTGGACTTCGTAATCACACTATCGAACATTTTTTGCTATATGTTTGAATTGAATATGTGGGTAACTAGTAACTACCACAGATAGCACACAATATAAACAGAATTTTTTGGGAAATGTTCCATCAAAGGATACACCAGATGATTATCTGGAGAAACGTACGTGGACTGTTAAATAAATAGGGTGAACGTTTAAATTTTGTGGACTATGTACATTCCATTAGCGATTTCTTTTATTTTTTTCATGTTTGTTGCTGAGAGGCATAAACGTTACAAGTTTTGCCTGTTCGGTGATTTATTGCTATCGAAAAAAGCGGATAAAACAATTTGCAACAATTTTTTTGTAAAAAACAAGACCGTAATCATGCCTCAGCCATCATACACACCAGATTTAGCCCCTTGTTACTTTTTGAGGAGATAAAAACCGAATCGCAATAGAAATTGATGAATAAATAAATATGTTTTCAGAAAAATAAAATTAATCTGCTTTTTTTAACAGAGCGTTTAATGAGTAGTTTATTCCCCCTCAAAATTTTCATACAATTGAGTATGAATTTTGTCCTGACAGATATCTAGTCATGATTGTCTCAAAATTATTGATATTGTGATTTCTCTCATGATTTTTCCATGTTTGATGATTTGATGATTTCTCCATGTTTCACATGTACAAGAATATCCATATCCGAGATAATAATAATAATATGTTTTCGATCTATTCTACAATTGATCTATCTATCTATTGATATATTCGACAGAAAAAAAACTTCACGTCATAATATTTCAGGCCGTCTGAGGGGGTGGAAATTCAAAAAAATCATATCTTCGATATTTGAATTTGTACACCAACAAGATTAAGATACTCCTGATGATCGATTTAACAAATAAAAATCACCGTGTTTTTTTATAATAGTATATTAGCTATATACCTAGGGTGAGAAGTGAGCTATTATTTACCGAGCATAATAGGTAAATAATAGCTTTCTCAGCCGAGGTATATATAGAATTTTTTTCACTACTAACATTGATATATTAACAATTTCAATTTTGGCATTAGTAATTTTCTAACAATTTGTTGAATATATCGGAATATCAAGTAGAGTGGAGCGTGTTTCTAATCAGACTGGCTTTATTTATGTGAAAATTTGGCATGTGTCAAATTTTGATATGAATCTAGGAAATATCTCATTGAATTTTTGATATATTTCAATGTTCCACTTCTCTCATCGCTTCTGTATGTTCAGAACTTAGAATTTCTCAATTCTGCATTATAGTGAGAAAAAATTTCCTTGGTTATATGATAACCCAAGGCAGCTATGAATTGTTGCATGTCAAATTGAAACGGTACAGTTTCCATGTTGAATACGCGTTGTCGATGATAAGCGCGCAACATCTACTTAGGCCATGAAAACGTTTGTCGGCGTTTCCATGACAACCAAACACTGTACAATGATTATTATTGCTGTCAGTTTGCCAAATGCGGTTTTAATTCAAATTTAGATGTCATTTCGAAGAAGTTAAAAGATCTATATAAGTAAATCGTCATCAGTGTGAAAGCAGCCACGAGTTCTAGCCATGGATTTGTCGATGCGAAGCGGGAGATCCGATAATCAGCGGCTCCCAAAATACGGAACAAATTAATGGCCAGCCATGAATTTACTGAACAACCTGAAATGTATGCGATTGAAAACAAGTATAACAATAAATCCTCCATATCAAAAATTGTCGAGAATATCAAGTCATTAGAAATTGTTGGAATATATACATATGAGTTTAAAGAAAATCCATGACTCATCAAATCCATAACTTATTAAAATATTTCGTGGATGGAGATTTTTTTGGAAATGCATCCAATCCAGCATACAGAATAAGACCCTTATGCCAAAATATTTTGTCGGGCAGAAAATCAACCCCCACCCCGAATTGAATAATTTTCATAGAAAGATCCATAACTCTTTCAAATATTGTTTGGATTGCGATTTTTTTCTGTGAATTTAGCATACTTGGGAAGACCCATATGCCAAAATATTTTGTCGGACAGGAAATCAACCCCCACTTCGAATTAAATAATTTTCAAAGAAAAATCCATAACTCTTTCAAATATTGTTTGAATTGGGATTTTTTTCTTTGAATGTATTCATTTTAGCGTACTTAAAAAAAAACCTATGTCAAAATATTTTGTCGGGCAGAAAATCGACCCCCACTCCGAATAAAATAATTTTCAAAGAAAAATCCATAATTCTTTCAAATATTATTTTGATTGGGATTTTTTTCTTTGAATGTATCCATTTCAGCGCACTCGAAAAGACTCCTATGTCAAAATATTTTGTCGGGCAGAAAATCGACCCCCACTCCGAATAAAATAATTTTCAAAGAAAAATCCATAAATCTTTCAAATATTGTTTGAATTGGGATTTTTTTCTTTGAATGTATTCATTTTAGCGTACTTAAAAAGAACCCTATGTCAAAATATTTTGTCGGGCAGAAAATCGACCCCCACTCCGAATAAAATAATTTTCAAAGAAAAATCCATAAATCTTTCAAATATTGTTTGAATTGGGATTTTTTTCTTTGAATGTATTCATTTTAGCGTACTTAAAAAGAACCCTATGTCAAAATATTTTGTCGGGCAGAAAATCGACCCCCACTCCGAATAAAATAATTTTCAACAGAAAATCCATAATTCTTTCAAATATTGTTAAAATCGGGATTTTTTTCTTTGAATGTATTCATTTTAGCGTACTTGAAAAGAACCCTATGTCAAAATATTTTGTCGGGCAGAAAATCGACCCCCACTCCGAATAAAATAATTTTCAAAGAAAAATCCATAACTCTTTCAAATATTGTTTGAATTGGGATTTTTTTCTTTGAATGTATTCATTTTAGCGTACTTGAAAGGAACCCTATGTCAAAATATTTTGTCGGGCAGAAAATCAACCCCCACCCCGAATAAAATAATTTTCAAAGAAAAATCCATAACTCTTTCAAATATTGTTTGAATTGGGATTTTTTTCTTTGAATGTATTCATTTTAGCGTACTTGAAAGGAACCCTATGTCAAAATATTTTGTCGGGCAGAAAATCGACCCCCACTCCGTATAAAATAATTTTCAAAGAAAAATCCATAACTCTTTCAAATATTGTTTGAATTGGGATTTTTTTCTTTGAATGTATTCATTTTAGCGTACTTGAAAGGAACCCTATGTCAAAATATTTTGTCGGGCAGAAAATCGACCCCCACTCCGTATAAAATAATTTTCAAAGAAAAATCCATAACTCTTTCAAATATTGTTTGAATTGGGATTTTTTTCTTTGAATGTATTCATTTTAGCGTACTTGAAAGGAACCCTATGTCAAAATATTTTGTCGGGCAGAAAATCGACCCCCACTCCGTATAAAATAATTTTCAAAGAAAAATCCATAACTCTTTCAAATATTGTTTGAATTGGGATTTTTTTCTTTGAATGTATTCAATTTAGCGTACTTAAAAGGAACCCTATGTCAAAATATTTTGTCGGGCAGAAAATCGACCCCCACTCCGTATAAAATAATTTTCAAAGAAAAATCCATAACTCTTTCAAATATTGTTTGAATTGGGATTTTTTTCTTTGAATGTATTCATTTTAGCGTACTTGAAAGGAACCCTATGTCAAAATATTTTGTCGGGCAGAAAATCGACCCCCACTCCGTATAAAATAATTTTCAAAGAAAAATCCATAACTCTTTCAAATATTGTTTGAATTGGGATTTTTTTCTTTGAATGTATTCATTTTAGCGTACTTGAAAGGAACCCTATGTCAAAATATTTTGTCGGGCAGAAAATCAACCCCCACCCCGAATAAAATAATTTTCAAAAAAAAATCCATAACTCTTTCAAATATTGTTTGAATTGGGATTTTTTTCTTTGAATGTATTCAATTTAGCGTACTTAAAAGGAACCCTATGTCAAAATATTTTGTCGGGCAGAAAATCGACCCCCACTCCGTATAAAATAATTTTCAAAGAAAAATCCATAACTCTTTCAAATATTGTTTGAATTGGGATTTTTTTCTTTGAATGTATTCATTTTAGCGTACTTGAAAGGAACCCTATGTCAAAATATTTTGTCGGGCAGAAAATCGACCCCCACTCCGTATAAAATAATTTTCAAAGAAAAATCCATAACTCTTTCAAATATTGTTTGAATTGGGATTTTTTTCTTTGAGTGTATTCATTTTAGCGTACTTGAAAGGAACCCTATGTCAAAATATTTTGTCGGGCAGAAAATCGACCCCCACTCCGTATAAAATAATTTTCAAAGAAAAATCCATAACTCTTTCAAATATTGTTTGAATTGGGATTTTTTTCTTTGAATGTATTCATTTTAGCGTACTTAAAAGGAACCCTATGTCAAAATATTTTGTCGGGCAGAAAATCGACCCCCACTCCGAATAAAATAATTTTCAAAGAAAAATCCATAACTCTTTCAAATATTGTTTGAATTGGGATTTTTTTCTTTGAATGTATTCATTTTAGCGTACTTAAAAAGAACCCTATGTCAAAATATTTTGTCGGGCAGAAAATCGACCCCCACTCCGAATAAAATAATTTTCAAAAAAAAATCCATAAATCTTTCAAATATTGTTTGAATTGGGATTTTTTTATTTGAATGTATCCATTTCAGCGCACTCGAAAAGACCCCTATGTCAAAATATTTTGTCGGGCAGAAAATCAACCCCCACCCCGAATTAAATAATTTTCAAAGAAAAATCCATAACTCTTTCAAATATTGTTTGAATTGGGATTTTTTTTTTGAATGTATTCATTTTAGCGTACTTGAAAAGAACCCTATGTCAAAATATTTTGTCGGGCAGAAAATCAACCCCCACCCCGAATAAAATAATTTTCAAAAAAAAATCCATAACTCTTTCAAATATTGTTTGAATTGGGATTTTTTTCTTTGAATGTATTCAATTTAGCGTACTTAAAAGGAACCCTATGTCAAAATATTTTGTCGGGCAGAAAATCGACCCCCACTCCGTATAAAATAATTTTCAAAGAAAAATCCATAACTCTTTCAAATATTGTTTGAATTGGGATTTTTTTCTTTGAATGTATTCATTTTAGCGTACTTAAAAGGAACCCTATGTCAAAATATTTTGTCGGGCAAAAAATCAAGCCCCACCTCGAATTAAATAATTTTCAAAGAAAAATCCATACCTCTTTCGATTCTTTTTCGGAAGGGAATTTTTTCCTTGAAGTGTATTCATTTCAGCGTCCAATAACCATTTCGTATTTGATAAACATTGAATTACGCTGTTCATGAAACAGGTGTTACCAATATTTTTTAAATCATTTAACCCAAAGGTTTTGACTGAAGAATTTACCACTGAACAATCCGAAATATCTTTGAAACCCATTTGAGAATTTTGCTGAGAGATATTATTCTTTCCATTTGCTTCTATTTTAATTTCATAAAATGGTTTCTTATTACCTCTCTTTTCTTTATGAAATTGGTTTTCAGGAAAGTAAATTTCATCAAGTTTTTTGGAATCAGGGAGAGTACCAAAAAACGAAGCTGCATTTCCTCTTTGGATGGCTATACAAATTTTCTGAATGAGAAAAGATGTGGCTCTTGATTCGAGGGTTTCATCGGTTACCTTTTTTCCAATTTCATTGATGAAAGATAAGGCTTCAGAGCCAAAAACACCAAACGTTTCAAAAGCTATTGGGTGAAAGATATAATTATTTCCCAAATTCTGATATTTCCGTAGTTTGGAACTTTCTCCTAAAGAAGCAGCAGCACCGGCTTTCGCAGAAGTAGCAGGAAGATGGCAAGTTGCTAATGTATCTACACAAGTCCCAAACAACAGATTTACCATTTTTCCATGGAACAAGTGTCATACCATCCGGCCGTTTTCCGTCGTCTCGACTTGTGCCTATGGGTTCTAAAATCGCAGGAATTTTTGCTGAAGTTAAAGCCCTTTTGATTAGATCATTAATTGCATAATGGCGAGATAAACGACTAGCGCTAAAACGACAGCTCAACCCATGAGTACCTGATTCATCCACAAATGCACCACATTTACAAATGTGTTGAACACACAGTGGTGTACCAAGTCGAAATCCGATGGCAAGTCTGAAAGAGTCGTCATCCAATAGAGTCCCAAGTGATGCTACAGGAACAGCATTTAACCAAGCACCAGATTCTTGCATAGTTACTGCGAAAAGACGAGCCTTATTTTTTGAAGTGTCAGAAGCTGTCTTCAGTAAAATACTAGTTGCTTGATCTAGTAATGGTTTATCCCATGCCCTCTGGTTTTTCATGTATTCAATTTTCATTGTTTGGCCAGTTCTAGATTCCCAACGAGATTTTCCCCGATCAAAAACACAATCAGATATTGGCTTTGGGTATTGTAAAATAATTTCTATCAGATCGGAAACACTGCAAAATGAGGACAAAAATGATGGCAGAGCGAGTGAAGTGGCTGAACGAATTCCTAATCCTCCTCTAGAAACTGGAAGTGATGCCTGTAACCAAGTTTCGTCTTCGATACGGTTATTAGTAATGAGTTCCAGCATCCTTCTTAATTCGTCATCGATATTTTGTAATCCCTGTTCGTCATGCCAAGTAGGGCTGCACCTCAAAATATACGATAATTTTGGAATGGCTACTGAATTTTTCAATAAATGGAATGCGACATGTGTTGGTAAAATAGATAAACGTCCTGACATGACACGAAGTGATTGTAATTTTTCTTGCAAACAAAATGTTAAGGCATCATCAGATAATGGGGCACCAAGAAGAAACCAATTGGGTTTTTCAATCACTTGTATACCAGGAGCTATTAGGTTAAATTGATCGATGATGTTAGGGTCCTGTTTATCCAGAAAAATGAGTTCGCATTTCTCGAAATTTAGTTCAAGTCCCAGGTCTTTCGAATGACTTATTGTGTAACGAAAATTTTCTAATACCACATTTGCTTTGTCACCAATTGAACCATCATCCAGATACCAGCCGTTGAATTCAGTGGATATTTTAGTTATAATATGATGAATAGAAAGACAGAACAATAGTGGTCCAAGTGGATCTCCCTGCTGTACTCCTTGTTCGGACATTATAATTTCGTTACCAAATATTAAGAAAGACTGTAACATTGTTCAATAAAAGGATATATGTCTGGTATGACGTTAGCCGCCGAATGTAACATGAAATTCCTGTCTATAGTATTGAATGCATTCTTAAAATCAAGTTTCAGAAAAACTTTTTCAACTGGGTTAGGGTTTTGATTAATATAACATCGGGCAGCATGGGCTACTGCCTCGCAACCACCATTTGTTTCGAATCCAAATTGTTGGGGACGAAATAGATTTCCAAGACTTTCTCGTAAATTGAAACAAGCAAGTTTCGCTACTAAACGTCGATAAAAATTTCCAACAGCTATAGGACGTAGACCGCCAGTCTTTTTCTTTAACGCACATAAAGAAGCACCATATAAAATAGGACGTATGTCTTGATTGACATTTCCAGAAAGAAGCATATTAGAAAGGTTCGTTGAAGAATTCAAAAGATGTTCGCCACAACTACCGGAACTATAGCTTAGCATATCTTGAATATGGGACGGTCGCAATGAATCAAGACCTCCACAAAAACTGGTGCGAAAAGATCTCACTGCTCTGAGAACATCTACAAGCGTAGACTTCCAGAGGACTATGAGAAGTTGTGTATTGTCCAGAATTGTATAATCTTTTAGAAGCAGGAAGTTTACTTCGTAATTCTTCCAATGTTGCAGCATCAAATTCAGCAGGACTATCAGTAGAACAGAGAAATCTAACAGCTGCTGTTATATCACCGTCAGAAACTTTCGAGAGTACTTGTTTTTTGAGGATGTCATTATAATTTGTATGTTTATTCGAAATTTTGGCATAACAATTAGTCGATCTCGTAATGTTATTATTGAAACTATTCAAATTTTTCTTCACTATTGTTGTGATTGAAATGTTTCGATTATCTTTAGTTTTCTGAATACTAAAACTTTTATAAGCAAACATGAGCAAATTTTTCCAAGCAGTGAAGGAATTCCTGGATACACATTCGTTAATTAATTTTGTGAGGGTAATTGCAGAAAGTAACCTTGCAGCCTTCAGAATACGTTTAATAATATGTATATTTCTTCTCAAATTAGATAAATGGATATGAAATGGAACTTCTTTGTTTCCAGGATCAAATTCTTCTTCGAAATCATTATCGGGATTGGAATTTTTATAGGAACTTGTAGTATCGATTGATTTAGAATGCACTTTTCGCATGTGGATTTTCAATCCTCGTATTTTGAAAATTTTTCCACATATTAAACATTCTGCTCTACCAGCTAATTGTTTTTCTTCTTCTGTCATCAAATATAGATCAAATTGGTTTGATTTATCGTGATCGGAGTCTTTTAATTCCTATGTGACTTTCTTGTATCGTCCAAAACTTGAATGTTTTGTTATGTATTTTTATCAGAAAATTATTTTATTCGGGGGTTGATTTTCTGCCCGACAAAATATTTTGACATAAGGGTCTTTTTAAGTACGCTAAAATGAATACATTCATAGAAAAAATTTCCAATTCAAACAGTATTTCAAAGAGTTATGGATTTTTTTCAGAAAATTATTTTATTCGGGGTGGGGGTTGATTTTCTGCCCGACAAAATATTTTGACATAGGGTTCTTTTCAAGTACGCTAAAATGAATACATTCAAAGAAAAAAATCCCAATTCAAACAATATTTGAAAGAGTAATGGATTTTTCTTTGAAAATTATTTTATTCGGGGTGGGGGTTGATTTTCTGCCCGGCAAAATATTTTGACATAGGGTTCTTTTCAAGTACGCTAAAATGAATACATTCAAAGAAAAAAATCCTAATTCAAACAATATTTGAAAGAGTTATGGATTTTTCTTTGAAAATTATTTAATTCGGGGTGGGGGTTGATTTTCTGCCCGACAAAATATTTTGACATAGGGGCCTTTTCGAGTGCGCTGAAATGGATACATTCAAAGAAAAAAATCCCAATTCAAACAATATTTGAAAGAGTTATGGATTTTTCTTTGAAAATTATTTAATTCGGGGTGGGGGTTGATTTTCTGCCCGACAAAATATTTTGACATAGGGGTCTTTTCGAGTGCGCTGAAATGGATACATTCAAATAAAAAAATCCCAATTCAAACAATATTTGAAAGAGTTATGGATTTTTCTTTGAAAATTATTTTATTCGGGGTGGGGGTTGATTTTCTGCCCGACAAAATATTTCGACATAGGGTTCCTTTTAAGTACGCTAAAATGAATACATTCAAAGAAAAAAATCCCAATTCAAACAATATTTGAAAGAGTTATGGATTTTTCTTTGAAAATCAATTAATTCGGGGTGGGGGTTGATTTTCTGCCCGACAAAATATTTTGGCATAGGGTTCTTCTCAAGTACGCTAAAATGAATACATTCAAAGAAAAAAATCCCAATTCAAACAATATTTGAAAGAGTTATGGATTTTTCTTTGAAAATTATTTAATTCGGGGTGGGGGTTGATTTTCTGCCCGACAAAATATTTTGACATAGGGGTCTTTTTGAGTGCGCTGAAATGGATACAATCAAATAAAAAAATCCCAATTCAAACAATATTTGAAAGAGTTATGGATTTTTCTTTGAAAATCATTTAATTCGGGGTGGGGGTTGATTTTCTGCCCGACAAAATATTTTGGCATACGGGTCTTCTCAAGTACGCTAAAATCAATACATTCACACAAACAAATCGCAATCCAAACAATATTTGAAAGAGTTATGGATCTTTCTTTGAAAATTATTTATTTCGGGGTGGGGGTTGATTTTCTGCCCGACAAAATATTCTGGCATAAGGGTCTTATTCTGTATGCTGAATGCTGAATGCATTTCCAAAAAAATCTCCATCCACGAAATATTTTAATAAGTTATGGATTTGATGAATCATGGATTTTCTTTAAACTTATATGTATATATTCCAACAATTTCTAATGACTTGATATTCTCGACAATTTTTGATATGCAGGATTTATTGTTATAGTTGTTTTTAATCACATACATTTCAGGTTGTTCAGTAAATTCATGGCTGGCCATTAATTTGTTCCGTATTTTGGGAGCCGCTGATTATCGGATCTCCCGCTTCGCATCGACAAATCCATGGCTAGAACTCGTGGCTGCTTTCACACTGATTAAATCGTCAATATAATTAATTGAAAAATGGGTGAAAATTCAAGTGACGATGATTTAGAGATGATGTGTACCCCGCTTAAAGTTAGAGTGGACAGTACAAGTAGTGATTTATTGCCAGAAGAATCAAAGAGACTGTACATGAATGCATATAACCAACTGAAAACATGGTGTGAAGAAAGTAAGGTTGCTAAAGTAAAAGAAAATGTTTTATTAGCGTATTTCAAAGAGAAATCTGAAGGCAAAAAGATATCGACATTGTGGGCAAATTATTCCATGCTAAAATCGACACTTGCAATAAAAGAAAATATTGAAATTTCAAAGTTTTTCAAGCTTGCAGCATTTTTAAACCTATAAAACAGTAATTTCCTTGCAAAGGAAGAAATTGACAAATTTATAGTTGAAGCTCCTGATGACGAATATTTTTAAAAAACGGTATACTTTTTTATTATTAGATTGTGTTAAATGTTTCAATGGATGATGTTTAGGCTGTTATGAAAATTGGTATTGCCGGTACCTGCAGAACAGATGAATTATGCAATATGCTCCTAGACGATTTAGATGTTTGCAATGATATTATCATAATTAATATCTTTAATTCAAAGAACAGAACATCAAGGAAGTTTGTTGTTGTTGAGCTACAATGGGCTAATGTTATTAAAAATACTTAGCTAATAGGCCAACTGACATTACAAAACTATTTATTTTATACTGTAAAGGTAAACATATTAAACAAAATATTGGGCACAATACTATTAGTAAAGTACCATATGTCGTGGCTAATTATCTCAAATTAGAAAATCCTGAGTGTTATTCTGGTCATTCTCTAAGACGTAGCACGGCAACACTTCTCGCAGAAAACGGAGGAGACTCACTAAGCCTGAACGGCACGGTGGGTGGAAGTCTGCTGCAGTGGCTGAAGGATATATTGAGGAATCAATAGCTGATAAGAAGAGAATCGCCAAATTAGTGCAAAAATGTAATTTACCCAATGAAGCTTCAAATATAACCTCTTCTGCAAGTCAAGATGCTGTCTTAGAAAACGTCCATGTTGAAGATAATTTAGTGAAAAAAGGTAATGAATGCGTTCAAAATACGAGGATTGTTTGTAACACAGAAGTGAATTTACCTGGTTCAAATGTTAGTTCCATTAATACAGGAAATGCTGGAATACACATGATTTGTCACAATTGTACAATTAATTATAATTTCAAATAATTTTTAAGCGTATTTCTAATGTTCAATTTCCTACTTCTAGTTGATAATTAAGTTAACAAAAGTTTATGTGAATACCTTTAAAATTATAGAATTGTTCTCATTATTCACCTAGGTGTTTTTTATTATCATTATTTACAAAGGTGTTTTTTTATTATTATTATTTACCAAGAGTGAGAAATATTAATTCTCGTTAGGAGAACGGAGTAAATAATAGCAATTTCTCAGGTTAGTAGTGAAAAAAAAATTGTATCTTATACTGTACACCTGAATTATGTCGACGAGCACTTTTAAAAACAAAACAGTAAAATTTAAAATTAGGAATTAAAAACGACAAATATCTATATGGTTAAAGAACTTATATCATAGTGCAGGAATTCTTCAGTGAATAGTAAATCTCACCAGCTGCTGGCCACCATACAGTTTCACCAAACGTTTCTTGTTGTTATAGAGCAGGGGTCTCCCAAACTACGGCCCGCGGGCCAAATCCGGCCCGCCAGTGTCATCAATCCGGCCCGCAACAGCCAATGATTTACTGTCATCAATGTGGCCCGCGACAGCCAATGATTACCTAATTGTTGTTACTATTGCAGTGATAAGTTGAAGAAGAAAACACAGAATGATAATTACTCGGTTTTATTTACTTGCAAGGTAAAACTTATCGACAGAAATGATGACAAAGAAAACTTGAGTATCTAAGTTTAAGCATATCAATAACTAACAAATAATTGAAATGAATCACAGTAAAACAAAAACACTAATGAGATTTATGTAATTGTGATTTTCCACCGACAATACTTTGTAGTTGTAGATCAATTTTACTTGTATCAATTATCAAAAGAGATTTAAGATGCCCATCGGTTAATTGAGATCCGTAAACATTCTCTGTGTACTTCATCTTGGAAAACGTTTTCTCACACAAGTAAGTAGTACCAAAAACAGAAAACAACCCACGAGCAAATTCATGCAGATTATCAAATTGTTCCAGTGGAAGACTCTCATAAAATTCCAACAAAGATGAATTTTGATATTTGTTCTTAAGCATATCACTGCACCGTAAATCAATAATTTCCATTTGGACTTCCGGAGCCAGGGTTTCAATGTCAGAATCAAAAGGATTTTGAAAAAGCTTGATTTCATTCGCAATGACATCAAAATCTGAAAAACGAGTATCAAAATATATCTTCAAAGCACTCGAAAGTTTCGATTGCAAAATTGACGGGACATTCAGTCTCTGTAGTGTGGCTGAATATTTCACGTGTTTCAAAATGTGTGAAACATTTTTTAGGTAATTGCGATTGAAATAGTATTATTTTCTGGCTGAAGGATGATATTGATATATGAATCATATTGTGTATAAATATTGTATTGGTGTATAAATCAGGGAGAAGCTGATTTTCTCCTTGCAATCTCAAATTCAGTTCGTTCATATGATTTGTCAAATCGACATAGAAGGCTAACTTCCACATCCATTCACTATTTTCCAAATCGGCAAAAGGGCGCTGCTTCTCATTTAAAAAAATTTCGATCTCTGCTCGAAGTTCAAAAAAGCCCTTAAAGACTTTTCCGCAACTAAGCCAGCGTACGGCAGTATGATATGGTAAATAATTTTCTTCAATCTGTTGAATAAACTCGCGGAATTGTCGGTGATTCAGCCCAGTGGATCTGATGAAGTTAACAACTGATATGACTGGTTTTAGAACTTCAGACATATCCAAACATTTTCCGCACAAGGACTGTTGATGAATTATACAATGTAAGACTAATGGTTTTGAACCACCATCATTTTCTACAGCCTTTGACACAAGTGCAACCACTCCTTTATTTTTACCATACATATTTTTGCCTCCATCAGTTGTTATAAATTTTAAATTTCTCCATCGAATTTTTTTTTATTAATGGCATTTTCAACTCCCTTAAAAATATCTGCCCCAGTTGTCGTGCCGTGAATACTATCAATATCAAGAAGTTCTTCATACACGTCATAGCTTTTATCTACTTCGCGAAAAAAAATCAACACCTGAGCAGTATCTGACACATCCGTTGACTCATCCAATGCTAGAGAAAACCACTCATGATGTCCATTTTTGTCAGACAGTTGAGATGATATATTTTCTGCGATGTCTTGCACCCTCCGAGCCCACGGTGTTTGCTGACAAACTAACACTTTTAAAATAAATTCACCTTTTCGGGGCATATTTCTTCGGCTACTGCAATCAAGCATTCTTTTATCATTTCTCCATCGGTGAATGGTTTGCCACGTTTTCCGATTTCAAGAGCCACACGAAAGCTGGCGCGAGTTGCAGACTCTTGTTCAGTATTCGCTTTGGTAAACAAAGATTGCTGCGATTTGAGTCCGCGTTTCAAGGCTTCAAATTTTTCCTTCCGCAAACTTCCTGTATACTTGGAGTAACTTTGAAGATGTTTCGATTCATAGTGTCGTTTAATGTTATAGTCTTTGAGAACAGCTATGGTTTCATCACAAATTAAACATAGCGCCTTATTACTGGACTCAATCACAAAATACTGAAAGTTCCATTTTTCTTGGAACGTTCTGCATTCACTGTCGATTTTTCGCTTCTTTTCCATACTAACAAATCACACATAAAAACAATAAGTCCAAATCAAAATACTTCTATTGACGGGTGTTACTTTATTTCACAATAGACAGTTTCGCTTCCTTCGCCTTTTCTACGCAGACTAACTCGCAGTTGCGCCGCTAGCCTTTTATATGCAATTATTACTGCCATCTCGAGGTGATCGGAATACTCTAGCTAGAACCAGAACTTTCTCGAACCAACGCGGTAATTCCAAATATTTAATTACGCCTAATGCCACCTAGCGGGTAGCTAAAAAAGATAGTACATAGTACCACTACTGGCCACTAGATGTCGTTAAGTGTCACAATACGCAATAATAATTGAAATGCAAAAAAGCGTAAGTTTGCTTAGGTCACGCACTTTGCGACTATCCTAGTCTAGAAATATAGTTAAGGGCTGAAATTGGCCCTTGGAAGCAGACGAAAAGTAAAAAAAGATCAAAGTAAAGAGTTGAGAGAGCTGTATAAAAAAGTGATGAAAGGAAATGTGAGTGGGGAGACATACAAAAAGAAAGAGGGAATATACAAAAAAACTGCGGAAGTCAAAATCTGAATATCATGGCAACAAAATAGAAATATCTAAAAACTGACAAAGAACCACATGGAACATAATAAATGATTATACAGGGAGAAATAAAAACATAAAAAAGAAGGATAATATTCTTGAAAGAAATGGTGTCTTGTTAACCGATAATTCGCAAGTTGTAAATGAGTTTGCTAACAACTTTGCGAAGGTAGTCTCTGAAAATCGGTCAAGCTACATAGGTCAGAATATGTCACTACCGTATACCGTCACTGATTTCAATGAAAACTCTATTTTTTCGAGGAAGTGTTGGAACCTGAAATACTAACGACGATGAATAATTTAAAAAATAAATAATCGAGTGGATTTGATGATATAACAGTCAAAGCTCTGAAATATGTCATCCCAAGAATATCGGGCATTCTAATGAAGCTCATAAATGAATCAATATTTGAGGGAGTTTTTCCTGAAGTCTGGAAAATCATTACATAAAAAAGGTTCCCAAGTAGATATTAACAACTAGCGGCAAATTTCATTATTAAGTATGCCATCAAAACTACTAGAAAAGCTAGATCAGTTGAAACAGCTATTGCTAGTAAATTTGAGTTCATTTACAATAACATTGATAAGGGAAAGTATGTAGTCTCAATCTTATTTGATGTAGCGAAAGCATTTGATTCAGTAAGAATTGAAATTATGATCAGTAAATTGTACAACATTGGTATCAGAGAAATCTTACTTGAATGGTTGTCAGTCTGAATAACACAGCATCACATGTTCAATATATTAGGCTTGGTGTACCACAAGGTTCAAGATTAGGACCGCTGCTGTTTTCAATCTATATAAATGATCTCCCGAAATATATCAAACATGGTTACACCGTAATGTTTGCAGATGACACTGCCATATCAGTGTCTGGTAACACAATAGATGAGTTAGAATTCAATATAAACTCAGTCATGGACGCTATGGTTTCTTGATGTGACAGAAACCAACTGAAACTGAATGCAAATAAAATAATTCACTTGGGTTTCTCCTTGAGAAAGACATTGAATCTTAAAAACGTCCAACTATGTGATACAGGCAAACTCCTAGGTATGTACTTAGATAAAACCTTGTCTTGGGAGCCAAACATTGATCATACGTGTAAAAAATTGAACCAGGCAATATTTGCAATACGCCAGCTCAAAGAGTTGCTTGACTTATATGGTGTCAAGATGGTCTATTATTCTTTGGCCTATTCCCACATGGCTCAAAATATACCAATTAGGGGTACTTCTACTGGCGCAAGACGTGTATTTATTCTACAAAAAAGAATCATGAGAATTATATTTGACATTACACCGAGATCTAGCTGTAGAGCTTTATTTTCAAAATATAAAATATTAACTTTACCCTGTATCTATATTTATAAAGCTCTGCTTCATTTGAAATACAACATGGTTCATTTCAATCACGAGTCAGTCACTCATAATTATGCAACACGAACTAAACACTTGACCATCCCAAAACACGACTTCAACATTTAAGGAATCTCTTAGGTATAACGGCATCATACTTTATAATTCATTGCCACAGGATATCAAGGACCTACACATAGTAAGTTTCAAGAACCATATCAAAGAATTATTGACGAACGGGGGTTATTTTAGCTTAGATGAGTTCCTGCAAAGAGATGTCTTGATATAACTTGTTCTCACTGCTTCTCCTTTTTTTTTTATGGTGAACCGTTTAATTGTATATACTAATATTATGTTGTTTTATAATATTTTGTCTATGATTTTAAAATTTGCATCAGTATGTCACTTGTAGTGTTTTGTATAGTGCCTGTTTTATTTGATAGGTATCTGTTTATTTATTTATATTTATATAGTTAGTTATTGTTATTTTTATTATTGACATGTCTAATATCATAATGATCTGAAAGATGAATAAATACAACAACAACCTTCCCCGGTTTCAAGTACTACGATCGGGATTTCTCAATCACGACCGAATTCACACAGTTCCAAGATTGTTTTACAACGAAACAAATTAATTGATTTAACTTTCAACCGTAAACCAAATGAAAAAGGATGCAAGACAATATAATGCTGAGTGTTCAATTTTCTAAATTGCGCAACAACGCATTAAGCATTTCAATAATATATAATAATGAGGCCGCATTAATTATTATTTCTAGTTTTCTGTGTTTTTTTGTCGATACTTACCGGATGTATCAACGTACGAACTCCATCGATTACTTTATGTTGATAATTATTATTCCATGCGGAATTATCAATAACCAGAATAGTTGTTTTCATAATCGTAGAGAAAGACGCGTTTTTGTCGGCCTATACCTGGTGATGTAAAACTAAAGCATACTTGCACGAGAGCAAATGTGCATCATTTTCTATTTTGTCCCCTTCAAAGTAGTCCCCCTTCTATACAGTGCATTTCTTTATTGTCCCCCCCCTTTTAAACGGGTCAACTCAAAAAATTTTAATTTGGGATAATGAAATTAATGCATGAATACTTTATTTTGAAGTGAAATTGACAGATGAAACTTTCAAGATAGCGACTGGGCGGCATCTGGGGAAAAATTGAATAGAAAGGGGGTTCTTGTGACATATCTTTTTGAAGCTCTTGACATGGTTGCCTTGAACTTATTGACTTATTGACAATATTGAAGCCGGTTCAGTTTCGTACACCTTTTGCTTCAAATAGCCCCATAAAAAAAAAGGCCAAAGGTGTCAAATCTGGCGAGCGGGCTGGCCATTCTGTAGGACCTCGACGGCCAATTCAACGACCGGGAAAAGTAGTATCAAAATAGTTTCTTACTTGTCTGGAGTACCTAATATGGTGGTGCTCCATCTTGTTGGAATACAATATCCATATCGAATTCATTAGGATTCGCTTCGACGATTTCAGTGATGAGAAAGTCAACATTAGTTTCCAGCATATTCAAATGCAGTTCCCCTGTTGAATTTTGATCAATAGAGGTCCTACAATATGGTTTTCCAATATTCCTGCCCAAACGTTAATTTTTTCTGGATATTGGGTATGTGTTTCCCGGAAAACGTGAGGGTTGGTGTCACTCCAATAACGGCAATTTTGTCTGTGAACATTGAAGTCTAAAAAAATGTACATTCGTCACTAAAACAAATATTGTGGAGATAGGTAGGATGCCTTGCAATGGTTTCTGTCATGATTTCACAGAATTCTGTTCTTCGATCAGGGTCATCTTCAGTTAATTGGTGTACCCTTTTAATTTTGTATGGATGATATCTATACATCTTCAAAAGTCCACACACACTAGAAGGGAGACACCTCACAAACATTCGCGACGGAATAAGTAGACTGTTTAGGATTTACTACCATCTCACCAATTGGCCTCGGTGGTAGTGCGCCCGGCACACGTTTGGAAGGCCGTGGGTTCGATTCCCGCCTCGACCTGAATTTATCTGGTTGAAACTGGGATGATTCTGCAATCGTGTTGGAAATCACACTTTAAAAGGTAAGACCTCCTTAGTCCTTAGCTCGCACAAGTTTCTCAACTTCTGAGAGTTGTCGTTCGTAGGGGTGCGACAGCTGATTACCGGAAAAACAGATTTGCACTTGCTGTTCTTACGGAATTGACGGATGACGTGGGGACTTTTTGTTATGTACACTACCAGTAGTTGTGAATTTGGATACAAATTGCCTCAAATATTTTCTAAAGATAAGACGATTCGGAAAACGTTCATTGGAAATAATTTCGGTCTCGTGAAAGTTACGCGTCGTACCGTAAATAAAAATCGCTTCAATTGTTTCTTCCAATGGACGAGAATTGACCATTTTAGAGACTTTTCTTATTGGTCAGTTTGCTATGCTTCAAGACTGGCAGTAAACAAATCTAAGGAAATGAACTTTGGACGTTCAAGCCAGTCTCGAATATACCTACACAGTAGGTTAAATGTGGCGATTTCAATATAAACTACTTATCTAAATCTAAAAATAAAACTCTATTGAACGATTTGATGCAAAGTTTCAACCTAAATTGTAAAAACTTGGAGCCTACGAGAATATTTTCTTACGCAAATGGCTTAACTAGCACATCAAAAATCGATTATTTTCTAACAAACATATTTCAAACACGGTATAATGAAGGAATTAAGAACTTGAACTTAGCAGATCATTTGGGTTTGTCGTTTGAGTTATCAATCTCAAACAACCAGAGAGTTGAACCGCGGAAAAATATTACATATGTAAACACGTGTACTGAAAATCTTGCTCGACTCCAAGTTGCTCTTCAAAATGAAAATTATGAAAGTGTTTATGAGAGTTTCAACGATATCAATTCGGCCTATGACTCATTTGTAAATATAATATTATTTTATATTGACTCAACGTGTCCAACTGTGAGAAAATCAGAAATTTCCGAGTTATGGCGACGAAAACAATGGGTGACCGCCGATATCATTCACATGGGAAATAGTCTCAAAAATTTATTTTGGCTTGTTAGCAGTAGTGATGATATGAATATTCGGACATATTACAATTATTTGAAGGGTATATACAAGCGTAAATTACATGATGCAAAGTATTCATTCTACCAACTGAATCTTTATAACAAGAATCAGCGACAAAAGCAAAAAGAAATATGGAATTTAGTTAGAAACAAAACAGGCAGGTCAAAAAAAAAGTTGAACTGGGAGATTGAATTGAACGGTGAATATATAAATGACAAAAATAAAATTGTTAATGTATTTGGAAAATACTTCTCAACAGTAGCAAAATGTGAGATTGAAAAACATTTCGGTCTATCTTCGTTCACAGATTTTACAACCATGTCCGTGCATCATACACTTTTCTTTTCACCCGTTCAACCAAGTGACATTTGTGAAATTATTCTGTCACTCAAAAATACGAACTCGGTAGGTATTGACTGCATATCAACAAAACTTGTGAAAAATATGAGAATTTCTGTGAGTCAACCTCTTTCTTTTATAATAAACCGATCAATTGAAATTGGAGAATTTCCTGATAAGATGAAAATTGGTTTAGTTACTCCTCTACACAAAAATAATGAAATTTATATAATTGAAAACTACAGACCAATAACAGTACAAACAGCACTGTGTAAAGTTTTTGAGAAATGTGTTCATTCTAAAATGCTGTCATTTATAGAAAAATTTGATATTATTTCCAAACATCAGCATGGGTTTTGCCCAGGTAGGTCAACTGAAAGTGCTGCATATATTTTTTTCAAGTACGTTTATGATGCACTGGACCAGAGAAAATATGTTGGGACACTTTTTTTTGATCTATCGAAAGCATTTGATGTCATTGATTTGAATATAATTCTAAGCAAGTTGCATTCACTTGGCTTCAGGGGTAATTTTCTCCTGTGGTTAAAATCGTATTTAACTTTCAGAAGAATACATGTGAAAGTAGAAGAAAAGCAGTCTTTGTCATATAATATGGATTTAGGTGTTCCGCAAGGATCCATTTTGGGCCCACTAATTTTTTTATTGTATGTAAATGATATGCCAAACCATATTAGTACAGATTCTGTAGTCTTATATGCTGACGACTCGACACTTGCCACTGATGCAAATAGTCCTGAGGAACTCCAGGACAAACTCAACAAATTATCTGTAGAATTCACAAGCTGGTGTCGCAGGAATTCTTTAATTGTAAATTCGAAGAAAACTGTTTTGTTGCAGTTCCATTACAGAAACCAAAGAAAAATAAAAAATTTACAGGTCAAAGTCAATAATGATCTCATCAACTCATCAGAAAAAACTAAATTTCTTGGCATATGCATAGATAGCGATATGTCATTTCAATCTAGCATTAATCAAGTGAATAATAAACTTAACAGCGCATACTATGCCCTAAGACAGTTAACTTCAATTTTTAATAAATCTCAGCTGTTAAATGTTTATTATGCCATATTCTATCCTCATATTCCCAACAGTATAGCAGTGTGGGGCTGTTCTTCTGATATAAACAGAATTTTTGTCTCCCAAAAAAAAGTTATTCGTTTGATATTCAATCTTGCCTATAGAGATTCGTGCAAACAAATTTTTATTGAAAATAGAATCATGTGTTTACCTTGTATATATATTTATAAATGCGTTTGTTTGTTTATGAAGAAATATGACACGCACCTTCAAAACTCAGATTTTCATACCTATCCTACTAGACAAAAGAATAAAATCAGATTAAAAAAGCACTCGACTGCGTTTTTCGAAAATTGACCTTCCTATGCAGGGACAAAATTTTATAACAAACTTCCGGTTGAGGTACGGACGGAAGAAACCCAAGTATTTTCAAAGCAAAACTGAAAGAGTTTTTGATTTCCAGATGTTTCTACAGTGTCGTCGAATATGTGAACAGAAGTGATTAAAATGCTCATATGTGTATTGCTTATGTGTATTGTTTAAGCATTTTAAAAGTTTGTTCAATATTTTAAATCAAAAATTTCTATGTTTATTGTGATCCTAAAGGAATTAATAAAGTTATTATTATTATTATTATTATTATTATCAGAAAACAACTACTCCCCTGGCTAATACTGTAGCATGTAAATTTTCGCTACTTCATTTTGTAAATGAATAAAGTTTTAGAGCAACATACACACATCGGAAAAGTCTAGGGATATTTTTAAAAATGGCAATAATTTTTTTTTATATCGCTTTAGGGAAAAAAAGTTGACGGGTGATTATTGAACGAATGTAACTTACAACAAAATTTATTAAATGGTCAAAAATACTGAGTGCGCATATAAGCAAAACTAAAAAAAATATGGCTCTTCTTTGGCACCCCGAAAAAAAATCATAATACAAAAAAAATTGAAATCAGTACAAAGTATGGCCTCCACGCTGGTTTATTACGGCCCTTCATCTATCGTGCATCGACAAAATGAGATTGTCAATGTCTTGTTGAGGTACATTTGCCCATTCGGCGATTAAAAGCTCTCTCAATTGAAACGTTGTGTGAATGTTCCCCATATGCGGAGTAATTCTTCGTTGAAGCATGTCCCACACATGCTCGATGGGATTCAGGTCCGGTGATTGTGCTGGCCATGGCAAGACATCAACTCCTTCGTTGATGATCCAGTCAGTCACTAGACGCGCGACATGTGGACAAGCATTATCGTGCATTAGGTCGAAGTTTTCACCAACAGCACCAGCAAACGGACGGACGATAGGTAGAAGAATGGTGTCGAGGTACTGTCGAGCTGTGAGGGAGCGATTTGGAAAAACGAGATCGGTTCTGCCGCCGATCATGATTCCGCCCCATAGCATTACTGTACCACCTCTGTATGTGTGGACTTCCTGGACGTGTCTCAAACGTTCATTATTTCCAGGTCGTCTCCACAGTCTTGCTCGACGAGAATCTGGATGAAATCCAAATCTGGATTCGTCTGTAAACAAAACTGTGGCCCAATCATTTGCATCCCAGTTTTGATGTTCTTGACACCACTCTAATCTTCTACCGCGATTGCCTCTCGACAAAGGTGGACATCTAAGTGGCCTTCTGTTGTGGAGATCTGCTTCATGCAGTCGATTTCTGACAGTATCACGACCAATGGTTACCTGGTGCGTCTGCTGCAACACGTTAACCAACTCAGGTGCTGTGATTGTCGGTTGTCGGTCTTGAACTGCAGTTGTAGCGCGTCCTCGCCCTGGATGTTGTTCGGCTGGACCGCCAGTTTCACGGAAACGCCGCCACAATCGACTGATAACACTTTGGGAGACCCCCAAACGAAGAGCTACATCATTTTGTCGCATGCCAACTTGAAGAAGCCCTACAGCTCTATTCATCTCAGCCAATGGTAAGTGATGGCGTTCCATGTTAAAGCACAATATTTCCAGTTTAATTGCTGAGCAAGAACTGCATAGAATGTACAAACTCGACACTTACAGATTATTCATTTTAGCCGAAAACCTACTGTTTGTAAAAGACTTGATAAAAGATCAGTTACCATTTTTGCAGGCTTTGTTCAACCCATAGAAATCTACAGGGTGGTCGAGTGTACCAATTTAATCGAAATTAAACGACCTCATGCATTTATTTTTGTGATATTTAGTATGTTATAAAAATATCCCTAGACTTTTCCGATGTGTGTAGATTTCACTTCGTGGTGACCTACCCTCAGCGAACGTGAAAATAACAAACATAGATATGTAAAGTTGGTTGTCTAACCTCATCCATAGAAACCTTATAAAAATCCCATTGCTAATCTCGAGTGTTTTGGGTATGGATAAGTTTCACAAGGAGTGTCTTCGAGTTGAAATTTTCTGTTGGTATTTTCTGTTTGATTTTAATTGTCAGCTGTTTGATGATATTTCGACTGTCAACTGTTTCATTTTTCGTCAGTGTAGCCAATTTAGCGCTTCGCCCTTCGTGGTATTAACCAGGGGAGTAGTTGTTTCTGATAGGCGTCAGTCCATTCAATCTACTGTGTAGGTATATGGAGACTGGCTTGAACGTTTGAAGTTCATCTGCTTTAGATTTGTTTACTGTCAGTCTTCAAGCATAGCCCAATGACTAATAAGAAAGTTTTTCTTCCTTATTCAGAGGAATCGGGCAAATTACGGATATGCAGTCGGTTAGTACCTCGTCCACTAGATGGAGTGACATTTTGTGATGTTCGCCCCAACTTCGGAAGAGGAATGAAATACTCTGAAAGAATTCCGATTTTCAATTAACGCGGGTCAAGTACCTAGGTCTTCTTATAGACCGTAGGCTCACCTGTTAAGCGTGAAGGCAAAGATCCAGGGTCGGGTGGCAAGCCTGTACCCTTTGATCAATAGAAATTCCAAGTTAAGCCTAAAGAATAAAATCACGATCTATAACACGATGTTCAAGTCTATCATCATGTATACGCTTCAGGCGTTTGGGGACAAGCGGCTCCGACTAACATCTCCATCTTGGAGACCTTACAAAATAAAATTCTACGGATGATTGTGAATGCTCCGTGGTTCGTGCGGAATGAAGCCATCCGCAGAGATTTGAAGCTGCCTTCCATTCAGCAGCCCATCCAGTCAAGGAATCGGCGAGTTTTAGATTACGCTGAAACTCACGATAATCCGTTAGTCAAGGAAGCTATAGATTACGCTGTAGACGACCCCTCTCGATATAGAAGGCCCCGACACTCTGTCGAATGAGGCCTCTATCTTGCACTGATGAGTGGCTAATGAGCCTGAAACCGGTCTGAAAGTGTGCCCGTTCCAAAGGTCGACTCTTTCAGTTGTATTGCTAATTGCATATGCAGAAATTACTTCTCTGAAGATTCCTACACTGACGCCTGTCGGATATAATCCAACGCCCTTCGTGGTATTAGCCAGGGGAGTAGTTGTTTTCTGATAAGCGTCAGTCCATTTAACCTACTGTGTAGTTATATTCGAGACTGGCTTGAACGTTTAAAGTTCATTTCTTTAGATTTTAGAGATTGTTGACGTGGTACCTTTCTACTAGTAAAACCGAAAACTAAATGATAATATTCTAACTGAACAATGATGTTCTTTTTCGTACTGACATCTTTTGTCGTAATAACTTTCAATAAATTGATGGATGTAGCCGTTACTACGTGGTAGGAAATCATAATGAAGACAAGAGAATTAAAACTTTCTATGTTTTTTACCACTTTTATTTGTTTACTGCAGTTTCGTTCTATAAGGACTTTTTTAAACTTATACAATAATGTATAAGTTAAAATAACACAAATAAAGTCTAAATTAGTACGTATTCTATTTCAAGTTGCCTGGTTAACCTGTTTTATCTACTACTGATAACTTTCCTATCTAGCCCATGTGTATGCGAATTAGACTGATACGATTTAAATATGTTCAAATATCTATTATGCACACGAAACATCCATAGATTAAAATTCGTACCATTTTTTCGGAAATACGTGCGGGGGCATTCCACCGCGTACCTGCTTACCTTACTTCAAGCATGCTTGTTCCTGTTTTGCTTTGTTGAAACAAGCACGAGCGCGTATCGAAATCGATAATGGGGGAGTGGGAAAGCACTGAAAACAGACTACAAGTCATCAGTCGCAACACAAACAACGGAGTAACCGGACGTTTGTTTTATGATTTCTGTCGTTTTCGTTCGTTTGATAAAAAATCTTTCTGTACCTACGTTGATATGGATCCTAAAAAATGAAAAGTCGACAGTGAAAATAAAAGGTTTTCGGCAGAATGGATTGAACAATATTGTTTTTCGATGCCTGATAGGCCTCAAGCGGTTCCATTGTGCCTTATATGCAATAAAAATGTCGCTATTGTTAAAAGTGGAAATTTAAAGCGACACTACGAAACAACTCATCAGCAATTCCACAAAAATTGTCCTCTTGGCAGCCAGGCTCTTGAAAAAATCAGACATATCTCAGTTCTTACGAAAAGAGTACAAAATTACTAGTTTGTTGCACGAGTGACCAAGAAAAATCCACCGAAGCAGCTTTACGTGTGTGCTGGACGCTTAATAAACACCAGAAACCATTTTCAGATTCTGAGATAGTGGAGGAATGTATGTTGACAGAAGTTGAGCCACTTTTTGAAGAAAAAAAAGGTGTTGTCTTTGCAATTCAAAGTATTCCATTGTCAGCGAGAAGTAATACACGAAGAACCGAAATTTTAACTGCGGACATTGAAAATCGTAAGATTTTTTTACATTGAGTGTCGGATTTTTAGGGAAGAATTGCTATATAGCAATATTGCCGTTGAAAGGTAACACTTGAGGAGAAGACTTACTCTAGGCCATTGATGATTTTATTACGAAATACATCAGTTATGATAAAATAGTTTCGCTTTCAACTAACGGGGCCGCAGCAATGATTGGCGAACAAAAAAGTGTAGTAAAGAGAATCAGAGATAAAAATTCATAGTCCAGTCATTATAGTAAGTTCACCTCGGAATCCGAGATACCCAGCTGTAAGTCTGTAAATACTTGTATATTGACACCCTGGAAATTGTCTGAAAACATACATATGGTAGGGTGTACGCAACTACTAATTTTCAAGGTCAAAGGTCACAAAAATCGGTTTTTTGCGTTTTTTTGTGAATATCTCATTTACTATAGGTTTTTTGCTATTTGTATTCACAATCAATATTGTAGAATACAAAATTCTCTACAAATTTTGTTTGAAAAATTTTCCATACGGTGAACCGTTTTCAAGATAGAGGGCGGAGAGCGCGCGGTCACAGGACCAGTTCAGGTTAACCGGTGCCTCCGGTCGATAACGCGCCATATATAGTTGATGAACTATCGATAAATCAATAATTATAAATATTTGTCAATTTTTATAAACTATTATGTTATATTTTATCATTTTTTTCCTAACCTATCCACTTTTTATTCAGTATTAATTTATTTAACAACACTGACTTGCCGATGTAATTGCAGAATTGTTAATGAAAATATCGGAATTATATTTGAATTTCAACCTAATTAATAACATCTTACGTGATGAAAAAAATTTAAAATATTAATTATGAATTAATTTTTCTATTAAAAAATATCATTCAATACATTTATTTTTATTAAAAGTAAAAAAATGGAATAAAGGGTACAAAAACTACAGTTTATAAATTCAAACATCTTCTTCCTCTCCATCGTCGTCTTCCGGCTGCTGGTAAATTTCAAACTGGTCTTCATTATCGTCTTCAACGACATTTGTCCCAAGTTCTTCCATGATTTCGGGGTCAAAGGTTCCATCTTCGTTAATGCCGCTCTGATATGGTAGAGCATTGAGACGAGCTTGCCCATTACATTGGCCAAAAGCTAAAGAGCATTGCAAACCCGCTTTCCTGCATCTGCATCGCGAACCACAACCACTCTTGCAGTTGCAAAAAATTGTATTTAGCAAATCTTCTGGAGCAGGTGGTAAAATTGTCGTGATAGGCTCCAGAAAATCGTTTCGCATTGCCCAACTCCATACCTGGGGTTCCAAATCATGCCCTAACCAAGTTTGAACTTGATAATATACACGTTTGAAATGTTGATGAGCAGCTGCATTTGTTGATGGAATATTTGAAAGCTGCACAGGTTTATTAAGTTTTGTAGACTTGACGTAATGCATATAACGAAGATGATCGAGACTTTTTACAGATTTCGGAGCATTATAGACTCCCAATAAGGTTTGAGTTCCACTCTCTAATAATCTCTGGGTCGAACAATTTTCTTCCTCAATTGCTGCAGTCAGTTCATCCAAATTTGTCAGTTTCTGAAAAACTTTTGAAGATAATTTTTCTCCTTTTCAAAAAGCGCAGAAGTTGTGTCACAGCCACTTAATGCGTGCAGGAATAAACTATGTGTTTTGGAATGATGATAATTATCAATAATTTTAGTCGAGTTGATATATCTCCGTTTTTACATTTCCTTTCCCAACTTTTTTAAAGGAAATTTCTTGTTCGTAAGACAGTGTACGCCCAATTGAAATGACAAGTAAATCAATAACTTGTCCTATTATAACTGCAGTTTTATCAGACTTTGATTCTTCAATTGCAGTTTCAACAATAAGAACATCCGCATCATCTCTGGCTTGTTTAGTAGTAATATTTGCAGCTTGTAATTTTTCAATTAACATGTTAATGAGCATATCTTTGTTATTTCGATTTAATAAGAATTTTTCTTGAGTAACTGGTATAACCATTATTTCTTCGAAACAGACTTTTTGAAAGTGCAGCAGTTCTTCTCTGCTGCTCCATAGCTTTTACGTTCTTACTGTAGTCTGAATATCCGTCGAATACAACAATTATTTTGGAACTGTAAATAATTCATGTATTTTTCAAAAATGGTAGAAAAAGTATCTTCTCTGCTCCATTCAACATGATGAAGAAGAAATCCGCCATCGATGATGAACGTCACATTATTTTCATTAAGAACAAAATCAATTGGGCTCATGTTGTCATACAATGACAATTTTGTTGTTTTTCTCATGCCATCATTATCAAATAGAGCTGTTCGATACGGACTCAATTCATATTGAAGGTTGACCTGAAGTGATCCTGTGACCGCGCGCTTTCCGCCCTCTATCTCGAAAACGGTTCAACGTATGAAAAATTTTTTTAAACAAAATTTGTAGAGAATTTTGTATTCTACAATATTGATGGTGAATACAAATAGCAAAAAACCCATAGGAACTGAGATATTTACAAAATGAGCGCAAAAAACCGATTTTTGTGACGTTTGACCTTGAAATTTATTAGTTGCGTACACCCTACCATATGTATGTTTTCAGACAACCTTGAGGGTGTCGATATACAAGTATTTACAGACTTACAGCTGGGTATCTCGAATTCCGAGATTCTTACCTGATTTAAGCCTAAATGACTGGAGTACAAGCTTAATATCAAATCAGTGCATAATTCACCAGGCAGCCCTTTGTGGAAAAATTAGTGCTACACTCAAAGAAATGATGGACAACTTGGTCAAGTTGATTAATTTTACGAGATCCCATTTTGCTCTTCAGCACCGACATTTCAAAGAGTTCCTTTCTGAATGTGATTCTGCGTTTTCTGACTTATTACAACACAACAATGTTCGTTGGCTAAGTAAAGGTCGAGTTATTGAACGTTTATGGCTAATGAAAGAACAAGTGTTCTCCTTCTTGCAAGAAGCCAGAAAGCAGTTTGAGTTTATAAAAAACGAGCGCAATATGCTGGTTGTGGCTTTTTTGAAAGATATTTTTTTGAAATATTTGAATGCGCTCAATACAGAGTTATTATTATTATTATTTTCACCGTAGTGTGCGCTGGTCAGGCCCTATCCCCCGAAGCCCCGATACATTCGGGAGGGCGCGCCAGCATTATCAACCAATGATCACTCCCCACACCGTAGGGTAAGTGCTCATTGGGTCCGAGAATCATGTGCCCTGACCAAGCGCAGTGAGCCAAGAATGACAGCCTTCTGCATCTGTGCGGCTAAGATTTCTGCGGTAGTGCGGCAAGCCGGTATGATTTCAAGATTCGAGAGTAGAGAGGGCATCATTCTACCATCAACCGTCAATCAACCATCTTGACAGAGTGATCTGGATAGAGTCTGCAGAGTTCGAAGGGAAAATCTCGATATTTTATCCGTTTTTTCTCCTCTTTTCTGACGATATTCGTCTCGTCAGGAGCTGAAAACTCCACGACAAATATCGTTTTGCTCTGGTGGCCGAGAAGGACTACATCAGGCTTATTAGCATGTATGAGCCTGAGGTTGGGGAACGAATAGTTCCAATAAATTCGGCACTTCTCGTTCCCCACAACGGATTCAATATCCCCTGGAGCGTAGGGCAACAGCGGTGTCTCGGCAATACCGTAAGAGTGCCGTAGATGGTAATATAGCACTTTTAGAGCCGCGTCAAGTCGATGGATATAGGCCGAGACCGCATATGCTAGACATGCTGATAGCAAGTGCATTAGGGCCTCGGGTGTCTCGCGACAGGTCCTGCACCTTGTGTCAGGAACCTATATACCCATCACGCGACTGCGGTAGACTAAGGTGTTGAAGACACCATTCTAGCAAGCCATGATGAACCCCTCAGTTTCCGACTTCAGCCCACTCGATCTGAGAAAAGCGAACGTCAGGCGCCTCCAATGTTATTGAAGAAGACCCCATGCATTGGCTTATCCTTGTGTTTCCGCAGAAGTAAGGTGATCTCTGCGGCTTTTATCTGAGCTTTTTGCTGGACGGGTTCCAACTCGATGACAGAGTTGTGGTCACCTCTTTCAGTGTCGAAAACTATACCGAGTTCATCAGCTGCTCGAGCAGCTACCCTAAGGAGAAATGCTCCACTTCCTGCTCTCTCATGGTCACGGACCATGGCTGTATCCAGCACCATTCTGCCATGTAGACACTCCAAATTCAAAAGTCCACGGCCTCCCTGTTGTCGGGGGAAGTACAACCATAGAACGGACGATTTGGGATGCAAACTCCTATAGAGATGCATCATTTTTCGGGTCTTTACGTCGAGTTGATACAGCTCCTCCCGAGTCCACTTCACTAATCTAAACGAGTAGAGTAACGGTTAAACAAGAATTCATTCATATTCCGACAGCTCTTGAATTTAAAAAGGAAACCTCCGAAGAAGACCTTGCAGAGTTTGTAAAATGTCTGGCCGATCTTAAGAACGAATTTGCCACAAGATTCCAAGAGATAGGCAAACTATCTCCGTATCTTAAATCTCACTTGAAATTGATGCAGCGGCAAAATGGACAGATGTAGCTGCCAAGTTGTTTAATCTGTCAAAGCCATCACTTCAGGCCAGTATGGCCAGGAATCCAGATCAGAGACAATCTGTTGAGTCTTCCTATCAAGGAGAGTCATTTTTGGCAATTTGCTACCAGTTTAGACGTTGCTCGGTAGGAGCCAAGAGCTTCCGACGCCGTTTGACTGTCCAAGGGTATTTTTATTGACTTGTGTATAAGGTTGGAGTCTTTCAATCTCTCCGCACACAATTCTATAGCGTAAATTTCCGCTAGAAATACAGTCGCATAAGTTCCTAGGCAGGTAGATGACTCTGTCCTGGGTCTGCGACTGAAAACACCTACACCAGAACCGGAAAAATATTTTTGATCCATCTGTGAACCAACAACTATCTGCTCTTAGTATTTCCTTCTCCCGGAGGATCCAGTCCTTTCTACTCGAGAACGGTACTTTACAATGCAGTTCGTAGCTGACAGTTGGATGCATAAAGTCAAAGTTCATTTCCAGAATGCTGTGCCTTCCAGTGTCAACCAACAGTCTGTTGCACTCTGCATTAAATTGATTTGTGCCATTGGCAATGTGCACAAGTCTATATGCAGTCCATCTAGCCTTTCCAGAAAAATCAGGAGAGGAGTTAGATCTAGAAGGATCTCCATGGCCGCTTACGCTGTGGTACTGATGGCACCCCTAATGTCCAGACAAGCTTGTCTCTGCAAGCCAGAGAGCTACGCCTCGGCCGTTTTCTGTAAAGCGTTCGACCACCAGACAATTGCACTATAAGTGATCATTGGTCTGACAATAATCACATAAATCCAGTGGATTTGTTTGGGGCCTAAACCCCAAATTTTACCACAAATACTTCGACATGTCCATAGGGACTGTCTGACTTTGTGCCAAGATGACAAGGTCATCTGCGAAAGCTTGCAGGTCTACTTTTCTTATTTCGAGGGCATCAATCAGAAGCGACCACAGAAAGGGAGATAGTACCCCACCTTGAGGGCAGCCCCTGATGATCCTGAACCTAATGGCATCGTCTTGAAGTGTGGTAGTTACAGTTCTGTTTACCAGCATAGCATAGATCCAGCCAGGTATGGTCGATTCTATACCTTTCCTAGCCAGAGATGATCCTAGATGAGATGACTCTCAGAAAGATGTGCGTGAAATATGATGACTGCCAATCACAATCATACAGTAATTAATATGGAGTCCCTCAGGGATCCATTTTGGGACCTCTGATGTTCCTACTTTTCATCAATGATATGCCAAAACATGTGAATACAAACCGAATAATTTTATATGCAGACGACACAACACTTGCTGCAGATGCTGAAAGCCCGGAGGAACTCCAAGTTAAACTCAATGAGCTGCCTGTCGCATTTATAGATTGGTGCCGCAAAAACTCCCTGGTTGTAAAACCCAGTAAGACTGTTTTAACGCAGTTGTTCTCTAGAACTGTCAGAAAAATTACCGATTTTCGAGCCAGAGTAAGTAGCCGTGATGTGATTTCGTCAGCCAATACTAAATTCCTTGGTACCTATGTTGATATTAAGATTACTTGGGAGTCAGCTGTAAGTCAGGTCAGAAAGAAAGTGAACTATATTTATTATGTTATACGGCAACTTTCATCCACACTCAGTACTGATCAGCTTTTGAATGTCTATTATGCCGTAATTTATTCTCACATCTCATACAATATCGCTGTATGGGGTTGCTCCACATCTATAAATAACATTTATGTTGGCAAAAGAGAGTATTGCGTTTGATTTACAAATTAGATGCTAGGGAATCTTGTAGACCGCATTTTATCAGAAATAAAATTTTGTTTGTCTGTACCCTGCATATATATATATATATATATATATATATATATATATATATATATATATATATACAAAATTATTCTGAATTTTAGAAAACATTTACACAATCATCTCCGCAATTCAGATTTTCATACATATCCAACAAGAAATGGTAACTTCATTAGGTTGGAAAAACATTCAACTAATTTATATGAGAACAGTCCATCCTACGTAGGAGCTCAGCTTTTTAATAATCTTCCCGATGACATGAGGGAAAATAAAGAAATGGATTTCAAACAGACCCTGAAAAAATTCCTAATCAACGGTTCTTTTTACAATGTCGAAAATATTTCAGTAGGGTTAGTAAAAGTGATCCGTTGTCTGGATTACCAGAAACGTCTAATGTGCCATCCACCGTGTATACTTCATTGTACACAGTAATACTTACTCTATTGTACATATTTTATCCATCAGAAAATAAGTAAGGTCTGGAGGGCCTGGGATCTTTGACTAAAAGTTGCTATTGCGTGAAAACATAACAGATCAAGAAAGATATATATTCGAAGTAAACGATATTGTGCATAATTAAAGTTGACGGCACTCTCAAAGGCCAAAAAATCAATACATAAAAGCCAAACTAGTCCACGTGGACTGAAGAACTGGCGGTTTGTATTGGATCATTTTTACTAACCGAGTATTACGATTGGCTGATGAGTCATAAAATTAAATTTAAAGTCATGTTACAGTGACGAATAGAAATCGGGGCATGCGGGGATGGTTATCGCCGTCGTGTTCAGTTCAGAACTGATCGCGATTTGAGTGTTGTAATTCGATATTGGTGCAGTTATAATTACATAAAATTTTTGTTATCTGTTTAAAATGTGGCGTTCTTGGACAAATACTAATAGTAATAACGAATGTGATAAAAATGCATACTTTTTGCAGTGTAGTGGTTTCAATAACGATGGTAAACAATGCAAAAAAGGCATACCAGTGAATAAGATTTGTATGCATTTGAATATTGAAACACAGACAGTATGTTTCAATGTATACACTGTGTCCGTAAAGTATGGAAAAAATTCATTTTTAGCTAAACAGGTCATTTTAAGAAATAATCCTGAAACACGTCGATTTTTGATGTTAATTTACCGTATTTTAAAATAATAATCTAATATACAGGGTGAATTACGTTTGAGTAATGACGTCACCGTCATTTTTTTCAAATGGAACACCCCCATTTTATCTCAATTTTCGGATTACTCTAGCTGAGCTGATTCCAAAAATGTATAACATGTTGATTCCAATTGGTACAGGGTGGACAAAAATACAGTAGTTGTGTGTGTGCTAATAAAGTAACGCGTAACATTATTAGGTAAATTAACAATTTTATCAAAAATACTTATTGTCTAGCGGACAGAATATGCTGGAATACATGACTTTATATTAAATGTTCGAACTGCAGCCCTTGCTGTATTTGACAGTAACCCAAACGGTGTACAAATTCTTGTTGAACTTTGTGTATGGTTTCTTGAGTAATATTGTTTATTTCTGTTCGAATTTTCACTTGTACATCTTCAATATTTGCTGGTTTCGTTTTATGAATAACATTCTTCAGATGGCCCCACAGAAAATAATCCAAAGGATTTAAGGGAAACAAACTATTACAAGCAACATCAGATTTGACCGAAATTCCTTTCTCAACTGTGGGTAAAATAGTCAGAAACAAACCTTTAGATGTTCATCTAATAAAATCATTGAAGAAAACAATATACAACTGTTACAAAAGCAATGAGATTCCTACAGCTGAAATCATAAGGAAGAAATTGAATACTTCCGGCCATAACATGAGATATTTCATCAGTTCGGACTTCCATTGTCTAATATAATATAAATTGATTTGATAACCCTGAAAAAATCAAAAAAGATTAAGGGAAAATAACAATTTTATTAAACAAAAAACTGAAATTACAAAGAAATAACATACAACAACCAAACAAATTAAATTGAAATATTAATAAAAGCTGAAAAAATTGATTAATTGATATTAATATTTCAATTTTATTTGTTTGGTTGTTGTTGTATGTTATTTCTTTGTCATTTCAGTTTTTTGTTTAATAAAATTGTTATTTTCGGTTAATCTTTTTTGATTTTTTCAGGGTTATCAAATCAACTTATATTATATTAGACTATGGAAGTCCGAACTGATGAAATACACTACGAAACATTGTCAACCACCTTCAAACATAACGTGAGATGTTGTGACAAAACTCTTCAGAATTATATAAAGAAACTAGGATTTAGATTTGAAATAATAAACAAACGTCAAGCAGTTATGTAAAGCAGAAGAATAGTGGAATTGCGTTAAAAATACTTGGAACAAATAACTTAATATCGACAAGAACAACGGCAATTTTTTTATTTGGGCGAAACTTGATATGACACGACACAGTTACGAAAGGGTGGACTGATGGTTCGAGAATGTGTACGCCAAATATGCCTGCAAATAAAGGATCGCGACTAATCATTGTGCATTGCAGGGGAAGTAATAGATGGGTTCCGAATTCTTTGAAATTTTGTGGAAAAATACTTAAGGACTGCAATATTGACTATCATAAGAATATGGAAGCTAATATTTTTGAGGAATGGTTTGAAAACACAATAATCCCAAATTTGAGAGTACTTGAAAGTATTGCTGAAAAGTATGGACCCACATTTTTTGTGTTTTCAATCGAGTTGATTTGGGGAAAATTGAAACAAAGCATCAGGCGTGAAAATAATTTTCCAAAATTTGATAAGAGTTAGTTGAAAAAGAATAATCTAATATTACTAAAGAAGACTGGCAGAAAAGGATTAAAAAAGTAATTTTAGTTGAATAAGACTATAATGGAGATTGGACACTTCCATGTTAATGGTGGAAATAAATTCATTATTGATTTAAATGACGTCAGTGTTAGTGGAACACAGAATATGGAAGATGAATTATGAGAAACTTTCGAAGAAAGTTGTGAAGTGTTTTTGGAGCGATCGATTGTATATATATGTAAGTAGTATTCAGAAGTATTTTCAATTATAACCCTGTTATTTGAATCCCTACTTTCGATTAAATTTCATCAATATTTCGCCGAGACGGTTGGTTGAAATTTTCAGGAGTGGAAAAGGTTGTTTTTTTCCCTGATATTACACTTTCGTTCCTCAGGTTGGCAAGATAATTACTGGGCATGGTTTCACTAATAAGTCTGTCAATGATACACCTGGCCAGGTAGTCGGGTTTTATTGTCCTTTGTTTCCTTTTGCTCTATTGAAATAGAGGGACAAGCAATCCCTAGAAACTATAAACAAAATTGAAGCCGATTCTGGAAAGTTTTTCTCAATTTATACCCGTTTAATGATTGAGATCGAATGACTGAGGTTGACTTGAACGATTCAATTCATTACCCTTCGATAGCTCTGGCAACCCTGGTTTCACGTTCTTTCTTTGTACATACCAAATTCGAAGTGGACGAGTTCGTTGACATATATAAAACATTATTTTTCTTCTTTGTGGTGGATTTCATAAGGCAATAATTGGGCGAACGAATCGCCAACAACGAGTGAGAGTTGAAGCGCCAAGTTGGCTCTGTAAATCAAAAGCGAAAATACCCGAAGCTGATTGAAAGTGTTACGGAAAACGGAAACAGTTCGGAAATAGTATGTTTATGGGAGCATCAGAAGTAAGTAAAACTCACTAAAATGATGTATTTAATTAATGAAACCCTATTATTCGATTACAAAAAAAACGCATTTATTGTATCATTAGGAGCGAGATTGTTGATATTTTGGTAAAGTAAAACCACAAGTATAATGCTGAATGACCCAGTGGTCCGACTAACCTCACTTTTTCGTAACAAATCAGCCCGCATGATTGAATCGTAGCTGATAGTTATTAGACTAGGATCGATAATTTTTGAAACCAACAAAAATAACGGTAGGATGAAACCCGTTAGAAAAGGAGGGAAATATGATAAAAATGAAAGGAAAAATAAATTAAGGGCAATCTGAGTTCGGAAAGTGGGAGGGGGTGAGTGAAACAGCATTACAGCTCACAATATGTAATATTAAAACTAACTTGGATAACCAGAATCATGTTATTGCTGTATTTTTAGACTTAAAAAGAGCTTTTGAGACAATTGATAGAGAAATTATGTTGTTGAAATTGGCTCAGTATGGGATTGATGGAAAGGTGTTAGAATGGTTCAGTGACTATTTAAACAATAGAAAACAGAAAGTCCGTTTTAAAGATGCACTATCAAATGAAAAAGACATTGATGTAGATGTTCCCCAAGGTAGCGTTCTGGGCCCGCTTCGTTTTGTTTTATATTTGAACGATATTGAACTTTTTATTGAATCTGAGTTCATAACCCTATTTGCTGATGATGCGTTGCTTGAATGCTCTATGAATTAAATAGAGCTATTCATAAAATGGATAGGATTTTTGGAGCGGTAAATGAGTATTTATGCACTAACAAATTGAAGTTGAACGTAACAAAAACAAAAGCAATGATATTCACCACGAAATATAAATACAGTTCTCCAGATATCAACGGTATAAACCTTAATATAAATAACGAAAAAATTGAAGTTGCGTCATCAGTCAAATACCTTGGTTTTCAACTGGATGTTTTTTAAATTTTGACAGTCAGTTTGAATATATACATAAGAAAATATCGAAAAAACTATACGTTTTCAGTAGAATAGCACAAAATTTGTCAATGCAGTCCAAAGTAACAGTTTACAATACCATTATTCAACCACACTTTGATTATTCTGCATCATTATTATTTTTGTTTAACCTCATTAAATTATATATGCTACAAAAACTACAAAATCGAGGGATGAAAGTGATCTCGAAAACAAATCACCGTACTCCCATAAAAAGTATGCTTGATTGTTTGAATTTGTTATCAGTTGAAAGTAGACTCTGCTATTTTACAATGACTCTAGTATACAAAATTGTAAATGGAACGGCACCAGAATATTTTAAAGATTACATCAAATTCAATAAAAACATTCATAATCATAATACAAGAAATTCCAATAATATACATATAAACAGACCGGCACTCGGAAGTACCATGAATTCGTTATTTTTTAAGGGCTTCCACGAGTTCAATGAATTACCTGAAGAAATAAAAAAATATCAATTTTAAAAGATTTTAAAAGAGGTCTTAGAGAATTAAAAAAAAAGTAATAGAATACAAATTGTATAGTTATGTGGAAATATTTGGGACATTATTGGCTATCATCTATTGTCTTTAATTGTTTTTAATTGTTCACTAGGGTATTTGTATCTGTAATGAAACCAAATATCACTGTTAATAATAATTTAATGTATAAACAGTGTCACCATTAAAGTGCGCACCATATGGGAAACTTTTTTTTCGAAAGGTTTCAATAAAGTTTAACTTCGGCACTTGTTTGTGCTTTAAATTTAATTTGAAATGATGCGGCCAACTGCGACCCACTGACGTTCAGTGTTTGCCAAATTCAACTTTTTTTTTTTTGAAAAAAATTGAAAAAGTGCATTTCTAGATCGAATTTAACAAAAAGTTACTTGAAGAAGTTGTGCCTACGGCAATTTTATATCCATATACCAAATTTTATGCAACTAGGATAAAGTTAACGTTTTTCTCATTTTTGACAGATATCCCCTTTATTTTAAAAAACAAGTTCGGTTAATTGTCATCAATTCATGTATACATAACAAACTCATCATGGAGTTTAACTTTTCTGATACATTTTTACTTATACGGACATTTTTAGAGAGAAATTAAAAATGTGTTATAAAAATTTCAACATGACTGGTGCAAAGTTTCAATCACTTGGCTATTTTCTTAAACAAACCTTTGATATCGAAAAAGCAGAGGCAACTAAAAAAAAATGCAAATAATTTCGATAGAACTATTATTATTATTATTATAAATTTTAAACAACAACAATATTATTGAAAATATAAATGGGTACAAAAAATTACTTATTGATCTAAATGAGGTTGTCAAACACTTATAGCCTACATTTCAGAATGTCGTCATCAACTTTCAATATAAATTATGGTCCTTCTACTGACATCTGTAACTGCTGTGATAACTGATATAGTACAAGTTATATCTAAATATGATTCTCAATAGAATTAAACGAGCTGTATTTTCAAATGGTTTTCGAATGCTCATGAACCCTAATAAAATAAATCAATTATGCATTCATGTCACCCACCAAAAATAAGAAATTCAACGTTACTGGTATATTAGCCATATTGTCATCCAGTCAGCCAGCGCCCTCTGTAGTGTATGCGACAATATGCTCTTTCTAATGTCATTGGTTTCCACAAACTTCGTATTTTTTTTTAAATAATTGTAAAAAATGAATGTTGAGCCTAGTTTTGTTAAAGCTGACTCCCGACAAATTACCAAGAGTCGATTTTGAAATGATTGATGAATTTTACTTGAAAAATTTGCAATACTTGGGTACCGAAATGAAGAATGAAAAATTGAAATGGTAGGTGGTATATTTAGTAGGTCTCTTTTATTTATATGACATTAATTTCAGAGTTTGTCTTTCATCGAAAGATGAAAAGTTTTGATTCAATATTTATTTTATCTCGGCCAAGGAGCAGTATGGTGACTGAAAAGAGAAGCAAAAATATGTCTAGTGAAATTGTATAATTACTTCAAAACATGTCAGTCCAAAAATAACCTAAAAATATATTTTTCGGAATGTAAACTAATGACACGGAATATGCAGCAAAATAGGCACTCGCCGAGACCTACCTTTCACAAAAAAAACGTTCTTTAATTAGATAATGGGGAATGTTCCTGCTGACGAAAATCAAGTAGGTTTCATAAAAAACGCATTTTAAACTCATCATTTCAACCTTTTTCTGTAAAAAATTATTTTAATACTTCAAAAAGAGGAATGAAATAATGCATTCAACATTTAAAGGGATTACTTTCTATTTCACCGTTTGGCAATTGGCATTTGGCAGTTATAGCTAAGGACAGTGACATATTTCAGAGGCGTGCTGTTCTGTTTACTTATGTTCCGAGTTCCGAGACATTCTAGATAACAAAACAACTGTTATGTGGCTTGTGAAGTTGGTATTGAACTATAATTTATATTTTGCCTTAATTGTTGATTTATAAAGATGATTTTCCTTTTTTAAAGTAGAATATCTAGGTATGTATAAATTATTTCAACTTGATATAGGCGCTGTTGCCAATATGTGAATTAGAAACGAATCCCTTTAAAATTTGAAACCCAACATTTGAAACATCAATTTGAATACTTTTCGAAGTGAATTTGAAAAACTCATTAATTACACTCAACTTTATTTTGTTCAAACTTGCATTTGCTGTAATAACCCAAATCGAGGGACATTTCCCATTATAACAGTTGTAACATAGGGGAAGTACACTTGGAAAATGTAAAAATTGAAAATTTGGAGAAAAACAAATTTTTAGGGCTCTTCATTGATGAAAATCTAAAATTTGATTTCCATGTCGACTACTTATGTAAAAGACTAGCAGCAGGATGTCATGCAGTGAGAGTTGTTGCAAGAGAGTTGGACACTACTATCACAAGATCAGTTTATTTTGCACAAATTGAATCATATTTACGTTATGGAATTTGTTTCTGGGGAAATTGTGCAAAATTTCGTTTCAATATGGTATTCTCTCTACAAAAAAGAGCCATCAGATATTTATGCAAGGCTAGCTACAGGGATTCATGCCGCCCATTATTTGTGAAGCAAAAAATTCTGACCTTAGTATGTCTTTTTATTTTGGAAACAGTGTGTCTTATCCACAAAAAATATAAAAATCAATTTGGGAACACCGCAACTTATAGTACACGTCAGTCTTACTCCGTTTCCCTTCCCACACCTTCTCTAGCCCTTACACAAAATTCTATTATTTTCAATAGCAAGAAGTTATTTAACCACCTTCCCATTAATTTAAGGCGAATATATAATGGAAAGAAATTCAGAAAGAAAGTGAAAGAATACCTTGTTGGGAGGCCCTATTATAGTGTGGACGAATAATACCAAGGCTCTATCGAATAATTGACATGTAGCTTTGTGTAAACAAGTTATTGAAACCAACACAAAATGGCTATCAATGTTCATTATGTAGAATTATATATTTACGTTTACTTAATATTCATAAATTCACGTACTTATATTTGTAGCTGTTCAGCTGGACTTAATATTGTTCTGTCCATATACTCTGCTCCGGTGTTTAAGCATTATTTTATAGTTTATATTTGTTAATTGTCCCTTATACATGTTTTACTTTACTAGACTTTGCCAATAAGATGTTTATATCTTGGGTAATAAAGCGTATTTTGATTTGATTTGATTATTCACATCGAGTTGACAACAATAACAACAAATATGACGTCTGTCAAATTGGATCATCAGATCTATGATTGGATATTAAAAACCAATACACTTGGCAACTCCGCTCTAGGCACGATCAACAGACACGCGGTCAATTTAAATTCTTGCTTTTCGAATCAGTCTATAAGCAAACCAGTATCATTTTCCATAGCATGACACAAGCCCATTGTAGGGATCATTATTAAAATCAATACTGGCTAAGATTTCACAAGCGTTGTGGTATAGTGGTTGGTCAAACTTTACGAACACAATATTTTACTCTTGTTTTTGGCATGTTTAGCCGCTTCTATACCAACGATGTAAAAATGGTATCATAATCACTCGGTGGATTTTTTATGAACGGCACAGGAATAATTTTTGAAGAATAATAAGTCAAATTAGTGTGTACCTTTTTCATGAACCCATTCCAACCATCGGATTTGTTGTTTACAAATTTGGAATGACACCATGGAAAATGTGCCCCTTTCCATTTAATTTTGTGTCCCAGATGGCGCCCAGTCGCCATCTTGAAAGTTTCATCTGTCAATTTCACTTCAAAATAAAGTATTCATGCGTTAATTTCATTATCACAAATTTCAATTTTTTGAGTTGACCCGTTCAAAAAATAAAGGGGGAGGGCATTAAAGAAATGCACTGTATATCGTAATCGAATGCGCTAGAGAATTTCGCCGAAATTCCATCGAAGTCTGTACCATCATTCTTGCTGCATCTAAAGCGGCCGAACATGTACATTCGCGCGCTCTTAGCTACGTCACGATTGGTTTATGGCTACCAGTGGCGGCCGGCGTTATTTTCTTTGGGGCATGATTTACAACAATACCTATCATGTTTTCATTAAAAAATTTAATTTTCTCATTTCCCCCCTGGTCAAATCGCCCCATTCTCACTTTTTTCCATTTTTTCAGACATGCTGTGGTGAGATGAGCAACAAAGACGAATCGAAGATATGTGCCGCTTAAAGCGATGGACTCATACGACTTGTTCGGAGAAGATGGCAGTGGAATGTTGGAGGGCCTGTCAGATCTCGGCGGTGGCGGCACAGCAAGTGCGACGGGCGGCTTCGACCCAGCCGCGGTGACTGGCGCCTCATCGAGAAATGCAACTTCCCTGGCCTACACCAGTACACAGCAGCAGTCCGCCTACTCTCAAGAGACGCCCCTCCAAAAATTGGCTACTTTCGGCGCCCCTCCAGACTTCAACCACATGGATCCAAACTCTCAAAGCATGTATGCCCAGGGTTATGGGACTGATAGGCCTATGGGACCTCCACCCGGAGCGGCCTATCAGCACCAGAGGCAGATGGTGAGGCCCCCTACTGGTGCTGCCCCCTCTCAGTACCCTTATCAGACAGATAACATGTATTCGATGCCTGATGTACAGGTAGGCGTTTTATTATGAATAAACAAATATAATTGGTTTATTTTAACAAATCATTAAAAACTACTTACATGTGACAGACAGATTCACGTTGCAGACTCTCGTGGGAGTTTGAGTAGACGTTGAATGTTATTCCTTGACTAGATATTCAACACAGGCTAGAATTATGATTGTAGAGGGTGTTTTTTATAGAGGTATAGAACTTTGAAATGGAATAAAACAAAGATGAATTTTTAAACTTTATTCGAAAAATAATTTTCTGGCATTATGACTTAAATACCTATGCCTTCTGGCATATGACCGCCACGGCTAGCTCAGATCTGCAGTTCCAATTTTCGATGACTCTTTACAACATTTGTGGCCGTATATAATAATAATCGATTTTGTTGCCACAAACATATACATATAAATACAGGGCTATTCAAATTCGTTTCTGTACATGGGGATTTCGTAAATGATAAGAGATAGAGTGTCGGTTAAATTACAGCAAAGTTGCGTATTTAAAGACCTATTCAATGATGTAAAGAAATCGAATGTAGCTCTTTTGGTTCTGGAGATATACAGGAAAAACCAAAAAATCCCAATTTTTTTTTTTTGCCACATCTTCTTTATTCGCAAACATATTGAAAATCTGTTCACATTTTGCTATTGGCACTTGATGTGGGCTCTCAGAATATATCCATGAATCTTTTATACAGGGTGTCATCTGACTTGGGCCACCCCCATCTTTGAATTTTTAAATACGGACCTGTATTTTTTGTTGTAGTTTTTGGATTGTAGACGTTCACTTCATACTGAGAAATTAAATTCAATTTTATATTTTGGGATGTTTCGGTAATATTCGATTGTAATTGTGTGAATTATTCCCTTTTAAATTACGGCCCTGGAAATTGGTTGACTGAGTTGAATAAAAACACAATAGCAACTTTAATGTCTCCCTATGTAGCGTAGAGTTTTTCGAGAGTTTTTTTTTTAATTTTTAGGTACCTATTCTTATTTTTTCCATTGCTCTGAGCGTTTTCTACAATGAACTTCGAAAAGTAAACCTTTTATGATTATTTGAAACATATCTACATCAAAAATATATTATATGTGTTTTAATGAGCAGAAAAAAAATTATAGCAATAATAACATTCGAAACGGACACTATAATTGTAATGGAAATTGAAATGAAGTAATTTATATAGGTACCCAAAAAAATTATTGGTGCAATAAATGTTCGAATTGGAGCTATATTCGATTTCTTTACATCATTGAATAGGTCTCTAAAATACATAACTTTGCCACAATTTAACCGACACTCTATCTTTTATTGTTTACGAGATCCCCATGTACAGAAATGAATTTGAATAGCCCTGTATATACAGTGTATCCGCAAAGTATGGAATAAATTTGATATTTCCAAAACCAAAGGTCGTTTTAAAGAAACCTTAAACACGTCGATTTTTTATTTTGATATTCTACATTTTACAACAAAGTTTCATTGTACAGGGTGATCCATATTAATGTGATGACGTCATCGTATTTTTTTTTAAATGCAACACCCTGTGGCTAGCTTCTTCAGCGCCACTCGCGCCAGCGAAACGTCAGGAAGAAATTCCAAAAATCCACGGCTTTCATACTCGAAAAGAAATGACACTGAAAACCTCAGCCGTGAAAGTCCAAACCATGATGTTTTTGTTATTTGTTGTCCAATATTTAAATAACCATTTTTCTTTATCAATGAATCTACTAATTTTGATTATATTTCACAAAAAAAGCATGCATCTTATCTAAGATTCACTTTACGTAATATAATTTGGATACTTTATCTATGAGTCGCACCTGTCAAAACTGAAACTACTCATTATTACTTTCAATAAATTGATGTAGTAGGAGATCATAATGAAAAGAGAAATGAAAATTTCTATGTTTTTTACCACTTTTAATTGTAACTAACGTTACTGCAGTTTCGTCCTATATGGACATTCTCAAACTAATACAATAAACTAACAATGATTCATTACATTCGCCAATATATACCATTCAGGTAGGTACTTAATTGAGTACCTGAATTTACAGTTCACAATGCGGATGTGCAAATTTAAAAACCGGAGAGTAAATTAAATCGATATGATCATTTAACAGGTTGCACCCGCAATGTTTATGCTTGTAAATTTCCAAGGATTCCAAATACTTCAAAGAGTAAGAGTATGTTCTCCAACATACCGTACAACGAGTGTAAGCCCCTCATTTTAGACATATTAGATCAAGCCAAAGTAGACCATATCACTTCCTTTGAAGATTCAACAGCTTTCGATGTGTATCTGAATCAGAGCTACCTACAGTTCAACAACAAATTCTATAAACAGGATTCAGGTTTTAGCAGACATATTTATGAACAACTTGGAGACCACTATAGTAAACTCCGACGTGGGTAAAAAACATATTCATTTTTGGTACAGATATGTAGACGATATTCTTGCCTATTTCAGAGGTACTACACGACAGCTGAACCAATTTATGACATTCATGAACAATCTCAATAGCAACATTCAGTTCACACTCGAAACAGAGATAGAGAAACAGATAAATTTCTTAGACCTGGCCATTACACACAATCAGAATAAATTCGAGTTCAATGTTTTCAGAAAACGTAGCTATACAGACATCACCATCCCAAGCGATTATTTCCATCCAGACAGTCATAAATTAGCAGGCTACAACTCAATGTTGCACAGAGCATTCGCACTGCCTTTGTCTGCAGACAATCTAGCTAGGGAAATTGATACAATTACACAGATAGGTCATAATAATGGTTTCAACGCAGATACTACAAGTGTAGTAATCAAGGAACATAGTATTGAAGAATTAGACAGAAGCGTGTTTGAAGCACTGAATACATTGGAAGATTGGTTCACACATAATCACTTAAAGTTGAATATAGACAAAACACAAGTAATAAAGTTTTCCTAACAATCAACTGCATGTGAATACTCAGCCTCAGATGGTAGATCAAGAATATCAGCTTGCAAAAGTACAAAGTTCTTGGGTATTGAGCTTGATCTTAGATTGTACTGGAAATCTCACCTAACCTCAATAATACAAAATATTGCAAAATACTGCTATGCTCTAAGAGTACTAACAAGATCAATAGATATAAACGCTGCTATGTGTGTCTGCTACGCACAAGTTCACTCAAGGATCAAGTACGGTTTAATATTCTGGGGTGCTTCGACAGATGTCCCCAAGATATTTAAGATGCAAAAGCGATGCCTTAGAATTATATTTAACCATAAACAAACTGATAGTTGTAAACCCTTATTTATAAAAAATAAAATACTAACCTTATACTGTCAGTACATTCTTGTTAAGGAAAACACCAAACTTTTTGAGAACTCTAAAAAGACACACATATACTCTACAAGAAATAAGTCAGACTTGACCTGTAATACTCCAAACTACTCATTTATTCAAAAAAACGTACCGCACACTCTAATAACAATTTACAACAAACTCCCTCTTACAGTGAGGGAATTCGATAAAACAACATTAAAGATAAAATTAAAAGCATTTTTACTTGAAAAAGCATACTATGCAACTGACGAGTATTTAAATGATACTATTATTATTTGATCTATTTGACTGCTTTTACTACAATCATGGACTCGTAAGACCTATATCTACATGTATTATTATTATTTTTATATGTATACATATATTTTTGTGCAGTTTATGTACTGTACATCTTTCTTTCCTCTTTTAACCTAATATTATCGTGATATATGTTTATATTTATACTGGCATGTTCTATGCCCTCAGGGGTACTGTATTTTTATTCTGAACAAATACATTTTATCTATCTATCTATCCAGAATTTAGCCAGGAAACAAAGTCAGAAATTCACTCTCAGATTAATATATCCTCAGGTCAAACAACCAGAAATCAAGAAATGGGTAACGCTAACATATTTCGGAATAAGAACAGAAATAATCGCGGGTTTCTTCAGAAAAAACAATTTAGAAGTAGCATTCAGACCACATGCCAGGTTATCTCATTTCCTTTTCAATGCCAAAGATAAGGTCGGCAAGTTTATGTGGGACGATGCGGACGAAATTTCCAAAAACGGTATCCTGAACATGAAAGGTTCTTCAGACTGGGAAAACATGATTCGACGTTTTCAAACCATTCCTTGGCATGCAACCACAAGTTTCCGAATCTAAACGATACGGAAATCCTGCACTATGCAAGGAAGGGTTGCAAATTCAATTATTTAGAATCCTTGGAAATTTACAAGCATAAACATTGCGGGTGCAACCTGTTAAACGATCAAATCGATTTAATTTACTCTCCGGTTTTTAAATTGGCACATCCGCATTGTGAACTGTAAATTCAGGTACTCAATCAAGTACCTGAATGGTATATATTAGCGAATGTAATGAATCATTGTTAGTTTATTATATTAGTTTGAGAATGTCCATATACGACGAAACTGCAGTAACGTTAGTTACAATTAAAAGTGTTAAAAGACATAAAAATTTTCATTTCTCTTTTCATCATTATTACTTGTTTACCGATATCTAATTCAGTTGCAAACATTCATAAATACTAAAAATATAATTGATATGTTTATGAAAAGTTTGTAAATCGTTTATATGTCACATTTCAATCAACTGTATAGGTGAGCGGCATGGGAGAACCAACAAATATGCAAGCAGCAGTCGCTGCTGGTTGGGGCCAACATGCTGCTGCCGCCGCCGCAGCTGTAGCAGGATATCCTGGGATGCACAGATATAGCCAGATGAGCCAGTATCGTCAGCAACCAATGAGTACCTATCCTCATCAGCAAGAACCTAAACAACAGTTTCCTACTGCACAACATCCCATGATGCAACAGTCTCATCAGGCAACTTATCAAATGCAGCAAAGACATACACCGCACTACCCTCAAGCTACTTCTGGCTATCCTTCAACAGCTTCAAGTCAAAGCTACACAGGATACATGCACCAGAGACTGCCACACCACCACCAATACCCACAATCACACCACCAGATGGACATGGCAGCCGTCTCACAAACACAACAATATACTCAAATGGGTCACAGTCAAAGCTTGGCTCACACAGGACCTTCAGCAACACACATGACTCAGACGCCCCACCCAGTAGGACATGCACCAGCACAAAGTCACACGACTCCACAACCACAACAAACCCCTAATCCCATGGGGCATCCAAGTTCTATCAGCTACACTCAGAGTCATCAGAGCATGCAGTCGATGCAGAGAGCAATGGAAGTACCACCTAGCCCGCAGCAATTTCAGGCCAAGCATTCAGCAATGCCGATGGGAAACGTGAGTCCGCAATACCGGGCGTCTTTCCCTCAATTGTCACCGCAAATGTCGCCAAGACCACAGATGTCTCCTCGACCACCGCCTGCTTCTCAAATGTCTCCACGTCCAGTGATGTCGCCAGCCAAACCAAATATGTCACCACTTCCTCCTGCGATGCAACAAACTACGCTGAGTCCTAGACCTGCTAATAGTTTAACTCCGAAGGTTACTGCCCCTTCACCTGCTCCAATGCCCCCTTACTCACAACAAAGTACTCTTCAAGCTCTTGAGCAAATGGTTATGCCTCCTTCGAGTACTAATTCAACCGAGTACCCATCGTATCAGGCAAGGACTACCTTAGGTCCTCCTGGACAGCAGAATCCCTTAAGCCCCGCTATGGGCTTGAGAAACCCTATGCCTGAACATCAATGGCCTCCTGTTCAGCCAAGGCAATCTTCACACATGTCTAGCTTGAATGGGCCTATGGGTTTGATGGAGCAAAATCCTGTACCAACAAATCAGTCAATACCACCAACACAGTCTTTACCTCCTTCAAGCTTATCGAACTCACAAATGCCAGCAACGCCAAGTTTAAATGTTGGTTTTGGCAATGACGAATTGAGAAGTGATATTAATAAACCTAGCACATTACCAGATATGTTGGTAAGAGAAAAGGAATCGTCCATTCCTCAGAATATACCAGTGAGTCAAAGCGAATTTTCATCCGTACAGTCACCAACGACGAGCTTACCTGATAAAATGCCAAGTAGTACGACAAATACTGAAATGAACATACCCACTTCAACACCATCAGCATCATCCCATCCGCCAACTCCAACTCCTACATCTACTACTGATGACAATATCAACAACATTCAGGAAACCAGTCTTCCTTCTAACAGTGACTCTGTGAAGCAAATTGATGAGTTGAGCAATACCAGCTCTACATCGCAACAACAGACTCCAAGTCAGAGTAGCACAACGAATAATTTCACGGACTTCAATTGCGTTTCTAGCATGACAGGTTACCCTAGCCAACCAGCAAGTCCCAAAACGACTAAAATAGACGATCTGGCTCAGTCCAATGTCTCAATGTTCAGTCAAGATAACTCAGTTTCCCAAGAATCATTAGCAGAATCTAATAAGTCGGACCATAGTTCGATACACTCACCTAGACAACAGTCGCCTAGAATACCGTCGCCCAGATTACAGTCACCAACGTCTCTCAGCCAGACTTCAATACCTTTGTCTTCGGCAATGTCAAGCATCCAGAAAGATAACCGCACCAATTCATATAGTATGAACCAACTTGTTTCCACACCATCACCAACTCAATCTCATTCAATGCTAATGAGCTCTAATAGGCTTTCTCCAATTTCTCTCGGTCATAATATGACACCAAGTCAAATTCCAACCTCTCAAATGTTGCCTAATATATCACAACATCTGAGCAGTATACAAAACCAAAGTAAACAAAGTCTTCAACAGTCTAATCTAGGAATAGGACAGCAGAATCAATGTTCCGGAGTAAGTTCCCCCACCAACAGAAACAGTATAGCAAGTCCACCACCTAGTATTACATCAATGCAAAATGTTATGACTAGTTTGCCTAACCAAAATATTTCTAGTCAGAGCAGTTTGTCTAGAATAACTAGTCCAATAACAATGCAGAGCATGACAAATACATTATTACTCGGGACAAATACGTCAGGGCACAGTAATATGCCCGGTCAAAACAGCCATCACATGACTAGTCAGAGTAATGTACCATGTTTTCCTAGCCAAAATCAAATTACTACTCTGTCGAGTATCTGCAGTCCAAATATGTCCAATTCAAATCAAAATTTCCCTTCGGTATCTGCATCTAATAATGTTCCATCACTGTCTGGTCAGACCAGTATGCCGTCACATCTTCAAAACTTGGGTTCACAGAACATTTCTTCAATCGCTAACCAAAATATATGCCCTTTGCCTGGACAAACTAATCTGACAAGTCAAAGCAACGTTCAAAGAATTCAATCGCCTCCGATACAGACAAATATTTCTATGAACACTGGAACGCAGAACATGCAAGGTCAAAAAATTCTAACACCGCCGGCCACGCCTCTGGCACAGCAGGGATCACTTCCACAAGCTAGTCTGATTCCACATGGACAATTGCACAATCCTGGCCTGTCATCATCACACAGTGCGCTTGGTTCAATGCCACCCAGTAGTAAACCAGGAGGGGTTATGTTTGATCCAAACAGTCAGATGATTGGTCCAAACGGGATGCCCCTAAATACAAATAGAGGCATGACCCCTGGAATGCCTCCACATGGGTTATCTTTGGGACACACTGGAATGCCTTTGGGACTTGGTGGACACCCAGGATTGATGGGTACAATGACCGGGATGATACCTGGACAAGAAATGTCAGGCTACCAAACGCCCATTAGTCACCACCAAGAGAGAGCTGCTTTGCAACAGCAATTGCAAGAATTGTATTGCATGCCTCCAGGGCAAGAACATCAGGAAAAGATAGGCTATCTTCAAGAAAGATTAAATATTTTGAGTCAACATGAGGCAAGTGAACAATGCAATGGAGGTCCCCAGTGCATTCTTCTGAGCCCCTTATTTACAACTCCTATGATAGACAGCCCGCAAGTTACCAGTACTACTGGAAGAGGTAGAGGCAAAGGCCCCCCGAAGCCTAGAAAACCCCGGGCAAAGAAAGGCGAAAAGGTCGCCTCTCCTATTCAAATATCTTCTATGAACCCAATGATGCCTTTGGGTTTACCTCCACCTCAACAGCTGCCGGTTTCTGAAGATTTCGTAACTCCAGGCGCTGGACTGAGTATACCATCTAGTGAAATGTCTGACTTCAGTGAAGTAGGAATAGATCCATTAACAGGTGAACCTGAGAAAAAAAAGAAGGGGAGGAAACCCCGGGGACCAAATAAGCCAAAAGAACTGAAGGATCCGAACTCCCCCAAAGAAACAAAAGTTCCAAAAGAAAGGAAGAAACGTGAACCAAAAGAACCTAAAATCAAAAGAAAGTATGTTAGGAAAAAGAAACCTGGCGAGTCTGAAGAAAGTGCCACAGATGAGTCGTTCAACAAATCGGCGGAGAGCATAGAAGACATGTCTATGACCATGACCGAAAATCCACCAACCGAAAACGTTGAGGCAGAGGCTGAAGCTGAGGCAGCGACTCCAGTTGAGGAAAAACTCGAAAACCCTGAATCAAACGTTCAACCAGAGAGCTCAGAAGTCGTTCCAGAACAAGTTTCAGAAAGGCCACAAGAAAAACCAGAGGAAATGCAGGCTGATTCTCAAACTACCGCCGAAGGAACAGCACTTTCAGAAACAGTTGAAGAAAACAAGAAGGACGAGTATAATTTCGAAGATCAGCCTAGTCCAGAAATAGGAGAGCTTCCTAAAAGAAGTAGAAAGCCTAGACATCAGCAACAGAAAAAAGTTATTTCCACTAAAACTCGAACAAGAAGAAGTGCTGGCCAAGGGCGTAGGCGCCGAGGAACCATCATACCAGAGTCGGATCCTGAAAATGAAGACATGGTTTCAACACCTCCGCCTTCTCCACCTGATGACGCTGAGAATTCATCGAAGCGTCGATCAGCAAGAAACACGCAGAGGAAAAAGTACATTGATGATGTTATGCTCAGATTTTCTGATGATGACGCCCCTGCTACACCAACTCGAAGTAGGAAACCTCCAGTTCCTACGACTCCGATCATTACAACTCCTGTTGCTATTACTAATCCACCTGAAACGTCACCATCCGTTGCTCAAGAGGAAAGTACATCTTCAACAATTGATCCCAAAAGTCAGATGAATTACGTGTATGTTAATACTGCAGAAGAAGATTCTATGGTCGTTCAGTACGTATTGTGTGCGAGAATGACCAAACGAAAAATGAAGAAGGAATTGAAGATGCACGATTTGAAAGATGAAGAGAAAGGAGATGGGGACTTATCGGAGGACGAAGAAGAGAGAAAGGCAAGACTGAGAGAGAAATTGAAGTTTGATACCACAAAGTCACTTGAAGATGAAACTGAATTGGTGGATGTGGAGGAATATTATGTCAAGTATAGAAACTTTTCATATCTTCATTGTGAATGGAAGACTGAAGATGAGCTTTACAAAGGCGACAAACGCATAGCTAACAAAATTAAACGATTCAAACAGAAACAAGCTCTGCAGTTGAATATCTTTGAAAATTTGGAAGAGGAACCGTTCAATCCAGATTATGTGGAAGTTGACAGGGTGTTGGATTTATCAGAGCACACTGATGCAACAACAGGAGAAACTGTAAGACACTATTTAGTGAAATGGCGAGCTTTACAATATGAGGATTGCACCTGGGAACTCGAAGAAGATGTAGATCCATTGAAAATTGAACAATTCAAAAAGTTCAACAAAGTACCGCCGAAAGATACTTGGAAAACTAAAAAACGACCAACTCCCGAGCTTTGGACGAAATTAGAAAAATCTCCAATTTATAAGGGTGGCAACAGTTTGAGGGAATACCAACTTGAAGGTTTGAATTGGTTGCTGTTTTCTTGGTTCAACAGTAGAAATTGTATATTGGCAGATGAAATGGGCTTAGGAAAAACCATTCAAAGCTTGACTTTCCTTAATTCTGTGTGGGAATTCGGCATTCGAGGACCCTTCTTAGTTATAGCTCCACTTTCAACGATTCCAAATTGGCAGAGAGAAATTGAGAGTTGGACAGAAATGAACGTGATAGTATATCACGGTTCAGCTACCAGTCGAAATATGATTCAGGAATACGAAATGTACTACAAAAATGACAAAGGTCAATTTATTAAGGATATAACAAAGTTCAATATCGTCATTACCACTTTTGAAGTCATCGTTACAGACTTTGCGGACCTAAAGGGCTTCAACTGGAGAATATGTGTCATAGATGAGGCACACAGATTGAAAAATCGAAACTGCAAATTGCTGGAAGGACTGAGACAATTATCTATTGAACACAGAGTCTTGCTGTCTGGCACGCCCTTACAAAATAACGTAAACGAGCTGTTTTCTTTGCTAAATTTCCTGGAACCGACACAGTTCACAAATTCCGAAGCTTTCCTTCAGGAATTTGGCGCCTTGAAAACCGAACAAGAAGTACAGAAATTACAGTGCTTATTGAAACCGATGATGCTGAGAAGATTGAAGGAAGATGTAGAAAAATCACTTGCTCCCAAAGAAGAGACTGTGGTTGAAGTAGAGCTTACCAACATTCAAAAGAAATACTATCGTGGTATCTTAGAAAGAAACTTTTCGTTTCTTACGAAAGGCACAACGTATTCCAATATTCCTAATCTAATGAATACCATGATGGAGCTGAGGAAATGTTGCATTCATCCTTATTTGCTGAACGGCGCGGAAGACCAAATATGCTATGATTTTAAAAATCAGCACGGTGAAGATCCAGATACTTACTACAAGTCTTTGATACACTCCAGTGGAAAAATGGTTCTAATAGATAAATTGCTACCGAAGTTGAAAGCGAATGGACATCGAGTTCTAATTTTCAGTCAGATGGTTAAATGTCTGGATATATTAGAGGACTACTTGATGTACAGGAAGTATCCGTTCGAACGCATCGACGGAAGAATCAGGGGTAACTTGAGACAAGCGGCTATCGACAGATTTTCCAGACCTGACTCGGATAGATTTGTTTTCCTGTTATGTACTAAAGCAGGAGGGTTAGGAATCAACTTAACAGCCGCAGACACGGTCATCATATATGATAGTGATTGGAATCCTCAAAATGATCTACAGGCTCAAGCTAGATGCCATCGAATAGGTCAAATGAAAATGGTGAAAATATACCGATTATTATGTAGAAATACTTACGAGAGGGAAATGTTTGACAAGGCCTCTTTGAAGTTGGGTCTGGATAAAGCAATATTGCAAAGCATGAATACCACTCAGGGTGGAAAGGAAACCGGTACTAGACAACTGAGTAAAAAAGAGATTGAAGACTTGTTGAAAAAGGGAGCTTACGGCGCTTTGTTAGAAGAAGAGGACGGAGATAATTTCTGCGAAGAGGATATAGACGTTATTCTCGCGAGAAGAACTCAAGTCATTACCATGGAATCCGAGAAGGGGTCCACGTTCTCCAAAGCCAGCTTTGCATCCAGTGCTAACAGATCTGACATCGCGATTGATGATCCAGATTTCTGGAACAAGTGGGCTAAAAAAGCTGAAATTGACACGACGGAAAAGGATGAAAGTGAAGACTTGGTTATATCTGAACCACGGCGGCGAACTCAGATCAAACGTTACGGTCACGATGAGAGTGCTATCGACATGTCTGAGCTGGAAAGTTCTTCAGACTCGGATCCTGACAATGAAGGTCTCGGAATGGGCATGAGAAGTAAAAAAAATAAGCTGAGGAGGAGGAAGTACAGGCCTGACGATTACATACCCAGAGAAGGCGAACCCAGGGGAGACATTGTTTACGGAAGCTGGGCTAGAAGGGAGTGCTTCATGGTGGAAAGGGGATTGCTCACTTTCGGGTGGGGAAGATGGCAGGAAATTTTACTTCACTCTCAGTTGAGGAAGGGCTGGAAGGAGCAAGACGTTGAAGATTGTGCTAGAGTAATAGTAAGTACCTTTATTATAAGCTAAGATGAAATTTCTGACAACAGGACATACAGGTTGTTTCTTAATGATATGCGAATATTGTAAATATACAAGAAAAATTTATATTTTTCACTAAATAATTTTCAACTTCAACAGTGGCGTGGGTACAGTAAATGACTTCGATATTTTTATTCATTTATATGTGCTATTTCGAACCGCAACACGCTTTATTTTGGAACCCATGAATCGATTTTGAAAAATGACGATTTCAAATTATGATACTCGACAAGCTCTATCCAAATATGTTGACAGATATGACTTATTTTCATTTTCAAAGCTCACTATGACCTGCAATATGGGTCGAAATTTCGAGAAGGACCATTAGGCATTTTTTATCAGAAAAGTGGATACCTCATTCGATTTAGGCATATTTCGAACATCTGGATTCCAAGTTTTAGCCCAATATCTCATACAGGGTGTTAGTTATTTATATGATGACAAATTTTCAAATCCGTGATTTTTTGACTGACCCTGTATGAAAGTCTATGAACTATACTAACCTTTCAATGAAATAATACTTCTCATACTCAGCTACGAGATTACATAGGTTGTAATCGTTTCATGGAGTTGCCTCTAGTTCAATTAAAATCAGCAAATCTAAAAGTTGAAAACTTGTTTTTGGCTTCAGAAAAATTACCAACAACAGAAATAAATAAAATGACAAATGGAACAGTTTTTTTCAGATATTTGAATTTTCAATATAGTCTCCTTTAACCTGTATACATTTGTCATAACATCGTTTCAAATTCTGGCGGGTCTGCCTCAATTGGCCAATTCGTTCAAATTTTTATTTATTTATTTTACGGGGTCACCCCCATTTGAGAATAAAATTAACCATTATATAATAAAGTAATATTAACTTATGTTATTATAAAATACATATCATAATACTACCATGCAGTTAAGAGATTGTTTTTGAATTTGCTGAGAGATATACCAGTTACTTCCAATTTTCTTTCAATAATAAGTCGAAGTGTACGATCAACAGGGTTATGTAAACCCATAATTTGTAGAATGAAACCGTAAATGACACAAATCGCTGGACCTTAGAATTCTGTTTGGGACATTGAAATTAATATTTTCTAGAATTTCAGGAGCAAAAATTTGTTTTGAACTCTTTCAAGAGTAAGATTGTGATTGTCATAAAATGGAGACCATATCATTGAGCCATAATCTAATATTGATACTACCAGAGACAAGTAAACTATCCTTAAGACTTGAAGGGACAGATGTTTACCATGTCGTAGAACAAATCCAAGACATTTTGCCGCCTTTACCACAATATAGTTCAAGTAGTCTAAAAATTGAAGTTGTTCATCAAAAAAAACACCCAGATCCTCCACAGACGAAACATAAGGATAATCCATGGCCATTTATTACATAAGAAGTATCAAATTTTGTATTTCTTTTGTAAAAACTTATAAAACAGCATTTTGCGATATTCAACTGTAAATTATTCTCAGAGCATCATGTAACCAATCTATCTAGGTCATCTTGCATTAGTGTTGAATCATATAGTGAGCTTATTGGCATGAAAACTTTGAAATCATCTGCAAACATCAAAAAATCAGTATGATGGAAACATTCAACAATGTCGTTAATAAAGATATTGAATAACATAGGAGCGCAGTGAGAACCCTGAGGTACCCCTGATGGCACCTGAATTATAACCGATGTAACGCCTCCAACTTTAACTTGTTGGGTTCGATTACATAAGAAACTTCTGAGCCATGTTACAGCTGAGTCAGAAAATCCAAATATCTTGAATTTTTTCAATAAGATATTGTGGTCTACTCGATCAAAAGCTTTTGAAAAATCCGTATACACTGTATTCATTTGCCCTTTACTTTCCAAAGCATCCAATATTGTGTGTTCAAAAATCATCAAGTTGGTAATAGTAGATTCATATTGTGAGAATCCATGTTGATTACTTATTAAACGTTCCTTACAATAAAATTTTAACTGTTCGCTAACTAATGTCAATTCGTAATGTCATATCTCCGCAACAACATGGATTTATGTCAAGCAACAAATTTAATTGTATTGACCCTAAATTTTAGTGATGTCTTAGATACTCGTGATCAAGTTGATGTGATATATATACTGATTTTACTAAAGTATTTGATCGACTAGATCATATGATCCTTCTATATAAACTACACCAATTTGGTTTCCATAATTCAGCAGTACTTTTCATTAAATCCTACTTACGCGAACAGTTTGTATCTTATATTGTCTATGATTTTTTTCATTACAATCCTCCATCTGGAGTACCTCAGAGATCGAATCTCGGACCACTTCTGTTCTTATTATTTATTAATGACCTCAGTATTTATGTTGATTGTAATAAGTTATTTTTTGCAGTTGATTTGAAAATATATTTACCTGTCGAAACTATTGAAGACTGTAATACATTGCAACGATAGAAAATATACAGACTTGGTGTGAAGTTAACAAACTATATCTCAATGCATCCAAATGTAAAGTAGTGTCTTATAGTAGGAAAATGTCAGTCATCGAGTACAATTATCGAGTAGATACCATAACCCAATTAAAGATCTTGGTGTATATTTTGATCAAAATTTGTCTTTTTCCAACCACATTAGATCGAAAGTAAGTGAAGCATTGAGAGTTTATGGCTTTAGAGTTCGCAATTGTAGATCTTTTTCAAACATGTTTCTGTGTAAATTACTGCACAACAATGTAGATGCTATGGAGGTGTTATCTTTTATAAATTTCTGTGTGCCTCGGTTTAGAACTAGAAATACAAAAACTTCTTACAGCCGACTGGCCAGAACCAATTTGTACCTCAAGTCACCTATCTTTAGCATTTGCAATAATTTCAATTTTGATTTCCTAGAATAGGTATATTGTTGACACCTCATATCAGTATTTCATGGATAATTTTCAATTTTCTGGTACGGTTTTTTCTAATTACATTATTCATTCATTTTCTCAAATTGTAACTTTGTAATTATAAGGATCGATATTACTTTTTTTAACATACTTAGTTAACCCTGTAAATGGTTTTTAACTGTTAGGTAATAAAGGCTATTATTATTATTATTATCTTCAAGAGAAAGATCAAACTGTTTAATCTTTAAAACAAGTACAAGTTTTTTTTGTTTGTTTTTTTACTGAAAATCGACGTATCGTAGGAAAAAACTTGGAGGACTTTTTTGAATGAGGTGTTTAGCAACCTATCATTTTTTCCACGTAGCTTTCCACCCTTGTATATTAGCATATCATTACAGAACGCCTTGTATAAAAATCTCCGATTGAACAAGCTTCATTTTCGTAACGATGTTTCATCTTTTTTTTTTTTTTAGTTACTCTATTGTTTGAGATTTTATAGAGGCGATGAAAAAATTCGTAGCTTCATTTGGGATTTGATAGCACCATGTGAAGACGGTGGGGAACAAAAGATATCAAGAAACCATCACGGATTGAAAGATCCTGTCCCAAGAGGTATTCGAAATAAACATAAAAAGAAAGACAAAGGAGTCCTCAGCAAAGATTTGAGGCATCCGGCAATAACTGATCCGAATCATTGGAGTAAGAGTGAGAAATATGACGGAGACATATTTTTAGAAAGTAACTACAAGAAACATCTTGGACGTCACGCTAATAAGTAAGAAATATATCTCATTTAATGAATATCCATTATAACAAATTTTAAAAAAAAAACACTTCAATGTGAGATTTCCACTTGAAAGTTCACAAAACCGTGACACGTGTTTCGCTTTACAATTGCATCTTCAGGCGCCACAATACTGTAAGTAAGAAACTGAAATATTGAAACATTGACCTACTCTCCCAAAGTACCTATACCGTAGGTTTTGTTAAATGCCTGCCGGAAAACAACTACTTATTTATTTATTTATTTAACGGCAAAGCCAATTTACAAAAACATATTTAACAAAGTGTTAGGAACTACAAAGTACTTTTGAATGCTCATGTCTGATGTCTACATTACAATTTTACAAAACATTTAACAAAGTGTGACATAAAAAATACCTATTCCGTAGGTTTTAGTAAATGCCTGCCGGAAAACAACTACTTATTTATTTAACGGCAAAGCCAATTCACAAAAACATATTCAACAAAGTGTTAGGAACTAGAAAGTATTTTTGAATGCTCATGTCTGATGTCTATATTACAATTTACAATTTTACAAAACATTTAGCAAAGTGTGACATAAAAAAAACCTATTCCGTAGGTTTTAGTAAATGCCTGCCGAAAAACAACTACTTATTTATTTATTTATTTAACGGCAAAGCCAATTTACAAAAACTACAAAGTATTATGTCTACATTACAATTTACAATTTTACAAAACATTGAGTAAAGTGTGAAATACAAAATATTAATAAATCCTTATGTCTGGTGACTATATTACTAAAAGATGAAACAATTCTTGTACTTGCAAGAAAAAAGATGTAACAAATCTGGTACTTACAAAGAAAATGGTAAGGTAAAGAAAAGCTTTGAAAACGCTATAGCCTTTTCAATTGATTTTTAAAGACCTGAAGTGATACATTAAACAGATCTGAGTTATTACGATATTGATTTCCCAGCTTCAAAATTCGAGGCATCGGACTGTTCAAAGCATAATTGGTACGGAGTTTTTTTTTTATGAAAAATGTCAGGATTTCTTGTATTTCTTTGTTTAATATGAAGTTATTAATTGAAGTAGTTCTGGGCAATTGATCTCACTATTTATTAAGTTGAAGAGGAAACTCAAGTTCATAGAAATTCTCCTATCTTCCAATGATTTTATATTTAACTTGATTAAGAGTAGACTGTACTCATATTAATTTAGTTGAATACCAAAGTGAAAAGCACAATTCCTCAAGAATTTCTTTCAAACATTCTCAATCAAATCGATATTTACATTATAGTATGGGTCCCATATAACCAAACAAGATTCAAGAATGGATCTCACGAAAGCACAATATAAAACATACGTGTTGAACAGTAGTGAGTCCATATAGGATCCCTGCGGTACCCCTGATGAACCTGAATGGGCGTAGATGTTGTATCTCCGTATTTTACAGACAGAGTCCTACCAGTTAAGAAGCTATTGATTACTTGCAAAACATTCCTGTCTATATCAAGCGCTTGAATTTTAGATATAAGTAGGCTGTAGTTGACTCTATCAAATGCTTTGGAAAATTCAGTATAGACTGAGCCAACTTGTAGCCTCCTCTCAAGATTTTCAGTTAAGTAATTTGTGTAAAGAGTAAGGTTGGTACAAGTGGATTTACCTTTTGAGAAACTGTGTTGTTGGGAATTGAGTAAAGACTTACAGTCCCAGGAAAGTTTCTTTGTAAGCATAGAATCAAACATCTTAGCCATCTCTGACTAATTGCAAACTGCTCTATAATTCTTGATATTTTTCTTATCTCCTAGTTTATCTATTGGTTTCAGGAAGCTATGTTTCCAATAATCTGGAAAGATGCCTAGAGAAAAAATTTGATTGAAGATGTTTCGTAATGGGATCGCTAAAGTGTAAAGACATTTGTGTATAAAAATAAAGGTTTCCCATCAGGTCCCATTGTGAAATTAGGTGAAACGGAGAGAACATAATCTATTATATCCGTAGCATTAATACTATAATTGTTGATATAGACTTTATTTTAAAAAATTTATTCAAGTGTAAAATTCACCGTCTGGTTATTATATAAAGTTTAAAAATAAGAGGCAAACAAATTCACAATTTCAGAAGTATTATTACAGACTTCATTTTCATAAAACATGGCTGAAGGTATATTATAATCCTTCCTTTTACTCTGAATATAACCCCAAAAGGCTTTTGGATTATCAGAAATATTATCTTCAATTTTATTATTGTAATTTTCAAAGCACTGATCTTGAATAGCTTTACAACTGTCTCTCAATTTACAGAAATCATAATAGCAACTAATGTTGCCGGTTTCCTTATATTTTTTATGAGTGTTTTTTTGTCGTAAATCATTTTTCTGAAGTCAGAACTGAACCAAGAGGGAAAGGTAGAAGTTTTAAATTTTTTCAAAGGAATAAATAGATGTATTGCCTGATAAATAATGTCATAAAAACAATTGATGTTATTATTAACATCTGAGTTACAGAGAATATGTTCCCATTTAACGTCAGCTAGATAGTCATTTATCCCAATATAATTTCCATTGGGCTTGTTTCATGATTTTTTGTTTATAGTTCACTTGATAGAAAATTTAAATTGAAAAACAGTGCACTTTGTTTCATCTCTCTAAGTATCGTAGTTTTCCCGTAATTGATTATTAAAAATCGAATGTGATATGTTGGTGACGTAACGGCCCTATTCCCGCTTCTTGTTCGATTGACCAATAGGAACAATAGAAATAATCATCATTGTCGAATCGTAAAATTTACGGAGCCTATAATTATCAATTTAATTATGGAAGTGTATATGAACCCGTAAACGTTTCAATTAATAAAAAATTCTCCACATGGAATGAAATGTACACGAAAAATCATGTTTGGAAATAAGTTTTATATCTAAAATCAGTACACAAAGTCGATAGATCAGAAAATATTTACCTAAACTATAATTTTATGCATTATTTAATAATATACAGTTATGAAAATCAAAAAATATAGCAAACTGGATTAAAGAATCATTTCAAATATTCAATGTATTCTACAATCCTCAATCTGAAAAACTGCAATTTATTATAAAAAAAAAACGATTCCTACATACATACCTCTTTCTAATATAATGATGATAATAATAATCTCTTTATTTACTCAGATTGATTTGTATAACCACAGGAGCAGAAGTAAAAATGAAAAAGAGGAAAACGTCAATGTACAATATATATATATATATATATATATATATATATATATATATATATATATATATATATATATATATATATATATATATATATATATATATATATATATATATATATATACAGCTACTAAATTCAAGCGTAATCTGTTAAATCTGTGGGTAATCTTTTAAATCTTTCAAAACTTGAGAGGAAGGTTGAATGAGGTCAAGTGTAGACAGAATTGATTGCACTCGAACTGATCCAACAAAAGCCTCTGAGGTAATAATACCATTAATCATATAAAATTTAATTAACTTTGTTTCATACTTTCAGTAACACAATTAACTCCAGATAATACTTTCTGTAGAGAATACTTGCAGTTGAGATAAAAAAACTATGTAATCAAATTCAATATTTTCGTTCCCCTTTCATTTATAGTCACTTTAAGTCTTGGAAGAGTAGAAGGATTATAGTTCTTTCTTTTCACTACTTTCACCCATTTTTTTCTCATCATTTTATTCTTTAGGGAACCTAAACTCATTATATGAAATAACTCACCTATAAACCAATGTGCTTTCTATTTTCTTGTGCCTTTCTGCACAATTAAAATCAGCACAAGAATGCGACATATTAATATTCAAATATATCTCTAAAACACTTTTGAAACATACACAAACTAAACTCGATGAAAAAACGAATTGTTCCTACGCGAGCTGTCAGTTAAGAAAAAGTTGAAACTCAATGTTGCAAAAACAAGCAGAATGGATCCGATATGACATACATTTTCAATGCAGAATAAACCAATAAATTGTGATATGGGTACTCCATTTTCCTGAGAAAATGAACGATCAATTAAAATTTTCTGTAATTAAGAAGAAAAAGAACTTTATTTCCAGATAGGCAAGCCTAATATAAACATAATTAATGTACTTTATCTAAATATAATACATAAAAATCAAAATAGATTAGTCTATTACAACCAAACAACAGAAAATCACAAAAAAGAAAAAAAACTTATATCGCACATATTGTATATAGGATACACGTTTACATATTTACTTATATATTCATTCAAAACAAAGTCTTAGTTATTATTATATTTTAAATATAAATTAGCTTTAATTCAGTTTTTCGTTATGAATGTTACCAAGTCCCTCTTGAATTCACTTTCATTAAGAATAAAGCCAGCAAACAAATAAATATACAATAATAAGATTGCTCGAATCCACAAATTGAGCATAAACATGGACAATAATATTTTCCTTGATAACTGATACAGTACAAGTTATATCTAAATATGATTCTAAATAGAATTAAACGAGCTGTATTTTCAAATGGTTTTCGAATGCTCATGAACCCTAATAAAATAAATCAATTATGCATTCATGCCACCCACCAAAAATAAGAAATTCAACGTTACTGGTATATTAGTCATATTGTCATCCAGTCAGCCTGCGCCCTCTGTAGTGTATGCGACAATGTGCTACAGTCAATGGTTTCCACAAACTTTGTATTTTTGTTAAAATAATTTCAAAATGAATGTTAAGCCTAGTTTTGCTAAAGCTGACTCCCGACAACTTACCAATGGTCGATTTTGAAATGATCGATGAATTTTACTTGTAAAATTTGCAATACTTTAGTAGGTCCCTTTTATTCATATGACATTCATTTCAGACTTTGTGTTTTATCGAAGGATGGAAAGTGTTGATTCAATTCCTTGGCGTTCATGTAGACAACTCTTTGAAGTGGTCTGACCATATCACAGTTGTTTGTGAAAAAATCAATCAAGGGTATTATGCAATCTCAAGAATTAAGAATTGTATGCCTTTACGCGCCATTTTAGATGTATATTACAGTCTGGTCTATAGCCATCTAAGTTATAATGTGATCCTATGGGAAAACAGTGTTGACAAAGATAGGGTTTTCATTGATCAAAAAAAAAGTTGTTAGGAAATTGCAAGACATTTTTCATTAGTCATCAAATTTTAACCTTTCCCTGCATCTATATCTTTAAAATACTTTTATATGTTCGCGAATGTATAACAGACTGTACTAAGAACTCATTCTATCATAGCTACCCAACTCGATATGCAGAGGAGTTGAGCATTCCTAAACATAAAACTATAAAATTCGAACATTCTCCCAAATATATGGGAATAAAATTATTCAATCGGTTACCAGACCATTTCAAACAGATGAACACTGTAGCATTTAAAAAAGCAGTTAAAACATTGCTTCTTTCTAAGGCCTACTATAGTATTGGCGAATTTCTCTTGGACCATCTCGACTGAATGGGTTCATGCGGCTTTGGCATGATATATTCAATTTTTATAACTACAATTGTTTTAATTTTTGTAATTCTGACTTATTTGTATAAATTTTTATTGTATTATTTTTATCTGCTTAATACTGACCTATCCTATACGTTTGTCAACGTCTTTGAGGATGAATAAATATTATTATTATTATTATTATAATTTTTATTTTATCTCGGCCAAGGAGCAGTATGGTGACTGAAAAGAGAAGCAAAAATATGTACAGTGAAATGTACTCCAGAACATATCAATCCAAAAATAACCTGAAAAAATATTTTTCAGAATGTAAACTAATGACAAGGAATATGCAGCAAAGTAGGCACCCACCGAGACCTACCTTTTACATAAAACCGTTCTTTAATTAGATAATTTTAACAGTTGTATTCACACCGAGTTGACAACAATAACAACAAAAATGGCGTCTGTCAAATTGGATCATCAGATCTGTGATTGGATGTTGAAAACCAATACACTTGGCAACTGCGCTCTAGACACGATCAATTTTATTGGTCAACAGACACGCGGCCAATTTAAATTCTTGCTATTCGAATTTTTTTTTTCTGCAAATATAAAGAGATTTTGGGACCGATTAGGCTTGATTAGTATAATATACCCCTAATATTCAGATTCTTTTAGAATAGATATATTCAAGGAAAATTCAACGGCAGCGTGCCAAATACAATTTTTGAAGATTTTATCTAGAGCGCTTTGTACGGAGAAATGATTATTGGAGAATATCAAATCTAAATAAACATTGGTACAATTTGGTATGGAATTCAGTTGGAAGAAATTATGAAAGCTGAACGCTTGGTGAATTGCTATTCCCGGGGAGTTTTCATTACAGTTAACGTTTAAACCGAGATTGTCATTAAACGATTTGGCATCCGGAATATTATAATCGCCACATATAGTAAGGTTTGACTGAGCATAATTGCTGGTAACAAATACAACAGTACTAATTTGCTCTTCATAAAAACTTCCCCGGCTAAAACCACGCTGGACTTTGAATTGTATCAGGCAGGCGTTTATGCAAGATACTTCACAGAGGTTAGTCTTGCAGATGTTTCTCATTCATCCAGCAGCAGGACCGTGCTGAAATTAGTCGGTTTCGAGATATTTTAGTCTCATCAGTGCAGGAAATATACGAACCAAGCTGCAGTGTGCTTGGGACTTGATTAATTTCAACGCAGCTCCACTGCATGCATGAACCTTCGTCTAAGAGTGACAGTTTCATCTCGTGAACAAAGCTGCAAGCTGAGAAGACGCCTGAGGATGCTATCATATACCGAAACACGTGTCAAATGGGAATCGATCGAATGGAAAGTGTTTTTTTTTTTCATTATGATGTATCTTTTCAATTCAATAATGTCCAAATTGGGATCGTATTTCTTTTTCCCAAATTAAAGTTCCTATGATGACCATCATGCTAATTTAGAGAATACGCAGGTATTCGATGAAATAAAATTTCTCAATACTGATTTTATCAATATGATATGTATAAAAGTCCAAAAATTTAACTAGAACTAACTCTGATAACATTTCCAGGGTTTTATTGCGTGTAAGAATGCTGTATTATATTAAACACGAAATTATTGGCGACTTGGTGCAGCATATCGCAGATGGAGTCCATGCAAGGTAAGATATTTTTTCTTCAAATAGTTCATCTTCAGCTCCACTGAAAAGTTAAAGTTAATTTTTTGTCGTTCCGAAAATTGAAGCTGTTCTAATGTATTTTTTTGAAACCAACGAAGGTAAGGTTATGTTGTAACTCGACTAATAGAGGACTTAATGCTGAGGCGGCCCATTTGTCTTCTAGGATCTGATTATAATCTGAAGAAAAACTACTGATGTGACTGACGTCTGTTCAGATGGAAGAGAAATGGCCTGCTATAATTTGGCTAAATTATTTAAAATTGTTGGGAGCCCCGCTTTTTATTTTTAACAGTTACATGCATGATTCTGCTTCGAAGTCATGCTAGTTGCTTAGTTGAATTGCCGATTACCGATATTTATTCTTACATGGTTTACTGTCTTGAAGTATGAACACCATTGACTAACTTTTGACTTTTGGTTCGATCAAAAATGTATTTCTTTCAAGTGATGATTTCCATTATAGCAAGTTTTTTCGTATACCAATCTGTTGTAGATAGTCAGCCGGATATATACCGGTACAGGACATGATTTTAAAGTCAAAACGCGGCGCTCTGCCTTCGTTCCGAAATTATGGCCTCCCAAAGATCAAAAGAAGGTCATATTCAACGATCGGGGACACGCATAGTTTTATTTACTAAGTCATCTTCACACATTGTCCCACCGTGCTTTATACTCTTTCCCCGCAAGTGTATTTTTATCCATTTTTGCCAAGGCTTTTCTCTAGTAGGTTATTACGCAATTGACGAATTTAAGGTTAAAAGTTTACGTTGGTGACACTGTTTCACTCTAATATTACAAATTTAAATAGGGTTTGTTTCAATCTAGTTGAACTGAGAGAAAACTTGATTCTCTATTTAATTTTCTATCCAATCCAGCGGATTGTACACTGTACACGGCAGAAACACAATGCTCCAAATGTTGCAATGATAATAATATGCTTTATTGTCCAAAAAACATCAGGACTTGTTGATAAAGCTGCAAATTTTTAAATTTTTGTCGTCACCATACAGCTATATATACAGCTACCTGAATGAGTCATGACAGATGGGAGAAATTGTATCTGCATAAATTTTGGGTTGTTGTATGACGAAGAAAGTATTAGAAAAAAACTTTTGTTGCAATTTTACGTAGTAAGGATTAAGGGGTCAACAATGAATGGATATGAAAATGTCGTTTGGGTTCTTGTAGATATATAAAAAGCAGTTTATGTAGAGGCAAATTCGGGAGAAATAGGTTAGTGCTAAAGATGGAAAGTATCAATATTGTGGGTAAAGCAATTATCTAGACATGAGAAAACAAAAAGTACTTCTGAATAACATAAAATCCGAGGAAATGGGTTTGGGGTGCCACAGGGTAGTATTCTCGGCCCTTTACTATTCTTGATTTATATAAATGACATAGTAGGAAGAGCTGGAATGTGTGAAATCCATCTATTTTTCATCCACAGATCATGGAATTTTGACGCAAATGATAAACTATACAATAAATTGTATTCATAAATGGTGTTGCAGTGATTTACTTAAAATAAATTAAAATAAAACACAATGTATGGTCATTGCAAGAGAAAACCAGATTAAAATACTGCCAAGCCAGAATTTGGAAATGAAACAATGCGGGAATTCATTTGAAAAAGTAAAAACAACCAAATACTTGGGTGTTATAGTTGACTATGGACTAATGTTTAAAGAACATGCAAACTATTTCTTTTAAAGTAAACTTTTTATTCGGATGTTTAAGATGAACAAAAACGGTGATATACAGTAGTGTTATACTTCCCCATTTCAACTATTGCTTCACTATTTTATACCTACTGAACCAAAACCAGATTAACAAGGTTTCAAAAACTACAAAACCAATCAATGAGTATCATTTTGTCATGAAGTAGACACACTCCTTTAAAAACCATGTTGGACAGTTTAGGATGGTTATCAATTGAAGATTATTTGTTAAACCAGACACTTATTTTCATTTTGAAAATCAAAACAGAAAGAGCATCTGAGTTACAATTTTGAACTACACCAATATCCAACCAGATCGAGAAATTGCTTTCGCATACCTCTAGTAAGGACAAAGCCTTCTCAAAATTCTGTCTTTGTTATAGGAATCAAAGTTTTCAATGATTTAACCCCAAAATTAAAGGATATAGATTCTATTGGCCTTTTCAAAAAAATATTAAAAAAATATGTCATGGAAAAACGTGAGGAGACTTGACGTTTCTTTTATAAATACACACATTTGTTGTGAGGCATAAACTTGTATTTTAGAAACTTTATATATATTGATACAACTAGTTTTATCTTTATTTTCAAAGTTTTAATATTAACATTTGTTCCCAAAAAGGGTATGAAGCTTCAATAACTTCTAATTTTTATATGCGAGCGCTTTCGATAGCAGACTGTGCTATCATCTTCATGGCTCTACTCAAACTGAACTTTTTATCTTCTTGTTTGTTCTTTTATACGGTTAGAACGCCTTGGTGCAGGTATTTGTCCTCTCCTTTCATCCGGCAAATTTAAAGAGACATCCGGATGAAAGGAAAGGACGAATACCTACACAAAGGCGATTTAACCGTATAAAAGAACAAACAAGAAGATAAAACGTTGAATTTTGAACTCTATTATTAGTATTTGACTAAATGAAGGATTTATATTTATTATTAAAGAAACAATACAGGAAAAGTTTAAAATATTAAAAATGTAGTATACCATACTTCGTATATAGATTAAAAATACAGATAAAATAGAGACAACTGTCCTCATAAAACTCTTCTAAACTATTATAGGGTCTACCATATAATAAATATTTCACTGATTTCAGAATTTTACAATTATCCTCTAAAATATCTATATGGTCAGGTGAATGATTGGAAATCTTAAGACTATTATAATAAAAGGAGTCTTTGACTTAGAGTTGAGGCTGGTATGGCTAATCTTAGATCATTAGCTTGACACATTATGTATTTGAGGAGCCGCTAAATATTAGTTTATGTTTGTTAATCAGGCTGCATCTAAAATAAAAATTCCAAAGGCCGTCAGAATTTTATGTTTGCAGGAGTATCGACTTTAAGAATTGCACATGAATCTAATAGCTCTTTTCTGTATAATGAAGACAGTCTGCAAATGAGTTTTGCAACATACTCCCCAGAAAGGAATTCACTTCAAGTGAACATCAAGAAAAAAGTCAGTTTAGCGGCAGACAAACCAGGTTACAATGTGAATGGCGAATTTAAGTTTATCTTCAATTATTACCCCAAACAATTTAGATCTAGGTCTGTTTTCATTCAATATTTGTAATCTGAATAAGGAATTGACTAGAAATTGTTATTTATTATTGAAAATATATACATTTTATGTATACTCGCCTCGAAAAACAACTGAATTAATTTAGGTCTTAAACGAATTTGTAATATTTAAGCGAAACAGTCCTACCAATGTAAATTTTCAACCTCAGAAAACAGCTCTGACAGGAAATATTTTTTTATTTGTTGAAAAAGATGAATTTGTGCGAAAAAAGTATAAAGCAAAGTGGAACAATGTGTAAACGTTATGTGGCGAATAATATAATGTGTATTTCAATCGTTTTGTTGGCGCAAAAAAAAAGGTGAAATATGACCTTCTGTTAATTTTTCCGGGGAGAAGACATAATTTCGAAATGAAGGGAGTACAGAGATCTTTTCAAAATCTTTTTTCGGTAACATTCCCCAACATACCTTTTTGATTGATACTACCATTGTTGAAAAATTGGAGATCATGTTCATATTTCATCCATTACATATCACAGCTTAATGCTTATTTTTAACCGTTCATTTTGTTATTAACACTAATAAAACTTCCATTGGTTCCCAACCCCAACACTGAGAAGTGACGGTACGGCACTTGAAAACCAAATTATTTCTTTAGAAAAGTAAAAATTAAAAATGGTGCTCTTCATCTGAGGCATTATTTTTATTTCTTTGAGGACTTCAGAATGGTATTCGCATCTCTTGCCAAGTTCCCAAATAAATTAGGAGCTGCTCTAGCTTTCAAACCTACCTAGCTCGTGCTGTCTGAATATTACGATAGATGTGGAAGCTGTTTTCCGGGTTTGTATACCGTGGTTTTGCAGGTTTTTTGTCTAACGTTTCGTCTACTACTGGGTTAGACATCAAAGGCGGGTATACCACAATAGTAGACGAAACGTCGCGCATATAAACCTGCAGAGCACGGCCAAAAAACCCGGAAAATGGCTTTCACACTGTGAAAGTTTACATTCTTTGATCATAATGATTGATGTTTAGTATCACATTTACGATATTATACAGCAGCATGTATATTTTGCCACCGATTTCCCGAAATCGAAAGTGGAATTTGAAATTTGAGATAACTTCAGTTTCTTCCTGATTTAATTTGCTAAATGTAAGCAGCTTTCGAAGCAGACTTATGCATTGTTAGTTCATAGCTGTCAGTTTTGCATGAATTGATTTGAATCCACAACATAACCTCCAAGCAGTGAAAGCAAACTCGAGTAAAATTGAAAAATTTAGTAATTCCAACAGATCGCAATGAAGTGATTAGGTTACATTGAACTCTTGAAGTCATAAGAAGGAATGTGTATTATTTATAGCTTAGGCATTATATATTTCAATGTTGAAAAGATGCGAAAATCACGAGAAGTCCTTCGATCTAAATTTCAATAGAGAAATCAAAATTGACAATTGGCATACCATAATTCGCAGTGCCCTGCCGATTTATCCTCCCGTAACGGAGCAATTACCTTGCGTGTGGTGGGATGCGGAATGCGACAAGTCTCTTCTCATTGGCACTTGGAAGCACGGCTATGAAAATTATACGGAGATGCGTGTCGACCCTACCTTATGCTTCCTGTCCCGTTGTGGCCCGCCCTCAGACCGTGAGATCCAGATGGCGTCGACGACTAACGCGCAACCACCTACGCCCGCACCGTAAGTAGTCCACTAGAGTCGTCTACTGCTACAAATATTGCTCTAGTTTTTAATATTTTTTGTCCTGTACTAACCATTGCACGGGCGAGGTGCTTTGAATAAGGAACGTCTAGAGAAATCTATGACTTTGTTTCTAGAGCTATAATTGTAAATCATTCTTATTTAGTTCGAACCAAACGGAGCACTTAACTTCTCCGTGGACTAATTTGAGAAATTTTTAGAAAATCTGTTTTATTATGCCGGGTGTAAACCGATTCAGGCTGGGCCCCACAACTTTGATGTCTCGCCTCATATCAATGTGGAATTTTGGTTCGAATGTGTAGGTCAAAAATATTATTTGTAACATTTTCAGTTCCACAGGAAACACAACACAACAAAAAAATATTTTTTGAATGTCAATTTCTACTAATTTTGGGGTGATAAAAACGAAAATAACAATGAAAAATTTTTATTAGCTCTGGTTTTTGAGATACACAGTACTTAATCTTAAAGAGTAGTTATATTATACGTGAAAAGTGAAAGTACATAAAACAATATTGTTATGTTTCTTTTAGAATATTTTAAGTACAAAATTAATAAAAAAAAAACATTATTCTTAGTGTTTTGACAAATAAAAGAAGTTTGTACCACCAAATTTCAATTAAGTCCATCCGATTCATTGTAAGATCGCTGTCGTTTAGCTTGTCTTTTATAAAACACTTCTGGAGCATCCCTACACACAGACCAGCAGTAGTCTGCAAGCATTGCTTCATTCCAACGGCCCTGATATCTCTGTTCCATTAAGGCAATGTCTTGATGGAATCTTCTCCATGTTCGTCACTCACAGCTCCACAGTTTTGTGGGAAGAAATTAAGATGAGAGTGAAGAAAATGAATTTTTAAGGACATGTTGCATCCAAGTTGGTGGTAAGCTTGAAGAAGCTCTTTAACCAATGCTGTGAAGTTATCATCTCTTTTGTTACCTAAAAACCCATGTACAACCCCCTTAAAAGCTTCCCAGGCTCTTTTTTCATTTCCTGTTAAAATCATGTCAAAAGCAGGATCATTTACGATTTCACGGATTTGAGGCGCAATAAAGATGCCTTCCTTGACTTTAGCATCACTCAACCTGGGAAACTTTGCTCTCAAGTACTTAAAAGCTTGTCCTTCCTGGTCCATGGCCTTCACAAAGTTTTTCATTAGTCCCAACTTAATATGTAATGGGGGAAGGAGAACATCCTTAGGATCTACAAGAGGCTCGTAAACTACATTTTTCTCATTAGGGTTTAGGTCTCGTGTAGGCCAGTTCATTTTTTTATAGTGAGATTTTCTATCCCGACTGTCCCACAGACACAAAAAACAACAGTACTTGGTGAACCCTAATTGCATTCCTAGGAGTATAGCAATGACTTTCAGATCACCACAAATGTGCCACTTGTGTTGTTCATATTTGATTGATTGGAGAAGTGTTTTCATATTTATATACGTTTCCTTCATGTGAACTGCATGACCTATAGGAATAGAGGGTAGCTGATTTCCATTATGCAGAAGTACAGCTTTTAAGCTTAGTTTTGAAAAGTCTTTAAACAGTCTCCATTCAGATGGAGTGTGATCTAAATTCAAGCAGTCCATCAAACCATTAACATCAGAACAAACTACGAGGTTTTCTTTTTTTCTCAAAAAAAGGAAGCAAATCTTTTTGACGCTGTCTGTACTGAGATATTTTCACATCATGTTTTAGAAGATTCCACTGTTGTAGTCTTGACCCTAACAGCTCAGCCTTTTCCTTAGACATGCGAAGATCTCTTATAAGGTCACTCAACTCTGCTTGACTAATTCTGTGCGGATCACTAGACCTATCGCTTACCTCAAAATCAGGGTCATAGGATGTAGAAGGATGGGTTGCTCCTTCTAAACAGTCTTCATCACCTTCCTCTAAAATTTCATAGTTTTGGGGTGGAGAAGGGACTGGCAAATTGTCTGAGTGTGGTACAGGCCGAAGAGCAGATGGGAGATTAGGGTATTTAACCGTTCCTCTTTTCTTCATAGATAAACCTTGCTTAATGGGAGGAGTTAAGCAGAAATAACAGTCGTCTGTATGATTGGTAGGCTCACGCCAAACCATAGGTACTGCAAAAGCCATTGCCCGGTTTTTATTTTTCAGCCACTCTCTCAATATGACGGAACAAGAATTACAACATATATGAGGAGCCCATGATTTATCTTGGTCCCCAACTTTCACACCAAAATAATGTTCATAGGCTGTCTTAACGATAGGTGTCATTTTACGTTTCTGAGCCTTAAATGTTATTTCACCACATATATAGCAAAAGCTATCGACAGAATTCACACACTTTCGAGACATTTCAGATCAGCACTTAAATTAATTTAAAAATCAACTTCACACGATAATTTCAATAGCAACCACGTGCGTACAATTGACAAACTCACATAGGTTATGTTTACTACTTAAGAACAGCTGATGAGAGGGGTGTTATGTAAACAAACATGTGTACCAACTGTTGGTGATGAAATATTTCATTTGTTGAAAACTCAATATACATATATATAATATAATGATACTATATCTTGAAAACAAGAGCTAATATATAATTTTTATGGTCACTTTCGGTTTTAACACGTGGAAATACATTAAAATCATCTAATTTCAACCCCGAAACAAAAACTTTGTTGTGTTGTGAAATTATCCCAACTTGGGTACTTTAAAATAAACACCCTGTATGTTGTGACATTTTTTGATTCAGCAGTTCATTTTACATAAAATTGTCCTATTTTGGAGAAAATATACTTAATGTATGTGGCGAAAACGGCCGAAAATCCATAACTTGTTTCGCTCTGTATTATGAGGGGGATTACTTTGAAGGGGATGAAATGGAGATTGCTGAATAAAAGAAAATTTTTTGAGGAAAGTTAAAATTCGACTCATTTTTTGAACAACCTCGTATATACCGTAAATTATTATGATCCAAATTATGGAAACGTGGACGCGTAATGAAAGAGTTGATATGTTTCTCATTTATGGTGGATGTAGAAAAACTCCACAGCAGTAGCCATCATGTTTGCTGAACGTTATACAGGATAGCGTCGCTCGACAAGAAGAAGAAGAAGAATGGAAAATTTTAAAAAGAATTTTCGCGACCAAGCAGACGAATATGGATGAGGTCACTGCAAGTGAGGACATAGAAATAGATGTGACCACTCCAGAAACTGTTTTAGAAGTTGATATCAGTCACCATTCTCTGTGGAAAATGTTGAAAAAACACAACATACATTCATTCAAATATCAAATATGAAAATGATTGTTACAGACGATTATCATATTGTAACCAGTTTCTCCAGTTGATGCAGAATTTCCTTAGAGCATATTTCATTCAGACGAGTTTAGTGTTTCGAATAAAGGCATGTCCTAATAATAGGTATTAGACACAAGAAATGCTATTTTCAAGAAAAATATGGGTTCATATGTATCAGCCTAATCGAACAAAGAATAATTGGCCCAATCATCTTCCAAGGATCTTCAACAGTAGAGCGAGACTTGGAATTTCTCCAGAATAAATCCGAAGAGTACTTAGAGAGTTGTCTATCAGAAATGATATCAAACGTGATGATTTCAATGGAGTTTTTCCTGATAGATGGCTGGGAACAAATTAACCAATGAGGTGGCCCACAAAGCTCACCAGATTTAACACCGCTGGATTTCTTTTATTGGGCTCGTAAGATATACGTACGGGCTCGTTCACCGATATAAAATCGGGTGAAGAGAGCAATTGAATGGCAGATCAAATTCGATTATGTCCCGACGTGAAAGGTGGACATTTTTAGCACTTGTGGAATTTTGCGGAAGTACCAAGCGTATTATCGACTGCAATAGTGCTTATTGATTTGTTTCCTCTCATTTTTAGTTTTCATTCTCCTAAGTTAAATTTTGGGTATCAATAAAAGTGGGTGTTCATTATATGGAAATTTCAGTAAAACAAATCTTTGTGAATAATAAATATAATGAGCCTTTATGGGACGATGAACAAAAATAGTTATAATGAAATATCAGTCGCAAAATTGTTACTTAATGTGTTGTCGGAAAAGCAGAAGTACTGATTTTGTTTCTAAATCAGATCATGGAAGCAGAGCGAATGTATTTTGTGGTCGAAGTCTCCTAGACGTAATATTTTTACAAAAAGAAACTCCACGGTAAGTATATTTTCTCCAAAATATGTATGTAAAATGAACAGAGGTATCCTGAAATGTAACAACATACAGGGTGTTCCGTTTCGAATAACCAAGTTGGAATGAATTACTGTGGAACTGAAATTATTGCTACAAATACTGTTGTTTTGTAATATAACAATTGCTTCATCTATTGAATGTTAGCAGATTTCAACGTTGCAACTAATACATTTCATTTCTGCGGGTTTTTCAAAGCACCTCGCCAGTGATCATCAAATTTTTGAATTGTAGTATTTTTATATCCACGAGGTTATTGAGAGTTTCATTTGCAACTATTAGCTTTCCCATCTTTCAATTCTTCTATTCATTAATGCATGTTCAGGTTTTCTCCAGATTTTTACAGGTAAGATGAATAAGGTAAAATTTAGGATACTGAAAATTTACCAAGGTTGTATTTTTTTTCGAAACTTTTACTTTTACGGCAAGTTTAAACTTAATTTTTTGAAGAAAATACCACTCTCTACATAAGAAAATGAATATTTCTAAATAGAATCTCATAACATTAATTTCCCCCGATATACATACACAGTGGGTTCTAGAAAATGCCTGCCGGAAAACAACTACTTCCCCGGCTGGTGCCACAATGGATATTGAATTATATCCTACAGATATTATGCAAGATACCCTACAGAGGTTAGTCTTGCAGATGTTTCTCGTTCATCAGCATGGTCTTGCTGCTAGATGGAGAACAAGAATAACATTAATTATAAGCATTAGAAAAATATAAGTATATGTAAAGTGCTTTTCTTTAATGTCCCCCCTTTTATTTTTTGAACGGCTCAACTCAAAAAATTGAAATTTGGGATAATGAAATTAATGCATGAATACTTTATTTTGAAGTGAAATTGACAGATGAAACTTTCAAGATGGCGACTGGGCGTCATCTGGGGAAAAAATTGAATGGGAAGGGGGGCTCTTGTTATACATCTTTTTTAAGCTCCTGACAAATGCTTCACAACCCTAGAATATAATGTCAATGTCTTCAGCTACTGCAAAATTGGCGAAACTTTTAATAATTGCCTGAATACATTGACATTTAACTACATAATATGAGGTAATAAGAAGCTTGAGGTCAGTTCTGAACATGTTCGAAATGGTTGCCTTGAACTTCTTGACATTTAAGTAGCCTATCCGATATTTCACGCCGAACATTTTCGAACACAATAACGTCAATATATCTACAAATATTTATTATTCTCTGCCGTATATCCAATATTGAAGCAGGTTCGGTTTCGTACACCTTTTGTTTCAAATAGCCCCATGAAAAAAAGTCCAAAGGTGTCAAATCTGGCGAGCGGGCTGCCCATTCTGTAGGACCTCGACGGCCAATTCAACGACCGGGAAAAGTAGTATCTAAATAGTTTCTTACTTGTTTGGAGTAATGTGGTGGTGCTCCATCTTGTTGGAATACAATATCCATATCGAGTTCATTAGGATTTGCTTCGACGATTTCAGTGATCAGAGGGTCAACAGTAGTTTCCAGCATATTCAAATACAGTTCCCCTGTTAAATTTTGATCAATAAATAGAGGTCCTGCAATATGGTTTCCCAATATTCCTGCCCCAACGTTAATTTTTTCTGGATATTGGGTATGTGCTTCGCTGAAAAAGTGAGGGTTGGGGTCAGTCCAATAACGGCAATTTTGTCATTCGTCACTAATACAAATATTGTGGAGATACGTAGGATGGCTTGTGATAGTTTCCGTCATGATTTCGCAGAATTCTGTTCTTCAATCAGGGTCATCTTCAGTTAACTGGTGTACCATTTTAATTTTGTATGGATGATACCTATTCCTCTTGAAAAGTCTCCACACAGTAGAAGGAGACACCTCACAAACAATCGCGACGGAATAAGTAGACTGTTCAGGATTTACTACCATCTCACCAATTATTTGTATTTGCTGTTTTTCCGGAATGAACGGATGACCTGGGGGCTTTTTGTTATGTACACTACCGGTAGTTGTGAATTTGGAGACAAGTTCCGAGAACGGAAATGTTTCCTACTGATTCATTAAACTCAAACACCTGTTCATGCAGCTGCAGTTTCGTAAGAATGTATCATCTTTTCCTCACACCGATTTCCTGGAGTCTTTGAAGTCCACTAGATACTCGTTAGGACAACAAGAGGATTGTTCTGAATTCTTGGGGTTCTTGTTGAATACTCTTCGTGAGCAAAACAATAGCAAAATCAATACTCCTGACCGCTCTGGACTGAATGATTCCATACAGCCCTTCTCGTCTTGTGTTTTTTAAATCTTTTGCTGGAAAAATTCTCACTTGTTTACTTTGTATTAAATGTTCAAGAGGTAGCGAAAACTTGTGTGAATTTCTGGAACTTCATCTAGCTTTTCCTAATATGACTAATAACCAGTCCGTGCAAAGCTTATTGTTGAATCATCTGAAAATGGAAATTTTACCAGGTGATGATCGACTGTATTGCCAAACATGCGCCAAACTAACTGACTGTTATAAGGAAACAAGTATAGCTGAGGCACCAGTCGATCTAATAATAACACTGATGATCTTCAAACAAGTCTCAACCTCTGACGGAAGCAAAAAACTCTTTGGAAGGTTCGAAATAGATGAACATTTCAATCTAGCAGACCACTATTATAATATTAATGCAGTCATTGTTCACTGTGGTTCTGGCGTTGAATTTGGTCATTATTACGCCTTGGTCAAAGACGAAACGGACTGGTTTAAGTTTGACGATAGTCGTGTCACGAAGTGTTCTGGCGATGCATTGAATTTATTGGAGCCTCTGGAGACACCCTTCATTTCGTTTTATAAGAGAGAGGGCATTGTTAGATCAAGATCTTCAGATGCTGTGGTGCTGCAGGTTTTTCCGGGTTTTCCTGCAGCTGAAAAAGCAAATGCGCCAGTGGAATCAATGAAGTCGCCCCGGAGCGCCCAATAATTTTTATTGTTGTTTTTATTTTTATCGTTGTTCTAATAAATTTTTTACAGATAGGACGATTCGGAAAACGTTCATTGAAAATCCGTTTGGTGTCGTGAAAGTTACGCGTCGCACACTAAATAAAAATCGCTTCAATTTTTTCTTCCGATGGACGAGAATTTGCCATTTCAGAGATTGTTGACGTGGTACCTTTCTACAAGTAAAACCGAAAACTAAATGAGAATATTCTAACTGAACAATGATGTTCATTGACGTACTGACATTTTTGACGTTTTCATAAAGAAAAAATAACTTAACAAACCTTATCGGGTTGTTGGAATTGCAATAAGGCAGATGAAAAGGAATATTTGTAGAAATATCGATATCAATGTGTTTGTCTTCAGGAAATTATTAAAAGTTCCGCCATTTTGTAGTAGGTGAAAATATTGACATTATATTTTAGGGTTGTGAAGTATTCGTCAGGAGCTTCAAAATTATGTGTCACAAGACCCCCTTTTCCATTTAATTTTTTTCCCGGATGGCGCCCAGTCGCCATCTTGAAATTTTCATCTGTCAATTTCACTTCAAAATCAAGTTTTCATGCATTAATTTAATTATCCCAAATATCAATTTTTTGAGTTGACTCGTTTAAAAACTAAAAGGGGGGAATTAAGGAAATTCACTGTATATACCTATAGTAACAAACAATTATATCACCGAGACTTATTAAAATTAGTTGAAAAGTCATCAATGGTGTAGCAAAAAGTCTCTCCAAAAGATAAGCTTTTCATAGTATACGAGGTCTGTTGAAAAAATATGGTAAATGTTTGGCTAGTTACATTCGAATAGCGTTTTTTTTTTGTATGTTGGTATACTCGTCTCGAACATATGTTCAAAGTTACAGCTGTTCAGCATGTTTAGTTTGTTAGTGAGAGTTATAAAAGTTGGAAGTGTTTTGCGTGTTCCGCGATTTTCTGCTATCGAAAAAAATGAGTCAATGAATTTGCATTAAATTTTGTGTAAAAACTGGAATTAAGTGCTCAAAAACACTTTAAATGTTGACAGTGGTATACGGTAATTTTACTCAGAGTCAGAAAAACGTTTACAAGTTTTACAAGCTTTTCAACGAAGCTCAAGAAGATGTGAATGACAACGCTTGCCCTGGACACCCCAGCACATCAACAATGAATGAAAATGTTGAGAAAGTGAAGAAGATTGTCATGGAGAATCGTCGAAATCACTATTAGAGAAGTTGCTGTCATCTTTTTATTGTGTATTTCATTATTATTATTATTGAATACAGTTTTTTTGGAATTTCATCACAGGGTGGAGCAATCATGAAGTTTTGGAGAAACGTGCAGAAACAATTCATGGCTTTTGCATTACGATAATGCACCTGCTCACATGTCATTGCTTTTTCTTCATTTTTTGGTCGAAAACAACACCGTAATCATGCCTCAGCCACCGTATTCACCAGATTTGCCCCCCTGTGACTTTTTCCTGTTCCCAAGATTGAAGACACCCATGAAAAGACGGCGTTTTGCGACGATTGAGGAGATAAAAACTTGATCACTGACAGAGCTCAAGGACATACCAATTGCTTAGAGGACTGGAAAAAGCGATGGCGCAAGCGTAAATTTATGAATATATAAATATTTTTCTCGGACAGGCAAAAACTTCAAACAGCTCTTCCCAAAAATTATTGGAAAGAGATGGTTTGAACAAGAGAGCGACAGAAAATACATAAATACAATAAACCGTTTACGATCAAATCACGCTATCTGCCCAGCTTACAAATTCAAAATTGGATTAACAGATAATCCTCTATGCTCATGTGGACGTTATGGCGATCTCAATCACATCATGTTGGAGTGTTCGCACCACATCCACAGTATAAATACCCTTTACTCTGAATTGAAATTTCATAATATCTTTTTTCCAATCAACTTAAATTGTATGTTAACTTCAAACAACAGAAATATATACAAATTATTATACAATCATCTAATAAGATGCAAAATTAAAGTATGAATGATTGATTGTAAATATAGTATTATGTACAAACGCATTGAAAAAAAAAACTATATAAAATAAAAAAAAAAAATTAACAAAAAAAAATAATAAGGGAACCAAAAATATAAAACAAATCAAGAAAAAACACTTATTTGAAAATAAAAATACAAAAAAAATCAAAATGCAAAAACAAAAAGAAAAGAAAAAAAAATATACAAAAACAAACAGAAATGAAAATTCAAAAAGCAAAAAATGAGGGAAAAAATCTATGTTTGAGCTACTACTCAGTGTTACTTTCAAATAGTTTTTCATTAAAACAGTCTGGCTAATTGGTTCTCCCAAAGCCAAAAAATTCTAAACCACACACACACACATGAATATTTTTTGAGAAAAATCAAAATTCAACATATTTTTTCAACAAATCTCATATACACATTTAAAATATTTCAGAGGAATGAAATTTCCAATCCTAAATAATACTCCTAAAATTGGTCCGATTTTGTAGCATCTCTATATGAGTATTCAAACAGAGACTTTCATCAATGTACAGACCTAAACATTTTGTATTTTGATACCCAAATTTTCTTTGTTTGTTTTGTTCTTTTTTTTCCACATTAAAGAAGGCTTTTTATAATTTGAACTCAATTTATGCTAATCTAACCAAGAGGTCGACAATTAATGCCATTAATCATGTTATTGTAAATTTCTTTAGTATCACTAGAAAAAATAAAGTAATGTGTCATCCTTGTATGACTCGATATTTCCTTTCAACAATAATTTTGGAATAGAATTTATGTATATCAAAAATGAAACTGGACCCAGAACAGACCCTTGTGGAACTCGGAAAGTGATAGTTTTCAATGAACTGGCATTTTTTCCTAGACACTCAAACTGTTTCTTGTTAGGTGAATGATTTTCAAAACATCTGTGATTAATCCCTCGAATACCAGTGATATTCAATTTACGTAATCAATTGAAAATCTCTATTATTCAATTAATAATTGTAACATCACTAGGTGAATAAATATACCCCGATTTAGATTGAATATATAAAGTTGTTTCAAAAGTTTTGTCCGTTTTTATGTCTACTTTAAACTGAACAATTCAGTAGTACTTGTGCTGAGTTGAACTTCGCCTTTTGTTATATCAGCAACTAGCTCTGTAATTTATTCAAATATTTGTATGTACCTACAGCTGGGAAACAATAAAGACGATTATTATTATTATATCTCTGTGAATACTCATTCAATCCAAATAAGCGTTATTTGAATCAGTGCATTTTTGCAAACCAATCAATTTTCATCACACTTCCAAAACAGGATCGTTTTGGTTGCGCAAAAACAAAGAAGGAGAGATCTCGAGTCAGTGCATCAGTGCTTCTTCCATACCAAAGTATAGACTCGTCAGCAAAACTTGTGAATTTGCCTTCAATCGATATACAGTGTGTCCAAGATAAGGATCCTAAGCATGGGAATCTCAGTACCTGTTGGAGATACAGCTTGGGTTAAATTAGGAAAAAGTTGTGTTCTTTGAAGCTTATTTACATGCCGTTTAGAAACTTGAAGAATTTTCATGGCCTGCTGAGATATTTGGGAAAAACGAGAATTTGACAATATCATTTTTATTTTTTTCTGACTTTATTTGAAACGATATCAAAAAACGAATAACACTTTTTCATTGGCACTTTTAAGGTACTACACGATGGTGATTTTAGATTTTATATCCGACGTTTCGTTTTCAAGAAACCATAATCAACTTTATTTTTTTATATGACCCGAAACAAAAGTACACCCTGTATCTGATTCCATTTTTTATTACGAATTCAAGCGATGTATCACATGCCATTGTTTTCTTTTTAGTTTAAAGGAAAATTACATTTTTTCTATTTTAAAAAAAAATCTTTAAGTAGGCGTTGCAAACAAATGCTTTGACGTAAATACTTGTCACCGAGCCTGTCAAATATTATTTAATTACACGATAAAATAGTAATTGTCGTTGTTGTTAGCCTGTTTGTCGAGTTGTTGTTTTTAGAGTTATTGTTACTGTTGTCGTTATTATTGTTTATTGTTGAATAGATAATATTGTGTTATTATCGTCGAATATGCCGGGTGAGCATTATAGCCATGAAGAAAAGTTTGACATGCTAACGTGCTACATTTTGTGCCACAAAAATACTGTAAATACAGCAGCAATGTATCTTAATACATATCCAGAAAGAAAGCAGCCATGTAAGTCCATTTTCTTAGAGCTGGCTCGAAATTTAAAAGAATATGGTTCATTTAAAAAGCCTGTTTTATCTCGAAAAAAGGAATCTTCAGAAGAAGCCCAAAATAATGTTTTACAAGCAGTTGTTGAGAACCCTGAAATATCAACTAGGCAAATCGAAAATAATGTAGGAGTAGCCAAATCCACAGCTCAATTTATTTTGCGTAAAAATAGATATCACCCCTATAAATTTAGGATTTGCCAAGGACTTAAACCAGGGGATTTCGAACGGCGCCGAAATTTTTGCGAATGGTATACACGCGCGTGTGAAGAAGATTATAATTTCCCTTCAAAAATAATATGGTCCGACGAAAGTATGGTCACTAATAATGGTATCTTCAACCGCCGCAATACGCATTACTGGGCTCAGCAAAATCCGCGTGTTAAGAAAATATCAAGACATCAAGAACGTAACTAAAATACTAGGTCCGTTTTTTTACTATAATTCTTTGACCGCCGAACGATACCATCATTTATTGCAAAACTATGTAGAAGACTGTTTAGATAATTTACCTCTGGCACATGTCAATAACTATTGGTTTCAACAAGACGGTGCTCCTGCACATAATTCTAGATAAGTTCGAGAGTATCTTTCGCAGCGATTTCCTGGAAGGTGGATTGGAACCTTTAGTGAAGTGTCTTGGCCAGCGCGATCCCCTGACTTAACTCCTATGGACTTCTTCATATGGGGTTTTGTTAAAAACCGGGTTTACCAACATTCTTTTGAAACTGAACAGCAGTTACGAGAATGTGTAACTGTCGCATTTAACAGTATTACACCAGAGATGTTACGTGATGTTTTAAGTTCTACAGTTAGAAGATCATACTTATGTTTGGAAAATAACGGAAACCTGTTTGAACACCTCCTTTGAATTAAATAAAAAATGCGTTAATTTCTTTGTTGTTTTCATTACTTTAAAAAATCATTATTAACCTACTTAAAAATACATTTTAAAAATAGAACAAATGCAATTTTCCCTTAAACTAATAAGAAAACAATGACATGTGTTACATCGTTGAATTCCTAATAAAAAATGGAATTAGATACAGGGTGTACTTTTTTTCGGGCTATTTAAAAAAATAAAGTTGATGATGGTTTTTTGAAAACGAAACGTCGGATATAAAAACTAAAAATACCATCGTGTAGTACCTTGAAAGTGCCAATGAAAAAGTGTTATTCGCTTTTTGATATCTCTTCAAATAAAGTCAGAAAAAAATAAAATTGATATTGTCAAATTCTCGTTTTTCTCAAATATCTCAGCAGGCCATGAAAATTCTTCAAGTTTCTAAACGGCATGTAAATAAGCTTTAAAGAACACAACTTTTTCCTAATTTAACCTAAGCTGTATCTCCAACAGGTACTGAGATTCCCATGCTTAGGATCCTTATCTTGGACACACTGTATATGCCAGATCATTTATATATAATAAAAACAGCAAAGGGTCTAGGACAGATCACTGAGGTAATTCGCATTTAATGCTCATTTTATCTGAAGATGCACTTTTGAAATTCACTACTTGAACGTGATCTGATAGATATGACTCAAACCACAAAAAGATATTTCCTCTAAATCCGTAGATTTCAAGTTTCTGAAGCATTATTTGGCGATCAACACAGTCGAATACTTTTGTCAGATCACAAAATACTGCCACTGCAGCCTCAACAACATTCAGTCGAAGGTAAAGTTCTTTTAAAAAAACAAACGTGCTCTTAGAGGCTGGAAAGCCATATTGATTGGAGTGAAGAATATGATTTTCTTTTTCATCAACTTTTCCACGAGACGTGCCGATTTCTGGATCTTTTAAATCGTGGGGCACCCAGTTTTCGAGCTTCTTGTCCTTTCTAATACCTGTCGAACATTCAAAAACTGCATGCCCACTTCTTCCATCATCCCACGCACTGTTTGTGATAAGTCATCATCAATGTGTAGAGTACAGGATTCTCTATCGATCAGTGTATTCCGTGACACAATAGAATAAATATTTATTGAGATATGGAACTACAAAAACACATGACATTGAAACGGACAAAACTTTCGAAACAACTTAATTACATGAACATTTTTCTTGTAACAGTTTAAAATTGAAATTTCTCCATATTGTTGAATCACTTGTATCTGAATCTTAGCAATGAAGACGAAGACGAAGATACCAATGAGGAATCGAGTATGAAATCCAAAAGAGATGCCTCCGAAGGCAATTCTGAAGCCGCTGAGCCTTCTCCAGGACCATCTGCTTCTTCCGAGACCCAGCCTTTGGATAACGAAGAACGAAACTTGGAAGAGTCGGAAGATAAAAACTGGCCAACAATAACGGATCTAAACACTCGCTTGAGAAGGGTAATTACATCCTATCAGAGAAACTATCGCAAAGAAGAACAAAAACTAGCAGCAACCAAGTCGAAGGTAATTTTCATTTTCAATTACATTTCGGGATGATAGGTTTCAATCGAAATGATCTAATTGTTCTTGTTGTTATTCTCAAAAAATGTTTTTTAGATCTGAATTCATAAGTAAATGTGCTTAGCGCTTGGATGTAACTATTTGAGTGTAGTTTTTTCATCCGTACTATTCATATTGGTTATATTTGTATATTTATTGTAAAAAGTGTGAATGCTGAACAATCCTACCGAACTTGACTGATCATTGAAAGCGTTATTTGTTTCTGAAGCAAGCTTTTGAAAAAATTAACCTTTAAATTCTACTAGTAAGAGAAGGTGCTAGGAATCGCACGTGAAAACGCAAGACCTTGTTAATCCTTGCCTCGCACGTTTTCAACTTCTGAGGGCTGCCCGTTTTTAAAGGGACGACAGCTGATAAACGGATTTTTTTTTAAATTTATGAGAGTAAATAATTGAAACGATAAAAAAAAATATTATAAACTTATAACTGCTACCGGTTACGTCCAAAAAAAAATTTATTCGGTTTTAAAATTCTTCATTAACTCGCCTCAACATGCTGATTAGAATATTTTGGGATACGCCCTTAATTCTATTTTTCATATCTTCCTTTGTAGATGGGGGTGTTCTACAGGCCTATTCAAATTCGTTTCTGTACAAGGGGATCTCGTAAACGATTAGAGATAGACTGTCAGTTGAATTCTGGCAAAGTTGTGTATATCAGAGACCTATTCAATGATTTAAAGCAGGAGTCTCCAAACAACGGCCCGCGGGCAAAATCCGGCCCCCCAGTGTCATCAATCCGGCCCGCGACAGCCAATGATTTACTCATCAATCTGGCCCGCGACAGCCAATGATTACCTGATTGTTGTTACTATTGCTGAAGTTGAAGAAGAGAACACAGAATGATAAATACTCGGTTTTATTTACTTGCAAGATAAAACTTAACAACAGAAATGATGACAAAGAAAACTTAACTTAAGTATCTAAGTTTAAGCATATTAATAACTAACAAATAATTGAAATGAATCACAGTAAAACAAAAACACTAATGAGATTTATGTAATTGTGATTTTCCACCGACAATACTTTGTAGTTGTGGATCAATTTTACTTGTACCAATTATCAAAAGAGATTTAAGATGCTCATCGGTTAATTGAGATCTGTAAACATTCTTTGTGTACTTCATCTTGGAAAACGTTTTTTCACACAAGTAAGTAGTACCAAAAACAGAAAACAACCCACGAGCAAATTTATGCAAATTATCAAATTGTTCCAGTGGAAGACTCTTATAAAATTCCAACAAAGATGAATTTTGATATGTTTTTCTTGAGCATATCACTGCACCGTAAATCAATAATTTCCATTTGGACTTCCGCAGCCAGGGTTTCAATGTCAGAATCAAAAGGATTTTGAAAAAGCTTAATTTCATTCGCAATGACATCAAAATCTGAAAAACGAGTATCAAAATTTATCTTCAAAGCACTCAAAGTTTCGATTGCAAAATTGACGGGAAATTCAGTCTCTGTAGTGTGGCTGAATATTTCACATGTTTCAAAATGTGTGAAACATTTTTTACATAATTGCGATTGAAATAGTATTATTTTCTGCACGAAGGATTTGATATTGGTGTATAAATCAGGGAGAAGCTGATTTTCTCCTTGCAATCTCAAATTCAGTTCGTTCATATGATTTGTCAAATCGACATAGAAGGTTAACTTCCACATCCATTCACTATTTTCTAAATCGGCAAAAGGGCGCTGCTTCTCATTAAAAAAAAATTCGATCTCTGCTCGAAGTTCAAAAAAGCGCTTAAGGACTTTTCCGCAACTAAGCCAGCGTACGGCAGTATGATATGGTAAATAATTTTCTCCAATCTGTTGAATAAACTCGAGGAATTGTCGGTGATTCAGCCCAGTGGAACTGATGAAGTTAACAACTGGTATGACTGATTTTAGAACTTCAGACATATCCAAACATTTTCCGCTCAAGGACTGTTGATGAATGATACAATGTAAGACTAATGTTTTTGAACCACAATCATTTTCTGCAGCCTTTGACACAAGTGCAACCACTCCTTTATTTTTACCATACATATTTTTGCCTCCATCAGTTGTTATAGATTTCAAATTTCTCCATTAAAGGTTCTTTTTATTAATGACATTTTCAACTCCCTTAAAAATATCCGCCCAGTTGTCGTGCCGTGAATACTATCAATATCAAAAAGTTCTTCATACACTTCATAGCTTTTATCTACTCCGCGAATAAAAATCAACACCTGAGCAGTATCTGACACATCCGTTGACTCATCCAATGCTAGAGAAAACCACTCATGATGTCCATTTTTGTCAGACATTTGAGATGATATATTTTCTGCGATGTCTTGCACCCTCCGAGCCACGGTGTTTGCTGACAAACTGACACTTTTAAATAAATTTACCTTTTCGGGGAATATTTCTTCGGCTTTTGCAATCAAGCATTCTTTTATCATTTCTCCATCGGTGAATGGTTTGCCACGTTTTCCGATTTCAAGAGCCACGCGAAAGCTGGCGCGAGTTGCAGACTCTTGTTTAGTATTCGCTTTGATAAGAAAAGATTGCTGCCATTTGAGTCCGCGTTTCAATGTTTCAAAATTTTCCTTCCGTAAACTTCCTGTATACTTGGAGAAACTTTGAAGATGTTTCGATTCATTGTGTCGTTTAATGTTATAGTCTTTGAGAACAGCTATGGTTTCATTACAAATTAAACATAGCGCCGTATTACTGGAGTCAATCAATCACAAAATACTGATAGTTCCATTTTTCTTGGAACTTTCTGCATTCACTGTCGATTTTTCGCTTCTTTTCTATACTAACAAATCACACATAAAAACAATGAGTCAAATCAAAATAATTTTATTGACGGGTGTTACTTTATTTCACAATAGACAGTTTCGCTTCCTACGCAGACTAACTCGCAGTTGCGCCGATAGCCTTTTTATATGCAATTATTACTGCCATCTCGAGGTGATCGGAATTCACTAGCTAGAACCAAAACTTTCTCGAACCAACGCAGTAATTCCAAATATTTAATTACGCCTAATGCCAACTAGCGGGTAGCTGAAAACGATAGTACATAGTACCACTACTCGCCACTAGATGTCGTTAAGTGTCACAATACACAATAATAATTGAAATGCAAAAAAACGTAAGTTTGCTTACGTCACGCACTTTGCGACTATCCTAGTCTAGAAATATAGTCAAGGGCAGAAATTGGCCCTTGGAACAAACTGAAAAAATTATTATGGCCCGAAGGCTTCAAAGTTTGGAGACTCCTGATGTAAAGAAATCGAACATAGCTCTTTTGGTTCTGGAGATATACAGGAAAAACCATAAAGATCCCAAATTATTTTTTTGCCTATATCTTCTTTATTCGCAGACATATTGAAAATCAGTCCACATTTTGCTATTGGCACTTGATGTGGGCTCTCAGAATATATCCATGAATATTTTATACAGGGTGTCATCTGACTTGGACCACCCCCATCTTTGGATTTTTAAATACGGACCTGTATTTTTTGTTGTAGTTTTTGGATCGGAGACGTTCACTTCATACTGGGAAATTAAATTCAATTGTATATTTCGGGATGTTTCGGTAATATTCGATTATAATTGTGTGAATTATTCCCTTTTAAATTACGACCCTGGAAATTGGTTGACTGAGTTGAATGAAAACACAATAGCAACTTTCACGTCTCCCTATGTATTGTAGAGTTTTTCGAGAGTTTGTTTCCTCCTAGCTTCAAGGAAGGACATGCTCAGAGATTGCAGTAGCAACTCGTACTCACAACGAACACCCAATTTATATACTGTGTATCCGAGGAAGTTGTATTGGATATTTTTGATGCTCTTAATATAAGTTACACAATGAGGGACCAGATAGAAGAACAATACTCCAGGTGTGGACGGACTAGTGAACTATAAAGGGCTTTGATAGCAGTTGGCTCAGTGAATTCGTGGGTAAGCCATTTGATAAACCCTAGCATTTTCATGGCTTTATGGATAGCCGTGGGTATATGTAGATTAAAGTTCAAGATGGGATCAAAAACAACCTCAAGGTCTTTCATTTGATCAACAGACTGCAAGACATGACCATTTAAGGTGTAATCAAAAGCAGTAGAAGGTATATGGGATCGATAAAAGTGCATGACATGGCACTTTGTGGCATTCAAGTCCATGCCATTTCAGTAGCACCAGGTTGATAGTTTGTCAAGGTCAAACTGAGGCCTATGGGCATCCAATAAGGTTTTAATTATTAGGAAAAGTTTTAAATCATCTGCAAATAATAGTGCTATGGCATGCCGGAAGCAATGAAATGAATAAATTGAATAATAAGGGACCGAGGTGTGACCCCAGAGGAACACCAGAGGTTACTTCGAATAACGTGGAGTAGTGATAATCTGCTCTAGCCATTCGAGTCCTATTCGTAAGAGAACTACTAATCCATTCCAGTAGTACCTCACCTACACCATATCTGTTAAGCTTTTGGAGTAAGAGATTATGGTTGAGCCTGTCAAACGCCTTCGAGATGTCAGTGTACACAGAATCAATCTGGCAGCTCTTCTCCAAAGAATCCGACAGGATTTGGAGAAGGGCTGCCAGATTCAGTTGATTTCCCAGCACAAAAACCATATTGTTGTTCACTTATGATGCCAGAGCAATCATAGGTAAGGTAATCTGCCAGAATGTTCTCGAATATCTTGGGAATTGTACTGAGAATAGATTTAGTACCCGATTTGTATATTGGGGACATAAGAATGTTTACAATAATCTGGAAACACGCCTGACTGGATAGATTTATTGAAAATATAGAAGAGAGGGCGAGACAAAACGAAGCTGCAAGGACCTGGACCTTTCTTTATAATAAATAGTACAGGGCCCAAAACAGTTTCTTGGGGTACTCTGAGTAGAGTATTGCAAGGGGTCGACAAACTAATATTTATTCTAACGAGTTGCTTACAATTAGAAAGATAATATCTGAACCACTGGAGAAATGTAAATTTAATGCCAATTTGCTCTAGGTTTTTCAATAAAATTTGTCAATCGATTGTTTCAAAAGCTCGCTTCAAATCCAAAAAGACTGCTACAGTATAGCCACCTCCATCAATGGACTGTTTGCATTTCGTGTGTTATATTTATGAATTTCGTATGTTGGTTTATATTGTAGTATGTTTGATTTCACAATAAAATGTCTCAACTGTTTTTTTTTAATTTCGGATATAACAATCATAATGAAGATTTTTTTGTTCCTATGAATAACCACAATTAATGAGAATTGAATAAATTGTTTTGCAATTCAATTGATCGTAGTAGATTCCATCATTCACGCTCGTTACAATCGTTCTTATCATTCATCATTATCTATCTACCCTGTACCCATCTCTTATGCACAAGCATGAGCGTAATGGCTGTTCGGGTAGTTAGTAGAGTATGTATGCACTGTACAGCCCCAGGTAGATACTGCCCTGTCCTCTCCTCTGGCTGCACTGGCGCAGGTGTCTCAACAGTTTGACCCGAGGGATGCGGCAGCTCTGGGCCTTCAGGGATGGGACCTTCAACAGCTGGCCCTTTATCTACTGGTAAGTCATTGTACCCTAAGGTATTTGAGGTAAGATTTTACAATATAACTGTGAATGAATGCTTTCTGTCGATATTTCTATAAAATTTATATTTTTCGAGTGGTGATAGTCGTAAAGAGTTTTTCACATGTATAAAATACTTGGAGGTAATGGTAACGTCGTCGTCTGCTTGAAACTATGGAAAAAGAAAATTTCATTCTTTGGTGTGCCAAAATGAAAAACAAAGTCAATATGTGTGTAAAGTCACTCGTTTATATACAATGCGGCGTAAGTAGTCTCCCTCCCGTCCCCGTCTTAGCTTTCGAATGAGGCACGATATATCTCGCCACTATCAACTTTTTTTTTATAAAAAGTGGGGTCTTATAATCTATCGCTCAAAAGGTTTAGGTGGGCTAAAAAGTTCATTGGCTAACGCACAGATGGCGTTACTAGTACTGAATCCATATGATTTTTAGTTAATCCTAACCTTTACAAGCGACATGTACAAATTTCTCAGCTGTCGGATTACTAGTTTCTGAGCTAAAACATTTTGAGTGAAACAACTTTAGTAAGTTTGAAGAAAATGACGAATAAATACTATTGAAGCCAAGTCTTGGCTTAATAAACATAATTCGGACTTTGCATCAAGAAAATCAACCGTTGAGAAGTGATTGGCCTAAGATGATAAACAGAGGTTGCATCGAAAGATGCAACCAACTGATCTTCGGCCTTTCCCGTTTCAGTAAATGTTCACATTTATTCATTGTATCGTTCTGGGAATAAAGGCCTATTATTATTATTATTTGTCGAGTTTAAACGAGGTGAAATGAGCACCGAGGATGATCCACGCGGTGGACGCTCCAAAGAGGTTGTTTCCTACGAAAAATATTTTAAAAAAAAGTCATCAGAATAATTTTGGATGACTGCAAAGTGAAGTTGATTGAGATAGTTGAAACTGTAAAGCTGAGGTTCACAAACTTATTCTATTTACCGCCCACTTCGAGAATTAATTATTTTCTAGCGCTCCCCAAATTTTTTTACTTTACTACATCTTAAGAATCACAATCGCAGTCATTATTTTAATAATTAAATTATCTGTGTCATGTGAAAATGAGATTTTATGGTAAGGGTAATGTTGTTAAACACCATTTTGTAATATTAGGAAAACTTTTGTTCATATTATTGAAACAAACATTTCAATTTGAATTTTAAAACTAATCTGATGTTAAAGATGAATTTGATGATTTTTACGAAATTTGTTTATATCAGGCTCGAGATTACTCAAAAACAGCCGTAAGTCACCGCGTTTGGTAATCTGCAACCGATATCTCTTTTTAGTTAGCAACGTTGCCACAGCACTAAATCCACGTTCACACAAATACGATGATGGGAATGCTATCAAAAATCGTTGAACGATGGACCACAATCCAGGGTACAATTGCGGAATTGCCTTTTGTAGCCAATTTTGTTTTTATTTCCTCGTTCGTTATCACTTCTATGAGTTCTTCTTCCAACTGTGTTATTCCATTGTCCTTTATTAGCTATAACCGATGTTGCCAAATGGTGAAATAGAAACGAATCCCTTAATGTTGAATGCATTATTTCATTCCTCTTTTTTAAGTATTCAAATGATTTTTTAAAGAAAAAGGTTGAAATGATAAGTTTAAAATGCGTTGTTTTAGAGCTCTTTTATGAAAACTACTTGATTTTCTTCAGGAGGAACATTCCCCATATACATCATATAAATCAAGTATGTATACATATACATCAAGTAAATACCCGTTCTCAAAATCACTTCCGTTTACCAATTTGTAAAAATATAGTACATTTTGGAGTGTTCTGCTAATTCCCTATTTGTCAAAAATGCCACAGTCTGTTAATGAGAGAACTATGGTTTGTATGAAAATGATGAAAATAAAGAATGATATTTATGAACAAACGTTGTGAAATATTATTATTTGCCTGAAAACTACATACAATAGTTTATTACTACATCAAAATATTTCGAACTCATCTGCAACTAAATTTTTGTTCAAAAAAAAATCCATCAGGTTATGAATCTATTGAAACGAGAAAAAAAGTGTAATAAGAACAAAGAGAAATGCTTTTATTCCACTACTGAAATATCAACGTCCATACACTGAAAATCTAAATCTGTTTCACAAAGTTGGACTGACAGTAGAGAGTTAGAATTTTTGAGGAAAAGTATAAAATTGTAAACTGGGTTACTTTTTTTTTGTCATTGTGTGGAACTTATGAAAAACCTGATTTTTTGAGGGTTTTTGAACGTAGTAGGAGATTACAGCCGGTTCTCGCCCCCGCCACCACTATGACGTAATTAATATCATTTTGATGATAGTTTGACCTTCAAAAATGTGTCTGGTGCATGTGTGTGAATAACTTCATAGAAACATTCCCCCCACTACTTTTGACCTTGACTGACGTAACACGTTCTTGAGTTAGGTGCAAGGCCGTTCAACCTTAAACATGGCGTGTTGACCTTGAGATTCGAGTCTGTCTTTGATATGTGACATTGAGGTTTGACCTTGAAGGACGTCTTTGAGCTATGTTCATGCAATATGATTGTTCAACGTGGAGTTTGATCTTGAACGTGGAATTTGACCTTGATATTAGGGGGGTAAAGGAAGGGTTTGACATTGTTCTTCATGTATACTCTATGCAAGTTTGTGCAGAGTACACATATAAAAATTTTTACAGAGTATACACACATCAGCATACCGCAAAGGTCCTTCAACTAATTAGTAATTAGCGGTTCTTCCTGTAAGCTCAACAAGTTGGTGAGTTGCAGGGAGAGATCTCGGCAGTAGCAAATAAATCTCCGATTAATATATGCTCGTCTCTATGCCTAATTTCTCCTCCAATGCTGCGGTAGTGTGTCGGGAGCGACATCATACGCTACCTCTCGAGGTAGAGACTGCACACTCTTGCACTCCGTGGAGTTCCGACGACCACTGTCTGCTCGTATCGCCTTGTGTTTCTGCATCGAGTTGGGACGTCAGGTGGCTCTAGTGAGACGCTTGTATGCCATTTACGAAAGGTTTAGAGTTAAAAAAGTCATCTATTTTCTCAAGCACAGATTTTCCCCGGAATCAAATTTTGAATAACTTTATGTGCGACACAGTTATTTATATTTTAAAATAGTTTTTACTTTTTTGCATTGGTTATAATTGTCGATGTATTTCCTACTATAAATCGTCAAGTCAAATTTATTCTCGCACTCTGCATTTTCCTTTTGGCTTATCATACTAACCTATTCTCTGCCTTTACTAACCTTCACTAAATCTGAGAAATTGATACTCATCTTTTCAGAAGATGGAACGCCAAGGTAAACAAGCAATGGAACAAAGCATCCGCGATGGCCAAAGGGAACGCGAGAGACTCTGCATTGGAAAACGTTGGACCAAGAGAGAAGAAGCTGATTTCTTCCGCGTAGTATCCTCATACGGTATCATCTACTATCGAAAAAAGAAATCATATGATTGGATGAAGTTCAAGCAAATCGCCAAATTGGAAAAGAAGTCAGATGAAGAACTAACGGAGTATTACAAACATTTTGTGATGATGTGTAAAAAACAAACCGGTTTGAACATTGACGAAGGCAATTACGATACGAGTATAGAACACATATCCGAAGAGAAAGCTAGACGAACCCTTGAGAGGTTAGAGTTGCTTTCGCGGATAAGAGAGGAAATTTTGACACATCCCAAATTAGACGAGAGATTGAGGGTGTGTGTAACTTCAGCTGATATGCCTGACTGGTGGATAGCGGGAAAACACGATAAAGATTTATTGTTAGGAGTTGCAAAGTAAGTAAAATTGATTTTGACATTGCTCATAGAAGTTTTACCAACTTTTGTCCTGAATGATTGGGAAATTATTCATGTATTCATTCATTATAAATTGCTAAGGATTTAATGCTAATCTGGATATTACAAATTTCTTCTGGTTTCTAATGTCATATTGAAAAAATACATATATAATCCCAGGAAAGTATCCAAAAGAAACACTGCTGCCACATATCAGAAATGCAATGGACATGCGTTTACTAAATCATCTCTTGTAATTTTGCCTATACTCTTATACTTAACTCTTAATATAGTGAACATGCACATTTAATCATGCAACAATAATTTTTTCTCATTGTAATTGCTATAACTGCTAATTGGTTAGTGAAACGAGAGTCAAGAAGAGTGCCAGTTCTGGTGTGTGGGAGAAGTTTCAGTCAATTCGATGGCATAAAAACTAAATAGTTACCGAACGTCGGCAGTTTCTTTGTATGGTACAGGCGGCGTGGTATAATTTTTTCAAAATATTTTTTTTTTTCATAAACCCACTAAAAATGTTACGTTTCATTCATTCTGCAGAGGAATTCTCTCTTCCTTGAAAATCATATATTATTCAATTGTTAGATCAGTAACCAATTACAACTCCACAAATTGGTGCCCCTCAAATAATGCGGATATTGATGTGGTTGAAAGTGTTCAAAACTTGTTTTTAAGATACTCTGCATACAAACTGTAATATTATATTGGTGAATATATCTATAAAATCATGATGGACGTTCTTTACTTGAATACTCTCGACTCATAGATTAGAATCAGATCTTACACTAATTAAGAAAATGATCAATGGAAACATTAATTTCCGGGAACTTGTTGAACTTATAACTTTAAATGTGAATCCAAAGAGAACAAGAAATTTAGAAATCTTCAAAGTACTCTTTCATCATACTACCGCCAGAACAAGTCTATAGACTGGAAAACACAATGTGGAATCTGAACTTTTTAATTCTCCTTTGGAATCATTTAAAAAGACTGTGAAAAGACTGAAAATATTGTAATTGATTAACTTATTTTTTCTTTCTTTTTTTTTATTTTTTCCTTACATCTAGCTGATAGTTATAGTACATATGAGTGAATTATTAAAGTATTTTGTAAAAATAGGCAATGCTGTAAATAAATAAAAGTTTGAGATACACGAAATAAGCTGTGAAGATTGCGTTAAAAAGTATCATGGTCAAATTAAGCGGACTGTAATAGCTTGCTGAAAAAAAAGTCTGAGATTCATGAAATGAGCTTTGAAGAGTGTGATAAAAAGTATGATGGTCAAATTAAGCGGGATGTAATATCTTGCTACATAAAACGTCTTATGTTCACGGAATAAGCTCTGAAGATTGTGATAGAAATTATGATGGTCAGTCAAACTAAGCGGACTGTAATAGCTTGCTACATAAAAAGGCTTAGATTCACGAAATAAGCTTTGAAGATTCTGATAAAAAGTATGATGGTCAAACTAAGCGGACTGTTATAGCTTGGCATCAAAAAAAATCTTAGATTCATGAAATACTATGTGGAGATTGTGATAAAAAGTGTCATGTCAAACTAAGCGGACTGTAATAGGTCTCTAAAAGGAACATGTTTCGCATATTCGATTTCATACCGACCAGAGAAGTCTAGTGTTACTCAACATGGTGACAAACGTCCTATTCCTAATTGGCCTTTGTTAACACTCTTATGTAATGTAATTACAGGTAGAAATAGCAAAAGGTTAGGTACGAGTCAGATAGCAAATAACATTAAGAACAATGACCCTTATCTAAAATAATGATTCCTCTAGAAACATCGATATAGCTGTAAGAATTATTCTTAGTCATGCTAATTGGTAAGCAAAACGCACATTGAGAGACATTAATTTTGTTCTGGTGTGTTGTGGGAAACGTGTTTTTAACAGATTATTTCTCTCCAGAGGTTCCAAATTCTACTTATGAACGTTTTATTACCTATTTTTAATATAAGTTACACATGATTAGAAGATTTAATTGTAATACTTCGTTTTGAATTTGGATGATTATTTATTAACATTCCTTCAATTTCTCCTTTCAAGGCATGGTCTGGGACGGACTGACTATTTCCTCCTCAATGATCCAGAATTGTGTTTCCACGAAATTCTCAGGAAGAAGGTCCGTTCCGAAACACAGGACAATAAAGATGCCATCAAATTGGATAGTCATGAGGATATACTAAAGTTTGATAAAGATGAAATTCTTGTCAAACTTGAAAAGGGTGAGGGCACTCTCAAGATTGAAAAAGTTGCGGTGAAAAAAGAAAATCTCGATGAAAAGAAATCTGAGGAAGGAGACAGAGTCAACCTCACAGTAGTGAAGAGTGAAAAATGTGATAAGGAGGTCAAGGACGAAATGAAGGAAGAAGAGAGTGAAGAAAATGCAGTTGAAAAAGATGGCGAAAAGGGTTTGCTTACAGAAAATGAGCCATCTAATGTCGAAAAGGAGACTGACAATCAGGAGCCCCACGAGAAAGAACCTGAAACTGAAGATCTGTCAAAACCTAAAGAAGAAAAGAAAGACCTACTCAAACAATTAATTGAATCCGATTCTGATTTATGCTCGAAACAAGCAGCTGAACTGAAAGCTATGTTTCCAGATTTGGAGGTCATTCAACCGCTGTCCCGGCTTTCACAAGTTGACACGTTTGTTTTAAGAGACAAGCAGGGCAGTGGCGCTCTGGATTTCAGTGAAACAACGGTTGCTCAACTTTTCAATAATGCTGTCAAGTGGCCGAAAGAGTACGCCATTCAAGTGAGGTTGCAGCATATCATTTTTGCAATTGAAACCAAAGAGTGGCCTGCTACAAAATCATTCTCTGCCTACGCGACTGGTATTGGTAACGAGTTCGACATTCCAATTCATGAGTTACCAAACGAGCCTCCGAAGCGGGAAACTTCCACTCCCATGTCCATGGGAGAACCGGACGCAATGTCATTAAATGCAGAAAGGTATGTACAAATTTTGAAACGTGGAATAGAATAAGTATCATTCGCCGGAATCAAGGTAATACAGAGAACTGTAATGATCATATTTATCCGTGATGAAAATCATACAATTTTTACACAACAAATTTTATTCAAGGCACGATAGTTTCATCAGTTTGACTGGCACATCAAACTACTCCACAATGTCTTTTATATTAATTCATTTATTTATGGGTTCAAGACCCATTTCACTCAATACAATAAAAAATGGCTGCACACAATACTCAATACAAAAGTACAGATAGAATCAAAGAGTCATATATATATATATATATATATATATATATATATATATATATATATATATATATATATATATATATATATATATATATATATATATATATATATATATATATATATATATATATATATATATATATATATATATATGTTCATCCGTGTTCATCCGTTGTGTACTATTCGATAGTCGACGTTTCGCCATCATCTCAGATGGCATTATCAAGACGAGTTACTGCTTCGCTTCGAGAGGTGTAACTGATGTAAGGTTCTTCTTGTGGTGTTTTTATATGGCTTCGCTTGCGTAAGTTGTATGGATTTGTTACCTGTTTTTCCACCTGAGGGTTGTTGATGGCTTTTGGCGGTTCTCCTACCTGTGTTTCTACCTGAGGGTTGTTAATGGCTTCTGGCGGTTCTCCTACCTGCGATGATTCATTATCAATTTGTAATTATCACCAAAGACAACCACAATATATATATATATATATATATATATATATATATAATTACAAATTGATAATGAATCATCGCAGGTAGGAGAACCGCCAGAAGCCATTAACAACCCTCAGGTAGAAACACAGGTAGGATATATATATATATATATATATATATATATATATATATCCTATCTCCCTGGACCTATCTCCTCTAGATTTTTTCCTCTGGGCCACTTACTTAAAATAGGTTGTTTTAAAGACGACGCAATCTGATTCAATAAAGCCACTGAAGGAAAGAATAATCCAAGAATGCTGAGCTATTTTCAGAGAAACATTTGCCAATGTTTCGGAATGACTTTCGGAAATGAAAATTGCGAAAGTTATAAACAATTTAGTGAAAAATAAAAAATGGGTCCAGTTTTTTGGAAATATCTCAAAAACTAATTGGAATTTTCAAAATCGAAAAAAAAAAATTCGAAAAGAGGAAGAAATTTCCTATCGAAAAGTCCTGACTACCGGAACTGTAGGACCAATATTTATAATTTTCCCGGAGCTCTGAAAATGAGCTCGAAATCGGGTGTTTAGCCGCGCGTAGGCCGTGCCTGTTTGGGCTAAGCTTTACAAAAGAGTGTTTACCATATAAAATATATGAACCAAGGAATGAAAAAATTCAGTCATATAGTCAAAAGATAAATGAACAATAATTTGTCGGTAAAAATTTTTTTTTGCAATTATTCGATTCATTATGCTATTGTTAATTAACAATTTTTTATCACTCGATTATCATTATTGCAAATGTAATATTTTCACACTTTAAACTAAAAGTGTGAAATTTTTTCCTTTCGTAGAGTTATGATTATAACGGTTAGGAATAGATTCATTTTCGAAATATTGAAAAATTATTATTTTTCAATTATTTATTAACAATTTACTGCATTTTTTAATGAAAAAGTTTAATAAATAATCGAAAAAATTTTTTTATTCATCATTATTACTGATATGTTTTTTTTAAATCAGAAGCTACATAAAAATATTTTTTTTATTTCATCACTTATTGTTTAAAACTTTGTTATAAATTCGATAAAAAATGGAGTGAATAAAAAAATGCATGGTTTTTTTCATTCATCAATTGCAACTGGAACAAAAATGAAATGAAAACATTCATTTGTTTATAACAAATTGTTTATTCAATACACAATGGAGAATTTTAAAAATTAAATTGTTTTTGTTCCGAATTAAAAACAAGATGAATAATTATTTTAAAAAATTGGTTTCTTAATATTATTAATTGGTGGTAAAAAAATTGTTACTCAACAAATGCGTTTTTTTGCATTGTAAAAATTTCTTCAAGAGACAATTGAAAAAAATCATGATTTTTATCAAAAATTAAGATCCAAAAAAAATTCAATCATGTTATAAACAATGCATTTGTTTATAATAAATTTTTAAACAATGAGTGATAAAAATTTTAAAGAAATATGTTCATCTAACTTCTGATTTGTTGATGATCGAGCGATAGAAAATTGTTAATTAACAATAGCGTAATAAATCGAATAACTGCAATAAACATTTTTTACCGACAGATTATTGTTCATTTATCATTTGAGTATATGCCTGAATTCTTTCATTCCTTAATTTATATATTTTAAATGCTGAAATTTTTTTTAGTAAAAATGGCCCAAACAGGCACGGCTCACGCGCGGCCAGACAGCCGATTTCGAGCTCATTTTCAGGGCTTCGGGAAAATTATATATATTGGTCCTACAGTTCCGGGAGTTGAAACTTTTTTATAGGAAATTTCTTCCTATTTTCGAATTTTCGATTTTGAAAATCTCAATTAGTTTTAGAAATATTTTCAAAAAATTAAATCCATTCTTTATTATTCTCTAAATTGTTTATAACTTTTGCTATTTTCATTTTCGGAAGTCGTCCGTTTTCAAAAACTTTCTAGACGCTATTCCGAATCGAATGACACCTCAACCATAATTTTCGGAGACTGCTGAAGAAAGTTCGGAAAAAAGCACTTCTTGATCAGATTAGTCAAGTTCAAACATAGCTTAACAATCTTTCAACAGCTACAGATTGGGGATGAGAAAAAACAGAGACTCTGTTTTTGCCCATGAAAACACCATAATCATTGGCAGGTTTAGAATTACTGAAACTAGTTCATTGTAGTTGCATAGTAGGTATCTAACTGCAGTAAAACTTAAAGCAGTAGAAAAACAGTGATGAGTGCATCCGATGTTGTTGGGATGATGACAATTTCAACTTCGAGTACGGCATGATTGTTGATCAACAAAATACTAACCATCCAGTATATCGAAAACTGATTCAGGCATTCTACGTATCAAACTCAGATACTAACTCTGACGGTTAAGAATGCGTTAATAATAAATTGTTTTGGTAATAAATGATAAAATTAATTATGAAAAATGTTTCTGTCAATTTGTAGAGAAATGTCAATTATGATTTTCAAAATAGAAAACATTCTCCGAATAATCATTTGAACATTCGAGATATATAAAAAAACGTTCATAAACAATTAAAAATCGTATTTTTTTCTGAATATCATATTATGAAGATAAAAATTTTTTGAATTCCCATACGGTCATACACAATTTATAAACAAATTGCGCTAAAACAGTTTGTTCAACTTACCGAATGTCTTTATTTGATACAGAAACAGGATATAATGATAAATATATAGAAAAATTAAAACAATATGTTATGTTACTAAAAAAAAACATAATGAACAAAATATAATGTTTTTGAACTTTTATAATGTGATCTTGTGGAGCACATTGATAAAAAGAGATTCACGTTCATTACAAGACCAAACACGACTATGATACGATATTTCATCATGGAATCCTAGTGCCTATCTTCCGGCTCCATCATCAGATCAGCTCCAGAGTACCTACCATATTGTCATCAAAATCACATAAAACTGCCAATTTTCATAACGCTACGATCTTTAAAAGATGGTTAAATTAGTTTTCTTAGATTTGACTACATAGTTACATACATACATACAGGTCGACCTAATAAAAGCGTATTAAAAACGAAAAACTCTAGAAAAAATTAAAAAATATTTAGGTCAGTCCTTAAAGAAATATTGAAAAATGCATGACTCGAAAAATCGTATACCATACACGGAAATGAATCTTGACAGGTCTTGATGCCTTCTAGATGGCTATCCTGTGTAGTGTGTATCAGCCAAATGGAATAAATATGACACTGAGTAAATATGACTGTGCTCAACAAAACACTCAGGCACGTCCAATTTTCAACAACCAAATTTTTCAATGCTCAATAACTCAGTTAACGGGAACAACAACTCGACCACGAACTCGGGCTTTGCAACCGTTACCACATCGCCTCTGATAATGTATACCGCAGTAGTAGACGAAACGTCAGGCATAAAAACCTGCAAACCACGCAAACGCTGAAAACAGATTTTACACTGTCATCTACGGCCGTGAATATTTACATTCTTTGGTAATTCATATTATTTATCCTATCGTCTGTCATTTTGGCGTCTTCAACTAGTTTGAATACTTTGAATTCTTGCTGTTTTCTAATGGAAATATACAATGAACTTTTTGTAATTAAAGTTGAACTTTCAATAATCACACCATGCATGTGTCGGTTTCACTTCTCCTATCATTATATTCGGCTCGCTTAAATATCATACAGTGTTAAAATGGAAATATGCCAACCAAGACAAAAATTATCGAATGATATTGAAAATTTCGTTATGGAATAAACTTTTCATGATCAGTCAATATCACTTGGTACCTATGTAAAAATGAAATACATACCGGCTACCTGAAATCCATACGCAATTTGTCGTTGGCACAACGCTTGTTGAAAAACAGATGTGAAGAAATTAAAACCCACTTGCTGCCTACATTTAATGCGGTAAATATTGGCAACGTTGTAAGGATTCCCAATAATCTATTTCATGTATGAAAATATACTTATTGGACTCCCTATTATCAATCAGATGTCTGATGATGGTGTATACTGAGGAGTTCTTATGAATGTTTGACGGACGGACGCTCTACTATCGAATCAATAGTGAACTCAATTTTTTTATGGTGGTAAAAATGTCATGCCAGCCTACAGAAATCAGTTTTCTAGTACTTACCATGAAATATATTCGGTAAATTCTTCAAATTATGATGGACGCCCTATCAGCGCATTCAATGTATGGATGCCATATTGATATCGGGATGTATATATATATATATATATATATACAAATAGAGATTTAATCGAGTGTGCAAGATATAAATCAAAAATTAAACAATTTGTGGACACAAATATATATATATATATATATATATATATATATATATATATATATATATATATATATAAAGTCTAATTTTGAAAATACAACCAATAATCAGATACATGTACATACGAAAATATGTCACTACAGTAAATGTTCTATTTGAAAGATGTTCGCAGAAACTACATACTCCACCTTGCCCCCCATGCCGCCTCCCGGGTTGAGTGCCCTGAGATAAAATCTTCCCCACACGGTTACTGTGTGTAGAACATCCCATCTCGTACATCCACCCCCACTCTTATTAGTGGACCTCAATTTGCTGATGGAAACTTCAGCAAGATTGACATCTGACCTACTGCGCTCGAAAGCCAGCCTTTAGATGTTTCGTTGGCCTTCATTGTTTATCTCTTTCTCAGAATCTGAAGTCATCCCTATTTAATGCTTCATGTAAATCGCATAGTGCTGGATTGGCGTGCGACTGATTCTGTCAAATACATATGCATGTTCAATCATATACACGTCTATATATGTACTGACCCCATGCAGCTCTCGCCAGCCCTATTCTCTGCCATATGGTGTCCTGAATGTTAGTCTTCTGTCGAGGGTGACTCCTAAGTATTTTGCTTCGTTGATCCACGAAATCTCTTGTCCATTGAAGGTGACGTTTCCTCCGGGGTGTACCAGACTCCAGGAGAACAGTATCGCCTGACTTCTGTCAGGGTTTATACTGATTTTCTAAAGGTTGGCCCATTCCTCTAGTCCAGGGGTCTCCAAACTACGGCTCGCGGGCCAAATCCGGCCCGCCAGTGTCATCAATCCGGCCCGCGACAGCCAATGATTTACTGTCATCAATCTGGCCCGCGACAGCCAATGATTACCTAATTGTTATTACTATTGCTGTGATAAGTTGAAGAAGAAAACACAGAATAATAATTACTCGGTTTTATTTACTTGCAAAACTTAACGACAGAAATGATGACAAAGAAAACTTAACTTAAGTATCTAAGTTTAAGCATATTTATAACTAACAAATAATTGAAATGAATCACAGTAAAACGAAAACACTAATGAGATTTATGTAATTGTGATTTTCCACCGACAATACTTTGTAGTTGTGGATCAATTTTACTTGTACCAATTATCAAAAGAGATTTAAGATGCTCATCGGTTAATTGAGATCTGTAAACATTCTCTGTGTACTTCATCTTGGAAAACGTTTTCTCATACAAGTAAGTAGTACCAAAAACAGAAAACAACCCACAAGCAAATTTATGCAAATTATTAAATTGTTCCAGTGGAAGACTCTTATAAAATTCCAACAAAGATGAATTTTGATATTTGTTCTTAAGCATATCACTGCACCGTAAATCAATAATTTCCATTTGGACTTCCGGAGCCAGGGTTTCAATGTCAGAATCAAAAGGATTTTGAAAAAGCTTAATTTCATTTGCAATGACATCAAAATCTGAAAAACGAGTATCTAAATTTATCTTCAAAGCACTCAAAGTTTCGATTGCAAAATTGACGGGAAATTCAGTCTCTGTAGTGTGGCTGAATATTTCACATGTTTCAAAATGTGTGAAACATTTTTTACGTAATTGCAATTGAAATAGTATTATTTTCTGTCTGAAGGATTTGATATTGATGTATAATCAGGATGAAGCTGATTTTCTTCTTGCAATCTCAAATTCAGTTCGTTCATATGATTTGTCAAATCGACATAGAAGGCTAACTTCCATATCCATTCACTATTTTCTAGATCGGCAAAAGGGCGCTGCTTCTCATTTAAAAAAAAATCAGACATATCCAAACATTTTCCGCACAAGGGCTGTTGATGAATGTTACAATGTAAGGCTAATGGTTTTGAACCAGCATCATTTTCTACAGCCTTTGACACAAGTGCAACCACTCCTTTACCACTCATGATGTCCGTTTTTGTCAGACAGTTGAGATGATATATTTTCTGCGATGTCTTGCACCCTCCGAGCCACGCTGTTTGCTGACAAACGTGACACTTTTAAATAAATTTACCTTTTCGGGGTATATTTCTTCGGCTACTGCAATCAAGCATTCTTTTATCATTTCTCCATCGATGAATGGTTTGCCACGTTTTTCGATTTCAAGAGCCACACGAAAGCTGTCGCGAGTTGCAGACTCTTGTTCAGTATTCGCTTTGGTAAACAAAGATCGCTGCGATTTGAGTCCGCGTTTCAAAGCTTCAAATGTTTCCTTCCGCAAACTTCCTATATACTTGGAGTAACTTTGAAGATGTTTCGATTCATAGTGCCGTTTAATGTTATAGTCTTTGAGAACAACTATGGTTTCATTACAAATTAAACATAGCGCCGTATTACTGGACTCAATCACAAAATACTGATAGTTCCATTTTTCTTGGAACGTTCTGCATTCACTGTCGATTTTTCGCTTCTTTTCTAACCTAACAAATCACACATAAAAACAACAAGTCAAATCAAAATAATTTTATTGACGGGTGTTACTTTATTTCACAATAGACAGTTTCGCTTCCTACGCAGACTAACTCGCAGTTGCGCCGCTAGCCTTTTTATATGCAATTATTACTGCCATCTCGAGGTGATCGGAATACACTAGCTAGAACCAGAACTTTCTCGAACCAACGCGGTAATTCCAAACATTTAATTACGCCTATTGCCACCTAGCGGGTAGCTGAAAAAGATAGTACATAGTACCACTACTCGCCACTAGATGTCGTTGAGTGTCACAATACACAATAATAATTGAAATGCAAAAAAAAAAAGCGTAAGTTTGCTTAGGTCACGCACTTTGCGACTATCCCAGTCTAGAAATATAATTAAGGGCAGAAATTGGCCCTTGGAACAAACTGAAAAAATCATTATGGTCCGAAGGCTTCAAAGTTTGGAGACCCCTGCTCTAGTCTATTCGCCTGCTGTTGCAAGTATCTGGTGACATGCGCTTGGCTTGTTGATCTCGCCAGCAGAGCTGGATCGTCCTTGTTTAGTGCCAACTCGTTAAAGTTGTTCTCTGACTTGGGCACGTCTGCTGTGTATACCGAGAAGAGGTGTGGCGAAAGGACTGCACCTTGTGGAACCCCTGCTTCCAGTTATCGCATGGTGGAGAGTTCTTGTCCTACTCTGCAGCGGCATCACCTGTCAGCTAGAAATGATTCGATTAGTCTTACCATTTATTACTAGTAACCAAAATTGCTCATTTTGGCTAGTAGTCCGTCGTGCCAAACTCTGTCGAACGCCTTGGAGACATCTAGGAATATCGCTACGATGAATTGAAGGGGTTATATTTTTAGGAGTGATTAATTTTTTGGAAAGAAAGTTTTTGGCTTTCTACTACTCCATCTTGATACAAAAAAAGGATGAGGGAATCTTCCAAAGAAAGAAACAAAGAAAGTAGTCAATTTGAAAATAAGTAACTCTATACAAAGAAGTAACTTTCATGCAAAGAAGTAACTTTCAGACACAAACTGAAAGAAAGTCCTCCTGAAACAGCTACTTTCATGTAAACATTGAATTACACGAAAGAAAAAATTTTTTTGAAACAAATACTTCTATATGAACACTGAATTATACAGAAGATACTTTTCTCTATTCAGTTTGTATTTCAAACATTCGTTGTGGAATAAAAATCAGATATCATTCACATGAGTTCTACTTTGAATGAATGGTAACAAATTGCACTTACATGGAACACTGTCATCCTCACTGGTATACATCGATGTTTCGCCTTAAGACACTTGCCCCAAGACTCTTCAGTACCAAATAGGATAACATTATAGAAAATACACACAATTCATTTATGTCATCGATGACATCGTAATGATATGCCACCCTGAATTAAGCTGCCTCTGAAAAGTGAGACTCTGATGCAGAAAGAAGTAAAGAAATCGAGGTCTGCTCTTATAATTCGTGGTAGAAAGGAATGAAGATGCTGATTTGTTCTACAAAGTGGTTGAGAAAATGTATTTGTAGTAAATTTAGGAGAGGCTGAGGGACAATGAACAATTCCATGAGATAATGTAGTTGGGAAGAGTAACATATGTAGTTCTCAGGAATCTTAGGAATCCTTTCTGAACTTGTTCTACTATATGAATGTGGCTTGCATATGATGGGTTCCATACAGAAAATACGTATTTGAGATGAAATTTTACTAGAGAGCAGTACAGAATTTTTGAGTATTTGATATCAGTGAAATCTGAGGTGCATCTTTTTAGGAAGCCTAACATTATGAGAGATTGGCTGACGTGGGGCTGAAATGAAAATGAGCTGTCTAGGGGTAAGCCCAAGTCTTATTTCTGTAACATTACTGGGTGGAACTTGATATATACAATACAAGAACATTAAGGGGATACATTTGAGGCTAAAAATTATGGAATGGAATCTACGTGTATTACGTTCCATTGTCAAAACACCAACTGGATAGTTGGTTCAGCTTGCTTTGGAGTTCTACACAATTGTCCGGTGAATCGATTTTCTTGTAAACTTTCAAATCATCTGCGAAGCCTGAAAATTCTGCATTAGAAAAGCAGTACTAAATTTCGTCCATAAAAACCTTGAACAAAAATGGTTCCAAATGGGATCTTTGGGGAACACCGGATGGTACTAAACTTCCAGAAGATTCAAATCCCTTAACTCGAGTTATCTGTGTCTGATTAGCGAGATTTGTATCCAAGATAAGAGGTTTCCGCAAATTCTCATGTGTTTAAGTTTTTGTAATAAACGAGTATGGTTGACTTTGTCAAACGCCTTGGAAAAATTTGTGTGAATGGAATGAACTCTGCCACCAACGTCTAAGATGTTGTTATCGCCATTATTCAACCATTTTTATGAACAATTAAACTACCGTGAAATGAAACCCATCTTCAATAAAATTTATTGTGTGAAAATTGTATTAATATGTAGAGTTATTGCTGGGGGTATCCAGTTCGTTACAATTCCTGGTATTAATATTCATATTATTTGGATATTGACTACTATTTTTGGGAAACAAGTTAAAAATTTTTTACAAAGGAGACAAGACCCAAGAAAAACAACGAGCGCACTTCTAAAATGTTAAATTTACAAAAGAACCCCTTACACGAGCTTCTTTGATCTAGATTTATGATGGTTAAAACATATTTAAAACTAATTGGAATCCAATAATTTTAGAAAGAGTTATCTGTATCAATTAAATCATATATTTACAGGTTCAATTTAAGTAAGAAACGAAAACGACACATCGCTATAGATGTGGAAACCGAGAGAGCCAAGTTGCATGCATTGCTGAATAGCAGTCATATGACGGCTCCCATGCCCAAACATAACATGTCGTGGGAGAATGATGATTCTGAAGATTCGAGAAGATCCACGCCTGTTCAGGGTAATCTTCAACCTCCTCCCGCTCATCAACAGGCCTCTAGGATGAGCATGGCGAACATGAAGATGAATTATGAAATGCCTTACCATCCGGTTCCTGCTAAAACAATTGGACAAACCACAGTCATTCCTGGTACTAGCAGTACCTTAACTCCAATCGACTTGAGTTCAAGGTTAGTCTTTTATTTCCTTACGACTCCTTATACAGGGTGTAACAAAAAGCTTGGTCATAAATTGAACCATATATTCTGTGGTCTAAAATAACACGATTGGATATAACTTACCTCAATGCAAATATGCACACAATCGGTTTTTCCCAATATATCATGAACTGTTTAACATTTTGAAACTAACAAAACTGTTCAGCCCAAAAACATTTTAGGGGGGCATTGGACTCCTAAAACCCCCCAAACCTTTTTATGCATTACAAATAAATTAGTATTACAACACCATTGGTTTAATTCTGTCTGTCTATTTAATACATTATTTTTGAAATGTTTTTGCCAATTATGGGATATCAGGGATTGTTTTCGATTGGATTCAAAGTTACTAATTCAACAGAAGACAAAAAACTAAATTTGTAAAAGAATTGTCAGATGAACTTATAATTGAGAGTGGCATACCCCAGGGTAGTGTGTTAGGTCCATTGCTTTTTATTATTTACCTAAATGGTATTAATCACATATCTGGATCACACAGTATAAATCTTTTTGCAGATGATATATTGGTTTATTGTATACATGAAGATTTGGATCAGGCAATTGTTGAAATGAATAGGTCTTTAAATAGCATTGAAACATATTTATTTAATAATAAACTGAAACTAAATGTCAGTAAAACAAAAAGTATGATTTTGACATCATCTTATAAGTATGATCAAATTGTTTGGGCAAATGCTGTTATAAAAATTAATAATGTTAGCATTGAAATTGTGACTGAAATAAAATATTTGGGTTTTATAATTGATACAAATTTAAAACTAAATAGTCATGCTGATTTTATTTGTAAAAAAATATTTAAGAAACTTTTTTTTCTCTCTCGTATATGTAAAAAAGTGTCTATGTATGCTAGGTTGATTCTTTTTAAAAGCCTAATACAACCTCATTTTAATTATTGTACAACATTACTTTTTCTACTTGATAAAAATAAAATAGCGCAATTGCAAAAGCTTCAAAATCGGGGCATGCGATTAATATTGGGATGTAGCCGTTACTCAGCAATTAAATCGATGTTACAGTATCTAAACTGGTTTTCAGTTGAAGAACGTATATTATATATGACTATGATCTTTATATTTAAACTGCTTAAAGGATTGCTACCCAATTACTTTCAAAAATTCTTATTGAGAAATAATGAAGTTCATGATTACAATACGAGAAGAAATAACAATTTTTACATTAATAAAACTAACACTAAATTTGGAATGAATAGTATATTTCATAAAGGTTTAAAAGAATTTAATAAACTACCACAATTTGTAAAAAAATCTAATTCAATAAATCAATTTAAGTCATCATTAAAGAAGTATATTTGTGACAGCTTATTATAATATTTGTAATTTTTTATTTTTTAATGTGAACTAACCTAACAATCTATAGATATGTATGTATATTTGGTTTTCCTTGAAAGGTACTTTGAAATGTTATTATATTTACATAGTTAATGTCGTGAGATATTTATGAATTTGTAATTTTTCTTTTTTTGTATATTAGGCTTGCCTACTTAATAAATGAATATTAAATGGACTGACGCCTATCAGAAAACAACTACTCCCCTGGCTAATACCACGAAGGGCGTTAGATTATATCCGACAGGCGTCAGTGCAGGAATTTTCACAGAAAATTTCCTGCATATGCAATTGGCAATACAACTGAAACAGTCGACCTTTAATTTTGGAACGGGCACACTTGCAGACCGGTTTCGGGCTCATTAGCCACTCATTAGTGCAAGACAGTGACCATCAACCTGAAGTCAATGATATTCAATAATTGAAAATCGGAATTCTTTCAGAGTATTTCATTCCTCTTCCTAAGTTTTAGCGAAACAACAAAATGTCACTCCATCTAGTGGACGAGGTACTAACCAACTGCATATCCGTAATTTGCCCGATTCCTCTGAATAAGGAAGAAGAACTTTCTTATTAGTCAGTGGGCTATTCTTGAAGACTGGCAGTAAACAAATCTGAAGAAATGGACTGACGCCTATGTTACATCATCGACGCCTGACGATAGGCGTCAACCTACTGTGTAGGTACATTCGAGACTGGCTTGAACGTTTAAAGTTCATTTCTTTAGATTTGTTTACTGCCAGTCTTCATGCATAGCCCACTAACTAATAAGAAAGCTAGTTTTTATCGAAATGCAGCAAATACTCAAAATTCAAAAAAGAACCACAAGGACAAGTTGCAAACTCATCTTCCAAAATCTCAGAATATTGACTGCTACAAGTTTATACATTTTTTTTTTGCTGCATCAACTGCTAGGTTATTAGCCGCGGACTTGTTGTTTTTAAATTTCATCTATTATTATTGCATCTTTCAAAAATGCCATCATGTTGCTCAACGTTCGTCTATCATCACATAGAATTTTTTTCATTGCCCCAGTTATATTATGTTGTCTCCTGGTTTCTTCATATTTTGGACATTCTACAAGTATATGTTGTATCGTTAGTACTGTTTGGCATGTAGTACATAGAGGTTGTTGTTCTCCTAGGAGCAAGTAAAGGTGTGTTATTTTTGTATGGCCGATTCGCAGACGCGTGAGAACAACTTGTTCTTTCCTGGTCAATTTCAGTGGTGAGATTCGCTTATTCACACTTGGTTTCGAGCATTTCAGTTTTGCATCAGTTTCATTTTAAAGAGTTTTATTAAAATTCTTCAGATCTTCTAAGTGGAGTGGTACATCTTCATATTCGTTAGAGTTAGCAATCATTCTAGCTGCCTTATCCACATCCTCGTTGTTCTTTATGCCACAATGACTAGGCACCCACATGAAGCTGACAGTTCTACCGCTTTCCTTCATAATATGAATTCTGGCAAGAATAATCCTTACAAGGGGTCAAGAGTAAATTTATTTTGGAATGATCTTATGGAACTTAATGAGTCTGTACAAATTAGGAAATGAGTTTCGTTACGTGCGAATTCACAGATTATTAAAGACTGGTATATAGCGTTTAATTCTGCTGTGTAAACGCTGGTTGTTGAGTGCATCGAGCAGCTATGGAGGTGTCCATCTACAAGGAATGCACAGCCCACCCCATACTCGGTCTTTGATATATCAGTATATATTTTGCAGTAGTTTGGAAATTTACTAATGTTATTGTAATAGTTCAGTATATACATTTATGAGATATTAAAATATGTAAAATGACATATAACTAGTTTTCTTACTCTTGATGGTAATGAGAATTATAATACTAGAAATTCCCTACAATTGGAGGTGCCAACACACACATTAGTTGTATCTGAATCATGTCCCAGGCTTATGGCCATTAAATTGTACAATAAACTTCCAAATACTTATATACAATCAACTTATTTTTGACCCCGGAATGCGGTTCAATTTATGACCTACCTTTTAGTTACACCCTGTATGTCATAGAGTGTCATACTAATATATAAAGTATGCTATAAAGATTTGAATAGAAGCTTTTTAGGGGAATTACAAAAAATGGTACCGCACTCCCTCATTATTATTTATTTTTTAGCATTCCAAAGACTTCCGAGAAATCTCCAAATGTAGATCTGCAGAATGAAGTTCAAGATTTCTCTGTGAAGAAACCTTCCACCCCTTCACCTGTAACCAAGACTGGCAATAAATTGGACGATACATTGTCCAAGCTAATGAAGAGGAAGAACTGTGTATGTTTTTGCTTCATTTTTTTTTCTCTCCCTAACTTCAATACATCGGTAACTTTTACGAAATGATAATCCATATATCTTTTCTAGCCTGAACCGGAACCACTGATTGGTAAAGAAAAGAAGCGCAAGAAACTCGATGAAATTGTCCTGGGTCTGTCTGCCGCCAAAGAACAATCCCTTTTCCCACCTGAAATTTCTAAAAAACCTACCGTCACCCCCAGTGTAACTGTTACCCCCACCTCAGCGCCCGTAAGCACATCTCATAATCCCTCTCAAAAACACTTCACTATAACTGTCACTTCCGTTCCTTCTTCAGTTCCATCGAGTCGGAGCAGTTCCATACCAAATGTAATGCCCTCTTTAACGACAAGTAGCAAGGATAGTTTTTCTACCTTCTTAGCCCAAGCAGAGCAACAAAATATGATGTTGAAAAAGCAGCAGCAGCAACATCAACAGCAGCAGCAACATCGGGATCATCAGCAAAGAAAAAGCTATGAGGCAATGATAGCCGACATAGGAAAAGTCTCGGATTTCAGTTCAAAAATTAGTTCTTATTCTCACGAAGCTAAGGTATGATATTTTACTGAACATTGCGGTCGTAAATAGTCCATACTTCTCAACTTTCGAATGTAGTCTGGTTCACATGTACTCGATTTAGCTCTTTTTGGTGACATTTTTCAGCCCTGTCCAAAAATTACGACCAAGGTGTCATTCGATTCGTATTTTTGCCTAGAAAGTTTAAGGATAGGTCCGAAAACGCGCCGATAAAAATTACAAAAGTTATAAACAATCAAGTGAAAAAAAAATGGGGCTTTAGTTTTTTCTTAATATCTCGGAAAATTTTCAAAATTTGAAAAAAGATTTGAAAAGATCAATGAATTTGCGTAAAAATAGTCCCGACTCCCGAAACTGTATCTCGATTATTTATAATTTTTACAGAGCCCTGAAAATAGAGCCAAAAGCGGGTAATCTGGCTTTCGCGCGCCTTTCGTCACTCTGACATAAAAACAAAAAAAATATTTAAACATATTAAATGTAAATATTAAGGAATAAAAAAATTCATGTAATGTTGGGATACTTCAATAAACAATAATCCGCAGTCAAAACATTTTTATCCCAATTTTAACGTTAATAATAAATTTGTTAATTAATAACTTTTTCTGAATTGAAAGTTAATATAAAAATCCCTATAATTATTAAACTAAAACCCTGGCATTTTTTTCCTTCAGTGAAGTTATCCTTAATAGGCAAAAAAATTGATTACCGTTGCCAAAATAAAAAAAATTATTATTTTCTATTTTTTTATTAACAATTGAAAATTATAATTTTATAAAAAATACATTACAATTTTTTTTTAATTTTTCATTGTTTCAATGTCTCATGGCTAAAAACTAATTATTAATATATTTTTTTAATTTTTTACAGCTATTGTTAATAAATTTATTATAAACAAATACATTGTTTATTAACAATTCTAATTGTTTTTTATGTTAATTGAAAAAAATCGTTATTTTTAGGAAAAAAAATGGTTTCTTAAAAAAATTTCTTTGTTGCTAAAAAATGCGTTTGTTAATTAACAATCGTTTTTTGCAACTAAATATTGAAAGTTGAGTTGAGCCTTTTTGTAACAAAATTTATATTATTGCATCACATTTTTTGTAGCTCTTCCTTGATAATGATAATAAACTTTATCGAAATATTGGAATAACTTGTATATTTACATATATAATTATATATATATATAATTATATATATATATATATATATATATATATATATATATATATATATATATATATATATATATATACATATATAAAAAACCGATAAAATCACCAGTCAGAACACTGAAACTAAAGCAAAACAGCGAGTGAAAAATTAGAACGATTATATATCTTATTATTCTTCTGTGAAAGAATCCTCTAAATATTCCTTATGACTGTAGTAACATTTGTCCAGTAATAAGTTTCTAACTTTCTTACTGAACAAATTTGCAGAATTCAACCTCTTTATAGAAAGTGGCAGTCTGTTATAAAAATGTATGGCAATATATAATGGAGATTTTTTGAAATGATCACTCTTATGAGAAGGGACCCTCAGAGCAGTAGCATGGCTAGTGTCACTACTGTGAATGCTCAAGTTCGTTACGTACAAGTCAAGGTTCCTGTGCACAAAAATGACACATTTCATTATATAAATTGCGGGTGCAGTCAACAAGCGTTCTCTTTTGAAAACGGGTCTACAGCTTTCTTGGTACCTCAGGTTGAATATCAATCTTATCAGTCGTTTTTGAGAGATGAAAACTCTAGAAAATTCCTTTGCACATCCCCAAGCCATTATGTTGAAACTGATGTGGGAGTATGCATTCGCAAAGTGAACATTTAATAAACTAAACTTATCTAAACAATGTTTTAACTGTGTGATCGAATAATAAGCTGAATTGAGTTTACTTGACACTTTTTGTATGTGACTTCCCCAGGTGAGATTCTAATCTAAAATAGTTCCAAGAAAATTAACTTCTTTTGATATTTTTATGTCATTCAAAATGACTAAATTACATTATTATTATAATAGAAATCCCTCCTAACAATTGTTTTCATCAGCACTGATTTAGATTTATTTAAAATCAGTTTGTTACGTTGACAACAACTACTGAATTCGTCAATAACTGAATGAATTTTCATTGATAAATCATTCTCGTTTTTTCCAGAAACAGTGATTGTAGTATCGTCAGCGTACATAGTTATGTGACAATCTGTTATGAATTCAGGCAAGTCATTGATAAATGTCAAGAATAACAATGGACCCAGAACAGATCCTTGTGGAACACCTAGTTTCATATCATAAGGAACTGATGTAATACCATTACATTTAACCACCAAACTGCGGTTTTTCATGTACGATTCTATCCAAAACAACACATTATTGAGAAGGCCCATTACTAGTAATTTTTTCAATAGAAATTTGGAAGAAACGGTATCGAATGCTTTTGATAGGTCTAAAAAAAGTGAAAAAACCAGGTTATTATTATCCACTTGTGCATAAATATAGTTCAATTGTTGGTAAGATGCAGATTCAATTGATTTACTCTTCCTAAAACCATGTTGATTATTGCAGAATAAGTCATTTTGTTCAATATACGTCAAAATTCTCTCAACTATTATTTTCTCAAAAAGTTTTGAAAAGGAGAAAATCAACGAAATCTACCTACAATTGTCAATTTCTGTTATCTGACCTTTTTTGTGCAGTGGAAAAACAAGAGCCCTCTTCAATTCAAGCAACCCCCATAAAAGGACTGGTTAAGCAAAAAAACTAATGGTTTAATAATTATATCAATAATTTGCTTTACAGTAACAGTAGACATATCAATACCAGCTGAATTTTTGTTCCTAATATATGTACATACACAAAATAATAAAAGATTTAAATAATAAATAACCTTTTCTCACATTATCATATTAATATACATAAAATTTAAGTAATAACCTAAGTGTTTCTCAAGTTCAACAATTTCAATATTAAATAGTTCAACTTAAATTAGTTTATCACTTCTGTCAGGCATCCCGAGACGCACACGTTTTTTTTAATAAATCCATGTAAATCACCAATCAGATCTTCCTCTAGATATAGGACCAAGAATATAATTTTCCAATATATTTTTTAATATATCGCACATTTTGGCGGGTGACATTTCCGTTTGAGAAAGAAGTACATAAATACTTTGGGTGCAGTTTCGATTTGCAATCAAACGTTTGGACAGTAACTCAAAGCAATTGCATTCTTATCATGGTCATCTTTATTCAATTCATGTAATATCTTCAGTGCATAGAGGTGAAACTTATATCTTCCGAGATATTTCTTGACGGTCATATACTGCTGGAGATTATTTACCAGAGAAGCAACATGATGTCACACCATGGGCTTCCTTATCCAAAAGTCACTGAAAATGATTCCATTCTATACAAATATTGACTGACTTTAGTTCCTTGCCCCGTACAGAAGTTAAAAAGTAGGGGGGCTATTTGCGTAATAGTAGGAAAGTTGGAAAATGAATTTTGAGCCTTCAATCATCCAGATAATGAATAAAATGTAATTTGAATAAGAACCGAATGTTTCACAATGTAAAACTACTAACTAATTGTTGTATCTTCGACGTTGCAGGTCAACAAATGGCTTGCTGAACAGAACGCAGCACTGGCGGAACAACCAATGAATGCGGATTATTTGTCGCCAAGGAGGAGAAGGCCTAGGGTAGATCCCACTCTTTTGGACTGGAAAAAGCTGACGGGAGAAGAAAATGTAGCCGTGATTCATAGGGCGACTGGAAAGAAACTCACAGGGCCAAAAGCTCCGACCCTGAAAAGGTTGGGCCAGTGGCTGATGGAGAACCCCATGTACGATATTGATCCTAAGTGGTCTGAGCTTGTTAAGGAGCGCGGAAATTTGAGTCATGATCTGCAGAAAACGAGGCTTCCAGGTTAGTGGCACAATTTATTGAATATATAAAAAGTTTTTATAAAATAGTATCCTTATCAGACGAAACTCTGAAAGGAGTTCGATTTTTAATTATGGGAAAGTATCGATAATTGGAAGTCGATTCCGTCAGTTGTATCGCCAACAGCATATGCAGGAATTACTTCCGTGAAGAATCCTGCACTGACACCTGTCGGATATAATCCAACGTCCTTCGTGATATCAGCCAAGGGAGTAGTTGTTTTCTAATGGGTGTCACCAACAGTTTAGGTCTTCAGATACAGGGATCGTCACTGACTTATAGAAACATAACTACGTTCGTCCAGTTTTTAAATTAGTAAATAAACAAGACATAAAGAACTACCGTGGTATATGTAACCAGGCTTCCCTACTTAAACAACTGGATAACTTGATATTCAACTGATCAGTTGAAACTAATTCAACTTTTAATATTTAAATAATAATTTCTACATATTTATGTACAATGAAAAAGACAAAAAAAAGTTTGACCTACTCACTGGTAGATGTCGCTATCTGTACTAAATAGGTAATTTCGTTATAATTTCAACAAAAAGACTACTAACAAAAAATAATGTTACCGTAGTGTATAAGATTGGTAACTCCTTGGATATACATATGAAGAACAACCAGGCAAACATGGACAAAGATAAAAAATCGGGGGGCTACAAACTAACATGTGGATTGTACCCAAAAAATTTCAAATCGAGAATAGCCGAATATAAAAGTAGTTATGAGCTAAAGAAAACTAATTCCACCTCAGCTTGTCACCTTTTAGAAAATAACCACGATTTCAACATTTCAACTACGATATACTATTTGCTCTAATGCACACCTACATTCCTACTGAAATTCTGAACCCAAATCCAAAATTTCCATGTTGGTATAGCCCTGAAATCCTATAAACAGTCGACTAATCATGAGGATTATATTAATTATTATTAATTTTTTTCATGAAAAAATATTCATTATTAACAAAGTTATGACAACTCAAAAATTCGAAAACTCGCACAGCTATCAGTCACAATATATCATGAAAAAAAAAACAAATAGCGTAAATATTTTTAATGAAAATAACGGAATTACATTCACATAATTGAACCAACAATGAAGCAAAAAATTTTAATAAACGTAGCTAATAACTAATTATTGAAATGTTTCGATTCAGTGCAACAATTAATTCTAACTCATATTCTAGTAGCCTTTACTAATCCACCACGTATTTCGAGACATGTGTCGTAGTGCTTATGAATGTTTCTGATTACGTTCCTTAGTTTTTGAGGGCTAATATCTGCACATACCTGTCGAATTCTTGCACAAAGTTCATTTCTATCTCTTGAGCGGTATTTGTAAACCTTTTGTGTGAGAAGTCCCCAGAGAAAAAAGTCCAAAACTGTGAGGTCTAGAGATCTGGGTGGCCACTCTATAAACGGACTACCAAGGCCTATCCATCGGTTTGGAAAATGTTCGTTAAGCCATTGTCTCACAGCTCTGGCATAATGAACTGAACACCCATCTAACTGGACAATTAAATTTGATCGTTCATTGATTGGCAGCTCGTGAATAGCATCCCAAAACTATGTGTTTAAAAATTCTAGAAACCTCTGCGCATTAATGTTTTCCTCAAAAAAGAAAGGACCAATAATTCGTTCGTTCAATATCCCACACCAGACGTTGATTTTTTGGGAATACTGGCTTTTACAGTTTATTACCCAGTTAGGATTATCCGCTGCCCAATAGCGACAATTCTGTGATGACACTACTCCATTTGTAGTGAAAGTGGCTTCGTCGGTATATAAAATATTTTTTAGGAAATTTCTATTGTTTAAATATTCCCCTTGGGTCCATAAACAATATTCCAGGCGTCTTGCTTCGTCGCCTTCTTGAAGTGCGTGTAAAAATTTTGGCTTGAAAGGTTTAATATTCTTCACCTTGAGACATCTCCGAATAGTTTCTCGTGGAATATTCAAATCTAAAGTGGCATTCCTTATACTGGCATTATATTTCCGAAATAATCTAAAATGATTTGATCATTCCTGTCATTCCTGTTTCGTCTTTGTACAGGATTTCTTTTTAACATCATTTTTGATACTGCACCAGTTTCATTGAATATTTTATTTATTTTATTTACCGTACCGCAGCTAATATGAGGACGATCTGGATGTCTCTCATTAAATACTCTACAAACCTCTCTAGCACTTATAACGTCATCTCCCGAAAGGCGTACAATTTCAATTTTCTCTCTTACGCTCAATCTTGCAGCCATGACACAAAATAATTCGAAGAACTGTAAGGTGAATATTGTTGACAATAGTACACTTAAATCTTTCACAAGTGTCAAACTGTAATATCATTTCCATGGCAACTAAGATTTAAATTGAAATATTAGGTCTTAGTTTTAGTTACTTTGCGTGAAAACTTGAATGTAATTCCGTTATTTTCATTAAAAATATTTACGCTATTTGTTTTTTTTTTCATCTGGCGGCACTTTATTGTTGAAATCATTAAAAAAATATTTTCATGGCTATATCTGTTGATATAGGATGTTTTTTGTAACTGTTAGCTGTGTGAGTTTTCGAATTTTTGAGTTGTCATAACTTTGTTAATAATGAATATTTTTTCATGAAATTTTGGTCACACCTGTTTAGAGGCAATCTGAATCCAGTGGCGTAGTGATTTTTTTAATAAAAAATCGCTAATAAAAAATCCCGATTTTCGACTAAGAAAAATATCGTAGTATGCCCTGAAACTTGAATGAACATTTTAAATTTTGTCCCAAGGTAGACCTTTAAGTACTTGACATTTCAAAAGAAAAATTATTAAAATCGGTTTACAACTTCAAATTTTAGGGGGGTGTTTCCATTAAAAATGGGTCACACTGTATATATATATATATATATATATATATATATATATATATATATATTATTTTTTTCTATATTACCACTTATGTTAACATGGACTAAGTCATTGTCATAAATGAGAAATAACACCGGTCCCAAAACGGAACCTAGTGGGACCCCACTGCCAACTTACACTTACATAAATAAATAAATTATGTATCATATTAACATTAGGGTAACCTTAATGAATAAAAATACTACTAATAATGTCTCATTATACTCTGTAATCGTGCATTTTTAATGGTTTTTTTTTATATTTTCCAGGTCAATCAAGCAGTAGCGGAAGCAGTAAAAGCAAAAGTGGTGGGTCTTCAGGTCGGCCACCACTACTGTCAAGTCCCACTGGTTCTACATCCAGTGTCAGTTCGGCCAACCTAACAACATCCATGCCTTCGAGTATGTCTTTCCCTTCGCTGAATAGCTCGAGTTTGGCAGGTTTGAATTCGAATCTCCTCACGGGTTTGTCTGGTCTTGGACAATTTGACCCCAAAACAAATCCGTTACTCATGCCTTTTGCGGGTTTACCCAATATGGGTGCTCTAGGTTCAATGGGTGGTTTAGGTAATCTCAGTAATATGAATCTGTTTGCCAATTTAGCTGGCCTCGGTATACCAGGTTTAGGAGGAATGGATCCATCTGCTTTGGCGGGTACACCTTCTGATGTGACTAAGAGTATGTCGAAACCCAGCACAAGTACTAGCAAACCAAGTAAACCTCAAGAAGCCCATAGCGCTAGTAAAAGCCAAAGTAGTTCTAATATACCGACGACTAACCCGTTTCCATTTTTCTTTCCGAATCCGAGTTTATTGTACACCCCATTGGGTTTAGGAGGTTTGAATCCATTTACTTTGCAGCCTGGAATGTCAGCAGCTTATGATTCACTGGCACAGCAGTGCGGATTATTGAATGGAGGAATGAATCCTTCACCATCACCAAATAGCAGTTCGAAAATAGGAAAGTCGACATCCAGGTCACCATCTGCGGCAAGTATGTCATCTTCAAGCCAAAGTAAGCCTCCAAGATCATCTAGTCGCGATACGCATCTACAACAGCTGCTCCTTCCTCCTGACACTCAGATTTTGGAGAGTATTTCGAAAGCTGCCAGCAGCTTGGATATTTCGTTGAAACAAAGCAAGAGTGATAAGAAGGAGGACAAGCGTAAGGCTTTAGAAAATTTGAGGGGCATGCTTCCCACAGATTTTTCAGGCTCGATGAAGGAAAAAAAGACTGGTTTACCAGGCCTAGCGGATTTCACGAAATTGCTCGAGGCCCAAGTCATTCAGACTGCTGGTAAAAAGTCTCAAGAGCAACAGATGAAGGATGCCATTGAGCAGTTGACCCGAACCAATGCAGATCTCATGGCCAAAGCTATGGTAGAGGAACAGAACAAATTTATGTCTGCTCATAAAAGACCTAGAGAATCAACGGAGGGCTCCGATAAAATCATGCATTCAGAAGATGAATTTCTACAACAACCTGCCAAGACAATGAGGGAGTCTATCGATAAATCTCGAACACCAACACCTGTATCTTTGACACCAATACCCATGGTAACTACTCCAACTCCTACTCCTAATCCAGCGGCACCTCCTGTGATAAACGAGCAGGAGGGGGTGGATATTGAAACGTTACTTCCGCCATCTACTGTTTTAAGGTCCACAGGTATTACCCCTGAGAAGGCGGACGCAAAAGAGAAATCTCCTGAACCAGAGATGGAAATGTCCTTGGAAACTGAGAATGAAGCAACTGAAGACAAGGTAAGGTAAATCAATATTATTTTAACGTTATTACTTGAATTGTTATTTATTATAATATAAAGACCCCTCTGAATCGGGTTATAATCGATGAGCAACATGGTTTTTGCCAGGGCAAATCAACCAATACTAATTTGTTGCTCTACTCTCAGTATATCTTGAATGCTTTGGAGAAAAAACAGCAAGTGGATGTGATATACACAGATTTTTCCAAAGCATTTGACACAGTTAATCACAGGATTCTCTGTGCAAAATTGGAGGCAATCGGTTTCTTTGGGAATTTATTGAAATGGCTCACAAATTATCTATGTAACAGAACACAAGTTGTAAAAATTAAAGGATTTATATCTCAACAAATCTCTGTTAGCTCAGGAGTTCCACAAGGAAGCCATTTAGGGCCATTCCTATTTAATATCTTTGTCAACGATATCAAAACCAAAATTAGTCATTCTGAAGTATTAATGTTTGCTGATGACTTGAAAATATTCAAAACCATTGTATCCACAGTTGACTACGAACATATTCAGAATGACATTACATCTTTTACTGAATGGTGTGTAGACAATGATATGGACGTGAATGTGTCTAAATGCAAAAGTATGTCTTTTTCTAGATCACTCACTCATTACAACAATATGTATACTATAGCAGGCAAACTATTAGAATCGGTGAAATCCATACGAGATCTTGGTGTAGTGGTGGATGTCAAAATGGATTTTCACCTGCAGTATGAACAGATCTCTAGCAAAGCAATGAAAATGTTAGGCTTTGTATGCAGGACTACAAAAGACTTCACCAACATTAATTCTATTAAGTTATTGTATTTCGCTTTGGTTAGACCGATTACAGAATATTATAGCTGTGTTTGGTCATCAACTTATGAAATTCATAAGTACACTATAGAAAAAGTACAAAACAAATTTATAAAATATATTGCCTTTAAGTTGTCTATACCTCTCAGTGATCACTCTTTTTCAGAAATTAGGTCTGTAACTGGTTTACCGAAACTTAGTTTACGCAGAGATCATATATACTAAAACCAATAATGATTGAGAGTAGAAGTAAGCCCAGTTGACAGCAAATCGGGGGCGTGCTTATTAATTTTTGAGAGGGTTAAGAATGAAAGAAAAATTCTTATGACAATTAGTTAAAATATTCATACACATTTTTTATTTATTTCATTAAAACTTTGCAATATCGTAATTTACCTAATCGTTGTAGTCATTAGGTGGGCCTTATGAAAAAAATAAATAAATTAACAATATTAATAAAAAACACTATATATATATATATATATATATATATATATATATATATATATATATATATATATATATATTGATAAGTGAACTCCTTATAACTATTCTCAAGCTTTCGAGTAACTTAAACTCATCGTCAGGGGTACTAGAAAATACAAATTACAAATTTTTTATAATAGAATATAATATAAATGTAAATGTACAAATTTTCGTCTAATCTTCAACCTCAGATTCGTCACTGTTGCTACCGCTATCATCAAAGTGAATTATGATTGGTTCAATATTGTGTTCAATACGGTTGTCTACGTCCCACATTTTTTTCTCCTCTTTTAAAACATGCTGCATGCATTTCTTCCAGTCTTCTGCAGAAACAGTTCGAATAGCTTCTTGTAGGTGATGTTGCACGTCCACTAATTTAAATGTTCTGTTTTCTCCTGCCACATATCCTTTTACTTGGGCCCAGATTAATTCTATTGGGTTTAATTCGCAGTGGTATGGTGGTAACCTTAAAACTGTAATTCCACGACCATTCCACACCATTTCATCCACTGCGAATTTTTTATATTTGTCTGTGTGTAATTTTGTTAGCTGAAGTAGTTCTGCCTTTAAACTATCTTTGTTATATTGGATGTTCTTATTAATTAACCATTCTTGAATTGCTGCTTTTTTCCATGATTGTTTCGGTAATGATTCTAAATGTCGACTATGGTATGGGGCATTGTCCATGACGAAGACAGACCCAGGTTCCACCAGTTGAATGATGCCTTCAAACCATTTTTCAAACACCTCCGCATTCATCTCTTCATGATAGTCGCCTGTTTTCTTAGATTTAAATATTAATTCACCATTTGGTAAAAATCCACTGTCGCTTCCTATATGCGTAACTATCAGACGACTACCTTTTCCAGATGGCTGTTTTAACCCAACTGACAAACCTTCATTAAAGGCTTGTCGTGCACTTGTTATATTACCATCCTGCCATACTTTTTTGACCGTATGTTCTTGGTTAACCCATGTCTCGTCCATGAAGTACAATTTTTTTTTGAGCTTCCGAAATTCGTCAATTTTTCTTAGATAGTTTCTTCTCCATACTATTATTTCTTGACGTTCAATGAGAATGCTTTTCCTGTCAACTTTTCCGTACGTAAATTTCATTTCGTGTACAAGTTTCCTAAAAGTTTTTTTACCCATTTTTGGGACCAATTCATGATCGTTAAGTGCCTCCAGAACTGTTTGTAGTGTGGGCAGCTCATTTCTGAAAAAGAAACTGTGAATAGTTGTGCGTATACTGGTTTTGGCTTCTTCATCAACTGTGATTTTTTTTCGTCCGCTACTAGTTTTTGGCGTTTGTACGTCCCCATGAATTTCTGCTTCTCTTAGTATTTTGTAAATCGATGATTTTGGTACACCGGTATAATCAGAGCACATATTAGGTAATTTATCTTTTGTAATTGTGGAACTTAATGATGTAGAAATGCCCGGTTGGTTATTCGGAGGTACACACGTAGAATTACAGCACATATGCACAAAGTCATCTTTTGGTGGCTGATGATCTCTTTCAAGACAGTGAAATACTCGCAGTACAATTTGTTTTTCTCTTACTGACCGAGACTCCGACCGTTTTACCTTTTTCGACGTGGAAGGCCCGACCATGTCTCCCATTTTTTGAGTAGTTTGAGAACGGTGTAGAAATATAATTATGTAACGCTTAAACACTTATTAGCACTATTATTTTCACCAATTGTTATCACAACACGTCGATTGCTGACTAACTTAACTGTAAAACGTACAATTGACGCTGTATAATTCACAAACCAATGATACGCTCATGGCTGCAAGTACATTAGTGAGGACTGCAACGATGAGATGGAAGTTACGGTAAAGTGACAAAGACAGAAATATCGTTGCGTACAGCGTTGCCACTAGTTGTAATAAATATCTAACACTATACAGAAAATAATGAATTTTAACTGATCAGTAATCAGGAAATGTATAAGTATTACTCATTACAAGCTCATTACTGATTTTTGTCATAAATAATACCACCTTTTAATCGTACTAGTATTGTGTATTATCTATAATTTGCCACAACCTACAACTCTACTGTTTACTATATTTTGATTCTGCTATAAACTGGTAATGTAAAATTTAGATATGACAACGCGCTTTACTCTCAATCATTATTGGTTTTACTGTAGATATTATATTCCTTCATAAAATGCTTAATTTTAGAATTAATTTTTCAACTCTTCTTGCCCAAGTAAATCTTCATGTTCCCTCTAGAAAAACACGAAATAATCTAACCTTTGCAATAGATTACCATAGGTGTAACTGTGGAATGCATTCTCCTTTATTAAGAATAGTCACAAACGGGAATAATACAAAATTCGATCTCTTTCATATTTCCGAGGATATTCTTAGAAATAAGTTAAGATATACTTATTCTTGAATTGCAAGTATCTGTCATTTACTTTTATTCTCGCTTCATTTCAATTCTCTACTATAACTGTTTAAATTGTTATTAATTATAATTAAATTAGATAAGATTAGTGTTAACAATCTGATATTTGTCTAACTTATATTAAATGGGAGTTACCCGTGAATAAATAAATAAATAAATGAATAAAATGATGTTGTGAACGTACCACCTCAGGGCACCGGAGAGCACCCTGTTGTATATCAGCTCTTACCCTGGGAACATCTGGCAGGGTTGACAAATATTTCTTCGGTACTCGTAAGAACACTATGGGAAATAAAGAAACATTAACACAAAGTAAAAGAAGGTTAGAGAAAGAGAAATTGAAACGACATGAAAAACTTGCCACTGAAAGCGTTAACTTGAAACGCCAAAGACCTCCTGATAGAAGAATTAGACTGTTCGAACTTAACTAGGACTCGGCCATGTAATAATGATGCCATCAATGAAGTGAATAGACTAAGAAATATAACAAGCTAGTTCTTCTATAAGGTATGCTGGAGGATTAGGTACCCCCCTACTTCTATAGAATACAGTTTATCGTAATAATAGTTTTCCCCGTTCCTTAAGTTTTTCTGTTGAAGGACTCACCGTTTTATAGATGGACTTTCGTATTGATCGATAACTATCGATTGAAACTAAAAAATATAAAATAAAATAATGATAAAAAAAATTTTAAAACAAGCTTTCATTTAAATGCCCTTAAAAGATCAAAATAAAATTTTGAATCACATTAACCACATTCATTTATGACTTTACAGATTTGAAATTATAATAAAAGCTTGTCGCGATAATTTCAATTTGTAATTGAAATTTTGTAATTAGGTAGGCACCTACTAAACTTGTAAGCAATTCATAATAATAATAATAATAATAATAATCTCTTTATTTACTCAGATTGATTTGTATAACCACAAGAGCAGAAGTACAAATGAAAAAGAGGAAAACGTCAATGTACAATATTGAAAAGAAATAAAACTATACGAAATAGATAATGTCACAAAGTTATAAATTGAAAAATGTGTAAAAAATAAAATAAATTATATCTATATACACACATATATACACACACATATACACATATGTACACATACACACACATATGTATACACATATATACACATACACGCATATATACAACATACACGATGTATACCACATAAATATAATAATAGATAATTGTTTTCTATACACACATATAGTATTGGATTACAAATAAAAGTCATCAATACTGTAGCAGTTCTTTGACAGAAGAAGTTGCTTCAGTCTTGATTTAAAAATGTGTAAATTTTCAGAATTTCTGATATTGTCGGGGAGTTTATTAAAAAGTTTGCAGCCTTGAAACTCAAAACTTCTTTGGAAAAGAGCAGTGCGATGTTGACTAGATAATAATAAGTGGGCATTCCGAGTAGAGTGATTATGACAGGCTCTGTTAGCAGCTAAAGTGTTTCTATTTCGATAGATATATGTGCAAGCTTCCATTATGTATACTCCTGCTAGCGTTAATATTTTCAAATGCTGAAAAGTTTCTCTACAAGAATCTCTATAGCCCAACTTAGCAATGATCCTAATAGCATACTTTTGTATAAAAAATAATGTTTGTAATTAAATAAAACGGCCGTGAATGCTTAAAATGTGGAACTTTGACCTTGAATAACTTTTATGCACGCATAAGATTTATCGGGTTTAAAATTTATTGCAGTACCTAGTTGATCTGTCGGAATGTTTCTTAATTTAAATTTCATCTGACATATATGTAGAGATTTCTTCTAGGCATCGCGACAAGCTTTTATTATAATTTCAATTCTGTAAAGTCATAAATGAATGTGGTTAATGTGATTAAAATTTTATTTTTATCTTTTTAGGGCACTTGATTAAAATCTTGTTTCAAAAGTTTTTTATCATTATTTTATTATATAAATCAATGTTCATAGATAGATATATAGATAAAATTTATTTGTTCAGGATAAAAATACAGTACCCCTGAGGGCATAGAACATGTCAGTATAAATATAAACATATATCACAATAATATTAAGTTAAAAGAGGAAGGAAAGATGTACAGTACATAAACTGCACAAAAATATATGCATACATATAAAAATATTAATACATGTAGATATAGGCTCTTACGAGTACTTGATTGTAGTAAAAGCAGTCAAATAGATCAAATAATAATAGTATCATTTAAATACTCGTCAGTTGCATAGTATGCTTTTTCAAGTAAAAATGCTTTTAATTTTATTTTCAATGTTGTTTTATCGAATTCCCTCACTGTAAGAGGGAGTTTGTTGTAAAAAGTTATTAGAGTATGCGGTACGTTTTTTTGAATAAATGAGAAGTTTGGAGTATTACAGGTCAAGTCTGACTTATTTCTTGTAGAGTATATGTGTGTCTTTTTAGAGATCTCAAAAAGTTTGGTGTTTCCCTTAACAAATAGTATAGTATCAAGAATGTACTGGCTGTATAAGGTTAGTATTTTATTTTTTATAAATAAGGTTTTACAACTATCAGTTTGTTTATGGTTAAATATAATTCTAAGGCATCGCTTTTGCATATTAAATATCCTGGGGACATCTGTCGAAGCACCCCAGAATATTAAACCGTACTTGATCCTTGAGTGAACTTGTGCGTAGTAGACACACATAGCAGCGTTTATATCTATCAAGCTCAATTCCCAAGAACTTTGTACTTTTGCAAGCTGATATTGTTGATCTACCATCTGAGGCTGAGTATTCACATGCAGTTGATTGTTGGGAAAACTTTATTACTTGTGTTTTGTTTATATTCAACTTTAAGTGATTATGTGTGAACCAATCTTCCAATGTATTCAGTGCTTTAAACACGCTTCTGTCTAATTCTTCAATACTATGTTCCTTGATTACTACACTTGTGTCATCTGCAAACTGCACAGTGTTGAAATCGGTAGCATTTGCTAGCTCATTGGTATACAGAATATGTAGCAACGGCCCTAAGATTGATCCTTGCGGAACTCCTCTCAAGATTGTTAATTCATCTGACTGTATGTTTTCGTTAGTGAGGTGGCATTTTTCAACTACTCTTTGTGTTCTATTTTGCAAATATGATTTTATTAAATCGGCTGAGATTCCCCCGATTCCATAGGCATGAAGCTTGCCTATTAGTATATTTTGGTCGACACCGTCGAAAGCTTTTGACAGATCTAGACAAATCATTAAAGTGTGTTTTCTTTCATTTTGACTATTTAGCACTGTGCACAAGGCTTGATAAATCGCTCGTGTAGTAGATTTGCCTCTTCGGAAGCCATTTTTGGGTCTCACTCAATAACTCAAACTTTTCTAGATAGGCTATAAGGCGATTATTTAGGGCTTTTTCGAATATTTTACTAATGGTCGATAGTAGAGCTATAGGTCTATAATTTTCAATTTGATTTCCATCACCTTTTTTGAAAATTGCTTTTATGTGAGCAATTTTCAATTTATTGGGAAATATGCCATTACTAAGCATCATGTTGACAATCAATGTTAAGGGTTTTGAAAGTTCTTGCGCAGTGAATTTCAGTAGTTTTACAGGAATTTCATCATAGCCGACAGATGTGATGTTTTTTAGAGATAGTATTGTGCTATAAATTTCACTTTCAGTTGTTGGTGTAAGAAATAGAGTTTGGTTCGCTGATGGTAAGCTAGCAGGATTATTTATTTTATTGTTTGCTGGTTTGGAAAGGAGACTAGCAGGGTTATTTAATTTTGGATTCGCAGGTTCCGAGCATTGATTTATGTAAAAACTATTTACTTTATCTAGAACCAGTTTTTTATTTACGTTTTCTGTATCTAGGTTTCTTAAAATTGTGTCGCTTTCATTTTTTGCTTTCCCAGTGTATTTTTTAACTAGTGACCATGTTGCCTTTCTTTTATTTGTAGCATTTGAAATATATTGATTGTCAGATATTACCTTCGACTTCTTGATAACATTTTTTAGTATTTTGCAGTATTGTCGGTATTGTTCATTTGATATAAGTTGTTTTAATTTCTTTTGATAGAGTTTCTTTTTATTTTTACATGATATTCTAATGCCCTTAGTCATCCAGTTTTTTGTGTCTTCATTTTTAGTATTAATTTTTTTTGGCTTAAATAAAATATTTATCAGATTCATTATTTTATTAATGAATATATCATAAGCTATATTTGGATCATCAGTAGTAGATATTTTTTTCCAATCAAGAGAGTCTATTTCAAGTCTGAATTGCTCCATCTTTGCTTCAGAGAATATTCTTTTGCATTGTGTTGCTTTGGGTCTCGTTTCGCTTAATGTGGATAATATTAAGATTTGTCCTTCATTATCAGAAAGTGCAGTATTTAGAATTTTTGATTCATAGTGTTTACTTGTAGAGATAAATATATTATCTAGAAGGGTATGTGATTTTTTTGTAATTCTTGTTTGGTCAAATATGGTTTGATGCATATCATAGGTGGTTAAAATGGTTAAAAAGGCATTTGTCAGTGCGTCTTTTGTTAGTAGATTTATGTTAAAGTCTCCGCATAAGATTATATTAAATTTAGAGAATTTCACTAAACATGCATCTAATATTTTACTCAGTAAGTAAAAAAATATTTCAGTGTCCCCTGAAGGAGGACGATATGTACATAATGAAACTATTTGATGTGATGCACTTACAACTGACGAGCATTTAAAATGTCCCTCAACATTGTTTTGATGAAGTTCGGCTAATTCTTCACTGTATCAAAAGTAATTTTTCTTTCATGTAATTCAATGCTTATATGAAAGTACTTGTTTTGAGAGGACTTTTGAAATTGTTTTCTTCCTTTCTTCGGAAGATTTCTACTTATCACGTATTTTGATCAGCTTGGCTAGTTCTATACCAAATCATGAACTGGAATCTTTTCAAATTTTAATTCTTTTGGCATGAGAAGAATCATCAAAAAATCGTAGAGGATGTATATTTTCGAAAATAAATTCGGTGAACTTTCCAACATATTGAAAACTAACATGAATCTTCAGTACATTTTATTCACTTTTTTTTAGGCTGTCGAGGAACAGTCGGCCTCCATAGAGGAACCTGGCAAAAGCGAGACTCCAGAAGAAACTGAAACACCTCCAAAGAAAAATACCAAACGGGCAAGAGGCAAACGTAAATCTGGAGAAGTACCAATAGATCACGAATCCGTAATTGCCAAGAAAAACTTACGTTCAAGTGCTAGTCGGTCTGCCGCAGCGGCTGCTGCCAGACAAAAGTTGGAAGCGGAAAATGCTCAACGGGAAAGTGAGAACAGCGCTTCGTAACTCGATCTGTACGAATAATGCTGGCAAACAAAATGAAGTCGCAGGTTCTGCACTTATTGTGCCGCTTCAATTATTGGACAGGGATGATTCTGTGGGTATTTGGTGAACTGTGATACAACTCTTATAAAACATTAAAAGTGATGTGGTGTATATTGTGAGGGAACTTGACTTTAATATACGCTTGAAACACATGTATTCCCACAATTTTATTAACATATTAGGATATAGTTACTGAAATCTAGTAGGCTTAATAAGAATCATAGGCGGCTTTGGCGCGTTAGGGCAATTGTTTCTTCACCATCGGCCCATCAATGTTTCACATTCTTGTGTACCTTACAGAGGTTCGCCTGCGTACTGCCAAGGCCGTCTCTGAAGAGAATGATCACTATTGAGTAACAATCTTAGGAATTGTGTGCTTGGCGAATCATTCTAGTAATTTACCGAGGAAATCTAGTTTTCAAAAGTTGTTCATCGATTTCCACTTATAATTATCACCTTTTGCAGTGTTTAGATTTCCGTACCGGCCTGCCATGAGAGTTGCCCTTTCTTGAATTCCTGATAAAATGAAAGTCTTGAAATTCATTTCATTCTTACAGACGTTGAAGATTTTTATTTGGCAAATGGGTTAAAGCTATCTCCATTCGGATTTGAAGGCCGTCGTAGTAGACTGATGTCTACTGCGAGTCTTCAGAGGTTTTTGATGAATCACCAATGACTGTCATTGGTGAATCATCAAGATGAATAAACCTCTGAAGAAGGCCACTCGTGCTGGCGAAACGTCAAGATGCAGTTCAAACCCGAATGAAAATATTAACACTGATATTAAAAATCATTTGAAAATTTTTTTGAACGAAAACGCCACACGAAAAATTGTGGCGAGTTTCAATTTACTTTTTTTTTTAATCCCCCACATTCTTGAGAAAATTGAGTTTTTGTTCAACAAATTAACCACAACGGAGAGTTTTTGTCTTTCCTCTTGGCCGTTCATAAACTCATATTCTACGAAAGGGATACAATTATGGAAATTCCATTGTTTATGTAAATTTTGTTTCTACTAGGATAGGTAAGTTGAGAATTTTGATTTGGACTCATCGATACTGATGAATGTTCTCTTGTTCAGAACGAAGGACTTCATTTTCTACAATTTGTGTGTATATATTTATATAAATATATGTTAGGCATTATAACAAGGTCTTATTTAATTGCGGTGTGAAGAATGTAAATAAATTGTAGCATTTTTATTATTTTTCAATCAATATTCATCATTTTCATTGGTAAATTAGTAATCAATATTTATTTTAGTTCTTGACGATGTTCAGAGATGTCTATTTTCGAGTCATCTTTGCCTTTGCAAAATTAAATGAAAAGCCAAGCCCTGCTAGATCTGTTGTCGTCATATACAGCGTGTAAACGTATCATAGTAAGGTAGCTCTCTGATTTGTTTGTTATAATGTTCATATAGATAATTAAACGATATTAATGAAGTCGAATCATTTTCTTTCATTTGTAACTTGTAGAATGAAAACACGTTATAAAGTTTGTATGGAAGTGGTTGACAATGTTTCATGGTGAATTTTACTAGTTCGGACTTCCATTGGCCCGCGGGCCAAATCCGGCCCGCCAGTGTCATCAATCCGGCCCGCGACAGCCAATGGTTAACTAATTGTTGTTACTATTGCTGTGATAAGTTGAAGAAGAAAACAGAATGATAATTACTCGGTTTTATTTACTTGCAAGGTAAAACTTAACCACATAAATGATGACAAAGAAAACCTAACTTAAGTATCTAAGTTTGAGCATATTAATAACTAACAAATGATTGAAATGAGTCACAGTAAAACAAAAACACTAATGAGATTTATGTAATTGTGATTTTCCACCGATAATACTTTGTAGTTGTGGATCAATTTTACTTCTACCAATTATCAAAAGAGATTTAAGATGCTCATCGGTTAATTGAGATCTGTAAACATTATTTGTGTACTTCATCTTGGAAAATGTTTTCTCACATAAGTGTAGTACCAAAAACAGAAAACAACCCACAAGCATATTTATGCAAATTATCAAATTGTTCCAGCGAAAGACTTATAAAATTCCAACAAAGATGAATTTTGATATTTGTTCTTAAGCATATCACTGCACCGTAAATCAATAATTTCTATTTGGACTTCCGGAGCCAGGGTTTCAATGTCAGAATCAAAAGGATTTTGAAAAAGCTTGATTTCATTCGCAATGACATCAAAATGTGAAAAACAAGTATTAAAATTTATCTTCAATGAACACGGTTTCGATTGCAAAATTGACGAAAAATTCAGTCTCTGTAGTGTGGCTGAATATTTCACATGTTTCAAAATGTGTGAAACATTTTTTACGTAATTGCGATAGAAATAGTATTTTCTGTCTGAAGGATTTGATATTGGTGTATAAATCAGGGAGGAGCTGATTTTCTCCTTGCAATCTCAAATTCAGTTCATTCATATGATTTGTCTAATCGACATAGAAGGGTAACTTCCTCATCCATTCACTATTTTCTAAATCGGCAAAAGGGCGCTGCTTCTCATTTAAAAAAATTTCGATCTCTGCTCAAAGTTCAAAAAAGCGCTTAAGTACTTTTCCGCAACTAAGCCAGCGTACGGCAGTATGATATGGTAAATCATTTTCTCCAATCTGTTGAATAAACTCGGGGAATTGTCGGTGATTCAGCTCAGTGGATCTGATGAAGTTAACAACTGATATGACTGATTTTAGATCCTGTTTTTTACAATGCCAACCCATACATTTACCTTTTGCGGGTATTGTGTATGATGCTCACGCATCCAGTGGTTGTTTTCTTTGGCCCAGTACCTACAATTCTGACGGTTGACCCCACCATTCAATGTAAAAATGGTTCCATCAGAAAAAATTATATTTTTTACGAGGAGACGGTGTCGGTGACAGTTATCCATCATGGCTTCACAACATTCTATTCTTCTATCTGGATCATCCTCTTTTAATTCCTGTAGAAGTTGCATTTTAAAGGGATGCCATTTTTCCAATTTTAATACTTTGTGTACAGTTGTTTTACTGACAACGAAATCACGACTAACCTTACGAACAGCTTCTTCAAAAGCAAGTACAACATCTAGTTTTGTATCATCATTTACAGAAGGACGACCTGTACCAGTTTCTCGAAATTTCTTTTCAATCTTACTTACTGCTGACTGTGTTATGATGTAGAAATGCCCGGTTGGTTATTCGGAGGTACACACGTAGAATTACAGCACATATGCACAAAGTCATCTTTTGGTGGCTGATGATCTCTTTCAAGACAGTGAAATACTCGCAGTACAATTTGTTTTTCTCTTACTGACCGAGACTCCGACCGTTTTACCTTTTTCGACGTGGAAGGCCCGACCATGTCTCCCATTTTTTGAGTAGTTTGAGAACGGTGTAGAAATATAATTATGTAACGCTTAAACACTTATTAGCACTATTATTTTCACCAATTGTTATCACAACACGTCGATTGCTAACTAACTTAACTGTAAAACGTACAATTCACGCTGTATAATTCACAAACCCATGATACGCTCATGGCTGCAAGTACATTAGTGAGGACTGCAACGATGAGATGGAAGTTACGGTAAAGTGACAAAGACAGAAATATCATTGCGTACAGCGTTGCCACTAGTTGTAATAAATATATAACACTATACAGAAAATAATGAATTTTAACTGATCAGTAATCAGGAAATGTATAAGTATTACTCATTACAAGCTCATTACTGATTTTTGTCATAAATAATACCACCTTTTAATCGTACTAGTATTGTGTATTATCTATAATTTGCCACAACCTACAACTCTACTGCTTACAATATTTTGATTCTGCTATAAACTGGTAACGTAAAATTTAGATATGACAACGCGCTTTACTCTCAATCATTATTGGTTTTACTATAGTCTGTGAGCACTGAGCAAACATAATGAGGTTGGTAGTTAGTGTTACAAAAGGTACCTACCTAACTCGGTATACATTAAAATTATGCTATTTAAGCAAGAGTTTTCAGGAGATAATTAGTTTTGAGAATCCATCGTGAGAGAAACAGTAGAAAATTCAGCAATATTTAAGGCACTTGAAATTAAAATTAAAACAATGCTCGAACAGGACAAGCGATGTGTGATATCTATAGATAAGATGGATTTAAAATCCATTTTTTTTTTTAAACAGGATGTGATGAAATTATTGGTTTCGAATATATTGGAGAGGCAAATAAGGGGAATTCCATATGTAGAAATGTTCTCGTTATTATGGCTAGAGGACTTTATTCTCCCTGGAAACAACCGATTGCTTTTTTTTTTCATTCAATCACAGCTACCAGCCAAAAATCTACGTGATATTTTGGATAAGTGAATTTCTAAATTATCCAATATAGGTCTGCATGTTGATGGCATTGTGAGTGACATGGGCTCTAACTTTTATGAATTGTCAAAGTTATTAAGGGTCACTTTAGAAGAATCTGAATTTGAGCTCGGTTGTAAAAAAAAATGTTTATATTTTTGATCCAAGTCATTTGATAAAAGCCACTAGAAACAATTTTTTAAAACATTCATTTCATTTTGAAGGCAAAAGTACATCTTGGTCTTTTGTGCGCTCTTTTTATGAGCAAGACATAGGGCAATTTTATAGAATCGCACCAAATCTTACCAAATCACATATCAATCCAAATAATTTTGAAAAAATGAAAGTGAGTCTAGCAACACAAGTTCTAAGCCGTACAGTTGCCAGTGAAATGAATGCATTCGTGGCAATGAACTTACTTCCTGCTTCTTCTTTTGGTACAATACACGTAATAGAGACGTTCAATAACCTTTTTGATTTGTTGAATTCGTGTTCTTTACGACATCCCTATAAATGCAAAAACGTTTTAGAAGGTTCGAAATTCCAATTAGATTTTTTTGAAGAGGTTCTAACGTTTTTGAAAAATCTTGAAATTTTCAATTCAGAGGACAGAAATGTCACAAATCGAGTCAGATTCAGATAATGTTGGATTATTTCCATGGATAGTGTAATTAAAATATGGGATACGTTTTCCAAATCAAATTATAAATATTTAAAAACGAGACGACTCAATTCAGATTGTCTTGAAAATTGTTTTGGTTCTGTGAGACAACAATGCGGAAATAATGTTAATCCGACCCCCATACAATTTCAACGGGCATTCCGGAAGTTGTTTTTCAAAAATTATTTTCATTCCAATCATATGAATTGTAAGAATGATTTAGATGATTTAATAATCAGTATACAATCCACAAACGTAAATGATATATTTATATCAGATGAGAATTACTTTTCTCCAGCCCTTGCCCTTCCGGATTATGATTATAAAAATGAAGATGTATGTACTCAGAATTCATTCATTTACGTTTGTGGATACATTTAAAAAAAAAGCTCTTCAAGTTCATACATGTTATGTGTGACACTCTTTCAGCACGAAGTGCAGCACTATGGATGTAAATCGTCTGTTAAGCTATTTTAAAGCTTATACTACGGAGAAAAACATGTTTGGAAATTTGCGCTCACCACCAGATGGTTGAATGTTTATTTAACAATCGATTTACATAAGTTTCTACTTAATCGATTGTTCCTGTAAAAAGGAAACTTAAGATTTTGTCACATTTTTAAATTAAAAGGTTTTGGTGAAATATCTTGTTTCATTATTTTTTCATTCGGAACCTTAATTAGAACCCTCAGATTGTATTGATGTTGTTAATGAAAGTTTAAGTTAAGATTACATAAAATAACAAAAGTCACTTCTATTCATTTCATCCTTAGTGGACTTATTTCCGAGGATATAAAATGATTATATAATATAAGCATTATTCTATTATCGTAACTTTATTTTAATTTTCTATCTAATGAATTGGATTTACAAAATAAAGTAACTTAATTTATTTCTTAAAAGCCAATTCATCATAAATAATAATAAATTGTCAACACAGTTGAATATTCTCTATTATTACTGCGAGAGTTGTTCAATTAGCAATATAAAAATTGAATGGAGTAAGATGCTCTTCACACTATAATTTTATATTTCATAGTGAGCCCACGTACTATACTAAAATGTAAGAGTATGTATTTTTATTAGTGTATGTCGCTGAGAGGTCATTTTTCTCAGTGAACCAGGTTGTTTATCACTCAAAATCTTCGGTTCGGAGTTGGGACACCGAACATCAATGGATCCAACGTTAATGTCGCTTCTCTGTGGTAGGTATCCTCGGGCATTGATAAGTCCGCCATTTTGGGAAGTGCCAGACTGTCTCATTCTGCTTTTGGCTTTGTTGTTGTTAGGACGTATATGTTACCTGTGTTCGGTGCGTATCGTGAATTTTAACATTTAACATAATGGGTGGACACGTTTGTGCTGTGAATAGTTGTAAAAGTAAAAGTTCAAAATCCAAAATAAGTTTTTTCATGTTTCCGAAGGACCAAGAGAGGTAAGAACATTCTCCACTAAATTGATACCTGTTTTCATAGAGCCTACCTATTATTTTTGTAAACAGTAACATTGCTATTGTAGAAATTTCCAATGCGGTGAAGGTAGCGAATATGGTAACCTTCAGGATCTTCATGAAATCAGCACAGATTATTAAAAACACGAAAAGAACTCTGTAGCAAGCGAAATTTTTGCGGAAAATATAACTTTGGGAGATATGCTCTTTTTTAGTTGAAAAAAAACGAATTTTTGGGAAATGTCACTTTAATAATCTGTACAACACTATAAACTCTCTTTTTTGTAGTCAACACACCAACTGCATCTTTATTCACCTATTTACTGCTGTTTTTTGCAAATAACATTGGATAATTCGTGAAAACACAGATATTTTTATTATAAACCCAAAGGTATCTACATAAACAAATGTCAAAGTTGTCAAACTTACTCAACTTTATCACTCGCACAGTGTTGCCAAGTGATTGGGCAAATTTAACAGATGATTTCAGGTAAATTTCCTTTTTTTTTACCATTTATTCATCAATTTATCGCAATTTTTTTCCGTATTTGGCACGTCAGTTTCGAAATAACGTTGTTCTGCATATATTCATCAGTTTTTTCCAATATTTCCATTTCTAACGTATTTTCCTTCTCTGCCAATCCAATAATAGTCTAATCGACAAGTTCAAAAACATGAAAAATAGAGATAAAGGTCCGAAAAATATGAGCGATTATTTAGTTTTTCGTTAATAACTCGAAAAATATTAATATTTAAGCAATTTTGAAAAAAAGCTCGTTAAAGAAGAGAACATTTTCGATAAAAAAAGTCCTGACTTCCGAAACTCTATCTCCATTATTTATACTTTTAATTTGACGTTGAAAATAGGGTTCCGCGCGGCTGTTACGGCATACGCGCGCTGCCGCTAAAGAGAGTTTATCAAAAGAAATAATGTTTTTTTAAATGGCATTTTATGTTATAAAGTATAAATTTTTCTGCCAGCAAAGTAAGCACTTTCCTGCCAAGGCAGCAAAAGTAATACTTTGCTGATTGATGTGTGTCTAGAGGAGTAAGTAAGAAGAGTAAGTAAGCCGATATCACTGTCCATGGTATAAATATATCAATGTTTTTATCCACAAAACTTTCAGAAATTATTTATTTATTCAACGGGTAACCCCCAATTTTTATACAATATATTAACCTTAGAAAGTTAACTATTCTATTATCTATATATCTAATAAATCAAACTACATACAGGAAATTAAAATAAAATTGTGATAAAAAAATAGTCTTATAAATCTATACCGAGTAGAGAATATCTAAGCGTGCTCTGAGAGATGTGAAAAAAATCAATATTGGTCCCATTGGCATTCGATAGAATTCTGGACAAAGAAGAATGTTTTCCATAATTACACTTATGAAAGTCGAGACTGAAAATTTGGTTCTTACATGTACTTCTCGGGGGAAGATGCAGATTGACTTGACAAAGAACTGTTGAGCAATTAATTATAATTATACCATGAACAAATACATTACACTTGAGATTTCTATCAAATTTTGTTTCAATTTACCACTGAAGGAAAAAAAAAGATTGTTAGAATTACAATAATTTGCAAATACAATATCCTACATGGGTATATCATTATAAACAATCGGAGAAAAAATTGAATGTTCAACTCGGCAGCAAAGTAGATTGACTGCTTTAGCCGAATTCAACCGTGACAGTCCGTGTTAGGAATCACACGTTGAAAGGTAAGACCTCGTTACTCTTTAGCTCGCACAAGTTTCTCAACTTCTGAGAGTTGTCGTTTGTATAGGGGCGACAGCTGATTAAAGGAAAAACAGAAACAGTCAATCTACTACTTTGCTAATGCCCAGTAAAAAGTAATTTGATTATAATACTTCATTCGCGAATTTTTCAAAATTAATTATTGTCTATCGAATTTTATTAAACGATTTGCCGAAGAATAGTATGTTTACCTTGTAGAAAAAGCCACATTCCTAGACTCTGTGTTGCTAAGTCCAGGCTTGCGCCTCGACTTAGCAATCTTCACAGTCGTCCAAGAATGTTTGGCTTTTTCTACGTGGTAAACAATGTACTAATTTGCCAATCAACAATATGGGATTTCATTAAAAGATTTAATTGATTTTAGGGCTCGAATTTGGGCAATGGCATGTGGACGAGATGATTTAACTGATAAAGTTGAAAGACTACATAGGGGATATCATATTTGTGGGGGACATTTTGAAACTAAATACTTTTTGAATGACCTCAGAAACAGACTTCAGCCGAATGCTGTGCCAACGATATTTCCCACATTAGAAGGATCTACCAGCTCTACTTTATCAGATCACGAGTATGCTGTTTTCCACACAAAATCTTTTGTGTCTGGTAAGTGAAACATCATTTCATAAATCATCTATACCTAGTTGGTTATGTTATGTTAGTACCTGAATAACCGAGCTTTGCTCAGTTTTTTTTTTTTGTAATCATATTTTTTAGAGCGTACCGTTTGAAAAATATACATGATATTTTTACTGCAGTCCCAAAAGACCAAATTGACACAGTGCATTCTCACAAAAAATAAATATAATCCACAACACCCTAACAAAAATAATTAAAGGAAAAATAAGTGGACGTACAGAAAATTCCCTAAAATAAGAATCTCCCTGAGAGAGTGGCAAAAGTACCCTCTACTGACACAGTAAAAATTGTTTTCAGCAATGAAAACAATGTCAGTAAATATTATTCATTATCATTATTATTCATTCATATCAGTTGATGAATTATATTTGAATTGAAAGGGTTATATTTTTAGGAGTGATTAATTTTTGGGAAAGAAAGTTTTTGGCTTTCTACTACTCCATCTGATACAAAAAAAAAATGGATGAGAGAATCTTCCAAAGAAAGAAAGGAAGTAATCAATTTGAAAATAAGTAACGCTATACATGGATGTGTAGATCTTGCAAAGAAGTAACTTTCAGACACAAACTGAAAGAAAGTCCTCCTGAATGAATGAATTATATATTTTTTTAAGTAAATTCTCTGCTCACTATCGCCTACATTGAATTATTCTGGAGACAAACAAGCGTTAACTGTTTGTCTAAAAGTTGCTTCTAAAAACTTAAGACGAAGTAAATCAAATCTCACTTTTTCAAATGAGTTATCCGCCTCTGAATTATACCCAGAAAATTATTTGGGTGTACTTTTCATCAAAAATCTAATTTGTTGGTAAGTTCAGTGTATGAACGATTCACCTGGTGTGGTATCTGTGACAGCTTCAGTATTCAAAATTTCATGTATAGCTTTTTTTTATTCATATTATCAGTGTTTTTAACTCTGAAACCACAATGTTTCTGTTTCTACATAATAACTTAACTGTACTGAGGATGACCAAATAAGAGGTGGAAACTTCGACATAAACAGAATTTTATATTCTGTTTCACTGACTTATTTCAGTTATGATTGTTATTGGGAAGTACATGTCGGAAGGGGGTTCGTAGGGGTGGCACTGAAGAATGTCCAATTTTAATCTACATTTGTCGTGTTTTGAGATTTTTTTAAATATGGACAGTAACCGAAATAAAGAATTTATTCTATTTGGCTTTTACACTCTGTATATGTGTAATGCCATTGAAAATCAATCTGTGCACTCATTTTCTTTCGTGACAGTTTTTCTGTGGAAACGCCATACCAGACGCATACTCTTTTATTGAATAATGTTACAGTGAACCTTCTTTCTTAATATTTTGTAACGAAATTATAATGTCCGAACAAGGAGTACAGCAGGGAGATCCACTTGGACCACTATTGTTCTGTCTTTCTATCCATCATATTATAACTAAAATATCCACTGAATTCAACGGCTGGTATCTGGATGATGGTTCAATATAGGTCATTCGAAAGACCTGGGACTTGAACTAAATTTCGTGAAATGTGAACTCGTCTTTCTGGATAAACAGGACCTTAACATCATCGATCAATTTAACCTAATAACTCCTAGTATACGAGTGATTGAAAAACCCAATTGGTTTCTTCTTGGTGCCCCATTATCTGATGATACCTTAAAATTTTGTTTGGAAGAAAAAGTACAATCACTTCGTGTCACGTGTCGTGTCAGTATAACATACAGCTACGAGATGGACGGTATAAAACTCAAAAGAACTCGAGAAATAACAGACCTTGGTTGTTACTTTTGATTTTGAATTATCATTTAGATCTCATATACTGAATATAACAAACAATGCCTCAAAGATGTATGGGTTTGTAGTTCGCAACTCTAGGCAATTCAACAATATTACCTGCATCAAACTTTTTTATATTAATCTTATCAGAAGCATTTTGGAATATGCCTCCACTATCTGGTGTCGTCAATATAATTGTCACAAGAGAGAGTTCAAAACAAGTTCCTGAGATATCTTCACTTCAAAGAAACAGGTAACTATGACCTTGATATTTCCAATGTAGTGCTGCCTGAAAAATTCAACATACAAACCCTCGACTTGGTTGTCTCCACGTCATTCTCGGGCTTAGTTGTCTCCATTAGTCTGTGAGCCCGAGAATACCTACGACTTCAAGTAAAATATATGCATATATAAAAAGAAATTGTACAAGAACAAAAACCAGGACAATCGAAACAAATTTTGAAAACAGAAATGTCGATTGCAATCACAGTGACATTGAATTATTAACTGACATTTCGAAGACAAAGAGACCTTTCCGATTTTCACACTGGATTAGTTCGGTGTAGGTTTAGAACATTTTTAGAATTAGGTAATTTTTCTCTATTGTTAATTTATATATTTTTGAATTCAATATTTCTACATTTCTCATTAAAATTTGTTTTACATTTTCTGAAATCAGTTGTGTCTTTTTCAAATTTCTTCGCAGGAACATCTGCAAGTAAGATCAAATTTGGGTAAGTAATCGTTGTGTTTGTGCCTGAATCCACCTGAGGTGTTGAGAAAATCTCTATACACTCGACATAAGAGTCTAGCCGAATAAAATTTTCATTTCAAGAAATAATAATAATAACTAGAAATGTATTTATCAAACCCACATCAACATATTTAACATTTTATAATAACACCCCAGTGAAATTGCAATATGAAAAAGAATAAAAAATGATCAATACTCATGAGTAAGTAAATCAAGTTCAAAACATGTGTAGGTATTCTCGGCTGTGAGCACTGAGCAAACATAATGAGCAGCGTGACTATATGTGGCAGATTCCTGCCATTTTGGCAGGATTTGCCTCTTATTTTAGCTTCTGGCATGATCAGTTGACGTTTCATAAAACCTGGTATTTTTTGGCAGTATTGAGTTATTGAAAATAAATTTCATTATTGCAAATCAAAATACCAAAAATGGCAACCCTGGATACTTCATGAGCATGTGGGAAGTCCCCATGTTTCTTGCGTTATGTTTATCTTTGTATCGCATTCAATTAACTACTTCAATACTTTGTGTATAAGGTTGATAATCATAAAACAAGTATTCATAAACTCGAGTTTATGGTTGATGTTGAATTTGACTGTTGAATCAGTCAGTCATATATATCTTGTTAGTGATTTTTCGTGGGCGATAATACACCGCGACAAACAAGAGCCAAATAAAATTTAAACCGAGAAGTTAGATAGGGAAATAAAAGCACCTAAAGGCTGGTTTCCAACCAAAAGAGGTTAGATATCAATCTTGCTGAAGTGCCAGCAGCTGGATTGAGGACCGTTTCCTTAAGAAACGGGGGTGGAAGGAAAGGGTCGCCAGGTCCAAACCTGCGGAAGCATTTCCGTAAGGAGGGAGCTTGCGACCTGGGCACACAACCCGGGAGGGGCATGGGGGGGGTCGTGGGCGATAGTTAGTATTGGTGATGAAGCGAAAATATGAAAGAGCGTATAGAGTGGAGTGGGAGCAAGATCTTTTACTTTCATCGTGGATTTCCAAATCCAAAGATAAAGATGATCCAGACGTAGCTTTTTGTAAAGCCTGTAACTGCAAATTGGCAAACCGGCTGTCTGCTTTAAAAGATCATGCCGCTACTAGTAAACATCTAAAAAATATGATTGGATTCAGTGGGCAGCAGTGATGCCAATTTGCGTGTAATTACACGAAATGCGTGTAATTTTTACCCCTTGCGTGTAATATGCGTGTAATGGAATTTTGCGTGTAATTTCTGAAGTAGCTCATATTAGAGAGAAATGAGAAGAAGAATAATAAACCTGAAGATAGATGTAAAATGTCTTCATCAGAATTTTTAGTAGCGCCAAGTACATCTAGTATTGAGGTTGACGATACTATTGAGTCAGAAGTGAAAAATACGAAGAAAACTAGAAAATATAAATTTTGTGAGTGTTGGTTGCAAGAATCAAATTTGAAAAATTGGTTGACGAAGTCAAAAGATATGGGAAAATATAAAGAATGTCAGGCTTTTTGCAAATTATGCCAAGTAAATATTCTACCTCATAAGGCAACCTTGTTGAAACAGACAATCTACAAAACATAAATTTCTAGAGAAACAAGTTTCCACCTCTTCAGATTTATCGAAGTTATTGAATAATCCATTGTCTGAAAAAACGAGACAACCAGAAATCAAATTAGCTGGCCTTCTGGCAACTAATAATTTACCATTTTCATTAACAGATGTTTTGACTCCCCTACTTCAGGACATTTTTCCCGATAGCACAATAGCACATGAGATGGCAATGCATCGAACAAAAGCTACACAAGTATTGAAAGAGAGTCAAGGGTGCATTAGAGCTATTCCCAGTTCCGTCAGCCGTGTAATTAGCAGAATCAACTATATACATTCTCTTAACAGGCGGTTTCGAGGTCACGATATTTCAATCTGTGCTACTTTACCGTTAAAGACTTACGAAAAAAATTTCCTTGCCTCTACTTTTCAATGTCAAAGAGGGTGTTCAGAGAGGGTGTAATCATGAACATTTGCGTGCAAAAACGTGTAATTTGACAGTTGGCGGCGTGTAATTTGACCGATGCCTGTTGGCAACACTGGTGGTAAGTTTAATAAACGAAATAGGTTGTAACATAAAATTTATTTTTTCACGAGCTCGAATGTTGTATCACAGTGTTATTTCAGGTGCAACAATTCTTTAAGAAATATTCCTTGGAAGAAGAAATTGAAGAGGCAGAGTTGAACGTGTGTGCTTTTTTGATAGAACACAATTTGCCGTATCGGGTAATGGGTCAGTTAAGTGACATAATCTCCAAATGTTTTAGTAATCCAGAAGTGGCAAAATCCTTTTCATGTAAAAGAACAAAAGCAGCTGCTATAACATACAATGTCCTTAAACCTGAATTGGAGAGGGAAATGTATGCAGATTTGAGATCATGTCAGAATACTAGTACTCAAGCACCAGTTTATTCCATAATTATCAGAATTTCAAGAGTTTTTTAATTCAGAAAAACATAAAATATTACAACACTAGGACATTCGTTGGTTATCATTACACTCGTGTGTGAATAGGATTCTAAGCAATGAGATGTGCTAAAAATTTATTTTCAAAGTCAATATTTGCTTGACAAAAACATTTCCTCGCAATTTTTATATGAAACATTTAATGACAATGTTTTAAAACTATATTTCTATGCACTTCTGCCACTTGTTAACAAATTGAATATAATATTCCAAGCAGATTATGCAACTGTACACATTGTTTATGAGGATGTTTCTGAAATGTTCATGTCGCTATTAGGTTGCTACATGAAAAATAGTTACATTAAAAACACAGATCCGCTTCTTATAGATCCTAGATCTGTTGTAAATTGTTTGCCACTCGGTGTTAAAGTTAGCATGGAAATTACTCGCCAAGCAAGAGAAAGTACCCTAAAAAGTACAATACAAACGTTTCTCGAACGTATGCAATCCTTTTTGGTTGAAATTTCAAGTCAATTAAAAACACGCTTGCCATTAAATACACTCTTTAAAAATTTACAGTTCTTGTCTCCACAACACGTTGTGTATAAAGACTTGAATTCAATAGCAAATATTAAAAATGAATTTCCTAATATTGTTGTTGAAAAACAAATTCAGCAAATTGATGCCGAGTACCGACAATTAAAGACTGATGAAGAAGTTAGTGATTTATTATATAGAATCTGGTGGTAGTAGTAATTCGAATTCTGTATTGAGTATTGATAATTTTTGGGGTGCTATCGGCAAAATGAGAAATTCTAATGGTCACTTTAAATATGTAAATATTGCAAATTTCGCAAAGGCACTGCTATGTTTACCAATGTCCAACGCTGCCTGTGAAAGAATATTTTCTCAAGTTAATTTAATAAAGACAAAAACACGAAACAGATTTATAAACAAACATGTAGCGTCTATCTTGCATGTTAAACAAGGCATTATACTAAAACCAATAACGATTGAGAGTAGAAGTAAGCCCAGTTGACGGCAAATCGGGGGCGTGCTTATTAATTTTTGAGAAGGTTAAGAATGAAAGAAAAATTCTTAGTACAATTAGTTAAAATATTCATACACATTTTTTATTTATTTCATTAAAACTTTGCAATATCGTAATTTACCTAATCGTTGTAGTCATTAGGTGGGCCTTATGAAAACGGAGTAATAATCGTGGTAATTATAGTAGGTACCAAATAAATTAACAATATTAATAAAAAACACAGATATATATATATATATATATATATATATATATATATATATATATATATATATATATATATAACTTTTTTTCACTATTGGGTTGCAGCAATTGATAAGTGAACTCTTTATAACTATTCTCAAGCTTTCGAGTAACTTAAACTCATCGTCAGGGGTACTAGAAAATACAAATTACAAATTTTTGATAATAGATTATAATATAAATGTAAATGTACAAATTTTCGTCTAGTCTTCAACCTCAGATTCTCACTGTTGCTACCGCTATCATAAAAGTGAATTATGATTGGTTCAATATTGTGTTCAATACGGTTGTCTACGTCCCACATTTTTTGCTCCTCTTTTAAAACATGCTGCATATATTTCTTCCAGTCTTCTGCAGAAACAGTTCGAGTAGCTTCTTGTAGGTGATGTTGCACGTCCACTAATTTAAATGTTCTGTTTTCTCGTGCCACATATCCTTTTACTTGCGCCCAGATTAATTCTATTGGGTTTAATTTGCAGTGGTATGGTGGTAACCTTAAAACTGTAATTCCACGACTTAACGCCATTTCATCCACTGCGAATTTTTTATATTTGTCTGTGTGTAATTTTGTTATCTGAAGTAGTTCTGCCTTTAAACTATCTTTGTTATATTGGATGTTCTTATTAATTAACCATTCTTGAATTGCTGCTTTTTTCCATGATTGTTTCGTTAATGGTTCTTAATGTTAACTATGGTATGGGGCATTGTCCATGACGATGACAGACCCAGGTTCCACAAGTTGAATGATGCCTTCAAACCATTTTTCAAACACCTCCGCATTCATCTCTTCATGATAGTCGCCTGTTTTCTTAGATTTAAATATTAATTCACCATTTGGTAAAAATCCACTGTCGCTTCCTATATGCGTAACTATCAGACGACTACCTTTTCCAGATGGCTGTTTTAACCCAACTGACAAACCTTCAATAAAGGCTTGTCGTGCACTTGTTATATTACCATCCTGCCATACGTTTTTGACCGTATGTCCTTGGTTAACCCATGTCTCGTCCATGAAGTACAATTTTTTTTTGAGCTTTCGAAATTCGTCAATTTTTCTTAGATAGTTTCTTCTCCATGCTATTATTTCTTGACGTTCAATGAGAATGATTTTCCTGTCAAATTTTCCGTACGTAAAATTAATTTCGTGTACAAGTTTCCTAAAAGTTTCTTTACCCATTTTTGGTACCAATTCATGATCGCTAAGTGCCTCCAGAACTGTTTGTAGTGTGGGCAGCACATTTCTGAAAAAGAAACTGTGAATAGTTCTGCGTATACTGGTTTTGGCTTCTTCATTAACTGTGATTTTTTTTCGTCCGCTACTAGTTTTTGGCGTTTGTACGTCCCCATGAATTTCTGCTTCTCTTAGTATTTTGTAAATCGATGATTTTGGTACACCGGTATAATCAGAGCACATATCAAGTAATTTATCTTTTGTAATTGTGGAACTTAATGATGTAGAAATGCCCGGTTGGTTATTCGGATGTACACACGTACAATTACAGCACATATGCACAAAGTCATCTTTTGGTGGCTGATGATCTCTTTCAAGACAGTGAAATACTCGCAGTACAATTTGTTTTTCTCTTACTGACCGAGACTCCGACCGTTTTACCTTTTTCGACGTGGAAGGCCCGACCATGTCTCCCATTTTTTGAGTAGTTTGAGAACGGTGTAGAAATATAATTATGTAACGCTTAAACACTTATTAGCACTATTATTTTCACCAATTGTTATCACAACACGTCGATTGCTGACTAACTTAACTGTAAAACGTACAATTCACGCTGTATAATTCACAAACCAATGATACGCTCATGACTGCAAGTACATTAGTGAGGACTGCAACGATGAGATGGAAGTTACGGTAAAGTGACAAAGACAGCAATATCGTTGTGTACAGCGTTGCCACTAGTTGTAATAAATATCTAACACTATACAGAAAATAATGAATTTTAACTGATCAGTAATCAGGAAATGTATGAGTATTACTCATTACTGATTTTTGTCATAAATAATAACTTTTAATCGTACTAGTATTGTGTATTATCTATAATTTGCCACAACCTACAACTCTACTGCTTACTATATTTTGATTCTGCTATAAACTGGTAACGTAAAATTTAGATATGACAACGCGCTTTACTCTCAATCATTATTGGTTTTACTATAGTGAACATGGTGATTGCATTGCATTCATACCAACCAAAGATATGCTAAATAGAATGAATTAATCCATGTACAAAGATGAAGAAACGGAAGATGAATACGAATACTAATTGCAATGTTTAATTCTATGATAAATATATAAATGCTACATATTTACTATATATATATATATATATATATATATATATATATATATATATATATATATATAATTAAAGTGTGATGATGTTTTTGAAAATATGAGAGTAACAGGAATTAACTAAGATATTATCTGCGGTTATCCAAAATTGAATTAAAAATATATTGTTCTCTCTTTGCAATCTTATACTAATGAGTTTGACAAAAACATGCCAAGAATAAATTTTTGGAATTCTAAAAGATGTGATAATAATAATGATAATCATTATTATTGCTACATAAATTTCACGAGTATCTGTTATGGTATAAGAATAATCTTGATATATAATTTTGTCTTATTTACAGGTCGCAATGAACTCTCCGAGTTTCTTTGTTTTACCGGAGACGAACAGTATTGTAGATAAAATACCAAATGAAACACCAACTAAACCAACTAAAATACGGATAAAAATGAGATTAAGAAAACGTTACTACCAAAATCCACAACGCAAATTAAAAATTTTATTAGTGCGCAAGAGCAAATTCGAAGTTCTAAACGGTCCCTATTCAAATGTACGAACTAATTATCATTCTGGAATAGTTCCGAATTGGTTCGGAGAAAACCAAAACACTTTGTGAACGATATTAGAACGGTTCTAAGTGAACCAAAACACATTTTAATAACTGCGCATGATCGAACTGTACAGAATTGTGAACCAAAACAAATCTAATTAGTTTTGAAGAATCGATCATGAGAGAAATAGCACAGCTTACTTACTATACAGCTAAAACACTCTCTTGGCGGGAACGGTTTGCGTCGATCCCCTCGCGCAGGCTTTATGCCCCGCCTCTTAGGGGAAAAGACGTCTATGGCACAGCTTACTTACTCTGTGTCTATGGCGTGCAGTCGGGAGATCAGTATTACTTATTATACGTTTAGCCGTCATAGGCGGGTGTATAATTTTGTGCATTTTGTTTGTGATTCTTTTGAACATAGTGTTTTATTTTTGAATTTTTAACTGTAGTAAAATGAGTGACAAAAAACCATCAGGACATCATCATGTTTGTGCAGTGCGAAACTGTTATATTAAAGGTTATAACTCGAAGAAGAAATTCTATCGTTTTCCTAAGGATGCGAATCGGTAAGTTCTTACATCATATTTTTTTGCATATTTAAGTAAATAAAAAGTAAATTTTTGATTATACCGTGTTGTCGTAAAATTGTTTGGGAATATATAAGGTAAATTACCGTCAAAGCTGGTCAAAGCGTCAACTTCCAAAACCTTAAATATCACCCAGCTCTCGAAATAAGTACCTGCCTCTTCTTAAAATAGATCCACGTTCAAGTGGTCGAAAGATGCCCTTATATCCAAGAAAAAGTGGTATGCATTTCTTATGCGGGGACACATTATGCAGTATGTATATTTTTTCTGGGGAATTTACAGTATGCAAAAGCGCAGTGTTCTTTTAATGGGGTATTTTTTTTGTTTTTTTTTCGGGGGGTTTTTGTATGATATTTTTTCTATGGTGTTTTTCCTTGTTTTTCCTACATTACTATTTTTATATATATCAACGACTATTAATTGTAATGAAGCAAATAGGAATACAGGTTGTCCCTGACAAGAATGAACTCTACAGGGATCTCGTAAACCATTAGGGCTACAAAGTTGTTTAAGTTAGGAAAAAGTTGGGCCCCACTAAACCCTGCAGTATGATTTCGAATACTTCCGAAAATATTTTGGGAAAAACCGAATATTTGATGATGACTGTGGAGGAAGAAAACGTTGGGTTAAAAAGTGGCTATGAAACGTGAAATTTATTTTGTTTTATTGTTTTAAATTATCAGAAAAAGATAATAATGAAATTGGAATTTTCGGTTTTTCCCAAATATCTTCGGAAGTAATGAGAATTTTCCAAATTTTAAAACATCATCTGGCAGGGTTCAGTGAGGCGCAACTTTTCCTAATTTGAACATCTCTTTAGCTCTAATCGTTTATGAGATCCCTGTAGAGTTCATTCTTATCTGGGACACCCTAAATAGAGGTGTTGTTTAAAAATGTTTTTATTTATTTACAGAGCCAGAATATGGGCAATGAAAGCCAATCGCGAGGACCTGTTCGGAAAACTAATCGACTTACATCGAAGTTACTCGATATGTGAAATCCATTTTGAAGAGAAGATGTTCACTAGTCACTTTCATACACGATTAGTAACCACTGCAATTCCTACCCTATTCCCGTCTCTCGAGGGTACTTCCAGAACTGATCATTCGTATAGTGCACCGCCCTTGCAACTTCCTGCAAAAATACTACTTCTAGATGACAATGTTATAGTTCCAGGCGGGGTTCCATCTCCACTATTTGATTCAGGTATTAAAAATAGTTTCTTATAGTAAGTAAGCTGTGGAAACAGTATTTGTGTGTTTTTGAATCGACACTAGTGACAATCTTCGAGTGAAATTCTACGAGTTGAACTAATATCAACATAAAACTAGATTTTGTGTGTATTTATAAGAAGTGAAAATCGAAATGCCTGGTTACTATTGTGTTTTCCGCGGATGTTCAGCTAGAACCGGTGAAGGAACGAGTATTTTCAGATTTCCCCAAGACTCTGAAAGGTAAATATTTTTATACATCTTGGGAAATATGTTTGGGAAATGTATATCTAAACTGATTGTAATGAGAAATAATTAAGTTTGCTATATTTTAAAAGTAAACTACTGACTATTTTCAAAGTTCGATTTTCGAAATATGTGACGATGAATGGGAATCTTGAATATACTTTCAATCAAATAATTAAAATTAAATAGATTTGTTTATAAAACAAAAATACAAAAGAACAACTTCAAAACTGATATATTATTTCTTCCTACAGGGCAAAAGTTTGGTTGGAAGCTTGCAGTAGGCAAGATTTACTACCAAAAGTCGATTCACTTCACAAAAACTACAGAATTTGTGAGCATCATTTTGAAAGTAGGTACATATCAAAAGGAACTGTGAAAAATACATTACTACCTGAAGCAGTACCGACAATATTTCCACCCATTTTAAAAACCGAAAATGACCAATCTCAAGTACCTGATAGAAAAATGATCATTCTGCCAGGTATGTAACGTAGGTACTTAGATTTAGTATGGAAATTGAGACTTAATCGTTTTTTCAGATATCACAATTGTTCCACCCTCAAAGTGTTTTTTTGTGAAAAACGCAAATGATGAAATGCCTTCATTCTGCTTGACCGTAGATGGTTAGTTTATTTTTAATTTTAGTAAGTGGTTACACCATTTGAATTTTATATTTTTAGATATTATGTAAATTACACAAATCTCGCAGATATTCTTCAGAAGTGAAGCAGTTTGCTTTGATCAACTACTTTTCAAGTTCTAGGAATTATAGACATCTTAGCAAGTTATTGACTCTTCCAACAAAACAATGTTTGCAAAGGATGACCCAAAAAATATCATGCAGGCCGGGCTTGGAAAATTCAGCAATATTCAAGGCACTTGAAATTAAAATTAAAACAATGCTCGAACAGGACAAACGATGTGTGATATATATAGATGAGATGAAATTATTGGTTTTAGAAGGTATTGGAGAGGCAAATAAGAGGAATTCCATATGTAGAAATGTTCTCGTTATTATGGCTAGAGGACATTATTCTCCCTGGAAACAACTGATTGCTTTTTTTTTTTCATTGAATCACAGTTACTAGCAAAAAATCTACGTGATATTTTGGATAAGTGCATTTCTAAATTATCCAGTATAGGTCTGCATGTTGATGGCATCGTGAGTGACATGGGCTCTAACTATTATGAATTGTCAAATTTATTAAGGGTCACTTTAGAAGAATCTGAATTTGAGCTCGGTGGTAAAAAAATTGTTTATATTTTTGATCCAAGTCATTTGATAAAAGCCACTAGAAACAATTTTTTGAAACATTCATTTCATTTTGAAGGCAAAAGTACATCTTGGTCTTTTGTGCGCTGTTTTAATGAGCAAGACATAGGCAATTTTATAGATTTGCACTAATTCTTACCAAATCACATATCACTCCAAACAATTTTGAAAAAATGAAAGTGAGTCTAGCAACACAAGTTCTAAGCCATACAGTTGCCAGTGGAATGAATGCATTCGTGGCAATGAACTTGTAGCGCTCAAAATTCTCCTCAAATATATTTGTTCCAAATCATAAACGATAAAAAAAAATTTAAAAAAAAACAACTCTTTACCTTGTAGGTCAATTACTAATTATTTGGACAATTGCCGCTAACCTTTAACCAGTGGAGAAGGGAGTGGTTCAATCAAACTTTTATAATGGGCGCCACATGATTTTTTTTTTATTGTCCAAAAAAAGTTCTTAGAAGTTCATCACACTGAAATCATGAAACAATGGGATGGATAAGGCGAGTAATTGACAACAACAACAACAACAAGGATAGAGCAATATCTATTGTAGTAATACTAATAAACAACATACACCTGGTAATATGAGATTGAAAATAAAAGTTTATATTCCCACATCCAAAAGCAAAATCTCGAATATAATAGTTAGCAGAGATCAACCGTCTTGTTATTGACTGCGTTTGTCTCCCGACAGTAGCTTAAGCTTAAGCGCAGGCGCATGTATAGGAGTATGAAGTAAAATTGAAAATCCTATCAACGAGGAAATCTCCGCTTTCCATAGAAAAAAAAATAAAAAAAACAATGAGACGTATCGCATACAATAATAAATTAATAATACACTTAGAGAAATTTTCCGCTTAACACTAGGTACTTGCGTTCCAACTTGACAGGTCCTTTGGTGCCGGTGGGATTCCAAAATACCAAACTTGCCAGTCACGTCAAAATTTCTATGCTTGGTCAGTAAAACCAAATTAGGCTAGGCAGACAAGGTCAGGATTTTCTGATTAGTTGACGAGTTTCAAAACCCAACCATAAAACCCTTCAGAAAAAATAGAATTCGGTTATATTTCGTTGAATAAAAACATGAATTAATGAATATTATCTTATAGTCAATCTTCTGATTGTGTGCGCTTATTTATTCTAATTTTTCACCCTGTAACCTGGTGGCTATTGCACTAATGGTTTACTATCTGACTCAAACTAAAACCTTTATTTTTATTATCTCCCGGTATATCTCAAACATTTGGCAAATGAAAACTGAATGCAAAATTATTCATCGATATCAAAAATAAAATAAAAAAAATTGCAATTTTCCACCCCTAATTTATTATAATTCATTTCCTGACAAGTAACTGTAGAGAAATCAGTCTCCCTCAAAATAGAAAAAAGAAATAAATCACATCACTATAAGTCATGATCGCAAAATTGATACTCCCTGTATAAAGTAAAATTAAAAAAAAATAAATATCTCTCTGCTATCGAATTATTTCAATGTCAAATAATTCTAGTACGAAATAGTTATTTCCTTTGACAATTTTTTTGTAAGGATTCTTATTATCTATATTTTCTCCTACAAACTAGTTACAACCCCGTATATATAAAAGTGTGCTTGCTGACATCATTTAGACTCAGAAGCAATAGAATAATTTAAAAAAATATATTTCTAAATAGGCCGGTTTTACGAAACAATTAATTAATCGACTGTACTAGTATATCCTGAGTTCAAAAAGAAAATGAAGTCCACCATAGGTTTTGAAAAAGATAGTGTTAAAAACATAATTGATTTAATTTCGAAGTTCCAAATATATAACATTGTTCAGATCAATAAAACTTATAAAAAATATCACGAATTGAATGTATACTAATTTTCAAATGAAATAAAGGAAAATAACAACTAATTAATGAAGTCATTCCTACCTTCAGAAAAGGGTTTTTGCTGTTGGTAAATCAATTTTAATTAGGTGAATGTTCTTCTGACAAAACAAAGGTTTTCTGTGGAAAATAACTCGCCAATATTTTTCCCAAATTAGCTCTCTGGACTGGTAAAATCCTCTGAAATCGTGAAACATCGCTTGAGTGACGAAAGTTCTAGAATTGCTCAAAAAAACAGATCGAATAAAAACTGGATATGAAATAAAAAAAACTTTTCGTACCATCCACAGGAACGTCTTTTCTCCTTTAAAACGGCCAGATACCGCTAGCAACAGATGTGAAGTGAAACTGCATGAGAAAAATAGAATTGCATGAAGTCTTAAACATCAAAAAAAACTGACACAACTCACCGATTCAGGGCCTCTGATCCCCATTAAAGGATGTGATTGACCTCTAACAAATTCTCCAAAAACCAACAAGAGACAATAGAAGGTACTATAATCACTACTTAACTTTCGAAAAATGCTGATCCCCACTCTAGGGTAATAATGCCAATTACTTAACCACTTTCGAAAATTGGGCCCGATGTGTTTCTTCCAAAGATCACGAACAAAATGGCTCCTTTCCTCTCTTCACTTCAAAAAAAACAATAAGGAGAAACATCGGTAATCGATTTCAAAAATCGATAGTAGACAGTTCCTGCAACAGCTGACAGGAAATAGTTGCGGAATTACTGTCCAGATGGCAATAGCAATAAATGAATGTATTTCTATAACAATTGTACAACTTCTGTTAATGAAGGTTTCATATAACAAAGTCAGCCTAATTATCCCACACAACAATGACTCACAATGAATAATAACCGTGGAAAAGAAGAATAAAACCAGTAAGGAAACGCCCTCAGAGAACAGAGGAAATTATCAGCGGAACTTGGCAATAGCGCTGGGTCCCTTAATGCAGGAAACTTTTCACCTTGATTACCTACGAATACCTGTTCTCGGCAGGAAATATGGACTGCTACTATTCTACCGTAGATGGCCAAGGTAACTGATCAGCCCGTTGGAGTAACCAAGATTAGCATAACAATATTGGACAATAAAGAATAAATGCAACAATAATTAATAATATTTATATAGTCAGGATCAAATCGAGTTGAATTAGAGTATGAATTGTAATATATTCTACGCTATTGATTCAAAAAAAAACAACTGGAAATAAAATGTGTAACAAACTTACTTTCCTGCTTCTTCTTCTGGTACAATACACGTAATAGAGACGTTCAATAACCTTTTTGATTTGTTGAATTCGTGTTCTTTACGACATCCCTATAAATGCAAAAACGTTTTAGAAGGTTCGAAATTCCAATTAGATTATATTGAAGAAGCTCTAACGTTTTTGAAAAATCTTGAAATTTTCAATTCAGAGGACAAAAATGTCACAAATCGAGTCAAATTTAGAAAATGCTGGATTACTTCCATGAATAGTGTAATTCAAATATGGAATAAGCTTTCCAAATTAAATGATAAATATTTGAAAACGAGATGACTCAATTCAGATTGTCTTGAAAATTGTTTTGGTGCTGTAAGACAATAATGAGGAAATAATGTTAATCCAACCCCCATACAATTTCAAAGGGCATTCCTGAAGTTGTTTTTCCAAAATTATTTTCATTCCAATCATATGAATTGTAGGAATGATTTAAATGATTTATTAATCAGTATACAATCTACAAACGTAAATGATATATTTATATCAGATTAGAATAACTTTTCTCCAGCCCTTGCCCTTCCGGATTATGATTATAAAAATGAAGATGTATGTACTCAGAATTCGTTCAGTTACGTTTGTGGATACATTTTAAAAAAAAGCTCTTCAAGTTCATACATGTTATGTGTGTCACTCTTTCAGCACGAAGTTCAGGACTTTGGATGTAAATCGTCTGTTAATCTATTTTAAAGCTTATACTACGGAAAAAAACATGTTTGGAAATTTGCGCTCATCACCAGATGAATTCATTAATTTTATATATCAGTTGGAATGTTTATTTAACAATCAATTTACAGAAATTTCTACTGGGGGAGCAGTTTCAAATATATTATTCAACCTAATGAAGGATGTAGATTTTCTTCATCCTTGTGAAAATTTTCCAAAAATATACTAATAGAGATATCAATAATACCAAAGGTAAAACTGTAAAAAGGAAACTTAAGATTCTGTCACATTTTTAAATTAAGAGGTTTTGGTAAAATATCTTGTTTCATTGTTTTTTCATTTTTATTTTAATTTTCTATCTAATGAATTGGATTTACAAAATAAAGTAATTTAATTTATTTCTTAAATGCCAATTCATCATAAATAATAATAAATTGGCCACATAGTTGAATATTCTCTATTATTACTGCGAAAGTTGTCCAATTAGGAATATAAAAATTGAATAGAGTGAGATGCTCTTCACACTATAATTTTATATTTCACAGTGAGCCCACGTACTATACTAGAACGTAAGAGAATGTATTTTTATTAGTGTATATCGCTGACAGGTCATTTTTCTCAGTGAACCAGGTTGTTTATCACTCAAAATCTTCGGTTCAGAGTTGGGACACCGTACATCAAAGGATCCGACGTTAATGTCGCTTCTCTGTGGTAGATATTCTCGGGCCATGGTCTGTAGAGTTTGTAAACAAATAAATGAATAAATAAAATTCAACTTTGCTTTGTTTCAATGTTGATTTTTTATTGTCATTAAAATTTTTGATACCTTACTGTAATTTCAAAAAGCTACGTAATGTACATGAAAAAATAATCAATTAGAAACATGTGACATCAGAAATAATAAAAAAAAGCTACTCTCAAAATGAAGTTGACAGAAAATTCTATTAGGAATGTATATATTTATATATTTTATTTATTCTATTTATTCACAGCAAATTATTTAGTCAATAAGAATTATATTCTTCGACAATAAAGTGTACTTGATTCTTTTATTGTTTCAGATATAAAAACTGAATGTGATGAAACTGCAGGTGAAAATGAAATTGTCGAAAACAAAGACGACTTTTGGACATTTTCTGAAACTTCAGCACTAGTCGAAGCATATGGTCATCACATAAAATCTTTTGCCGAAGATGGTCATGAACTTCCAACATGGAGTCGAATATCTACTGAGTTGAGCTCGAAGAATATACACAGGTCTCCAGAAAGCTGTGAAAGGAAATGGGAGAGTCTGGTCCAAAAGCACAATAGAGGTCAAACAAATTATGAAAGTGATGATGTGAGTAATGCACTAGTTGAGACTGCCGAACAAAGTAGCAAAAGGCACAAAGGAGATTGTGAATGTTACGAAAGAAAAATCGTGGCGAAACAAAAAAGGCATCGGGAGAGAATGGACTTGATTAAAAGAAAATTGGAAATCGAGGAAAGGAAACTTGCAGCTTTCGAAAAATACCTTGCACATCTGAGCACCGGAAAAGAGTGATATCCCGAAACAAGTCTGTGATTGATTATTGTGTACATTCACTTCTTCGATTTAATGCCAAACCTAAATTAGAGAAAGGAAAGAGATCTGGTATATATCGAATAGAATGTGGTGTATGCCCTGCCATATATACAGGCCAAACTGGGAGAAATTTTGATACAAGGTACCACGAACATGTCATTTCGGATAAAAAATCATTAATGTATGAACATCTTCAAAATTCGAAACATAAAATAGATAAAGATAATTTAAAGATCCTACATACATGCGAAAAAGGGAAAATGATGAATCTGTTGGAATCTATGGAAATAAACAGGTCAAAGAAAGATCCCAATTCTATTGTCCTCAAAGAACAACTTGAATTAAACAATAGTCCTCTCCTGAACCTATAGTCCAGATCCCAAAACCTACATTATATTGAAAGCTTTGTTATGTTCATGGATTTTACAGGTATATGAAACGCAGGTACCGGATATCAGGTATATCAGATATATCAGGTATATCAAATCATTTATGCTAGAATAATATAGGTATAAATTACTCGGATTTAAATGTAATCAGTTAGTTTTGAAAATGGTATAATAGCCGAAACCGGGCAACAATAAAGAAATATAGTGGAAAATAGACAAAAGTGTGTTTTTGTAGTGTATCCTCAGTATTGTGTACATTCATATGAATTCTCATCTGGAATTCTGAACGTTGAAATATATAGTTGTAGATTCTGTATCAGAAGGTGGTTTTTCATATGATTTATTTCTTTATATTATTGGAGTCACCAAAAAGGCAAAAAGAGACCATTATTCGTCGAAAATAAATAAATCCGCAAATAAAACTAAAGAAACCTGGAAAATTATTAATAATGAATTAGGTATAAAGAAGAAAGATGGAAAAAAAAAAATCATTCTTCAGCAGAAGGATACCGTTATCTCTGACCCACACAAAGTTGCATTAACTTTTGCTGAGCATTTCGCTAATGCATCAGATTCCGCAATGTTAAATCATTTTGGTCAGAATATGTCTCTTCCCTGTACTAGAGTAGAAAATGTCACCATCAATTATCCATACCCATCTTACCCTATCACAGAATATGAAGTAGTTGATTGTCTTAATAGAATGAAAAATAAGACATCTTCAGGATATGATGAATTATCGATTATAGTTATAAAAAATATCATAGACTTAATACTAAAACCATTTATATACCTAATGAATCAATCACTTATACAAGGGTTCTTTCCAGATGAATTTAAAAAAGCATTGGTAATTCCTCTGCACAAAAAAGGTGACCAAAAAGTAGTTGACAACTACAGGCAAATTTCTCTTCTCAGTTCTTTATCGAAATTGTTTGAAAAAATAGTGTCTAAAGAGTGATTTATCACTTAGAAAAGAATAAATTAGTAAGTACTTCTCAGCATGGTTTCAGGCAAAACAGGTCGATTGAAACAGCCTCGTGTCACTTGCTTAATTATATATATAAAGAGATTGACAACAACAAATATGTCCTATCATTATTTTTCGACTTGTCAAAAGCCTTTGATACAGTGTGTATTGAAACTTTAATAGATAAATTGGCGCCTCTAGGACTTCCAGCCAGTATAATAAAGTGGATACAATCATATATGACAGATAGAACCATGATAGTGAGATGCAATAATTCAATTTCACACAGTCAGGCTGTGAAACTTGGGGTACCACAGGGTTCAGTTCTTGGGCCACTGCTGTTTCTTCTTTATGTAAATGATCTTCCACAATATTTAGAAAACGTTCATGTCACCATGTTTGCCGACGACACAACGATAACAATATCCGATCAGGATGCAGAACAGCTTGCGGTTAAACTGGAAATGGTTGTAAATCAATTTTCATCCTGGTGTCAGAGAAATAAGTTAATTCTAAACACGTCCAAATCGGTAATAGTCAAATTTTTTCACCGAAAATTGTTACCCAACGAACTTTTTGTAATTGACGACATCCAACCCTCTATGGAAACTAAATTTTTAGGCACTCATTTAGATGAGAGTATAAATTGGGGTAGACACATTGAAAGTGTATGTTCAAAACTAAATAAAGCCTATTTCGCTATTAAACAAATGAAATCAACTATGAATATAGCAGGCTTGCTAAGCATTTACTATGCTATGGCATATGCACATATTAATATGAATATATTGGCATGGGGTCGAGCAAGAGAATTCTTGAGAGTGTTTGTTTCCCAAAAGCGTTTAGTAAGACTGATTTTTAACTTGAATTATCAAGACAGTTGTCGATCTATCTTTAAAGAAAATAAAATTCTTACGGTGCCTGCTGTGTACATTTTTCGATGTATTATCTTTGCCAAACAGAATATAGATAATTATTCGTGTAATTCTGAGAAACATGAATATAACACCAGACACGGCAACTTATTGAAAATTCCTAAACATAGAACGACATTCTATGAGAGGTCTCCGGATTACAATGCAATCATATATTACAATAAACTACCAGAACATCTCAAACGGACTGGAAGTAACATCATATTTCAAAAGAAAGTTAAAGACTTGCTATTAGAGAAATGCTACTATAGTTTCCAAGAATTTTTAGACGATAATTTCTGAAAAATAAAATCTGAACTAGATCTGTATACGTTTTTATATATTTCAATTGTGTATGTGTTTATATGTATGTATAAATTTATTTCTTTTTTTTCTTTTTAGTGACGTCTTGTATAAATATTAACATTTTTAAATTTATACCTAGTATTAATTCTGATTATTGATTGACTTACCATATATACACTATGTATCGTGTGACTTACCATATATACACTATGTATCGTGAATGGTGAATAAAATATTATTATTATTATAGATTCACTATGTGATAAACTACGAAAGAACTTTTGGGAAAAAAGTTTTTGGCTTTCTACTACTCCATCTTGATACAAAAAAATGTGGGAATCTTCCAAAGAAAGGAAGTAATCAATTTGAAAATAGGTAACTTAATACATTCACTTATTTATTTTATTTATTTATTCAACTGGTAGTCCCAATTACAATTTGTTATAAAAAAATAATTTGTCACAGTACAATTTTGTCATGGACTAAAAAGGAAAAAAAAAGTTTGTAAAATCTCAAACTGAACTAAAGATAATAAATACATAGCACAATAATAATAATATGATATATAGTATAAAAAGAAAGCAATATAATGATGAAATAGTATAGAATATTCAAAGGAAATGTTTCAGGAAATAATGCGACTCAGTTCAATTTTGATGGTATTTGTGGAGCTGTTAAAGATATCAACTTGTTGATACATATTTCCATTTCTGAGCATTCGAGTGACAGGAGAGAAAAAACCATAATTTGTGGAATGGAACAATATTTTAAATGTTTCGGTACTGACTCGGGTCTGTCTATTGACATTCAAATTGATTAAAAATAAAATCTCCTCACAGTTGATGTTGCCAGTTGAAATTTTGCTCAAAAAACATACATCTAAAATAATTCTTCTATTCTTTAAAGATAATAGATTCATCTGATCTCTAATGTTGTTGAATGCATATTCTCCCCTTCTTCGACCTAACTTGTATGCACAGATCATCAGGAAAGTGTTTCGTACAGCTTCAATTTGGTTTATGTGTATCTCATAATATGGGCACCAAATTATTGAAGCGTACTCAATAATGATCTAACTAATGAACAATATAATAACTTGGGAGTGTTCAAACTGAATTCCTTACACGATCTATTGATGAAGCCCAACATCTTGAGAGATTTAGCTATAATATACTCATTATGAGATTTGAAGTTCAATTCACGATCGAACATAATTCCTAAGTCCTTTATCACTGATTTCCTATTAATTGGTATATTATGGATACTGTAGTCATGTAGAACAGAGTGAAAAATTCTAGAAAATGTTTGGCAGAAACATTTGGATATATTCAAATTCATTTGATTCATAACACACCATACATAAATTTGTGACAAATCCTCTTGCAAGAGTGAGACATCGTTTGTAGAAGAAATTAATTTGAATATTTTTATGTCATCGGCGAAAATCAGTACCTCACTATGTTTTATAATTGTAGCTAGATCATTAATAAATAGGTTGAATAGCAAAGGTCCACAGTGGGAACCCTGAGGAACACCCTAAGGAAACAGGAATTGTGAATGATACACAGCCTCCTATTTTTACTATATGGCTTCTATCAGATAAGAAACTGTGGATGTGTAGGTCATGCAAAGAAGCAACTTTCAGACACAAACTGGAAGAAAGCCCTCCTGAAACAGCTACTTTCATATAAACATTGAATTACAGGAAAGAAAAAAAATTCTTTCGAAACAAATACTTTCATATGAACACTGAATTATAAAACCCCATCAATACGAAAGAGTTGTTATGCACTGAGATTTATGTCGAATCATTGTGGAAGAGAGGTTCTTCTAAATCTGTATTATGCAATTATTAGCTGTCACTTGTGCTGTGGAATCTTTTTTTTTTTTAGAATAGAATAGAACTTTATTGAGCACATAAAAAATACAAATATTTTGGACAAGTCATCTATTACATTGCACAGTTTCATAAAGAAGCTGTAAATGTAACAATAAAATTAAATGTAGAGTATGAAATGCATTTTAAAAATTCTTGACGTATAAAGAAATATGAATAAAAAGTGGAAAAGATGCACTAGGTATTTCCAAGCAAATCCTTAAGAGTAACATTGAACTCACTCAGAGCATACAGGCTCATTTTAGTAAGAAGTTTTTTCACTGTATTTCTGAAAAGTCTGAGTGGCAGATGTTTGATTTTTTCAGGAAGCAAATTGAAGCAAGTGATACCAATTGATTTGCTTTTATCCAATCTTCTTAAGAGGGGCACAATATTATTTCCATTGCATGTTTTGTAGGAGTGAATATCCGAGTGTGTGATAATTTTCTTTGACATGCAGAACATTGTCAAAGATAATTTGTGAGAATAGAGTCATGATTCCTGTATTCTTAAACAAAGGTTTACAGTGTTCATTATATTCAGCTTTAACAATGCTACGTACAGCAGATTTTTGCAAGACAAATACTCTTTGAAGATGTGTGTAGCTTGCATTACCCCAGCACAGCAACATATAATTCATTGCTGAGTGGAACAAGGCGTAGTATGTTATTAGAGTTGCTTCCTGACCAGCCGTTGTAGCTGTTCGCCTAATTGCATAAACAGATTTTGCTAGTTTGTTGCAAACATTACTGATGTGGGTGGTCCAGGCAAGGGACGAGTCAAGATGAATTCCCAAAAATGTTATACTTTCTGATGTAGAAATGGCATCAGTGTGGAATACACACGTTTTTGTTTAATTCATATACAGTTCATTAGAGTCAAACCACAGTTTAGCAGAGGCACAAATATTTGCCGATATGTTATCAACATCACGGGTTCTATCTATATGTACAGAAAATGACGTCGTCAGCGTATAATATTGTCAGTAATTCAAGTTTGAGATGCATATATGAAGATAAATCATTAGCATAAATTAGGAACAGGAAAGGACCCAGTATGGATCCTTGTAGGACTCCTCTTTTGATAATACTTTATTGACTTATCATATTGTTATTGTAAACTCTTTGTGTTCTGTTAGCTATCTGTATCTGTAGAGTAGGGAGGGTGAGTGTAAGCCCACGCACTTAGGCCACATGTGACCCATTGTACATCCTCCCGAGGAGTTGTCCTCCTAGGTCGTCGTCCATCCTGTCCTTTCCAGGAAGGTGGACAGGTCGCTGGGAGACATCTCCTTTATATCGGCAGGTGTAGGCCAAGACTCGCCGAACACACACTCTCTTATTGACGATAACTCCGGGCACTCGCACAGGACATGCCTGACAGTCTCATCTTCCTGTTTACACATCCTGCATAGAGGTGTGTCCACTAGCCCCATATTATGTAGGTGTTTCCTTAGCTGACAGTGGCCGGTCAGAAATCCTACTGTAAGGCGTAGATTTTTCCTGGTCATCGCCAGATATTTCTTCGGCGCCAGCTTCCCAGGGTCGCCCAAGGTGATCCTGGCAAGATTACATCCTTTGATTTCATCCCATCTCTTTAGAGATTGAGCATGGGTGTAACTTTTGACTAGTTCCGCAATTGTCGAAGTCATCAGGCCGTGGGTGCCACTTGGTCCTAAAATTCTTAGTCCAGCCGCTTCCTTGGCTAAAGAGTCGGCAATGCGATTACCTTTACTCCTGTTGTGCCCTTTAACCCACCTCAGGATAATGTTATTATCTATCGAGGCTTTGGCTAAATCTTCGTGGCACTCTAGTGCTAGCCCTGAAGTAACACGGTGTCTGTTCAAGGCTAATAGTGCTTGTCTGCTATCAGTGCAGATTGTAATGTTTTTGCCAGAAATTCTTTTCTTGGTTATTTCTTTTGTGGCGATTGAGATACCAGCCAGTTCTGTTTGGACCACGCTGGTATTTCTTCCCATTCCCCACTTAATCCTTAGGCTTAGTGATCTGGAGTACACTCCACATCCTGAGCCTTCTTTGGTTTTTGAGCCGTCTGTATAAATCCGTATTGCATTTGTAACATCTGACACTGTGTTCTGCTTGATTTGTATTTTGTAGGGTTTATTAAACACAAACCTGGGTTCAATTGCATCACTTGTTGCCTGCAGCAGAGGTTGCGCAGTAAGCGCTTTCTGCCATAGGCCCAACCAGCGTTGCCACATCTAGTAGATTTCTACTTTTTTGGTAGATTTGCACCCTTTTTCAGAAAATTTTAGTAGGCACATTTTCTTCAGTAGATTTTGGTAGATTTTAATACATAACTTTCAATAATGTGAAAATGCCATTAACAATATAATTACTATAAAAAATAATTGAATCCAGCATTTACTTTAATTTCTATGTTGGTAGACGTGTAACTAATTTGATATTTTTATTCATTTGGATGCTTCGCCTGCGTTTTTGTCGGTGATTCCCCCTCATGCTTTATAGTTTCACCGTTGTATTTCCCCGACAAGTGACAACTGTGTAAAATTGCTTTTTTCGTGAAAGTGAAAATTATGAAGCGAGCTTATGAGCAATCCTATCGGACAGAATGGGAACAGAACCCATTATTTTCTACTTGGCTGTGTAAAGCACAGGATGGATGTAGTGCCCATTGCAAAGCATGCAATGTTAGAATTTTATCCAGGATGGCTTCTCTAAAAGAACATAATACTTCCGCGAAACATAAGAAGAATATGATTGGATTTACTGGAAGCTCTAAGGTTTGTCTGTTTTTATTTATGTCTAATTAAAATATGTAGTAGCAAGAATAATGTTTTATTTTTTAGATTGATAAATTATTGAAAACTAGCTCAGTTTCGGATGGAATGAAAAAAGCAGAAATTAAAATAGTGTCTGTGCTTGTGGAGCATAATGTACCATTTCATGTGATGGATCATCTAAGCGATGTCATCAAAGATGCTTTTCCTGACTCAGAGATTGCAAGAAAATTTTCCTGTAAAAGAACAAAATCATCTGCAATAGCCTATAATGTTTTAGGAGGACACTTTGAAGAAAAATTAATACAAGATTTGAAGTCGGGACTTTCAACTTTTTCAGTAATCATTGATGAGAGTACCGACGTAAGTACAAAAAAGGTTCTTGCCATCGCAATTAAGTTTTATTCAGAGAGAAATGCCTGTGTGAAGACCAGATTTTTGTGTACAGTAGATATACAAGGAGAGTCTGCCCTAGACCTTTTTAATGCACTTAACAGTGCCTTAGAAGAAAAAGGACTTAACATGAAAAATCAACTATTGGGTTTTGCAGCTGACACCACAAATGTCATGTTTGGAGATAACAATGGCATTGTTGCTAAAATACGTGAAATAAATCCCAACTGCATATTTGTTAAATGCGTTTGCCATTCGGTAGCATTAGCTGTAAGCCATGCTTGTAAAGTTCTTCCACGATCATTAGAACAGCTTGTTAAAGATGTCTATAATTACTTTTCCCAGAGTAGCAAGCGCCAAAGAGAATTTCAAGAATTTCAAGAATTTACTGCTTCAGAAAAACATAAAATTTCAAGACACTATGACATAAGGTGGCTATCTTTACACAACTGTGTAAATAGAATTCTAGAGCAATGGATACCCTTGAAACTGTTTTTCCAAGGGCAATACTTGACAGACAAACAGCAAAATGTTTCTTGTGAGTTTTTATATAATTCATTTAATGATAATTTAATTTTACTCTATTTCTATTTTCTTGATTTTGTTTTACCTATAGTTAATAAATTTAACATCATTTTTCAAGGAGACTATCCAGTTACTCACACATTTTTTAAAGACATGTCGAGTTTCTTTAGGTCAATTTTAAGTTGCTTTATGAAAAGTACTTATGTTAAGGCTACTAATCTCTCTGATTTGGATCCTGATGCCTCAATGCACTACTTACCTCTTAACGAGATGTACTTAGGAGTGAATGTTGCAAAAAATCTGTATAAAATACAGGGAAATCAAACAATTGCTCATGACTTTTTTAAACGATGTCAGCTTTTTTTTATTAATTTGAGTAATCAATTAAAATCTAGATTGCCCTTAGATAAAGAATTGTTTAAAGAACTACAATTTTTAGATCCTCAGGTAGTTGTATACCAAGAGTTTTCTAGTCTCATAAATCTTCTTTCAAAGTTTCCGAATATAGTACCAGAAGAAGTTATTCAAGACATTGATAATGAATACAGGGAAATGAAACTAGATTTAGATGTATCTAACTTGCTTTCTAGCGGTAGCAGCAATATAAATAATTCCTTCAATGTTGAAGAATTTTGGCATAAAATAAGCTGTTTAAAGGACAACAATAATAAACTTAAATACGAAAATATTTCCAAATTCGCAAAACAAATGCTTTCTTTGCCTGTGTCGAATGTAAAATGTGAAAGGATTTTCTCCGAATTCAATCGAATCAAAATCGACGATCGAAACAAATTTCACAACAAAAACGTTTCTGCGTTAATTCATGCCAAAGAGGGTCTGAGAGATGTTGGGTCTTGCCCAAATTTTCAACCCGATGTAAGAATGATAAAGTTAATGGACGATAAAACTTTATATAAAAATCTGAAGTATAAAGATGACGAAATTTAATTCTTTTATTTCTGGTTTTAAGAACAAAATGTTTGTTTAAAAAATAAGATGAGAGTCAGTTCCGTTTTCTTTGTTGTGCTCGTTTTGAAATTTATATGTTTAGGTTTAGTCAATAAATAAATAAATAATTAAACCAATTAACCATTTCATTAATCCCCAACCTCCAAATCCGTTCTTATTTTAAGCTTTTTTTGAAAAGTAGATTTTTGGTATTTTTGAAAAAATATTTAGTAGATTTTAGTAGATTCAAGCAAAAATAAAAGTAGATTCGCCAAAATAAATGTGGCAACGCTGGGCCCAACCTCAATCGACCCATTCCTACTTCTAGGTTCACACCAGCCGTGTGCAATCGTACCATGGCCATTAACGCAACCTCCTTAACGTACAGGTCCAGAGGGGTCAGACCCGTGATTAATTCCATTGCCGCGGTTGGTGTTGTTCTCATGGCTCCTGTGATGTTTAAACAAGCCAGTCGCTGTATTTGGTATAATTTTTGGATGGCCGTTGCTTGTAGAACTTTAGGTCCCCATGCAATGGCTCCATACGTTAACATAGGTCTTATTATTGCAGTGTAGATCCAGGCGACTACACGGGGTGAAAGACCCCATGCGCGTCCCACTGTCCTCCGACATTGCTCATAAGCCACGTATGCTCTTTTTGCTCTACTCTGTAGATGAGAGTTCCATGTTAGCTTCTTGTCGAGGATAATACCAAGGTATTTCACCTCTTCAGAGAAGTTTACTTGGCTTTTGAAGATTTCGGGAGGTTTTAAGCTCGTTAAACTTCTTTTCCTGGTGAAAAGGACCATCTCAGTCTTCTTGGGATTGATCGACAGTGAGTGTTCCTTACACCATGTTTCTATCAATTTGAGCCCATCCTGCGCTCTATCGCACAGTGTGTTTACAAATTTGCCGGTCTGCAAGATAACTATGTCATCTGCGTATGCAATTGTGTAGAATCCATTTTTGTTAAGGTGATTAATTAGGGTATCCAGAACTATGTTACAGAGAAGGGGTGATAAGACCCCTCCCTGTGGACATCCCCTCATGACTAGTCCTTTTACTGTGATGTCTTCTACATTAATACTTATTGCTCTGCTAGAGAGCATCTGGAGTATCCATTCTCCTACTACCAGGGGTACATTCCTGGAGTGTAGTTGCTGGGTAATTGTTGGAAAGGTTGTTTTATCAAACGCTCCCTCAATATCTATGAATATACCTAGGGTGGATTCTTTGTTATCCAATGATCTCTCGATTCTCCCAACCACATGGTGAAGGGCCGAATCAGTAGTAGTATCAGTAGTATATATATATATATATATATATATATATATATATATATATATATTTATATATATATATATGATATGTGTCTCTACGTTTATAATAATAGAGACAAATTTAGCGCAAACTAACAAGACTACCCATACGCAACTAGAGTTAGAGGGTTGCTTATAGTGAATCCTCACCGAACCTCTATCAAGAGTCACCAATACCTTGGACCCAAACTATGTAACAAGATAGATGTTTCTATTAAGGACTCGATGAATATCTGCATATTCAAAAGACAATTGAAAAAATATCTCATTGGAAGAAACTGCTACACCATTATATATATATATATATATATATATATATATATATATATATATATATATATATATATATATATATATATATATATTACTTTTCATGTTTTATCACAACGGTAAATAAATTTGAATAAGTTGGCAACATTTAGGCATTTTTCACTACAGACGTTGGCAGGATTGGCAGATTTTTAACCAAAATGAGGTAGTTAGTTACAAACGGTACCTACCTACCTCTGTATACATTAAAATTATGCTATTTAAGCAAGAGTTTTCAGGAGATGAAAGGTTTGTTTTGGTTCTGTATTTCGAACTGTTATTGAACCGTCCCGTATCGACGCCGAACATAACAGTTCTGGAACGGTCCCAAAACATATAAATAAATTATTCTGACAAGTGTATAAACAAAGATTTGAGGTTAGGTACCTCTACTCTGGTATAACGATCATTGGACTTTCGAGTTAAGTTTAAAGACAAGAGTGAAAAAGTTAAGCAAATATATAATTAAAGTGTGATGATGTTTTCGAAAATATGAGAGTAACAGGAATTAACTAAGATATTATCTGCGGTTATCCAAAATTAAATTAAAAATATATTGTCCTCTCTTTGTAATCTTATACTAATGAGTTTGACAAGAACATGCTAAGAATAAATTTTTGGAATTCTAAAAGATGTAATAATAATAATAATAATTATTATTATTGCTACATTTTTGTTTTACTACATTTACTACATCTTTGTTTTACCGGAAACGAACAGTATTGTAGATAAAATACCAAATGAAACACCAACTAAAATACGGATAAAAATGAGATTAAGAAAACGTTACTACCAAAATCCACAACGCAAATGAAAAATTTTATTTGTGCGCAGGAGCAAATTCGAAGTTCTAAACGGTCCCTATTCAAATGTACGAACTAATTATCATTCTGGAATAGTTTCGAATTGGTTCGGAGAAAACCAAAACACATTTTAATAACTGCGCATGATCGAACTGTACAGAATTGTGAACCAAAACAAATCTAATTAGTTTTGAAGAATCCATCATGAGAGAAACAGTACTTATGTGTTTTTGAATCGACACTAGTGACAATCTTCGAGTGAAATTCTACGAGTTGAACTAATATCAACATAAAACTAGATTTTGTGTGTATTTATAAGAAGTGAAAATCGAAATGCCTGGTTACTATTGTGTTTTCCGCGGATGTTCAGCTAGAACCGGTGAAGGAACGAGTATTTTCAGATTTCCCCAAGACTGTGAAAGGCAAATATTTTTATACATCTTGGGAAACATGTTTGGGAAATGTATATCTAAACTGATTGTAATGAGAAATAATTAAGTTTGCTATATTTTAAAAGTAAATTGCTGACTATTTTCAAAGTTCGATTTTCGAAATATGTGATGATGAATGGGAATCTTGAATATACTTTCAATCAAATAATTAAAATTAAATAGATCTGTTCATAAAAGAAAAATACAAAAGAACAACTTCAAAACTGATATATTATTTCTTCCTACAGGGCAAAAGTTTGGTTGGAAGCTTGCAGTAGGCAAGATTTACTACCAAAAGTTGATTCACTTCACAAAAACTACAGAATTTGTGAGCATCATTTTGAAAGTAGGTACATATCAAAGGGAACTGTGAAAAATACATTACTACCTGAAGCAGTACCGACAATATTTCCACCCATTTCAAAAACCGAAAGAGACCAATCTCAAGTACCTGATAGAAAAGTGATCATTCTGCCAGGTATGTAACGTAGGTACTTAGATTTATTTTGGAAATTGAGACTTAATCCTTTTTTAAGATATCACAATTGTTCCACCCTCAAAGTGTTCTTTTGTGAAAAACGCAAATGATGAAATGCCTTCATTCTGCTTGACCGTAGATGGTAAGTTTATTTTTAATTTTAGTAAGTGGTTACACCATTTGAATTTTATATTTTTAGATATTATGTAAATTACACAAATCTCGCAGATATTCTTCAGAAGTGAAGCAGTTTGCTTTGATCAACTACTTTTCAAGTTCTAGGAATTATAGACATCTTAGCAAGTTATTGACTCTTCCAACAAAACGATGTTTGCAAAGGATGACCCAAAAAATATCAAGCAGGCCGGGCTTGGAAAATTCAGCAATATTCAAGGCACTTGAAATTAAAATTAAAACAATGCTCGAACAGGACAAACGATGTGTGATATCTATAGATGAGATGAAATAATTGGTTTTAGAAGGTATTGGAGAGGCAAATAAGAGAAATTCCATATGTAGAAATGTTCTCGTTATTATGGCTAGAGGACATTATTCTCCCTGGAAACAACTGATTGCTTTTTTTTTCATTGAATCACAGCTACCAGCAAAAAATCTACGTGATATTTTGGATAAGTGCATTTCTAAATTATCCAATATAGGTCTGCATGTTGATGGCATCGTGAGTGACATGGGCTCTAACTTTTATGAGTTGTCAAAGTTATTGGGGGTCACTTTAGAAGAATCTGAATTTGAGCTCATTGGTAAAAAACTTGTTTATATTTTTGATCCAAGTCATTTGATAAAAGCCACTAGAAACAATTTTTTAAAACATTCATTTCATTTTGAAGGCAAAAGTACATCTTGGTCTTTTGTGCGCTGTTTTAATGAGCAAGACATAGGGCAATTTTATAGATTTGCACCAATTCTTACCAAATCACATATCACTCCAAACAATTTTGATAGTGTAATTCAAATATGGGATAAGCTTTCCAAATTAAATGATAAATATTTGAAAACGAGATGACTCAATTCAGATTGTCTTGAAAATTGTTTTGGTGCTGTAAGACAATAATGAGGAAATAATGTTAATCCAACCCCCATACAATTTCAAAGGGCATTCCGGAAGTTTTTTTTCCAAAATTATTTTCATTTCAATCATATGAATTGTAAGAATGATTTAGATGATTTATTAATCAGTATACAATCTACAAACGTAAATGATATATTTATATCAGATGAGAATAACTTTTCTCCAGCCCATGTTTGGAAATTTGCGCTCATCACCAGATGAATTCATTAATTTTATATATCAGTTGGAATGTTTATTTAACAATCAATTTACAGAAATTTCTACTGGGGTAGCAGTTTCAAATATATTATTCAACCTAATGAAGGATGTAGATTTTCTTCATCCTTGTGAAAATTTTCCAAAAATATACTAATAGAGATATCGATAATACCAAAGGTAAAACTGTAAAAAGGAAACTTAAGATTCTGTCACATTTTTAAATTAAGAGGTTTTGGTAAAATATCTTGTTTCATTGTTTTTTCATTTTTATTTTAATTTTCTATCTAATGAATTGGATTTACAAAATAAAGTAATTTAATTTATTTCTTAAATGCCAATTCATCATAAATAATAATAAATTGGCCACATAGTTGAATATTCTCTATTATTACTGCGAAAGTTGTCCAATTAGGAATATAAAAATTGAATAGAGTGAGATGCTCTTCACACTATAATTTTATATTTCACAGTGAGCCCACGTACTATACTAGAACGTAAGAGAATGTATTTTTATTAGTGTATATCGCTGAGAGGTCATTTTTCTCAGTGAACCAGGTTGTTTATCACTCAAAATCTTCGGTTCAGAGTTGGGACACCGAACATCAAAGGATACGATATGTCGCTTCTCTGTGGTAGATATTCTCGGGCCATGGTCTGTAGAGTTTGTAAACAAATAAATGAATAAATAAAATTCAACTTTGCTTTGTTTCAATGTTGATTTTTTATTGTCATTAAAATTTTTGATACCTTACTGTAATTTCAAAAAGCTACGTAATGTAGAAATAATAAAAAAAGCTACTCTCAAAATGAAGTTGACAGAAAATTCTATTAGGAATGTATATATTTATATATTTTATTCATTCTATTTATTCACAGCAAATTATTTTGTCAATAAGAATTATATTCTTCGACAATAAAGTGTACTTGATTCTTTTATTGTTTCAGATATAAAAACTGAATGTGATGAAACTGCAGGTGAAAATGAAATTGTCGAAAACAAAGATGACTTTTGGACATTTTCTGAAACTTCAGCACTAGTCGAAGCATATGGTCATCACATAAAATCTTTTGCCGAAGATGGTCATGAACTTCCAACATGGAATCGAATATCTACTGAGTTGAGCTCGAAGAATATACACAGATCTCCAGAAAGCTGTGAAAGGAAATGGGAGAGTCTGGTCCAAAAGCACAATAGAGGTCAAACAAATTATGAAAGTGATGATGTGAGTAATGCACTAGTTGAGACTGCCGAACAAAGTAGCAAAAGGCACAAAGGAGATTGTGAATGTTACGAAAGAAAAATCGTGGCGAAACAAAAAAGGCATCGGGAGAGAATGGACTTGATTAAAAGAAAATTGGAAATCGAGGAAAGGAAACTTGCAGCTTTCGAAAAATACCTTGCCCATCTGAGCACAGGAAAAGAGTGATATCCCGAAACAAATCTGTGATTGATTATTGTGTGCATTTATATGAATTCTCACCTGGAATTCTGAACGTTGAAATGTATAGTTGTAGATTCTGTATCAGAAGGTGGTTTTTCATATGATTTATTCCTTTATATTATTGGAGTCACCATATAGATTCACTATGTGATAAACTACGAAAGAACTTTTGGGAAAAAAGTTTTTGGCTTTCTACTACTCCATCTTGATACAAAAAAATGTGGGAATCTTCCAAAGAAAGGAAGTAATCAATTTGAAAATAGGTAACTTAATACATTTACTTATTTATTTTATTTATTTATTCAACTGGTAGTCCCAATTACAATTTGTTATAAAAAAATAATTTGTCACAGTACAATTTTGTCATGGACAAAAAAGGAAAAAAAAAGTTTGTAAAATCTCAAACTGAACTAAAGATAATAAATACATAGCACAATAATAATAATATGATATATAGTATAAAAAGAAAGCAATATAATGATGAAATAGTATAGAATATTCAAAGGAAATGTTTCAGGGAATAAAGCGACTCAGTTCAATTTTGATGGTATTTGTGGAGCTGTTAAAGATATCAACTTGTTGATACATATTTCCATTTCTGAGCATTCGAGTGACAGGAGAGAAAAAACCATAATTTGTGGAGTGGAACGGTATTTTAAATGTTTTGGTACTGGCTCTGGTCTGTCTGTTGACATTCAAATGAATTAAAGATAAAAACTCCTCACAGTTGATGTTGCCAGTTGAAATTTTGCTTAAAAAACATACATCTAAAATAATTCTTCTATTCTTTAAAAATAATAGATTCATCTGATCTCTAATGTTGTTGAATGCATATTCTCCCCTTCTTCGACCTAACTTGTATGCACAGATCCTCAGGAAAGTGTTTTGTACAGCTTCAATTTGGTTTATGTGTATTTCATAATACAGGCACCAAATTATTGAAGTGTACTCAATAATGATCTAACTAATGAACAATATAATAACTTGGGAGTGTTCAAACTGAATTCCTTAGATGATCTATTGATGAAGCCCAACATCTTGAGTGGTTTAGCTATAATATACTCATTATGAGATTTGAAGTTCAATTCACGATCGAACATAATTCTTAAGTCCTTTATCACTTATTTCCTATTAATTGGTATATTATGGATACTGTAGTCATCATGTAGAACAGGGTGAATAATTCTAGAAAATGTTTGGCAGAAACATTTGGATATATTCAAATTCATTTGATTCATAACACACCATACATAAATTTGTGACAAATTCTCTTGCAAGAGTGAGACATCGTTTGTAGAAGAAATTAATTTGAATATTTTTACGTCATCAGCAAAAATCAGTACCTCACTATGTTTTATAATTGTAGCTAGATCATTAATAAATAGGTTGAATAGCAAAGGCCACAGTGGAAACCCTGAGGAACACCCTAAGGAAACAGGAATTGTGAATGATACACAGCCTCCTATTTTTACTATATGGCTTCTACCAGATAAACTGTGGATGTGTAGATCATGCAAAGAAGCAAATTTCAGACACAAACTGGAAGAAAGCCCTCCTGAAACAGCTACTTTCATATAAACATTGAATTACAGGAAAGAAAAAAAAATTCTTTTATATAACCCCTTCAATACGAAAGAGCTGTTATGCACTGAGATTTATGTCGAATCATTGTGGAAGAGAGGTTCTCCTAAATCTGTACTATGCAACTATTGGCTGTCACTTGTGCTGTGGAATCTTTTTTTTTTTTTTTAAAACATTACCTGTTTCAAAATACATGTATTGGTATAGGCATAGCAACTCTATAGTAAAACCAATAATGATTGAGAGTAAAGCGCGTTGTCATATCTAAATTTTACGTTACCAGTTTATAGCAGAATCAAAATATAGTAAGCAGTAGAGTTGTAGGTTGTGGCAAATTATAGATAATATACAATACTAGTACGATTGAAAGGTATTATTTATGACAAAAATCAGTAATGAGCTTGTAATGAGTAATACTTATACATTTCCTGAGTACTGATCAGTTAAAATTCATTATTTTCTGTATAGTGTTAGATATTTATTACAACTAGTGGCAACGCTGTACGCAACGATATTTCTGTCTTTGTCACTTTACCGTAACTTCCATCTCATCGTTGCAGTCCTCACTAATGTACTTGCAGCCATGAGCGTATCATTGGTTTGTGAATTATACAGCGTGAATTGTACGTTTTACAGTTAAGTTAGTCAGCAATCGACGTGTTCTGATAACAATTGGTGAAAATAATAGTGCTAATAAGTGTTTAAGCGTTACATAATTATATTTTTACACCGTTGTCAAACTACTCAAAAAATGGGAGACATGGTCGGGCCTTCCACGTCAAAAAAGGTAAAACGGTCGGAGTCTCCGTCAGTAAGAGAAAAACAAATTGTACTGCGAGTATTTCACTGTCTTGAAAGAGATCATCAGCCACCAAAAGATGACTTTGTGCATATGTGCTGTAATTCTACGTGTGTACCTCCGAATAACCGACCGGGCATTTCAACATCATTAATTTCCACAATTACAAAAGATAAATTAGTTGATATGTGCTCTGATTATACCGGTGTACCAAAATCATCGATTTACAAAATACTAAGAGAAGCAGAAATTCATGAGGACGTACAAACGCCAAAAACTATTAGCTGACGAAAAAAAATCACAGTTGATAAAGAAGCCAAAACCAGTATACGCAGAACTATTCACAGTTTCTTTTTCAGAAATGAGCTGCCCACACTGCAAACAGTTCTGGAGGCACTTAGCGATCATGAATTGGTCCCAAAAATGGGTAAAGAAACTTTTAGGAAACTTATACACGAAATGAAATTTACGTACGGAAAAGTTGACAGGAAAAGCATTCTCATTGAACGTAAAGAAATAATAGCATGGAGAAGAAACTATCTAAGAAAAATTGACGAATTTCGGAAGCTCAAAAAAAAATTTTACTTCATGGACGAGACATGGGTTAACCAAGGACATATGGTCAAAAAAGTATGGCAGGATGGTAATATAACAAGTGCACGACAAGCCTTTATTGAAGGTTTATTGAAGTTACCACCATACCACTACGAATTAAACCCAATAGAATTAATCTGGGCGCAACTAAAAGGATATGTGGCACGAGAAAACAGAACATTTAAATTAGTGGACGTGCAACATCACCTACAAGAAGCTATTCGAACTGTTTCTGCAGAAGACTGGAAGAAATGCATGCAGAATGTTTTAAAAGAGGAGCACAAAATGTGGGATGTAGACAACCGTATTGAAGACAATATTGAACCAATCATAATTCACTTTGATGATAGCGGTAGCAACAGTGACGAATTTGAGGTTGAAGATTAGACGAAAATTTGTACATTTACATTTATATTATATTCTATTATCAAAAATTTGTAATTTTTATTTTCTAGAATAAATAAAAAATGTATATGAATATTTTAACTAATTGTACTAAGAATTTTTCTTTCATTCTCAAACCTCTCAAAAATTAATAAGCTCGCCCCTGATTTGCTGTCAACTGGGCTTACTTCTACTCTCAATCATTATTGGTTTCAGTATATGTCTTATTATTACTCTGAGCTTCAAATTTAAACAAACTCTCCATAACCCTTCATTACCCGCCCCCCTCTCGACAATAAATTGTACAGAAAAGGATAGAACAATACCCGCTTCAAAATACATGTATTGTAATGGTATAGGCATGGCAACTCTATGTCTTATATTATTACTCTGAGGTTTTTGGTAAAATGACAGGATTTCTTCTTCTTTATCTCGATAGATGATATTTGACAATGCCGATTGAGGATTGGAGAAACATTAGGTAAGTTACGGTTTTATAAAAATATGTTTGTTGTGTCCTCAAAATATTGTTTTGTGGAAAATTTTTAATTAAATCGTAAGGCTATCGGGCTTCTCATTCTAAATTTTTGGTAACATTTACAACAGAGAAACCGGTGCACCAAAAAGTTCACAAGTGTATTATATCTGAGGAGTACTAGGCTGAAGGAATAAAAATAGAAATTGATGAGTGAAAGACCATCTTTGTGCACTCCAGGTTCTCAAGATGAAATTTCCCGTTTCAGTTTGCATAGGAAATGTTATAGCTGTTCTACTGAATAAAGAATATAATTATTATAAGTAAAACATTTTTTGGGAAAAAATTAAATTTACTTTTATTTTCAAACAGACCTCGTACATATTTTTATGTATTTCATTATTATTATTACTGAATATAGTTTTTTAAAATATCATCACAGGGTGGAGCCAATCATGATTAAAGAAACTTCTGGATTGACCTGTTCTACAATATATATGTTCTGATAATAAATAATGAAGATACTACTCAATCGATACTGATGAAATATCCATATTGTTGTAAATTATCCCCTGAAAAAAAAACGCCGGTCGCTACTGGTCTTTGTCAATCGATTTCAATATGGAGGGTGACCACAGGCGGTAGATTTTCAACACAAATTTAAAATTGCAGTAGATTAATTTTCGCCGGTAGATTTGAATAAGATGCCTTGGCGATAGAATTTTTATTTCAATGTGACTGGCGACATCTACAGCAAATGACAATAATTAATTATTTATAGGTTCTGCCTGCTCGATATACAGAACACAAAGTGGATACAGATCATAAAACATCCATTTCCCGATTGCTTGTTACTGTTTTCTGAATATCTCCGAATAAAGGAAGAAGAAGAAGATAATAATACATAACCTCATTTCACTTTTCGTTTTCAGACTTCCTAAGAAATGAAAGCTTTATTTCAATAATGGAAACTTTTCTGTTTTTAATGTTTGAATTCTAATACTTGAAATAATCCCAGTGTTCAAAATAACCAACTAAAAATCAACTTGCCATTTCAAGTATCTGACTACACCCACTGGCCATACCCGTAAGAAGGCCAAGGCCTTCTAGATTCAGTGATGCTATTCAAATGTTATTACAAGCGCCACCTAGTGGTCGAAAACTCAAATTTTCACATGTTAGTGCTCTTCAAACAAAAGAGTACCCCACTTCAAATAAATTGCAGTAGATTTTCGATGACACCGTAGTTACATTTCTTAAATAAAATGTGGTCACGCTGTTAACATGGCCAAGGTTGCGCTCAATTCGACATGCGTTTCTCGATCGTTATACGATATTGCGTCGCTTTTGGAGATTTACCTATCAGCTCCCAGAGACATCCATTACAAAATATAAACACTATTAACAGGCAGATCGGGATCTAAGCAAACGAGTACTCCAAAACATGATCATGCATAGTGCTTGTGATCTCCCAGACAAGGCTGCTTGTACAGAGTCACACTAAGGAACGACCAAAATTTCATTCTATCTTTCCAATAAAATGCAGCTGCGTATAAAAATTTTTTTAGGTGGAGTGTAGGGACACAAATCAGCAGTTTCTTCAGCCGTATCAGTACTCGACATTTTGAAAAATTTCAAATTCAAAATACCGTATATGTACACACCACAGGCATTAAAATTTAACTCACCACTTCGACCCTGTAGCGATATACCCGAACGAGTTCCGCCAGCTGATTGCAGTTAAATCTGATTGGCCAACGTATGGAGACTCGTTTGTTTTACCCAATAGATGCAAATATGTGTGACCAAACATTGTTTTCTTCAAAATAGCTCGTTGAAAGAGATTTTGAAAATTCTTTCAGAGGTAGATATATTATTGAGGGAGCTTCAATGATTGAAAACTTCAATTTCAAACATAATAATCAAGTACAGATTCTCTCAGGATTTATTCTATATAAATTCTCAACCAAAAAATAGCCTTCTAATTAGTAAAACATAAATAAAATCTATAATGATTTTACTTATAATTCAAATACTTACATAAAAAGTGACAATTTTCAACTTTTTTTAATTTCATTACCTAACTAAAAAAATATTTCAACATTTTAGTCTGATGGTAAAACAAAGCAAGAATTTCGCGAAGTCACTGATATATAAATAAAATAAAAACAATTATAAACAATGGAAACAGTCAAATGTTTACCTTTTCGTGAATCAATGCGAAGACAATTAACAACTTGACTCGAATATATAATATCATAAATACAAGGTAAAAAGTAACAAAATCTGCGCATGACATATTATTGCATCAATTATATATATATATATATTAAATAAATTAAATATCAAATCACAAGAAAGTCTTTGAGAACTTTGTATAGTTAATATGTCAACATCATGCTCAGATCTTCTTAAACTATGTACGGTCATTTTAAAACTATCTGACTATACATCACAATTTATTGTTTTTCCGAAACTCCCCAAAATATCCTAATATTCAAACAAAAAAAAAGGTTTCAACAAATCAACAAAAAATAGACCACGATTTTTGGCACAGAATTTGAAATATACTCAACCTGGAACCTCTGACGTAGAATTAATCCGAAACAAACACTTTTCCTAAACACCAGAAATGCCCGACACGCTCATCATCAACTAAGTTGGCCTCTTCAAGAGAAGAGTTGCATTTCTGTTTGAATTTTTTATATATTTGAACCAGTAAAGATCTTTCAATTTTCTTATATCTCATTTTCCGTTGTTTATTGCACCCATTATTATTTTGAAAAGCCAATAAAAAAAGAAAGTTAGAGGCTTTGTGGATCGTTAATCAAATTTCAAAATATTGAAGGTCCACATTTCCAAGACCATGTTTTCAATTCAGTTTTTGTGTTGTCAACTGGTTTCAATCTTCTTCTTGATTAAGTCAACACGTGGAATTCACCTCAAAAAAATGAAATCGTTCAATAAAATTACTCTATAACATTTTCAAATGAGTTTCAACTATGAGCTCAGTGCTAAATTGAAACTAATCTGAATCTCGGACAAGCGATCACAGATAATTCAAGTTGCAACAAATCAACATTTTCAAAAAGGCGAAGTGCACAAAAAATAAGAGCGTGGTTCCTGAATTTGTTTTCTCTGCCAAAAATCAGATCAATCAACCAATATGTAAGTAGTCTCACTAGCCATAAAAAAAGAAATGAATCACGAAAATTTACATAACCTGGCGATATTTCATAACTCCCCCAATGTACACATACATACAACTAAATATCAATTCAAATTAAATAAATATCCTACAAGCATATAGGATGAATTTAAGAGGCGTGAGCGTTTTTGAAACCTTCAACTCACGACTCGTGATCCTACCTGTGTACATTGATTTTGTAACCGTCTTACATATATAAAAAAATATAATATTTACATGAACTTAAAATGAACGTACATACATGTCGTTTGATATAAGTAAGGAAGCAGCCCCTCTTCGCTAACAGTTGTAATTACTTTGAGTAATTATCTAAATAGAAGGATCAAAATTTGAAACCATCATTTGGTAGGTTGGTATTGGGATCGAATGTGAATCCGCTTTCTCCTGCTGTCGGAGCTATATTCGGATCATCTTCCGCCTGAAAATATCAAATGAGTTACAATTAAAATTTGTCGTGTTATATGTGGAAGAATTTCCATAAAATTAGGTTGTTTTTTCCGTTTTAATGTCATATGTTTTTTAAGCTCCATAAATCTGATAATGACAGATCATTTTAAACAAATAGTTACAATATTTTTTTATTTACCCAAAAATTCAGGTTTCCAACTTCAAAACCAGCTTACAAGATCTACAAGAGCGCAAAATGTCCAGAAAGCTACGCAGTATTTAGCAATTTAAGATCTAGACGTAAATCCTTGTCCAGACAATGTTATACAGATTACATTAAATTTAGATAAACATATCTCAACAAAATATTTTTGGATATTATAATTAAAAGTACTATACAATAAGAAGTGTATCCACCTAGTTTGTTTATATCATTCACTCAATAGTAGTGATGCTGATTTTTTGAACTTTTTTGAACAGTGGGCCACTTCTTTGTCTGATATAAATTGCTTGGTTCTAATTGTGGGGGATTTCTTAAGCCTGCTTTGTCAAAATATTAATTTTTTTACCACAGACTTTTTGAAGTGTGCTTTTGCCATATTAATATCTTGTTTTAATTCTTGAACTTTATTTTAATGTTTCAGATTGTTTTAGTTCTTAAGCCTGCTTTGCCAACATATTAAATTTTTTATCACAGACTTTTTGAAGTGTGCTTTTGCCATATTAATATCTTGTTTTAATTCTTGAACTTTATTTTAATGTTTGAGATTGTTTTAGTTCTTAAGCCTGCTTTGTCAACATAATAAATTTTTTACCAAGGACTTTTTGAAATGTGCTTTTGCCATATTAATATCTTGTTTTAATTCTTGACCTTTATTTTAATGTTTCAGATTGTTTTAGTTTTTAAGCCTGCTTTGTAAACATAATAAATTTTTTACCACAGACTTTTTGAAGTGTGCTTTTGCAATATTAATATCTTGTTTTAATTCTTGAACTTTATTTTAATGTTTCTGATTGTTTTAGTTTTTAAGCCTGCTTTGTCAACATATTAAATTTTTTACCACAGACTTTTTGAAGTGTGCTTTTGCCATATTAATATCTTGTTTTAATTCTTGACCTTTATTTTAATGTTTCAGATTGTTTTAGTTTTTAAGCCTGCTTTGTAAACATAATAAATTTTTTACCACAGACTTTTTGAAGTGTGCTTTTGCAATATTAATATCTTGTTTTAATTCTTGAACTTTATTTTAATGTTTCAGATTGTTTTAGTTCTTAAGCCTGCTTTGCCAACATATTAAATTTTTTATCACAGACTTTTTGAAGTGTGCTTTTGCCATATTAATATCTTGTTTTAATTCTTGAACTTTATTTTAATGTTTGAGATTGTTTTAGTTCTTAAGCTTGCTTTGTCAACATAATAAATTTTTTACCACAGACTTTTTGAAATGTGCTTTTGCCATATTAATATCTTGTTTTAATTCTTGACCTTTATTTTAATGTTTCAGATTGTTTTAGTTTTTAAGCCTGCTTTGTAAACATAATAAATTTTTTACCACAGACTTTTTGAAGTGTGCTTTTGCAATATTAATATCTTGTTTTAATTCTTGAACTTTATTTTAATGTTTCTGATTGTTTTAGTTTTTAAGCCTGCTTTGTCAACATATTAAATTTTTTACCACAGACTTTTTGAAGTGTGCTTGAGCCATATTAATATCTTGTCTTAATTCTTGACCTTTATTTTAATGTTTCTGATTGTTTTAGTTCTTAAGCCTGCTTTGTCAACATATTAAATTTTTCACCACAGACTTTTTGAAGTGTGCTTTTGCAATATTAATATCTTGTTTTAATTCTTGACCTTTATTTTAATGCTTCAGATTGTTTTAGTTTATAAGCCTGCTTTGTCAACATATTAAATTTTTTACCACAGACTTTTTGAAGGGTGCTTTTGCCATATTAATATCTTGTTTTAATTCTTGAACTTTATTTTAATGTTTGAGATTGTTTTAGTTCTTAAGCCTGCTTTGTCAACATATTAAATTTTTTACCACAGACTTTTTGAAGTGTGCTTGAGCCATATTAATATCTTGTTTTAATTCTTGACCTTTATTTTAATGTTTCAGATTGTTTTAGTTCTTAAGCCTGCTTTGTCAACATATTAAATTTTTCATCACAGACTTTTTGAAGTGTGCTTTTGCCATATTAATATCTTGTTTTAATTCCTGACCTTTATTTTAATGTTTCAGATTGTTTTAGTTCTTAAGCCTGCTTTGTCAACATATTAAATTTTTTACCACAGACTTTTTGAAGTGTGCTTTTGCAATATTAATATCTTGTTTTAATTCTTGAACTTTATTTTATTTAATGTTTCAGATTGTTTTAGTTCTTAAGCCTGCTTTGTCAACATATTAATTTTTTTACCACAGACTTTTTGAAGTGTGCTTGAGCCATATTAATATCTTGTTTTAATTCTTGACCTTTATTTTAATGTTTCAGATTGTTTTAGTTCTTAAGCCTGCTTTGTCAACATATTAAATTTTTTACCACAGACTTTTTGAAGTGTGCTTTTGCAATATTAATATCTTGTTTTAATTCTTGAACTTTATTTTATTTAATGTTTCAGATTGTTTTAGTTCTTAAGCCTGCTTTGTCAACATATTAATTTTTTTACCACAGACTTTTTGAAGTGTGCTTGAGCCATATTAATATCTTGTTTTAATTCTTGACCTTTATTTTAATGTTTCAGATTGTTTTAGTTCTTAAGCCTGCTTTGTCAACATATTAAATTTTTCACCACAGACTTTTTGAAGTGTGCTTTTGCAATATTAATATCTTGTTTTAATTCTTGACCTTTATTTTAATGCTTCAGATTGTTTTAGTTTATAAGCCTGCTTTGTCAACATATTAAATTTTTTACCACAGACTTTTTGAAGGGTGCTTTTGCCATATTAATATCTTGTTTTAATTCTTGAACTTTATTTTAATGTTTCAGATTGTTTTAGTTCTTAAGCCTGCTTTGTCAACACAACCTAAACTTTCATGACAATAAAGCATTTCTGACTCTGACTATCAACAGTGAAATAAAGTCGAGTATGATTATTGTACAGCACACTCAATTATTTTCAAACTCACGGAAAAACGTAACATTATCATACTCACATCTCCACTGAAGTACTGTTCTATAATATCATAGGCCAATCTATAAATGTCGATGTTGTCATGGTTTTGCAATGCTTCAATTTTATCCAAACCGTTGCACTCCTCAATCATAGTGCACAGCTGATCGACCTGAGGACCTGCCATCTTGAGCAAATTGTTGATACCATCAAGCACAACCTAAATCGAAAAAAGATAAGTGTATTTTCAAAATTTCGATACAACAAAAAATCGTTCACAATATTTTGGTTGGTTTCCGGGTTTTGCCGTGGTCTGTTTCCGAAACTGTTTCAGTATAAATACAAGAAAGGGCAATGATTATATTATGACACCTGAATTGCAAGAATTAAAAAATAATGTAACTTTGTATACCTCAATTGCTAAGCAGGATGACAACTACAAAGAAATAAGTAAACATTATAGTAAACTATACAGAGAAAAATTAAGTTGTGCAAGAAAAGAGTATCATGATTATCAAATTCTGAATTTTGATAAAAAATCTAAAACTATTTGGCAGATCATTAATCAAATTTAAAATAAAACCTAAACAAAATAGTGCAATAACTGAACTTAATGACACGTTTTTCTTTTGTACAGAAAAATTTTCCTTTTTTTGTGATTAATATTTATAACAAAATACCTGATTCCATCAAAAACTTGCCTGTTAAAAAAATGAAAAAGGAACTAAAAATCATGGTTTTATCAAAGGCTTATTATTCGGTAGAAGAATATTTCGCTGATAGACTTTGAATTGTCTGCCTGTTTATATTCTTTGTCTGACTGTATACTTATATACTTATGTTTGTATATATATATATATATATATATATATATATATATATATATATATATATATATATATATATATATATATATATATATATATATTCATTTTATATTTTTTATTTTTATGTTTATTTTTTATTTTTTTTGTAATTTTCATCATACTCCTTTATACATTGACATGTTCTACACCCGCAAGGGTCTTTGTACCAAAGAACTAATAAAGATAATCTATCTATATATCTATCTAATCTATCTAAAAGGGGCTTAATAAAAATGGGCTTGTACATTGTAAAAATAACCAAATTATTCAAGGTGGCTTATTCAAGCTGCAAAATAGATTTTTGGCAAAAACGGTTCATCAAATTTATGTTTTTCATACACTGTTGTAAAGAGGCTGCCAAGACCTTTCAAATAAAGTATCACTCAACCCCTCTCCCCTATTCAAGTTTGAGGGGTTGAAGAGACCCCTATTAGGGGGTTGCTCGTTCAAGCCTAAAATATACGTCGAAAGATATCCCCCAAACAAATACATTCAACGTGTTTCAGAAAACTTTTCCACTCACTATGGGATAAGAAATATATGGGGTGGCTCGTCTGAGATGGAACACCCTGTATATGAGAAACCAAAGAAAATAGTACCCACGAAATTTGAACATATACATACCTGAATGACCATAGCGTCTTTGCAGTTGAGAAGATCACAGAAAGGAGGTACCACTCCTTCCACAATCAATCTTGCTACCTGATCTTTGTTGCCACCTATCGTTAGGTTGCTGATAGCCCACGCCGCTTCCTTTTGAGTCTGGAAGTCTCCCTTGCTTAGATTTTGGATTATTTTAGGGAGGAGACCTGAAAAATATTTCCACATCACTACAACTTAAGGTTACAATAATGATATTCTCAGAGAATTTGTAGAAAACGGTCAATAAACATCAACAAACCCCTTTTGTAACAACAGCCTGTGATGTGTTGATACATACAGTGTGACCCATTTTTAATGGAAACACCCCTCTAAAATTTGAAGTTGTAAACCGATTTTAATATTTTTTTTTTTAAATGTCAAGTACTAAAAGGTCTACCTTGGGACAAAATTTGAAATGTTTATTGAAGTTTCAGGGCATATTTTTTCTTAGTAGAAAATCAGGATTTTTTATTAGCGATTTTTTATTGAAAAAATCACTACGCCACTGGATTCAGAGTGCCTCTAAATAGGTGTGACCAAAATTTCATGAAAAAATATTCATTATTAACAAAGTTATGACAAATCAAAAATTCGAAAACTCACACAGCTAACAGTTATGAAATACACCCTATATCAACAGATATAGCCATGAGAATATTTTTTTTATGATTTCAACAATAAAGTGCCGCCAGATGAAAAAAAAAAAAACAAATAGCGTACCTAAATATTTTTAATGAAAATAACGGAATTACATTCACACATTTCAACCAACAATGAAGCAAAAAATTTTAATAAACGTAACTAATAACTAATTATTGAAATGTTTCGATTCAGTGCAACAATTAATTCTAACTCTTATTCTAGTAGCCTCTACTAATCCACCACGTATTTCGATACATGTGTCGTAGCGCTTACGAATGTTTCTGATTACGTTCCTTAGTTCTTGAGGGCTAATATCTGCACATATTCTTGCACAGAGTTCATTTCTATCTCTTGAACGGTTTTTGTAAACCTTTTGTGTGAGAAGTCCCCAGAGAAAAAAGTCCAAAACTGTGAGGTCTGGAGATCTGGGTGGCCACTCTATAAACGGACTACCACGACCTATCCATCGGTTTGGAAAATGTTCGTTAAGCCATTGCCTCACAGCTCTGGCATAATGAACTGAACACCCATCTACCTGGACAATTAAATTTGATCGTTCATTGATTGGCAGCTAGTGAATAGCATCCCAAAACTCTGTGTTTAAAAATTCTAGAAACCTCTGTGCATTAATGTTTCCTCAAAAAAGAAAGGACCAATAATTCGTTCGTTCAATATCCCACACCAGACGTTGATTTTTTGGGAATACTGGCTTTTACAGTTTATTACTAGTTAGGATTATCCGCTGCCCAATAGCGACAATTCTGTGATGACTCTACTCCATTTGTAGTGAAAGTGACTTCGTCGGTATATAAAATATTTTTTAGGAAATTTCTGTTGTTTAAATATTCCTCTTGGGCCCATAAACAATATTCCAGGCGTCTTACTTCGTCGCCTTCTTGAAGTGTGTGTAAAAATTTTGGCTTGAAAGGTTTAATATTCTTCGCCTTGAGACATCTCCGAATAGTTTCTCGTGGAATATTCAAATCTAAAGTGTCATTCCTTATACTGGCATTAGGATTATTTCCGAAATAATCTAAAATGATTTGATCATTTCTGCCATTCCTGTTTCGTCTTTGTACAGGACTACTTTTTAACATCATTTTTGATACTGCACCAGTTTTATTGAATTTTTTTTTTATTTACCGTATCGCAGCTAATACGAGGACGATCTGGATGTCTCTCATTAAATACTCTACAAACCTCTCTAGCACTTCTAACGTCATCTCCCGAAAGGCGTACAATTTCAATTTTCTCTCTTACGCTCAATCTTGCAGCCATGACACAAAAGAATTCGAAGAACTGTAAGGTGAATATTGTTGAAAATAGTACACTTAAACCTTTCACAAGTGTCAAACTGTAATATCATTTCCATGACAACTAAGATTTAAATTGAAATTTTAGGTCTTAGTTTCAGTTAATTTGCGTGAAAACTTGAATGTAATTCCGTTATTTTCATTAAAAATATTTATGCTATTTGTTTTTTTTTTTCATCTGGCGGCACTTTATTGTTGAAATCATAAAAAAATATTCTCATGGCTATATCTGTTGATATAGGGTATTTTTTGGGACTGTTAGCTGTGTGAGTTTTCGAATTTTTGAGTTGTCATAACTTTGTTAATAATGAATATTTTTTCGTGATATTTTGGTCACATCTGTTTAGAGGCACTCTGAATCCAGTGGAATAGTGATTTTCGCAATAAAAAAATCGCTAATAAAAAATCCTGATTTTCGACTAAGAAAAAATATCGTAGTATGCCCTGAAACTTAAATAAACATTTCAAATTTTGTCCCAAGGTAGACCTTTTAGTACTTGACATTTCAAAACAAAAAAATAAAATCGGTTTACAACTTCAAATTTGAGGGGGGTGTTTCCATTTAAAATGGGTCACACTGTAGAAATAATAATATCATTTATTGCCCAACAGGTAACACCCAATTACAGGACATAATTAAATGCATCAGTGCTGATAATAGATAAAATAAATTAACAAATCATGTTCATTATTGACATGCTATATGAATATAACATAACAATGATATGTATATAATTTCGAATAGAAAACAAAAGAAAGAAAACTAAAACAAAAGAAAAAAACGGATAGTATAACTATTCATTGCGCTACTTGGTAAGAGTGGTTATTATAACTGACTCTCTCACAACACAAAAAAAGAAAAAACAGTTTTGATATCACTTTAAGATTTCCATTGCAACTTTTTTTATATGATCAGCCGAGCAAGTATTAATATCGCACGTAATATCGCAATAGACGCATCTACCATGAAATACTTCCTCAGCGTGTAGTGCCTAATAGAAGAACTTTTGTATGTCTTCATGCACGACTTTCTGGATCAGGCAGCTTTAAAAAATCGACGGTTGTCATTGGGAGGCCTGCAACGGCACGAAAAGTTCAAATTGAAGAAGCCGTTTTAAATGAGATTGAAGTGAATCCTCATACCACTACTCGGAAAATAGCTGAAGAACTGAATATTACCCGTGTCACAGTGTGGCAGATTTTAAGAGCCCAGCAGCTATATCCCTATCACATGCAACGTGTGCAAGCTTTATTGCCCAGAGATTTGCCTGTAAGACTAGCTTTTTCTAATCGGTTACGCGGTGAAATAGGAAGAAATTCAGGTTTCTTAAGTCGAATATTGTTTACAGATGAAGCTTGTTTTTCTCGCAATTCAATTATTAACTTCCACAACAATCACATTTGGGCCGAAAACAATCCACACGCCTTCTTTTAATATTTGGGTTGAAATTGTCAGTGACCATCTTATTGGGCCTCACTTCCTTCCACCTAGACTTTATGGAGAAGAATAACGAAGGTTTTTAGAATTTGTTTTACCTGGACTTTCAGAAAAAATTCCAGTCATGGAAAGATTCCTTATGTGGTACATGCACGATGGTGCTCCACCACACTTTGGTGTAGCGGCACGGCAATTTTTGGATGAAAATTACCATATTCGCTGGATTGGGTGAGCAGGCCCACACCCATGGTCACCTCGCTCGCCTGAAATGAATCTCTTAGATTATTTTCTCTGAGGACACCTTAAAGCGTTGGTATACAAAACTGCTATTCAAAGTGAAGAGGATTTACGGAATAAAATCATTAATTCATGTGACACAATAAAAAATACGCCAGGTATTGTCAGAAGAGTGCAAAATTCAATGATACAGGGGGTAGATGGTTGTATTGAAGCCAAAGGAGGCCATTTCCAACACTTAATTTAGTGCAATTCGTTAGTCTAGATGTTGATGTTATTTAATATTTGTTGTTATTGTTACATAGTAACGAAAAATTGTAAAAATAATAATTTCCAAAAGAAACATTTAATGGGGAAACAAACTGTCAATTTGTTGTACATAGATGGCGCTAAGTGTTTGTCATCAAAAGATACATTGGTTATATGGGAACATTTGTGATTTTTCGTTTTTATTCAGAGTGCTTCTTTCGTGTGCTTCTTTCGGGTGCAAAGAAATGGGAGTTTATAAGTTTCCTGAAGATACTGTTATGAGAAGAAAATGAGAAAAATCTTTGAGGATAGTAAAGTTCAAATGTACTGATCATTCTAGGTTATGTGGTGAACATTTCAAATATTCTGATTTTGAGACCACTTCAAAGACAACAGGTAAGTTGCATTCATTCTACTTTATAGGATTTTATAGGATTTTCACTCCGAAGAATTTTTTTTTTTTTAATCAGCTGTACCTTCCATATTTCGCTGTACTTCGAATTTTATCAGTCCACGGATGTTGAGATTAGAAAAAAGGAATGCTAAACGTGATTTGAAGCCACCTAGTAGTGAATCATCTGAAATTTTCGAAGATAAAGATAACCAGCTTCCTCTCAATGGTAAGTATCCAATAAATAAATTTATTATATTGACTGCTCAACCACCATTATATTCCATTTGATTTTCAGATATAAATTATCTAGACCTCCAACAAGAAATTGCCTCAGAAGTTACTTTCCACCCCGAGGAAGATAATTCTGATAAGGAAAACCACCTAATCAGCCAGTCCACACAAACACCAACTTTATTCAGATTATTTTCCAATGATGAATTTCTAATGAACAAAAAATCTGTTCTTTATTATACAGGTCTCTCATAAGCCTCTAATCTGAAAACAAAATTGTATGTATGTTTTTTAATGTAGATTTTTGTATCTTACATATTATTTATGACTTTGTCTACAAGATGTAGTTCTTCAGACAATAAAGTATATTTGATTGATTGATTGATTGAACCTTAAAACTTGCATGTTTTTGAGGTTAGAATAATGTTCATTGATTATTAGTGAAAAAAACACAAAATATGTGTTTTTTTTTTTATTAATATATTTCTTGGGAGCAAATTGGATGCAAAAAACTGTCTTTATAATGGGAGAGTTGTTCAAATATGCAAAATTATGAACCTTTCCACTAGATCAGCTTTCTTCCCTCTTAGGGTTGCACCTCTTCTCTGCAACTCCTCCTTCAACTGAGCGATACGCCATGTAGAATACATGTGTGAGTATAGATCTCAGTGTATTTTTTGTTTTGAAAGTAGTTCTAACATCATATCTATTTCAAATTCGTCTTATTTTTTTTTCAGATAGTCTTGGAATGTAAGGTATAACGTTAGTTGTAAAAGGTGTCATTGGATGTTGAGTCGGTAATTGTTTAGTTGGATGTTGTTGAATTTGTGAAGCTGTTTGTATGTTCGTTTGGTTTTTAATTGACTCTTTATTTTCTATTGAATTTATCGTTGAATTTATGAAAGAATCTGGATTAGCGTTATCTTTGAAGATAACGCTTATCCAGAGATCTATACTCACACATACAAAACCCAACAACACTGAAGAAAAAACAAAAATTGTATTTATAAAATACCTTGTTCTTGTGGTAAAAGTTACATTGGTGAAACCTCAAGACCATTGAAAGTGCGTGAGAAGGAACATCGAGAATATATAAAAAATAGACAATTGACAGGATCAAAATTATCAGAACACATTTTAAAATCAGACGGTGAACATCGGGTGGAATGGAATAGGACAAGAATGATTACCAATGAGCCTCATTCTAAGAGACGTAAGCTATAAGAATCAGTGTTTATTCTCATGTCTGGAGAGAACTGTATCTCGAATAGCTCCTTAGAAATAGACCGTACTTGGCTACCCATCTTGAAGAAAACTTTGGATAGTGGCAAAATGGCAACAAACTGATATCGGAGAGTACCTTGTATTACATCGAATGTTTCAGTTGTCAATCAACAACATTGACATAATTTCATATTTCAAAACTTCTTTGACATCTGTCGAAGAAGTAAAGAAATAAGATATCAAAAAAGGAATAACTGCGTATATATTAGAATTTTTTATCCATTTCTGAAGACGGAGGCAGATTTTGGCCTCCGAAACGTGAAAGTCAAGTATTATTTCTTAATAATTTTTTTTATAGGCAAAATTGTTAAATACGACAAGTTACTGATAAATAGAAGACTTTTCTTTGTGAAAAATACTTTGATTTTTACGCAGTAACTTATCGGGGTAAACTAAAAAGTTTGCCCTTCTACACTTGTATACAGTTCTCCATTATAATTTTTATATTTTTTCAGATTGTGGAAGGTAATAATTACCCAAAAAAAGGTCGATAAAAAAACTGATTTTTTCCTCCACAAAAAATGACTTTCGTTGAATACAAAAAAGTTGTATTTCTAATTGCCTAATCCAAAGAAATGATAAAAATTGCACAAAAGTCAGTAGCAGTTTTTAAGTAAAAAATATTCGTTCAATCCCGCTCGAGACGCCACTGTACTTAATAAATTGAATCACGTTCGGGCTAAATTAGCTCCTTAATGTTATAAATAATATTGCCCAATTACAACAAAATTAGGTAAAGGATATTTAAGATATTTACGAATAACTTTTTTTTGATTTTTATTTTAACACCCTGCATCTTGAGAACAAAGGATTTTCCGACCCATATTTATGTGAACATTTCGTCTGAAGAATCATCTGTTAAATTCATGGTACATACTCAAAAACAAAGTACAGGGTCTTACCCTAGGGTCTAATGCACTAAACCTTACGACTTCTGATCGAAATCCTATTTCCAGAAATCATCGAGGAAACCCAAGGCTGTTATTTTACACTCCTCCAAATAGACTCCTCCGATTCTTGAGATCCGGGATTCCGGCAGTCTTCAGCAGTAGCCACCTCAAACCTATATTTTACAGTGCATCCAATACGACGATATCCTTCTTGTGTCCAATTCATTCTCGTTTGTGTGCTATTAGTGGTCCTTTTAGTTTTTATGATCGTAGGCTTTTTACGATTCTACGATTTTTTATGATCCTATGATCTTTACGCTTTTTTACGATTTCGACGATTGTTATGCTTTTTTAACGATTTTCCTGGCGGAACTATAATACAAAAAAACTGTTGTAAAAAATATCCTGATTACTCTACGATTAGTTACATTCAAAAACTATACAATCCACTTTTGAATTCACATCAATAAATAATTTAAAAGTTGGAATTTATTCTAATGGATGATTATCAAAAAATTGTATTTAAATCACCATTACGTGTTCTCTATACGAAGTCAGCTACAGAAAAGACTCTTCCAAAACTTCTTCCTTCATACATAGAATCAGTATCGGTTGAAAGCTCAAATAATTCTCTGACCTGTTATAATAGATATATCCACAAAACACACCGATTCTAAGTATGACTTTACTAAAAGTAGACCTTTGTTCATTTTTTATATCCATTTTTTTTTATTTTGTAAAATAAGCTGTTATTTCAAAGCAATTTTGTTATACGGTCGATAGCCAGTTGATCAAAATTGTAATTTTGTTCAATAAATTACAATTATTATTATTATTGTACCTCACTCTACGTGAATCTAACCTATGAAAATTAATTCTATGACTGAACAAAAGAAGAATACCAGTTGACGTCTATTTGAATACCTAACCGTAATTGAATTTCCTTAGTTTGGACTTTCATTGTCTAATCCCCGAAAGAACAAATAAAATTGAAAATTAAAATGACTAGCTGAAAATAACGATTATATTAAGCAAAAAAAAACACTGAAATTTAAATTAAAATAAAAATTAAGCAAGAAATTGAAAGTTGAACAATTAAAATGAACTAAAAAATAAAAGATTTCAAGCCAAGTTATTTTCTGTCAAAATAAAGAATATGGACTTTGAATAGGTTTCAGCATTCTGATTTTTATTTATTTGGAGTACTACTGTAGACTGCTCAGAAGAATCCCAGATCTGTGAAAATATAAAATAGAAATTGAAATAATTGGTATATTACAATCCACATGTTAGAATTGGCAAGAAAGAGTTTCTTTGTGTTCAGATTGGGTCGCAAACAATATAAAATGAAAAGTGGTTAGCCGTATTTTGGGAAATAATAGTATCGATATTCTAAAATTGGCAAAAATGTAATTTTTTTTAATATGCTTTATCAAATGAAAATAATGGCGTTTTTCCAACATTAACAGTTGGTAGCAACTTCCTCAATTCAAATGAAACATCCTGTACATTTTCAATTTTTGAATACCTGGCAAAATTCTAATGTGAGTTTACATAACACATCCTATACCAAAAATGAACCGTTCTCGAGATGTTCATTTGTTTACTCAAGAAAACTAGGTATTCGGCTCTCAGGTGGTTTCCCCATAAAATTCAAAAGTTTGATAGAATACATAAATCAGCTATTATTCATTCATCAAAATACTTCATTTCATCATCTTGTATTAGTAAAATTTCCAAAATGTTATACAGGGTGTTCGAAATCGATGACTAATTCTGAAGATATTAAAATAGACCAAAAATGTTTTTTTATCAAGATAGTTTTGAAATTCCAAAATGATTTTGGCTCATAAAATAATTTATTGAGTAATAAGTCTACAATCTCTCAATGGGAAATGTTCCTCAATTTGGGTTATTACAGCAAATGCAAGTTTGAACAAAATAAAGTCGAGTTCAATTCATGAGTTTTTCAAATTCACTTCGAAAAGTATTCAAATTGATGTTTCAAATGTTGGGTTATAATTTTTAAAGGGATTTGTTTCTAATTTACATATTGGCAACAGCGCCTTTATCAAGTTGAAATAATTTATACGTACCTAGAAATTCTACTTTGAAAAAGGAAAATTATCTTTATAAATTAACAATTAAGGAAAAATATAAATTATAGTTCAATACCACCTCCACAAGCCACATAACCAACAGTTGTTTTGTTATTTATTTATATAGAGGAAGATAGGTTAGATGCACAAAATGTCATATGTCACCGAATATCTCGGAACATAAGTAAACAGAACAGCACGCCTCTGAAATATGTCATCTTTGTTTGTCTCATACAGGTAACAGATTCATTGTCCTTTATTAGCTATAACCGATGTTGCCAAATGGTGAAATAGAAACGAATCCCTTTAAATGTTGAATGCAATATTCAATTCCTCTCTTTTAAGTATTTAAATAACTTTTCAAAGAAAAAGGTTGAAATGATAAGTTTAAAATGCGTTGCTTTAGAGCTCTTTTATGAAAACTACTTGATTTTCGTCAGGAGGAACATTCCCCATTGCAAGTTGTCTGTTTCCGTTTTGTAAAATGCTTAAAAAAGAATATCCAGAAACAAATCATTTGATTATATGGTCTGATTCGTGTGCCGGACAGAATAAGAACTTCGTGATTCTTGGCCTATATGAATATTTAATTTTAAAATGCTTTTTTAAAATAATTTATCACAAGTTCCCGGATGTAGGTCATACCTATATTAATTCTGATAGGGACTTTATCAGTATCGAGAAAGTTATTAGGAAACATCAAACCAATTTTATACCTGACCGATATCGTGACATTATAAAGTTATCAAGAAACAATGAACCTAGAGAAACATCAACACAAAGGATATTACCTGATGTAACCCAAGTACAGGCAAATTTAAATTTAAAGAGACATCTGGATGAAAGGAGAGGACAAATACCTGCACTAAGGCGTTCTAACCGTATAAAAGAACAAACAAGAAGATAAAACGTTCAGTTTGAGTAGAGCCATGAAGATGATAGCACAGTCTGCTATTGAAAGTTCTTGCATATAATAATTAGAAGTTATCAAAGCTTCACAATGCTTTTTGTCAACAAATGTTATTATTATAACAGTTCGTATAAATTTTGTACCTGTTTTTGGATTGAAGTATATTTGTATATTTTACAACGTTGTAACTTAGGGTTTTCCCGTTTATACTGAATAAATAAATAAATAAATATTCTATTGAGAAAACAATGTCTTTCATCGCAAACTAAGAAAGATAAGAAAAACTAACCTGCATCAATAACCGCCTGAACTTGCGTCTGATTTCCTGCGGTTATATTCGAAAGGAACCACACAGCCTCTTTGCATATCTTATCTTTGGGGTGGGACAGGAGAGCAGGGAAGTGGGATAGAGCGTCACAGTTCAGAACGACCTGCGTCTGATCATCTGTGCCAGTTACTATGTTCCCAACAGCACGCAAAGCTGCCGTTTGCACTTTCACCTCCTTGTGACTGAGTAAAGGAATTAATTTCGGAACGATACCATTGTCGATCACCATTTGGATTTGTTCATTGCCTCCGTCAGTGAGGTAACTCAAAGCCCAAACCGTGTCTACCAAAATCTGAAAAAATACAATCGGTTGAACTTTTTTTTACCCATCTACAGACACAGGACATTTGAACCTTTAGAAAAGTAAATGAAAAATCATCAGCACTATATAAATTTTGAATACACTGACCTGTTACTTGGTGAAAATCAATAACAGCATCAGAATAATTTATTCATTCCAAAATTGCACATTGTGTGGTGAAAACTAACGAATATGCAACTTATCCGACTAGTCAAAAAGATATTTGTATATAAAATAGATTGATTAAATATAGACAATACAATAAAGTGGATAATCTTAGCGACTGGAGAAATGTATAATAAAATGGATTAACAGGGTCTCTCAGCCAAGCTTTCGCTTCTATTGGAAAGCTTCTTCAGGGCAGTAAAAATGAAAGAAAGAATGAAAGAATGAAAAACAATTATTGAACATATAAATTGACGAAGAAGTTAAACATGTATAGGATTTCTTTGTGGGTTTTTTCAAAAAACCCACAAAGTAGAACAGAGTTTGATTTTTTGACTGAGAGACCTTGTTAATCCATTTTATTATAACGGGTGATTTTTTAAGAGCTTGAGAACTTAAAAAAAAAAAAAAAACGCATAAAATTTGCAAAATCTTATCGGTTCTTTATTTGAAACGTTAGATTGGTCCATGACATTTACTTTTTGAAGATAATTTCATTTAAATGTTGACCGCGGCTGCGTCTTAGGTGGTCCATTCGGAAAGTCCAATTTTGGACAACTTTTTCGAGCATTTCGACCGGAATAGCCCGAATTTCTTCGGAAATGTTGTCTTCCAAAGCTGGAATAGTTGCTGGCTTATTTCTGTAGACTTAAGACTTGACGTAGCCCCACAAAAAATAGTCTAAAGGCGTCAAATCGCATGATCTTGGTGGCCAACTTACCGGTCCATTTCTTGAGATGAATTGTTCTCCGAAGTTTTCCCTCAAAATGGCCATAGAATCGCGAGCTGTGTGGCATGTAGCGCCATCTTGTTGAAACCACATGTCAACCAAGTTCAGTTCTTCCATTTTTGGCAACAAAAAGTTTGTTAGCATCGAACGATAGCGATCGCCATTCACCGTAACGTTGCGTCCAACAGCATCTTTGAAAAAATACGGTCCAATGATTCCACCAGCGTACAAACCACACCAAACAGTGCATTTTTCGGGATGCATGGGCAGTTCTTGAACGGCTTCTGGTTGCTCTTCACTCCAAATGCGGCAATTTTGCTTATTTACGTAGCCATTCAACCAGAAATGAGCCTCATCGCTGAACAAAATTTGTCGATAAAAAAGCGGATTTTCTGCCAACTTTTCTAGGGCCCATTCACTGAAAATTCGACGTTGTGGCAGATCATTCGGCTTCAGTTCTTGCAGGAGCTGTATTTTATACGGTTTTACACCAAGATCTTTGGGTAGAATCTTCCATGTGGTCGAATGATTGATTGATTGATTGATTAACACAAACCCAATTGCTGCGAACGGCGACGAATCGACATTTCACGGTCTTCAGCAACACTCTCAGAAACAGACGCAATATTCTCTTCTGTACGCACTGTACGCATTCGTGTGGTTGGTTTAATGTCCAATAAAGTAAACTGAGTGCGAAACTTGGTCACAATCGCTTTAATTGTTTGCTCACTTGGTCGATTATGTAGACCATAAATCGGGCGTAAAGCGCGAAACACATTTCGAACCTAACCGTGATTTTGGTAATAAAATTCAATGATTTGCAAGCGTTGCTCGTTAGTAAGTCTATTCATGATGAAATGTCAAAGTATACTGAGCATCTTTCTCTTTGCACCATGTCTGAAATCCCGCGTGATCTGTCAAATACTAATGCATGAAAATCCTAACCTCAAAAAAATCACCCGTTATATATATATACATAAAGTTGAGAATCTTAGCGACTGGAGAATTATTTTCTACTATGTACAGTAGAAAATAATACGAAAAATGTAAATATCCTTTTCAATTCTACAAATGGTAAAAATTCTTATGACATTCATAATTTCAATGACAACTGGAAGAAAAATGTATTGAATCATGAAATAAAAGTCACACATGATGATTTGAAAAATTTAGAGAAACTTTCTGATAAACATACAACATTTGTTACAGAATCAATTCCTTTTAATATTTGGTTAAAATTTGAAAAACGAGAAGTCAAATATAATAAAATTTTCAATGACATAAAAAAGAAAAATATCAATAAACTTCGTATACTCAAATGTAATTCAAAATCAGATATCAGAACGAAAGAAAATTGGATACAAGATTCATCAGATACCATTATACCAGAAGATAAAAAACATTTTCTCGCCTTAGGTTTCAATTTCAGCTTCCCACTAACTACTAAACAGGTGAATATACCAAATTTACTTTCAGATATTGAAAACCTGATAACTGGGTTTTGTGATAGCAAAAAAAATCTTTTCAGAACGAAAATAACAAATATTGTAAATAACTTTTTTCAGAAACCTCATGATAATAAAAATTATCTTAATTTCATATTTGAAGAAACAAATTGATTAGAATTGATACTTACAAGATATAATAAAGGCAACGTGACAGTGAACATGAAAAAATCTGATTATGTTGAGAAATCTCTTGAGATTATTAATGATAGTGATTCTTATGTTAAACTTAATAGAGATCCTGTTTCAACAATACAACAAAAGGCAAATAAAATCATTACAGATTTAAAAAAAATAAAAAATGATATCAGAAGATGAAGCAAAAATGCCCGACTTAGATCAAACAGTCATAAATTGCAGTATTAGTTGATTTATTTTTTCGAAATCCGTTCTGAATGGATGGCATTAGTTGGAAGTTCTCCAAATAAGCTATTCATGATAATGATTACAAATCTTCACAATATATGAGGTGTTAAAAAAATAAGGTTATTTCAATTAACCTCAAAAAATATTTATTTATTCATCTCAGAAAGTAATTTGATGTTAAAACAAATCTGTTAAATGTACATAATTATATGAATTTTAAAAGAGATTTTAATTGTTAATTGAGTAAAAATAGCAAAATGTGTGCATAGTCCATTCATAGTAAGCTTGCGATACAAAATTTTTGTAAATTGTGAACTATCTAATAATTTTTTTGCTATACCTAACTCTGCCTTTTCCATGAGAAATAAAAAAACTTTGATCAACTATAAATAGAATAACCTTCAAATCAAAAAGTAGTTCAATGCTTCAATAATACTTACATTGATATCAGTATGATGAATAAGTGCATTAAGGGCAGGCAACAGCTCCTCTATAGTGTGCATTGGCGGAGGAGGGTCCTTATTCCTACAGAGATTTACAATAACCCAAGTTACATTTCTCAAAAAAGAAATAGGTATTTCTGGTTTGATAAATGATAGTAATGGATCAACAATGCCCAATTCAATAACATAGTCTCTGAGATTAGGCCCATCACCTATGATGTTGCCCAGTGCCCAAACCGCCTGTTCACACACATTTTGATGCGGAGAATGCAAAAGCATTAAAAATAGAGGCACTGCTCCCGCCGTTACGACTTTGTTAGTCTGGGCAGAGGTGCCTGAAGCTATGTTGGTCAATGCCCACGCTGCCTCAAATTGTAACGATGGATTGTCCTGCCTCTCTAAACATCTTACTAAAATAGGGAGAATTCCACTTGCTATTAGAGCATCTATTGGGGGATTTCTATCAGAAGAAAGTAATTTCCTCGCCGATTGTACAGCCATTAATTGAATTGGTGGGTTGTCGTCTGAAGCAGCTTCAGCGAGTAACTGTTCCAGATTGGTATTTGATAAAGATTTTTCGTTGTCATCCTCATCAGTGGTGTCAACAATTGGAACATTACGCCGTTTTTGAAGGGTTTCTTCACGTTTGTTTTTTCTAAGTTCGATCGTGACCTCGTTTCTCCTCCTCCGCATCTCCTGCAATAAATTTTTTGACAAATGTTCAAGCAATTTTTGCAATGACCTTAACAGTTGTCTTGAAAATTGAAGACATGCCCTATCAACAAACTAACAAACTATGTTCCAAAAAGAAAACATACAGAGAATGGAACTTCATTATAATAAACTACTTACATCTTGATCTTTGCCTTTGTTCTTGAAGTTTTGGATACGGCTCTTGTAACCTGGGTCCGCCATTTTTTACAAAATTTGACAGTGCCAAACACGAGGGAAAAGCCGGGTGGATCTTTCTGTGTCAACTATCCGAGTTCTTCTTGAAAACACATAAATAGTTTGTGAACTGATGAAATTTCAGTAGATACGCTTTCGGAAGCTTTAGAATTCTTAATAATTTACGTAATTGACTTGTTTATACAAAATTATGAAATTTAACATTTATCTCTCATTGCTAGGGGATTTCGCTTTATGACCATCAACATGTGACAAGTTGGGCTAGCCAATAGAAAGAGCCCATTGACCTACTAAAAATTGAGGGAGGCCGTATAATATGGATAATTCAGCTAATATACCGGTAACGTTTCATTTATAATCAAACAAGTTGTAGGTTTTCAAAAGATAAAGTACCTATATTTTTTGATTTCATTTGGCGTTGAATTTGTGTTTGATTCATGATATATTTGTGTATTTGATTATCTCGAAGTCAGTATGAGTGTGTTTTGTTTATAATTTTTGTTTGATACAGAATAGAAGTGGAAAAACGTAGAGGAGAATCACTAGTAGCAGATCGCACTCTACCCAACGATTATGGACATACAGGATTGCTTACTTTTGCGATTTTGTTAGACACGTCACGTAATCTCGTGACGTAACACTGGTGACTCTGGATTGATTCGGTACTGCACTTTTAAATTAAAATAAACAAATTTCATATAAATCCCTTATTAGAATATTATTTTTATATAGGATTGAATACTCAATATAAATGGATCAATACTAAGTAAAAATTTTTCTTTTGTGGATGAAAGGGCGAGCTATTTTGTCTTTTTTAAAAGTAAAAGGTTTCATCAGTTTTTTTGATATTTTCGTGAAAACTGTAACTCCCCCAAGAATTTTGTAATGAACTTTGTTTTAGATAATAGTATTATCTAAAAAAAAATTTATAACTTATTGTTCCATCTTTTATAATACACGCTTGATAATCAAAAATATATAAGTAATAAATTGTTTATAGGTGTAACAACTTTTTTTATTTATCTGACAGAAAATACATGATACGGTTTTTATTTTTTATTAAGAAAATGAGAAATTTAGATAGAATAATTCAACTTAAACTTTGTTCCATAAATGATGAAATTGATAAATCTACAATTCAATATATTATAATACTACACTAGAGCAAAAAGGAACTACTTTATCCACTAAATATATTTGATATAATTTTTTTTTGCATGAATGTAGGAAAATACATTTAAAGGACTAATGTATTAATTTATTTAATTTTCGATTTTTTTTTCTATTATCAGAATAGTTTAATTTTTTTTTTTTTTGAGTAACCTATTTGCTTCGGCCTTTAGATTATTATATTTCATTCTGATAATTGTTCTCAGTTTGCAAAATTCAAAAATGATATTTGCAATTCTTTTTAAAAGAGTTTTTGTAACTCCTTTTCTAAATCCATTTAAATGATGTTTTCCGAAAAGCTTGTTCCACTTTTTAATTTTTTCTAACCCGTGTTAGGAATCACACGTTAAAAGGTAAGACCTCGTTAATCCTTAGCTTGTACAAGTTACGACTTCTGAGGGTTGTTGTTCGTAGGGGTGCGACAGCTGGTTAACGGAAAAACAGATTTTAAACTGATTTTTTTTCAACAGAATTATCTGTGGGTTTAATAAGACCTCCCAATGAAAGTTGCTGGACCCAAGAAGGTATATTATAATTATGATCTTCTGCTTTTATTTTATAAGTATAATCGCCCAAACCAGGTAGATCATTTTTATGCTTTTTAGCAAAGTATCCAGCAATAAATATATTCTAAAGAGTCCTCTGTTATTTCTGGAATATTTGTATTTGAAGTTGAAGGAATGTTAGTAGAAATATCAGAACTACTAGATGAAAATGAGCTACTGCAATTTGATCCTTCTGTCTGCTCTAAAATCATGTCTGAGTTAATTTCAATTTCATTTGGACCACGGCTTCTAATTTGAGAAAATCCATTTTTGAGAGTGAATTTATCCCCTCTTTTGCAGCGATGAATCCATTCTTTTTGCAAAGTTATGGAAACCATATCCTTAACAATAGGAAAAGAGTGAAATATTACATCAGTAACACCACTTTTCTTTAAAGCCAACTGATTGCTTTTGCAAGTTGACACTGCACAAATACGACCAGGCATTTCAACTAAAAATTACAAGGTTATTTAATGGTTAGACAATTATTGCTATTATTTACAAAAATGTGAATATTTCCAATTTTTACCTTAATTTAATTTAAAAATGTTCAAAAAACAAGAAAAAGTTCCACAATGGCAAAAACAAACCTCAAAACGAAAGAAAATAACAGAGTCTTATATGGCGTCTACTCGTTACACCAGTTTAAAAAATGTCCAAAAGCACAAAAAATACGACTTTCACAATAACAAACTCAATGTTTCAGAAACCTAATTGGTATAGTTAAATAAAAATTTAAACAAAATAAACAAAAACAATGTAATACTGTCCGAAAATAATCCTCAAAAAATGTTAAAATAACACACAGTCTTATGGCAGCTACTAAAAATGTCACCAGTGTTACGTCACATCTGCTCGGCACTTATTTAACGTGGCGATATATGTAAGTAAGCAATCCTGTTTGTCCATAATCGTTGTACTCTACTTGCATGGAAATCTACACTGTGAACTGTGATACATCGAATTTCATGTTCAGTTATTTCATTATCCAGTGCTATTTTTGTATAACAATAAAAATTGTAATTTTTTTCAGATTAGGAATCAGCTTTTTCAGATAATTTGTTTCAAAAAAACGGCTTCATTCTTCATTACATTTTTTGTGTACAGTAAAATTATTTGAATTTGTACGAATAGAGACGTTTCAAAATAAATGTGTTCAATGTAATAACATTATTCGAAGATATAATTATTTATTACATTCATTACATACTTTTATTGAGATTGCATAAATATTATTTCTCCCTGTTTTTTCGAGTTTTTGAAAATTCCATAATTTGAAAAACAAGCAAAGCCTAATCAACATGGAATCTGCTGAAGTTTAATGCTATTACTCTTGCAAACATTTTAAATCCGCCTGAACATAGAACGTGCTACCATTATTCAAGAATTCTTCAAGTGCAAGGGTTGTTCAAGAAGTTATAGTTTTTCAACTCAATTTTATGACTAACGTGTCTTCCAGGATGTCAGGTGAGAATGTGTTTTTATGTTAAACTAAGTAAAAATAAGCCATTATTAGTGGCTCACCGACTACCATCTTTTCAAGCAGTTCGATAACTTTTCACCGGTAGAATCTCCACCTAACAGGACCAGGAAAAAACGGCCTTCATCGACTTCATCGAATCCCAACAATTGTTATGCTCGCGGAATTAATGGACATGTGTTACGTTTTACGTTGGTCAAAGTGTACTTATTAAAATGGCGCTTATTTCGATTAAGTCGAAGAAGTATTCACTGACTCATAAAAACGAACAAAACTTTTAAAACAACCTAAAAGAAACCACTGAAGTGAAATTTGTATATTTGTTCTTCTTCGAAAAGTAATTCCTTTTCAAATAGTTGTAAAAAGCTATATTTCTTAAATTTCTGTGGATTATTTCAGCTTGCTCTTAATCATACTTCAGTGGATCTCATTCCATTTCACAGAAAACAAATGTTTTGCTTCAATTTTCCAAATTTTTTTCTACAAGCATCGAAATAGCCATAGTGATGACGTAATTTGCCACCCACGGAATTTGTCCTTCACAGTTCTCTCTAATATAGTTATTTTACTATATGTTTTGTGGATGTGACGTAACAGCCAGTCCAACTTGTCACCTCACACTTCAGAGCGTGTCACCATCACCATCATCGACATAACCTTATGTCGGTGATCCCCATCGATATTGATACGATTATTCACGTCAATAAAATATAGAATACCTACATTGCAAAGTTTCATAACACCCTAAGGTTGCCAACTTAAAGAGAAACAAAAGTCGAATTTTGCAAAGTTTTTGTGAATAAAACAGTTGAAATATTTCAACGTGATTGAGAATGTTTTAATCATGGAATCACAGAAAGATACATATCCAGCGCCATCTTTCATGTACATTGGTTTTAGACTTGGATGTTTGGTATAATTCATTTGAATTGTTTACTGAAAACTGCCGAAAGTTATTCTAAAAAAATGAATCGGGGATGAGTGTTTTGTTAGGGATATTTCGATTGTATGGGGTAATTTGATAATTATGTATTCGCAACTCGGTCTATCTCTGTCATTAAATTTCAGGTTATCTGAAAGTTTGACAGATGTATGTGTACTGCAGTTTTATTTATCATATTTATGTTACATTTATATTCTTGTTGAAATAATTTATCTCAAAAGTGGGACCATGGTTAGGAGCATATACCAAAATTCATTTGATTCTCAAAAATTTTTGAATTTGTGTTGTCTTTATTTTTCCAAGAAACATTAAATGTTCATGGATACGGATTGACTATATTAACTAAAAATTCAAATTTATGGAAAAATTTATATTACAGAATTAATTGCAGACATAGCGGTTGAGGCGGTACCGGCCGAGGGGTCGACGGAGCGTGCCTATAAATAGCGCGTCGAAGGCCCTATATCACTTCATGAATAGCAGCGGTCGCACGCGTTTATATGTATATTGCACCCGTGCAGAGCTAGTCGCTAGTGCTAAATAAATTATCTTCGGAACCAGATGAGGTCAAATCAACCAAATTAAAATATGCTTCAATACCCAAGACATTAAATTAGCAAATACAAGCTATACAATAATGCGTAATGGACAGAACAAAATTGAGTCCAGCTGAACAGATACATATAGGTATATAAGTACATGAATATATGAATATTGAATGAAATGCTACGTAATGAAAATTGATAGCCATTTCGTTAGGATTTCAATAACTTGTTTACACAAATATACTAATAAGTGCTAATTACTCAATAGAGAAACTAATTAATACAGTTTATTGTATGATTTTCACTATAAGAGGTTTTACAAAAACCGCGACACGTGTTTTGCTATATAATAGCTTTATCATGCTTTAGCATGTTAAGTGCGAAAATTGCTTAAATGTTTGAATTTTTTTGTAATCACCTTTGTACGTACATACATATGCTTGTCTAAATTGACTTTAAATTTTTACTTGAAACTGTAGTTGAAAATGTTTTATTTTCTATTAAAATATTGCATACTATAATCCCTACGCCTCGATAATTTGCCAAAGGATCTTGTTGTAGGAAGAAAAGATATACAGTGCATTTCTTTAATGTCCCCTCCTCCTTTGATTTTTTGAACGGGTCAACTCAAAAAATTGAAATTTGGAATAATGAAATTAATGTATGAATACTTTATTTTGAAGTGAAATTGACACATGAAACTTTCAAGATGGCGACTGGGCGCCATCTGGGAAAAAAATTAAATGGAAAGAGGGATCTTGTGACACATCATTTTGAAGCTACTGACGAATACTTCACAACCCTAGAATATGAAGTCAATATCTTCAACTTCACAAAATGGCGGAATTTTTAATAATTGCCTGAATACATATTGACATTTAACTAAATACAGCGTGACTCATGGTCGATGGTAGGTTAGACACTTCTGGAAAACGCAAAGCATGATTTTTCTGAAAATTTCACCTCACATTTCCTTACCTGTTCTATCGATATAAAATATTTTCAGCATTGCGGCGTTGTCACTTCCATTTTTTTAAATGGAATACTCCGTATATTAATACATTTTTCGAATCGCTCTGGTATTTTAATACTTTTTTGCTAATAATGTCCTATACCTATCTCTATCTGTTTTCGAGATAAAAAATAAATTGTGCTAAATATGGTCCAAAACATAGCCTTAATTGAAATTAAGTACATCAGTACTCTCAATTCATGAAAAGTTGATATTTTGATGATAGTTTGGACAAACTCGAAATATTCAAATAACACCAAGGAATCGACTCCATATCATACAGGGCGTGCTGAAATTACTATTATTTCCATTGTGCATAAAAGTAGTCAAAAGTTCATTTTTTCAAATAAAACCCCCCGTATATTACTCGGTAAATTGAAAGATGGTGAAAAATGCTTCAAGTTGATATATCATGTCCCTATACCTAAATCAAGTTTTCTCAATAAAGTCGCTTCTTCTAGAAACATTATTTTTTTTTAGAATTTGGATTTAGGTAGCAGTGGAATTATCAAGCTTTTAGCAGTTCGGTTAAACCAACGATCGTCGAAGAGTTCGTCAAGTTTTCTGGAAACTTCCTGGGTGGAATGAGCTGGCGCTCCGTCCAGTTGAAATCACGAATTCCTATATTCCTCTAAAGGCAAATTTTCAAGAAAATCGGTTACAGTCGTCCTTAATATTTGGAGATATCTCTCTGCATTCAGTGTGTCTTCATAAAAACCCATTTCTTTTTTAACATGAGGATTATGATCAGCCCAAAAATGTTTATTCCTTCTATTGAAAATACCATCCCTCGTAAAGTTTGATTCGTCGCTCCAAATTATTTTTGTCAAAAATTCCCGGTCTTCCTGTGTATGAATCAAAAGGGATTCACAAAAATGCATTCCACGTTCGAAGTCTTCTGCTTTTAGAGCTTGAACTTTGGTAAATTTATACGGATGCATTCTGTGATTTTTCAAAATTCGTTGTACTGAAGCATGTGATACACCTAAATCTTTTTCTGCACTGCGAATGGAAGCTTCTGGATATGCATAAAAATATGCCAAAACGTTAACAGTATTGTCCTCATTTGAAGTAACAGGTTTTGATAATGTTGAAGGCGCTTTTAACATGGAGCCATAGTTAAGGAAATTATTTTGCAATCTTACAAACTTCCTCTCGTTCATTGGTGTTAATTCAGGATACATTTGGTTGAATTTTCTACAAGTTCTGTCCGTGTATAATGAATAATTTCATAAGAACTTCGTTTGAATAATAAATATTTGGATTCATTTTTGGCGATTTTTTGAAACACCGTCAATAACCATTCATCAATTACTTATAAAAGTCACCAAACTGTCATAAGCTTGATATTTCCACGGCTACCTAGAAATCAAATTCTTTAAAAATTATTTTTTGTACAACTGTTATTGAAAATCTCTTTGATAGAACACTTCAATCAGAACACCTACTAAAAAATCATTTAGAAAAGTTCACACATGCAGTTCGTGCTATTGGTAATATTAAATCCCTGTGAAGTTACTGACGATGACGAAGTAGTATTCAGTCCAACTGTAGAAAGTCCTTCATGACTAACCAATAATCCTCCTTAAAATAGCGTGAGTTGGCGTACGCAGTTGTAACATATGCCTTGTAATCCAAAGATTGTGTGTTCAAATCCCATAGACCCTATAATTTTTTTTTATTATCAGCAGTAACGTTATACAAAAAAATTTGTATGATACATTTGTTAAAAGTGATTTTATTTTGCTCATGAGTTTGCTCCACTTGCTGACGCTCGTTTTGCAATAATTCCCACTCACAAAATAAAATGCCACTTTCAACACTTGTAGGTAAAACGTGAATAACTATTTTTCCACAAAAACGGCTTTATTAAGAAAACTTGACGATTTAGGTATAGGGACATGTATATCATCTTGAAGCATTTTTCACCATCTTTCAATTTATCGAGTAATATACAGGGGGTTTCATTTGAAAAAATGAACTTTCGACTACTTTTATGCACAATGCACAATAGTAATTTTAACACGCCCTGTATGAGATGGAGTCGATTTCTTGGTGTTATTTGAATATTTCGAGTTTGTCCAAACTATCATCAAAATATCAACTTTTCATGAATTGACAGTACTCATGTACTTGATTTCAATTAAGGCTATGTTTTGGACCATATTTAGCACAATTTATTTTTTATCTCGAAAACAGATAGAGATAGGTATAGGACATTATTGACAAAAAAGTATTAAAATACTAGAGCGATTCCAAAAATGTATTAATATACGGGGTGTTCCATTTAAAAAAATATAATTGCTAGGACTTTTTGATAGAAGTGGCAACGCCGAAAATATTTTAGATCGATATGACAGGTAAGGAAATGTGAGAGGTGAAATTTTCAGAAAAATCATGCATGCCTAACCTACCATCGACCGTGAGTCATCGTATATCCAATATTGAAACAGGTTCATTTTCGTACACCTTTTGCTTCAAATAGCCCCATAAAAAAAGTCCAAAGGTGTCAAATCTGGCGAGCGGGCTGGCCATTTTGTAGGACCTCGACGGCCAATCCAACGATCTGTTTCCCGGAAAACGTAAGGCAATTTTGTATGTGAACATTGCCGTTAAAAAAATGTATATTCGTCACTAAAACAAATATTGTAGATAGGTAGATGCCTTGCAATGATTTTTGTCATGATTTCGCAGAATTCTGTTCTTCGATCAGGGTCATCTTCAGTTAATTGGTGTACCATTTTAATTTTGTATGGATGATACCTATTCCTCTTCAAAAGTCTCCATACAGTAGAAGGAGACACCTCACAAACATTCGCGACGGAATAAGTAGACTGTTCAGGATTTACTACCATCACACCAATTATTTGCACTTGCTGTTCTTCCGGAATGGACGGATGACCTAGGGGCGTCGCACAGTAAATTAAAATCGCTTTAATTTTTTCTTCCAATGGACGAGAACAAAAAATAACTTAACAAACCTTATCGGGTTGTTGGAATTGCCGTATGGCAAATAAATAGGAATATTTCTAGAAATATCGATATCGGCGGCAGAATGTTCTATTAGATGGAATTTCATCAGAGGAACGGTTCATTGACAGTGGGGTTCCACAAGGTTCCGTTTTGGGACCGGTGTTGTTTCTCATTTATGTCAATGACTTGGTCCATGTTAACATAAGTGGTAAATTCACATGTTTCGCTGACGACACCACTATCCTCTGGCATAGCAATACAGCCTCCAATTTACTTGATCAAATCATCGTCGACATAAGAACGGTTAAAGAGTGGTGTGATTCCAATATCTTATCATTGAACATCGATAAAACAAATGTGATCACGTTTAGATGTAATATAGCGGAAGTACACTTGGAAAATGTAAAAATTGAAAATTTGGAGAAAAACACATTTTTAGGACTCTTCATTGATGAAAATCTAAAATTTGATTTCCATGTCGACTACTTATGTAAAAGACTAGCAGCAGGATGTCATGCAGTGAGAGTTGTTGCAAGAGAGTTAGACACTACTATCACAAGATCAGTTTATTTTGCACAAATTGAATCTTATTTATGTTATGGAATTGGTTTCTGGGGAAATTGTGCAAAATTTCGTTTCAATATGGTATTCTCTCTACAAAAAAGATCCATCAGATATTTATGCAAGGCTAGCTACAGGGATTCATGCCGCCCATTATTTGTGAAGCAAAAAATTCTGACCTTAGTATGTCTTTTTATTTTGGAAACAGTGTGTCTTATCCACAAAAAATATAAAAATCAATTTAGTAGCACCGCAACTTATAGTACACGTCAGTCTCACTCCGTTTCCCTTCCCACACCTTCTCTAGCCCTTACACAAAATTCTATTATTTTCAATAGCAAGAAGTTATTCAACCACCTTCCCATTAATTTAAGGCGAATATATGATGAAAAGAAATTCAGAAAGAAAGTGAAAGAATTCCTTGTTGGGAGGCCCTATTATAGTGGCTTTATCGAATAATTGACATGTAGCTTTGTGTAAACAAGTTATTGAAACCAACACGAAATGGCTATCAATGTTCATTATGTAGAATTATATATTTACGTTTACTTAATATTCATAAATTCATGTACTTATATTTGTAGCTGTTCAGCTGGACTCAATATGTTCTGTCCTTATACTCTGCTCCTGTGTTTAAGCATTATTTTATAGTTTATATTTGTTAATTGTCCCTTATATATGTTTTACTTTACTAGACTTTGCCAATAACATGTATATATCTTGGGTAATAAAGCATATTTTGAATTGAATTGAATTAATGCGCTTGTCTTCAGGAAATTATTAAATGTTCCGCCATTTTGTAGTAGGTAAAGATATTGACATCATATTCTAGGTTTGTGAAGTATTCGTCAGTAGCTTCAAAATGATGTGTCAAAAGACCCCCCTTTCCATTCATTTTTTTCCAAATGGCGCCCAGTCGCCATTTCGAAAGTTTCTTCTGTCAATTTCACTTCAAAAGATATTATTCATGCATTTATTTCATTATCCCAAATTTAAATTTTTTGAGTTGACCCTTTCAAAAAATAAAAGGGAGGGGAGACATTGAAGAAATGAACTGTATGTTTCAATTCGGTTCGCTTCTTTCATAATATTGATCAGTTTTTACCAATACTAACATTCATTTACCATAAATATGTAGAAAATACCAAAATCGTCGTTATATTATTATATTAAATTTCCATTGTGTTTAGAACATGACTTTTTACATGTAAGGGATAAAATTTTCATTGGTATATTTGTTTTTTTCTTCGTCTTTCCTGCTTTTCTTTCTTTTCTCCCTCTGTTTTCTTCAAGTTTAACTGCAAAATATTTTGCATTTATATGAGTTAGCTGTTGCTGATTGGATGGAAGAGTAATTTGTATCGGCCATATCCATCACGGATCCACAATATTAGTAACAAAACGCAGGACAAATTACAAACAGATTTATTATAAACTTATAACTAAGATCAATAAGAAAATGACTCCTACAACAATGAACTGAATAAAATAGATACCTAATCAAAAAAAAATCAATGCCAAATAACATTTCAACTTGCAGTGGCTTCGATATCTGAAGCTTGTTGTTCAGGTTCTTCATCATTGTAAATATTCTCTGCCATCTGCCACACTTGCATAATATTATCTTCCGATACGGAGCAAATAACCCAGGGCTCGTTGGGATTCCAACTGAAGTCGGATATTTTGGCTGTATGTCCTCCGTGAATGAAGAGAAGTTCGGGAGGACCATCTTCCGCGTCCTCGGCGCTCTGTTCTTCCCCGATCTTGCTCAAATCCCAAACATGCAACCGCCTGTCAGTACCAGACGATGCTAGGATGGTTTCGTTATGGGGAGACCATTGAACTTGGAATATTTCGTCCTTGTGCGACTCGAAACTATGCAACTTCAGCTTCAAATTCCTGAGGTCCCACAAAGCTACTGTCTTATCAGCGCTTCCAGTAGCAAGGATGAATTCGGAATAGGGATTGAAACTGAGACAATTGACTTCAGCAGTGTGTGCATCGACGGTGTGCGACGGTTTGCTGGTGTTATTGCAACGGGTATCCCAAATCATGAGTTTCTGGTCATCAGCTACCGATCCAAAGAGACTTTCGTGAAGAAGGTGCCAGGCTACGTCTTCCACGACGGCAGTATGTCCCGTGAACACGGTCTTTGCATCAATAACTCGGTGTTCCTTAGGTGTAGCATTGATATCCCACAAGCAAATTGTATGGTCATCACTGGCGGACAAAAGATATCCATTCAAATTGGGATTCCAAGAGAGACCATATCCTTCCTTCTGGTGACCACGTAAACGGAGGTCGGGGTGGCATTCTCCACTTGGATCAGGTTTACTAGGGTGTTTCGTGTAATCAAATACCAATACATCACTAGATGGGGTCTTTGTGGCAATAACACAAGGATTTTGAGGCATGTATCTTGCTCTGTTCACTTCACCTTCGTGGTTGATTTTTATCTCAATTTCGATTTTACCTGAAAAGAAAAGAATACATTCTTGAATAAAAGATTTTTCAAGTAAGACAAAAAAAAAATTTTGAATTAAATGAATTAAATGTATCATTAACTATTTTGAAATTTTTAATGAAAAATTACTGTCCTTGCACATCGACTATCAATTATCAATTATTGCAAAGGTTTATGAAAAATGGGTGTCAAATTCAATCGTTTCATTCTTTGATCTTCATAAGCTATTCAATGAAAATCAATTTGGTTTTAGAAAGGGACGTTCAACAACACAAGCTATAATAAAACTACTAAATGAGCTATGTAATAGTCTAGATATGGGTAATCGAACTCTGGGTATTTTCTTAGATCTAAGTAAGGCATTTGATCTTGTAGACCACAGAATTCTACTAGACAAATTGCTAAGTCATAATTAAAAAACAAAAATAAAACTACAGAAGTTGAACAATACAAAAACAATAAATATGGTTCACGTCCACAAACTTTCACAACATAGAAGTATTATATAAAAAATCGGAGAAGCTCTAGCAAATACTCTCAAAATGTCATGAAAAAGTGTCGTGCAAGAATTCCTCAAGACTGTAGTAACACTTCTGTAAGAGAAGTTTCTTCACCTCAATTTTAAAAAGTTTATCTGACTCGATTTTCCTAATAGATGCCGGCAAGTTATTATAACAGTATGTTGTATTAAATAGTGGGGAGCATCTAAAGTGAGCCGTTTTGTGTGAGGGGGTTCTAACAGTTTCCCATGACGGGTGTCTCTACCATGTATATCCGCTTTTGTGACAAATTCAGTTATATTGTTACGGCCAAAGTGACACACTTCAAGATAAATAAAGAAGGTGCCGTCAATAGGCCCTCTCTTAAGAAAATTGGTCTACAACTATCTTGAAAATCTATATTAAAAATTAGTCTTAGCAATCTTCTGAGCAACAAAAACTCGTGGAAATTCCCTTGCACATCCCCAAGAAATGATATTAAAGCTGATGTGAGAATAAGCCATAGAAAAATAGACATTCATCAATCCAAAATTATCTAGAGTGTTTTTCAATTGTTTGATTGAGTAATATGCGGAATTGAGTTTGTTGCAGACCTTCTGAATATGACCGCTCCAGGTCAAATTTTCGTCTAAAGACGTTCCTAAAAACAAGACTTCGCTGGAAGATCGAATACCATTTATTGTGGAAGAGTCACTGCTGAAATTTTTCCTAATAAATGATTTCATTGAAACAGATTTAGATTTATTCAGAATAAGTTTGTTACGTTGACACCAAGCACTGAATTTATCTATTATTTTATTTATTTTGTTTGACAACTCAACTTCGTTTTTGTCGGCCACAGTAATTGCAGTGTCATCCGCAAACATGGTTATGTGACACTCAGAAAAGAATTCAGACAGGTCATTTATGAAATTGAGGAACAACAATGGTCCCAGGACAGAACCTTGAGGCACTCCTAGTTTTACATCTTTGGGACTTGATAAAATTCCATTGCAGCTAACTATTAGACTACGGTTTTCCGTATATGATTTCACCCAGTTCAATAGATTATTTGGGAAACCTAGGCCTGCAAGTTTAATTATAAGAAATTCGGAAGAAATGGTATCAAATGCTTTTGACAAATCGAAAAAAAGTGTTACAACTAGTTTATTCGATTATTTGATAACCAAGAAAAATATGTGAGCGTTTTTACAGATCTCACTTCAGCATTCGACTCGGTAAATCACTCGATTTTATTGGCCAAATTAGATTTCTACGGAGTGAGAGGTGTCTGCCTGGATATGATGAAGTCATACCTTAACAAAAGATATCAAATTGTTGATCTAGAAAATACCAAAAGTGAAAAAAGAAAAATATTAAGAGGAGTGCCACAAGGGTCAATATTGGGGCCACTTCTGTTTCTAATATATATCAACGACCTACCTCACGTGATGAACTCGTCAGGCATAGAAACTATATTGTATGCAGATGATGCAACCTTGGGCAAAAAAATATATAAAATAGATGATCCTCGTATGATCCATACTGACATATTAGAGAAAGCTCGATTATGGTTCACACCAAATGACTTGATTCTCAATGAACAAAAAACAGAAACTCTTAACTTTTGAAACAATTTGCTTAAATCGAGATAACAAAAATTCTACCAAATTTTTGGGAGTACAAATAGATTCCAACCTGAAATGGATAGACCACATAAATAACATGTATAGTAAACTTAGTACCTAAGACGGTTTTTGCTATCAGAAGAATTGAAAAAATAGTAAATCGAAGTGCGGCACTTGCAACATATCATTCTCTTTTTCATTCAGTCCTTAGGTATGGTATAATGATCAAAGGTACATCTTAATATAATATTTGTCATTCAAAAATCTGCAGTAAGAAGCATAATCTCTGCTAATTATGATGAAAAGTGTCGACCAATATTTGTAAAACTTAAAATAATGACCCTATATTCAGTTATTGTCTATGAAAATCTGCTTCTTGTTCAACAAAACTTGTTGAATGAAGTTGCTCACAAGGATATACACCAACATGATACAAGATATAAATCAAACCTTGTTCCTACAGCTAATAGGTTGAAAAGAACAGATAATATAGGAATTAAGCTATACAACGCCTTATCTGCCGAATTTCGTAACATGCCATTTAGAAGATTCAAAAACTTATTGAAGAAAATATTAACCAAACATCCTTTATATGAAATTGATCAATTTTTCGAAGTTATCCAAGAAGAAAGAGACACTTTTGTGGTCACCTCCCAAACTTTTACTCAACTTTGAATATATATAATACGTTAGCTATGTGTTTATAATTTGTAAAAGCTCATGGCTTTTACATTTTAGTCAAGTCTTATAAGATTGGAATTTTATCTTGTTAACTTGTTATTTTTTTTTGTAAATATAATTTATCTCAAACCTATTTTAGAAATTGTATTGACGTGTCTAAAAACTGTGTGTTTCTTGAGACTAAGAAATATTATTATTATTATTAAAGAAAAAATTTAAAAAATTAATTGAATGTATCATTATCTATTTTGAAATTTTTAATGAAAAATTGTCGTCCTTACACATCGACTATCAATTATATATAATCGACAATTCAAACTATCGACAGTCTGAACTGTCAATTATCAATACTGGACAATTCAAGTTGTTGATTATCTATACTCGACAGTTGAAACTGTCGAATATCTATAATTAAAGTTCAAACCGTTGATTATCTATACTTGACAGTTTATAAAGTCGATTAGCCATAATGGAAAGTCTAAACTGTCAATTGTCAATACTGGACAGTGCAAACAGTCAATTATCTATAATCGACAGTTCAAACTGTCGATTAGCCATAATGGACAGTCCAAACTGCTATCTATACTGGACAGTTCAAACTGCCAATTACCTATAATCGACAGTTCAAACTGTCGATTATAAGTAATCGATTATCTATAATCTTTTTATCAGCATCAATTCATCGTGTTGAGAAGTGAAGTAAGAGAACAAATAAACAATGTTTATAAAAACTTCGTTAACGAAAGTTAACCCAAAATTAACGAAGGCCCAAGTGCATTTTAGAATTTCATGCAGAATAAAAGAGGTAAAAGGGTGATTACATCAATAAAAAACAATAGAGCTATTTCAATACTGAGCAATTTCTCCAAATTATTTGAAATATTATACTCCAATATTTACAGTCCAATATGAAATATCACATCAGATGATTAGCATGGGTTTGTAGAAAACAAGTTCTGCATAACCAATCTTGCATTTCTTTCACAATGTGTCTCTAAAGCTTTGGATAGGAACCTGCAGGTTGACGTCATTTAAACAGACATGCAAAAAACTTTTGATCAAACAGATTTCTTCATTCTTCTCAAGCGTCTAATCAGAATTTGGTTTTTAACAAATTTGATGAAACTCATATCAAATTATCTACTCGATAGAAAATAGTATTTATAGTATAAAGGCTTTAAATCTGCTTTATACAGGGTGATTCAAAAGTATTTTGACAAACTATAGGAGGTGATTCCTCACAATATTCTAATATGAATTGTCCAAATAAATAAATGTCCGGAAACGCTTCGTTTCCAAGATACAGGATGTTGAAGATTTATTTTTATTTTGGTTTTTTTCAAATAACTTTTGAAATACTGAATTTAATTAAACGAAACTTGGTAATAGGAGGTTTTTGAGGTGTCGAATTCGAACCTGATGTTCTTATTGCTCTTACTCGTAGGGGGCGCCACCTACACGTCTTTTTCTTTTTTAAATATTCATAACTTTTTAGGGCGTACTTCTAGCACATTTTTCAGTAAAAAAATCGATTCCTCTATCATATCTACGTAAATAAGCTACCCTTGTCTAAGCTACTAGTCGCTGTAAGCAACCGTTTTCTAAATATTTGGACTTGAAAACTTCAAGTCAATTATTTGATAATCGATGCATGTTGAAGTTATTACAAATATTTTGCTTTTTTCACAAGAATGCTTTGGAAATGAATTTGACATTTTACTCGTTTGAAGAGGTCTTTACTGTTGGGTACGTTCCTTTATGACATCCTTAAGCGAAAAGTTATTTTTGTATCAAGGGTGCATAATCAGTATTTGTTTTAATAAAATTTGCAAGAAATGTCAACATTTTATTTCAGGAAATTTTGAATATGTAGAATAAACTAAAATAAACGAAACTAAATTGTATTCAAATAAATTGTTGGAAGTGTCCACCTTCAGCGAAGATACAGGCAGTCAGTCGTCTAGTCATTGAATCTCGTACCCGCTCAAAAATTATTGGTGTGTTTCTTATTGTTTCACAGGCGTCTACTATTCGGTTTCTTAGATCTTCCTCGTTCACTACTGGAGTCTTATAAACTAGTGACTTCAAATGTCCCCAAAAATAAAAATCTATCGGGTTTAGATCTGGGGACCTTGGTGCTCACGCCTGGTTAGGTTCTTCTACACCGCTACTGATCCATCGATTTGGATAAACTGTGGAATTCCCTAGCTACAACGCTAAAATGGGCCGGAGCCCCATCATGCATAAACCACATGCGGATACGAATTTCTAATGGTACATTCTGAAGTAGTCCCGGCAATTCATTTTCTAAAAAGTGTCTGTAAGTTGCGCCATTCAGTCGGAGCGGAAGAAAGAAAGGACCTATCAAGTAATTATCAATTATTGCCGCCTATACATTTACAGAAAATTGATACTGATAATGCCTTTCACTAACTGCGTGCGAATTTTCGAGAGCCCAAACATGGTTGTTATGAAAGTTTGTGATAGCATTTCGGGAGAAGTTTGCCTCGTCCGTGAAGAGTACATATCTTAAATATTGAGGATTTCCAGCCAGTTTTCTTAAAAACCATTGACACATAGTAATGCGTTGGGGAAAGTCTCGTCACGATCTGTTGATCGTGGATAATTCTCCAAACTGTGGACTGAGTAGAATTGACAGCTTCAGCAATTACTCTTGTGCTTGTTTCTGGATTCTCCTCGAGAGCGTTCAAAACAGCTTCTTCCAATTCTGGGGTTCGGACTGCTCGTGGTCTTCCAATAATATCAGCTGCCTTCTTAAAGCTACCTGTTTCTGCCAAACGACGGTGGAGACTAGCAAATGTTGGAGCTGAAGGCAGTACTCGATTAGGAAATCGCTCCTGGTAAATACGTCTTGCTTCGCGCGCATTGCCATTGGCAAGGCCATAAACGAAATGCATATCGGCTAAATGAGCATTATTGTTTACATAATCCATTTTTTCAAAATAAGTGTTTTCTACTTCTACTTACGGAAACTTCAACAAAACGTCTAACTGTCACAAAATATGTTATTACCAAAACTACTCACAAACGTCAAATTCATTTCCAAAGCATTCTTGTGAAAAAAGCAAAATATTCGTAATAACTTCAACATGCATCGATTATCAGATAATCAACTTGAAGTTTTCAAGTCCAAATATTTAGAAAACGGTTGCTTACAGCGACTAGTAACAAGGGTAGCTTATTTACGTAGATATGATAGAGGAATCGATTTTTTTACTGAAAAATGTGCTAGAAGTACGCCCAAAAAAGTTATGAATCTTTAGAAAATAAAAAGACGTGTAGGTGGCGCCCCCTACAAGTAAGGGCAATAAGAACATCAGGTTCGAATTCGACACCTCAAAAACCTCCTATTACCAAGTTTCGTTTAATTAAGTTCAGTATTTCAAAAGTTATTTGAAAAAAACGAAAATAGAAATAAAACTTCAACATCCTGTATCTTGGAAACGAAGCGTTTCCGGACATTTATTTATTTGGACAATTCATATTAGAATATTGTGAGGTATCACCTCCTGAAGTTTGTCAAAGTACTTTTGAATCACCCTGTATACTTCCAGTTCCGGAGTGCCCCAAGGCTCGAATTTAGGACCTCTTTTGTTCTTGATTTTCATCAATGATTTAACTAAAATAATAAACAATTCAAAACTGCTCTACGTCGATGACCTTAAAATATTCTTAGTGATAGAAAATTATGGAGACTGCTTATACTTACAGTATGAATTAGATCTGATATATGATTGCTGTTCCAATAATTGTTTGAATCTTAACATTGCCAAATGTCATGTATTGTATTTTTCCAGAAAGGAAAGTCTAATACAATTTCCGTATGAAATTGATAACAATACCATAAGTCGAGTTAATGAAATGAAAGACCTTGGCATTAATTTTCATCAGAAATTCACTTTTGTTTCACATATAGACCAAGCTGTTTCGTCCGCAAGTTGAATGTTGGGCTTCATAATGAGGAACACTAGAGAATTCAGAGATATAAAAGTGATAATCACGCTATTTTATTCTTATGTGACGTCTAAACTAGAATATGGGGCGTTGATCTGGTATCCCATCTATAATTCTCATATAAAGCAAATTGAAGCTCATTACGGTCAAGTTTCTAAAATACATTTAATAAATAATAACATCTCCTGGGCTCCTCTCCTACAAAAAATTAATTTTTATCTACCACGCCTCAACTCAAGATACGAGAACATTTTATTGTCAGAGTGGTAGAATAAATGTGAATCTCAGAGCACTAGTAAATATAATGTTATAATTTTAATTTAGTATGTAACATGTGTGATATTAATGGAAGCTCTTTGAACTTTATCAAGGATTGTATCTTACATTTAACCTTTCCTTTAAGTTTTTTTTATATAATTTTCAATTGTTTTCTGTAGTCATTGTGAAGGCTAATTCATTTATAATATGTCAATTGAATCTAATTATATTATTTATATCATTTGTAATTTGTCAATTGAATATTTGATATGTGAATTTAATTGAATTGAATGTTATTTTTTTCAGTATATTTTCTTTAAATTTCCTGCAATTGGGTGTACACCTGTTAGAAATAAAGTGATATCTATCTATCAATAGTTGACAGTCTGAACTGCCAATTATCAATACTGAACAGTTCAAACAATCACTTATTTATAACCTACAGTTCAAACTGTTGATTAGACATAATCGACAAACTGTCAATTAACCATAATCGACAGTCTCAACTGGCAATTATAAATACTGGACAGTTCAAACAGTCAATTATCAATAATCGGCCATAATCGACAGTCTGAATTATCAATTATAAATACTGGATAGTTCAAACAGTCAATTATCTATAATCGGCCATAATCGATGGTCTGAACTGTCAATTATCAATACTGAACCAATTCAGTCATAGAGATGATAAAATTTATTTGTTCAGGATAAAAATACAGTACCCTTGAGGGCATAGAACATGCCAGTATAAATATAAACATATATCACAATAATATTAGGTTAAAAGAGGAAAGAAAGATGTACAGTACATAAACTGCACAAAAATATATGCATACATATAAAAATATTATTACATGTAGATATAGGCTCTTACGAGTCCATGATTGTAGTAAAAGCAGTCAAATAGATCAAATAATAATAGTATCATTTAAATACTCGTCAGTTGCATAGTATGCTTTTTCAAGTAAAAATGCTTTTAGTTTTATTTTTAATGTTGTTTTATCGAATTCCCTCACTGTAAGAGGAAGTTTGTTGTAAATTGTTATTAGAGTATGCGGTACGTCTGACTTATTTCTTGTAGAGTATATGTGTGTCTTTTTGGAGTTCTCAAAAAGTTTGGTGTTTTCCTTAACAAATAGTATAGTATCAAGAATGTACTGGCTTTATAAGGGTAATATTTTATTTTTTATAAATGAGGGTTTACAAGTATCAGTTTGTTTATGGTTAAATATAATTCTAAGGCATCGCTTTTACATCTTAAATATCTTGGGGACATCTGTCGAAGCACCTCAGAATATTAAACCGTACTTGATCCTTGAGTGAACTTGTGTGTAGTAGACACACATAGCAGCGTTTATATCTATTGATCTTGTTAGTACTCTTAGAGCATAGCAGTATTTTGCAATATTTTGTATTATTGAGGTTAGGTGAGATTTCCAGCCCAATCTAAGATCAAGCTCAATTCCCAAGAACTTTGTACTTTTGCAAGCTGATATTGTTGATCTACCATCTGAGGCTGAGTATTCACATGCAGTCGATTGTTGGGAAAACTTTATTACTTGTGTTTTGTTTATATTCAATTTTAAGTGATTATGTGTGAACCAATCTTCCAATGTATTCAGTGCTTCAAAAACGCTTCTGTCTAATTCTTCAATACTATGTTCCTTGATTACTACACTTGTGTCATCTGCAAACTGTACAGTCTTGAAATCAACAGCATTTGCTAGCTCATTGGTATACAGAATATATAGCAACGGCCCTAAGATTGATCCTTGCGGAACTCCTCTCAAGATTGTTAATTCATCTGACTGTATGCTTTCGTTAGTGAGGTGGCATTTTTCAACAACTCTTTGTGTTCTATTTTGCAAGTATGATTTTATTAAATCGGCTGAGATTCTCCTGATTCCATAGGCATTAAGCTTGCCTATTAGTATATTATGGTCGACACTGTCAAAAGCTCTTGACAGATCTAGACAAATCATTAAAGTGTGTTTTCTTTCATGACTATTTAGCACTGTGCACAAGGTTTGATAAATCGTTTGTGTAGTAGATTTGCCTCTTCGGAAGCCATTTTGGGTGTCACTCAATAACTCAATCTTTTCTAGATAGGCTATAAGGCGATTATATAGGGCTTTTTCGAATATTTCGCTAATAGACGATAGTAGAGCCATTGGCCTATAATTTTCAATTTATTGGGAAATATGCCATTACTAAGCATCATGTTGACAATCAATGTTAAGGGTTTTGAAAGTTCTTGCGCGGTGAATTTCAGTAGTTTTACAGGAACTTCATCATAGCCGACAGATCTGATGTTTTTTAGAGATAGTATTATGCTATAAATTTCACTTTCAGTTGTTGGTGTAAGAAATAGAGTTTGGTTCGCTGATGGTAAGCTAGCAGGATTATTTATTTTATTGTTTGCTGGTTTGGAAAGGAGACTAGCAGGGTTATTCAATTTTGGATTCGCAGGTTCCGAGCATTGATTTATGTAAAAACTATTTACTTTATCTAGAACCAGTTTTTTATTTACGTTTTCTGTTTCTAGGTTTCTTAAAATTGTGTCGCTTTCATTTTTTTGCTTTCCCAGAGTATTTTTTAACTAGTGACCATGTTGCCTTTCCTTTATTTGTAGCATTTGAAATATACTGATTTTCAGATATTACCTTCGACTTCTTGATAACATTTTTTAGTATTTTGCAGTATTGTTGGTATTGTTCATTTGATATAAGTTGTATTGATATAAATGAGTATACATTCCAAACATCTATAAACATGTTTCTTTAAAGGTTTTGCATTTATTAAGACTTTCATTTGCGTTTATGATAACCTTCTGTTCATTCAACTGTATTTAAAAACTAAACTTAGCAATTTTGTTAATACAGTAGAGCATTGAAAATCCTAATCAATTGGGACAAAGGTAGTTTGAATTTTCAAACATAACCTAGAAATGCCACTAAGACCTATAATTAAGCATTCAGTAAAAAAGATACAGTTCTGTAATACAATCCAGAAAATGTAGTTGGTTTTTTGAAGAAATATGTATGTAGAGTAAATACAATTATAAAACTTCTATTGTTCTTGAGCTACTTATATAAATATGTATTCAAAAAATCCTCAGGAGGCGCTCTGCTGTAGTAGATTTTAGTACTCTTTGTTTTATATACCATGGATATATTGTACTTGTATAATTTTAAATGTATTGTTAATGGTAACACCTTCAAATAATAATAAATGAATAATTTCTATGATTCTCATTTTATTGCCCAAATGTGAATCTTCAAATTCCATGCATTCTAATAATCATCTTCAAGCATAGATTCAATTGAAAAATATTCAGATTCACTTACCAGAGACTGATCCGAATCCTCCAAATTCTCCTTTTTCATTATCATAGTGTGAGGCATCAAACTGAGCATCCTCGTTAGGTAATTGAACACTTGCAATCAAAAGGTGATTTTGTTCATCAGAAGTATGAGTTCCCAAAATCAACCGATGTATGGAATGATCTTTACCATCTGGCCTAGTAACATCAGGAAGCCATTGGGCAGTAAGAGAGGGCCACTCCAAAGCATGTGTCATAACCAAATCATACAGAAAGGGGGTATTTTTTTTCCATATTTTGTATTCTTCATTAATGACTCTTTCTTCCACAGCATCATCAAATGTTTCTGCATCCCCTTTATCCCCCATTTCCAAACCTCTCCTAGAATGCTCCAGGATTCTTTATTTCTGAAAGCACAATACTGAATAGAAAGAAGGTTCTATTGGATGCAATAACTTACTGAATACTATTTTTGAATGACCAACAAATTATCACAGTCGATAGTAGCGACTTTTCTTGAAGTTGAGAACGGAAATAATTTGTTAATTGTCTATTTTCACATTCAAACCAACACTCTCAATCTCAACTTCGAAAAAGCGTCAGTTTTCAGTTGTACCAAAATTGATCGTTCATTGTCAAATAGAAAACAGCCAATGATATACGAGTTTATTAGCGCCAAATCCTTTGACAGCAGACATCCGACTGTATGTGACCTTGATTAAAAAGAGGGACCTTCTTTCATAACAAGGACCATAAACATTTAGAAAAAAGTACAGAAAAGTAGTACGTTTTGTGATTTCAAATGTACATATAATTTGATTTTCTTTAATTTATTTTTTGTGTGACATTGATAGTGCCCAAGAGGGCGCTATCATTGTTTTTCAAATGGAAAGGAGGTCTCTTGGCATTTTGTACGAAAGGTATTCCAAATTCAAAACAGTAAAGGTTTTTGTATAGAGAATTAAAATACTTTTTGAGCGAAAGGTCACAAGACCCCCTTTTTATTTAAAATCAAAAAGTTGATAGTGCCTTTTCTGCGGCGAGTGATGCCATACCAATAGATTTTTTTGTACAACTGTCATTGAAAGTGACATTTTTAATGGTTGTCAAGAGTATTAAAAGATGACGTTTACAACGTAGCGTGTTAAAAATATTTTTAACACGATTTTTTTCGACCAAATAGCAATAAACAAAATATATAATTATTCAATTTTCAAGGAAGTTTTATTATAAGCAATTGATATAGATACAATTAAATTCTGTTGTGAATGCATTATATATATATTAATTACATTATTATTATCATTTATGAACAATAATATGGAAAGTACAATTAAAACAACTGCTGATATTAATACCTTGCGATGTTGAAGATATATTTGAACCAGCTGAGTTGACAATTTCATAAGCATTGACATTTAATTCTTGAAGTGAAGAGGACGATGCTGTGAAGTTGGAGCTAGCTGTAGAGATTATTCTTTCAGCAATAGCATTTTGATAAGAAATAGATTGATCGATGTAACCCTCAGCTACTGTTATAGACTTACATCCCCCGTGCTTCTTAATATCCGTTATATTTGCTCCTGATTCTGCTAGCAAAAAAGCAGAAGACCTTTTGAAACAGTGACCTGTATATTCCTTTGGTTCCGGGAGGTTCAGAAACTCAGCAATGGTAGAGGGCATTTTCCCAAACGTGTTTATACCAACTGGGTTGGCACTGCATATATTAGAGTATTTTAGAAAAAAACGTTGATGATTGATAACAGACGGGCGTAATGCAGCGTATTTATTAAATTAGTCAATGTTTTTTCCAACAATGCAGAAAGAACAATCTATTTCGTTTTTGTATTTGGAATTTGAACAATCAATGATTTATCCATTAATTTAATGTCTTCTATTGATAAATAATGAGAGCACAGCTATTCACGCCGGCAGGCGTGACTTCATTGATTCCAGTGGCTCAATTGCTTTTTCAGCTGCAGGAAAACCCGGAAAAACCTGCAGCACCACTTCACCTGAAGATCTTGATCTGACAATGTCCTCTTTCATATAAAACAAAATGTAGGGTGTCTCCAGAGGCTCCAATAAATGCAATGCATCGCCAGAACACTTCGTGACAGGACTATCGTCAAACTTAAACCAGTCCGTTTCGTCTTTGATCAAGGCGTAATAATGACCAAATTCAACGCCAGAACCACAGTGAACAATGACTGCATGAATATTATAATAGTGGTCTGCTAGGTTGAAATGTTCATCTATTTCGAACCTTCCAAAGAGTTTCTTGCTTCCGTTAGAGGTTGAAATATATATATAGTTAGAAATATTATATTCTCCTTTGTAAGATATTTGTGTTGAAAGTAAGTTTTATTTTGTTCGCGAATCTATCAGCAGGAAAATGAAATGAAAATAAATGAAAAATCAACATCAGGAACCGAAAAATTCGGATGAGTTATTCAAAAAATGAGTTATATAGAAAAATGAGACAAATGAAGAATTAGTATGGATTCTGAAAATGTAATAACGCAATTTGAAAAAAACAAATTGTGTCCTGATATGAAAATTATTGGATGAATGAAAATATACATTAAGTGCAATGTCAAGCGAAAAATCACTAAAGACCATGAAACCATAATCTCCTCTTCAAAATAACTATTGATAAATGAAAAGCAATGATAATAATTTTGACGACTTTCCTCTTTCTTTCTTTAATATATTCAACAAAGAGACCAAAAAATTCCCATCAATTGGATTGGTAGATTATACTATTCATGTATCTATTTCGAAATTGAATATAGGATAAAGCAAATAGCTTTTTTCTGATTTCTACTGAGATTTTCATTAGTAAGGAGAGGTTTCGGTTTGTTAGAACTTTTTCAAATAACAGTTATTACTTCAGACAAAAGCTATTTTCTTTATCATATATTCAATATGAATTTCTTCAAAATAAATAGGTCGAACAAGGTATTCCAAGATTGTTGATGTAATATATCTTTATCACTAAGAATATTTATTCTGAATTATTATTGTATATTTCAATTTGATTTTTGATATTTTCAATATTTATATTCGTAATGAAACCCTTTTTACGAGAACGCCTCTGATTTTTCATTTTGCTAAATGTCATTTTAAGGAAATGAGAGAGATGGATTATATACTGGATTCCATGGAAACCTATTTTTGTGTGAGAGAGAGAGATCGTCTGTTCCTGTGTGATAGAAAATAAGAATACTTAACCTTCTTCTTTGGAAAAGTCGTTGTTCACCACGTATTCATATTCATCCTCCATCCAGTCTAAGATGTATATATACTGGTAGATACGGAGATGAGCTTTTGTTTCAGATCCAACTGGAGTTGTTCTGACGTTATCGCAAAAGTCAAATATCACATAAAAATTCATCGTTAACTAGGTTTCCAAACTTATACACTGCAAATTCAATTAAATAGAGCAATCTGACCTTTTTGATAATCCGACACCCCTGCGATCCTGTAGTGTCGGAATATCGCGAGTCAACTATTAATAGGTGCGTTTTCCAATTTGAGTCATTCCTTCCAAAAATTATTCGCTGTTTTTGTTTGAAATATTTTGTTCTAGCAGAGAGTGACTAACTTTTGGCAGGACACACAAACCTGAATGTGAACAAAACGTACCTCATGTCACAAGCGAGGATCCACAAATTCCTCAGAGTAACAAAAGACAATAGAGAGGCCTTTTCCATCCTTACATTGAAGGCAGCATAACTTTGTTTGTTTACGGGAAGTGAGTTGGACCATAAAACAGTGGCGGTTAGTTTAGTTGATAATCGGAGGGATAGTATACAGTGTCACCATTAAAGTGCGCACCATATGGGAAACTTTTTTTTCGAAGAATTTCAATGAAGTTTAACTTCGGCACTTGTTTGTGCTTTAAATTTAACTCAAAATGATGCGGCTAACTGCGACCCACTGACGTTCAGTGTTTGTCAAATTCAACTTTTTTTTTGAAAAAAATTGAAAAAGTGCATTTCTAGATCGAATTTAACAAAAAATTACTTGCAAAAGTTGTGTCTACGGCAATTTTATATCCATATGCCAAATTTTATGCAACTAGGATAAAGTTAACGTTTTGCTTATTTTTGACAGATATCCTCTTTATTTTAAAAAAACAAGTTCGGTTAATTGTCATCAATTCATGTATACATATCAAACTCATCATGGAGTTTAACTTTTCTGATACATTTTTACTAATACGGACATTTTTAGAGAGAAATCAAAAATTTGCTATACAAATTTTAACATGACTGGTGCAAAGTTTCAATCACTTGGCTATTTTCTCAAACAAACTTTTGATTTCGAAAAAGCAGGGGCAACTAAAAAAAAAGCAAATAATTGAACTATTACTATTATTATAAATTTTAAACAACAATAATATTATAGAAAATACAAATGGGTACAAAAAATTATTTATTGATCTAAATGAGGTTGTCAAACACTTATAGCCTACATTTCAGTATGTCGTCCTCCACGTTCAATACAAATTATGGTCCTTCTACTGACATCTGTAACTGCATTTTTAATAAATCGGGGATTTATATTTGCACAGCACACGCGAATGGTATTTTTCAGATATTCTATGTCAGTAAATGGTCTACTTCGGTACACTTTTTGTTTCAGTTTTAGACTTTTTCTTGTAGGGTAGAAAAAGTCTAAAAGTGTCAAGTCGGGTGATCTACGTGGCCAATAATGTTTCCAGTTACGTCCAATAACTTTGCCTCTGAACATTTGTTGGAGGTACTTTTTTACAGCAACCGTGTGATGTATTGGTGCGCCATATAGCTGATACCATATAGGTCGTATTCAATATTTAAAGGCATATTATCTAAAACTTCACTAACCTCATTATTTAAAAGGTTGAGATAACCGACGGATGATAAATTTTCCCTAAAGAAAAATGGCCCAATTATTTGGTCGTTAAGTATCCCACACCATACATCAGTTTTAAAAAAATACTGATCACCACATTCAACGGTGAAATTGGGATTTTCTTGGGCCCACTATCGGCAATTTTGAGAACTTACCATTCCATTTGAAGAGAACGTTGCCTCATCTGTCCATAAAATTTTATATGGAAACTTTACATTTTCTTCTCTCTCTTCTTGAAACCAGAATAAAAACCCCAAACGGACATCAGAATCTCGTTCTTTTAATGTGTTAATTGATTTTGGCTTGTACGGCCAAAATTTATTCTTTAATAGAATTTTTCCAACACTTTCTCTCTTGTAATCGGTATTTTTTTATAATATCGGTAATGCTCGTTTGCCCGTGTTCAATAACTTTTAAACAAATATTAAGTTGGGCATCCTCATCATATTTACTTGAAGTGTGCTTTTTCTTAAATTGATTTGCTACAGATCCTGTTTCTCTGAATTTCGACATTATCCTTGACACAGTAGTATGTTGAACATTTTTTTCCTGGATGCCGTTCATTAAAAATGTTAGCTACTTGCCGGTATGGTGTATTCTCACCACATATTAAAACTATTTCTATTCTTTCCTGAAGAGACAACATTATTGCAACAATAACTGTTAAAAATTTGACAAGTAAATCAACAACAACACTACCATAGCATGCATTTTGTTTGTCAAGACCTATTTAAAAATTTCATTCAACGTGATTAAGCATCCTTACCGCTCTAGTTAGTATTTATAAATAATCTGTAAATACTGAATATTGAAATTTTAATGTAATTTCAACTTTAGTAATTTTATTAATACTTATTGCAGTTTTTGAGTTGTGTCTGCTTTTTCAAAATTGAAGGTACTGACGTTTGTTTGAGAAAATAGCCAAGAATTTTCAATTAGAAATCATAATTTCATTTAAAATTGGTATCTAGAAGTTTTTGTGGACCGACATTATGAAAGGGGATATTTTTGATGTTTTAATTGATCATTTTTTTGATCTTATTCTTATAAAGGAAGTTTTTGAAACTAGGTTTATATTATTTCATTATTTGACATATTCCAACAAAAAAAAGGTTAAAAAATGCAACGCGAGAGCCTCGTGCAAAGAAAATAAAACCAAAACGGAAAACGTATTCATTGTGTGACGTAAGTTAGTTATTGAGTGAGCAATAACAGATTCAACACCTGTTGCACAAAAATAACTATTTAGTATACAAACTAAACATTGAGCAGAAAGCTTTTTAATCTGTTGATCACAGAATGAATATGACTTATGGCACACATATGAAAAACATCTTTTTCATTTTTGAATACAGTTTTTTCATTTAAATTAATGATTTTTCGTAATTATAGAATTCGTCAGCATGAATTATTGAAAAAAAACATAATGTCGGTCCACAAAGACCCCTAGATACCAATTTTGAATGAAATCACATAATAATATCAAACCTCAATCGTAATTATGAATATTCATGACTTCTAATCGAAAATTCTTTATATCGGACCTCACAAACCGTACCGCTTGTTCTTCATATCTGAGAATAAATCACAAATTTCTTCATCTGATTATATGAAGCAAAGTTCATTACTTTTAAAATTAAAATTTATCATTGTTATGAATTAGTTCACTTGAATTAATTTAATTTTAACCCAGTAAATCACGCGCTTTATTATAAAGCCATACATGAATAAAAATCTAGTAGGTGTTAGAAAACTGGTCTCATTTCCATAATCGATAATAAAAATCAGATTTCTTGTAGTAACTATTTAAACAGAATACATTTTCACCTGAAATGATTTATTTTATAAATATATAATATCCCTCCGATTATCAAGTAAATCAACCGCCATTGTTTTATGGTCCAACTTACTTCAAATGTAAACAAACTCTCCATAACCCCTCATTACCCGCCACCACCCCTCGCCCATAAATTGTACAGAAAAGGATAGTACGATACCCGCTTCAAAATACATGTATTGTATTGTTATAGGCATGGCAACTCTATGTCTAATTATTACCTACTTTGAGACAAATTCAATAATTGTGGAATACTTTTATTTTGATTCAATAGTTTAACAGAAAAGATGAAGTGCTGTCAATTGTCCAATCCAATATTCACATGACAATAAAATTTATTCAAAACGCACATAAACTGAAAAACATGGACTCGATGATAAACACCGTTGATAATTCTAAATTCTCATAAATTCACGAATTTAACAATAGAAATATATAAAAAAAAGTTATACAAATTGTGATATTATGCAACAACAAAAATTAATTGTCGCTCCGGGGCGACGATTGATTCCAGTGACGCATTTGCTTTTTCAGCTGCAGGAAAACCTGGAAAAACCTGCAGTAGGTATCATGCATTTGCATACATAGCCTGAAATATATTTGTTATTTCTTAAAAATTCGAAAATATTTTGTTCGAACGAATCCTTGCAAGTTGGAAGATTCTAGATTTCAAAATATATTTTCTATCCCTAAAACATACAAATGTTTGAATTTAGCGCCATAAGTTTTTAATAGCCATTCTTCGAAGCGACATCTGTTCACTTATCTTTTTTTCGCTAGAAGACAGTAGTTCCCTAGTCTTTTTCGTTCTTCTCATTATTGTTATGTCGGAAAATAACATTTGGGATCTGATCACATCGATTAAGTCAAATGATGCTTCGTACAAAACATCTATGAGTGATAAAAGAATATGTCCAGTTTGAAAATTGGTGAGTAGGATTCACGCTTGTTCGATTTTCTGTGTTTTGGTCCCACCCCCAGCAAATCTGCCTGTGGGTGAAATATGCTTCTCCCTGTTTGGGAAGTAGAAATTGAATATTGTTTTAATAATTGCAACAATGACTCACATATGAATTTATCAGTTGTATTTCTCAATTCAGTGATAACACAAACACAGGGATATAAATCCAGGCTGAGCAATTCAATACCTATCAATTATTTTATTGTATAAAAAACTAGTTTTTAACTATCTTAGCTCTTGCCTTTGCTTCATAGAAACCTTTTTTTATTATTTTAGCAAATTGCTTGATGTTGGTCAGCATGATAACACTATTATTTGTTATTATTTTAAGTGCTGGAGCTCCTTATACTAGTGTAGACTAGAGCATGTGTGTCAGCTAGCACTAGTTAGTTGTGCTTGTTGTCATGTTGGAAACAAGGTCCGTTCGTGGAATGCCGGAACACTCTTGGAATAACTACGGGGCAAAAATTTCTCCTCATCAAATGGCGACCCCCATCAGACATGGTGAGTACCCCTTAAGAATTTAGTAATAAGTAAGAATTACTCCATTGTATAACATACTGAAAACTAATCCTTCACTCTATCTTTTATGTACCCCACGTTACCACTAGTAAGACACTCCATAATTATCAAAGCATATATTATTTCTACATCTACTCAACTTTTATGTACCTCAGATACATACTCAATTACCTAGAGCATATATTGCTTCTACATCAATAATAATATGTCCACAAAGACATCGGTTTCTAAGAAAACAAGTTCTGTAATGGTGGTCTATTTAAATACATTTGGTCACTTAGTAAAATGTTCGAATTTTTAGGTTTATTGATTTCTAATATTTCCAAATGATTCAGCTTCAAACATTCATTTTCTATGTGCAAAAATTTGAAATCAATGTTGAAGATATGATTTTTGTCTAAAAGGTGATTTGAATTTGTTGAACTTACATAGCTCATTTGATGTTCCTGGATACGATTCTGAATTATCTGCCGGTTTGACCAATATATACCTTAGGACAAGCTCTACAATTTGATTTATATACTCCCGATTTATAAAATTTGTAAGTTTTGTCTTTCCCAATGTATTACTTGTTCTATAAGCAATTTCAATATCTTGTTTATTAAAAAATGAAGTCACGTTTTGTGTTGTTTGTCCAAAATATGTTAAAGCTCTATAATTTTGATTTGTCTTCAGGAAATACGTCCCTTATCGCTTTTGCGTAGACTATTTTGAAGAAAAGTATTTTGTCTATTAATTCAGCTTTAAAGCCGTTGTTTACTGAAATTTGCTCAATGATATAGAGTTCTTTATTGAAATTATCTATTGAAAAAGGAACATTGACTAACCTATGAATCATGCTATTTTATTGTAAAGAACATTTCATTAATAATCAACATGGTTTCCCTATGAGAAAGTTTATAATTACCAGTCTATTGGTGTTCGAGCAAAATTTTATAGAAGTTCTGGAGAAAAAAGGCCAGATGTAGTCTATAAAGATTTCACAAAGGCATGGGTGACAATATATTATTCCATAAAATGAGATTATTTGGTTTCCAGTGCTATCAGAGGGAACAATTTTCTGAACTACTGAAATTATTTTTGTAGTCATATCGATCAATACTATCTTTTAAAATCATTTTATCGCAAACTAGGTGATTCAGCCGAGAGTAGCCAACCAATGTTATATTTTTTTAAATGGAACACTCAGTATATAAATACATCATTCGATTCCATATTTTTAAAGCTCTCTGAGAAATTTTCGTCTTCAAATTTCCATTGCGGCATTGCCAAGTTATTCCAGAAAAATCATTTTTGCAGACAATATTTTTTCAATTCACCAACTTCACATGTTCGCAATTAAGTGTTTTTTTTTTGAAATAGTTAGTCAACATCACTATGATAATTTCGGGAATCTCAACTCTCAATATATAGGGTGCTCGTTAAAACTGGTCAAGTTTTATTCATTTTCAAACAGAAATAATTCAACTTTTTCAAATGGAACACCCTGTTATTTTTTCATTTGTATGAAATGTTTCAACATTTCACTACGTTTTTTATCAGAGGTATACTATACGAAAAACTAATATTTTACAAATTTGACAACAAACAGCAAATCAACAGCAGAGGGTTTTAACAATTTTTCTACTGATACAATAGACCAGGGGTCTCCAAACTTTGAAACCTTCGGGCAATAATGATTTTTTCAGTTTGTTCCAAGGGCCAATTTCTGCCCTTAACTATATTTCTAGACTAGGATAGTCGCAAAGTGCGTGACCTAAGCAAACTTATGCTTTTTTGCATTTCAATTATTATTGTGTATTGTGACACTTAACGGCATCTAGTGGCGAGTAGTGGTACTATGTACTATCTTTATCAGCTACCCACTAGGTGGCATTAGGCGTAATTAAATATTTGGAATTACCGCGTTGGTTCGAGAAAGTTCTGGTTTTAGCTAGTGTATTCCGATCACCTCGAGATGGCAGTAATAATTGCATATAAAAAGGCTAGCGGCGCAACGGCGAGTTAGTCTGCGTAGGAAACGCGAAGGAAGCGAAACTGTCTATTGTGAAATAAAGTAACACCCGTCAATAAAAGTATTTTGATTTGACTTATTGTTTTTATGTGTGATTTGTATGGAAAAGAAGCGAAAAATCGACAGTGAATGCAGAACGTTCCAAGAAAAATGGAACTTTCAGTATTTTGTGATTGAGTCCAGTAATAAGGCGCTATGTTTAATTTCTAATGAAACCATAGCTGTTCTCAAAGACTATAACATTAAACGACACTATGAATCGAAACATCTTCAAAGCTACTCCAAGTATACAGAAAGTTTGCGGAAGGAAAAATTTGAAGCTTTGAAACGCGGACTCAAATCGCAGCAATCTTTGTTTACCAAAGTGAATACTGAACAAGAGTCTGCAACTCGCGCCAGCTTTCGTGTGGCTCTTGAAATCGGAAAACGTGGCAAACCATTCACCGATGGAGATATGATAAAAGAATGCTTGATTGCAGTAGCCGAAGAAATATGCCCCGAAAAGGTGAATTTATTTTAAAAGTGTTAGTTTGTCAGCAAACACCGTGGCTCGGAGGGTGCAAGACATCGCAGAAAATATATCATCTCAACTGTATGACAAAAATGGACATCATGAGTGGTTTTCTCTAGCATTGGATGAGTCAACGAATGTGTCAGATACTGCTCAGGTGTTGATTTTTATTCGCGGAGTAGAAAAAAGCTATGAAAAGTATAAAGAACTTCTTGATATTGATAGTATTCACGGCACGACAACTGGGGCAGATATTTTTAAGGGAGTTGAAAATGCCATTAATAAAAAGAACCTTCGATGGAGAACTTTGAAATCTATAACAACTGATGGAGGCAAAAATATGTTTGGTAAAAATAAAGGAGTGGTTGCACTTGTGTCAAAGGCTGTAGAAAATGATGGTGGTTCAAAACCATTAGTCTTACATTGTATCATTCATCAACAGTCCTTGTGCGGAAAATATTTGGATATGTCTGAAGTTCTAAAACCAGTCATATCAGTTGTTAACTTCATCAGATCCAGTGGGCTGAATCACCGACAATTCCGCGAGTTTATTCAACAGATTGGAGAAAATGATTTACCATATCATACTGCCGTACTCTGGCTTAGTTGCAGAAAAGTCCTTAAGCGCTTTTTTGAACTTTGAGAAGAGATCGAAATTTTTTTAAATGAGAAGCAGCGCCCTTTTGCCGATTTAGAAAATAGTGAATGGATGTGGAAGTTAGCCTTATGTCGATTTGAAAAATCATATGAACGAACTGAATTTGAGATTGCAAGGAGAAAATCAGCTTCTCCCTGATTTATACATCAATATCAAATGCTTCAGGCAGAAAATAATACTATTTCAATCGCAATTACGTAAAAAATATTTCACACATTATGAAACATGTGAAATATTCAGCCACACTACAGAGACTGAATTTCCCGTCAATTTTGCAATCGAAACATTGAGTGCTTTGAATGGCTCCTGAAGTCAAAATGGAAATTATTGATTTTCGGTGCAGTGATATGCTTAAGAACAAATATCAAAATTCATCTTTGTTGGAATTTTATAAGAGTCTTCCACTGGAACAATTTGATAATTTGCATAAATTTGCTCGTGGGTTGTTTTCTATTTTTGGTACTACTTGTGAGAGAAAACGTTTTCCAAGATGAAGTACACAAAGAATGTTTATAGATCTCAATTAACCGATGAGCATTTTAAATCTCTTTTGATAATTGGTACAAGTAAAATTGATCCATAACTACAAAGTATTGTTGATGGAAAATCACAATTACATGAATCTCATTAGTGTTTTTGTTTTACTGTGATTCATTTCAATTATTTGTTAGTTATTAATATGCTTAAACTTAGATACTTAAGTTGAGTTTTCTTTGTCATCATTTCTGTCAATAAGTTTTACCTTGCAAGTAAGTAAAACCGAGTAATTATCATTTTGTGTTTTCTTCTTCAACTTATCACAGCAATAGTAACAACAATTTGTTAATCATTGGCTGTCGCGGGCCAGATTGATGACAGTAAATCATTGGCTGTCGCGGGCCGGATTGATGACACTGGCGGGCCGTAGTTTGGAGACCCCTGCAATAGACAAACTAATAGCAAATATCCCACCCTCAAGTAATACCAGGTCAGATCTATTGAAAATATCTGTTGAAGATTCAGTTTTTTCAAGGCCAACAAATGAAACAGAAGTCTCAAATGGCATTTCTTGTCTAAGAAACTCTGAAAGTATGGACCCGTACAATATCAAATCAAATCAAAAATATACTTTATTGTCCGAAGATTTGCAACTTATTGACTAAGTCCAAGAAATACAATGTAAATGTAGATATAAAAAAGTTCCAAAAATGTATAAATATACATATAAAAAAGTTCTAAAAATGTATAGATAAAATACCACCATGTGATAGTACAAAGAATAAATTGCTAATATATTGTTAAAAGGATTCGCAAAAATACTCTTCCAAACTATAATAGGGTCTACCCACAAGTAGGTTCTTCACCGCCTTTTTGAAATGAACGTTGCTTAAATTTGCAGATCTCATTTCTAATGGTAAATGATTGAACACCAACACTATTATAATATATGGAATCCTTGATTAAATTCGAAGTTGGCATGGGAAACTGTCTCTAAGATAAAAAGTGCGATGACTGTTGTAGTTTTACTGGCAGTGAACAAGTTCCTGCACGATTTTCTGGGTTTAACTTTACAGAGATATCTTAGTGCCCTCTTCTGTAATATCAATACAGAAAAGAGAAAGGATGATAGATAGATATATTTTCACCACATTACATATATAAATACATTTATGGCATGTCAATATATTAATAGATGAGTTGCATGCTCCCCAAAAAGGTATTCCATAACGTAGTCAACATTCAATAAGTGTAAACTGTCTTTGCGATATAGAAACCCAAGTCATTTGAAAACACTCTAACTGCATAACATCCGGAGGAGATCTTACTCTTGAGTTGTTTAAGTGTTCATCAAATTTCAACCTATCATCAATGAATACACCCAGAAATTTTGTGTTTAATTTATGTTGTAATTTCTATTGAAATTTCATCAAGTTAACATTTGAATGATATATTCGTTTTGGATGCATTGAGAAAGAGTGAATTTGCATTGCACCAGCTCTTCACCTTCTTCAAGTTGGATGATATTATTTTATTTAGCATCACTGAGTTTTTTTCATTCCACAATATTGTGGTATCATTTGCGAATAGAGTGAAACTACCAGATGTGTCAATCATAGAGATGTCATTCATATATTTTTTAGCGACCCAACTGATCCAAATTTTTTAGCAAATTTCTTAGTCACCAATTATAACACTCTCACATTAAAACTTTTTCCTCTGAAAAAATGTAAACGGAAAGTGAACAAATCACTGGTTAAATGGTTTTCATATGATCTGTGATTGTTAAGAAATAATATGCAGCCTCAAACGAATAGCAGACATAACCAAGACCCCAAATAGTTTCACAGCGTACAAACAGGTCAAAAAAGAATATGGTAATGAACTGATATCCACTTAAAAAATGGCGTAGGATGAATACATTTCTTCGCCCAATAATAAATCTGAAGCTTGCTGGAAAATAATAAATTTCGAGAGAAATAAATAAGATTTAAAACCAACAATCGAACTATCTTCTGATGAGATGAACAACTTTTTCAGTAACATTGCTGATAATATAATTAATTCTCTCCCGTATGTTGCAAATGAGAAGCTTTCAAGTTTTATAAAATTTCCTGCTCCGTGTAAGTCATTTTTCTTCCGACCCGTGCATGAGATAGAAGTTTTGGAAGCGATTAATTCACTGAAGGACACCAAATATTCAGATACCCATGAACTCAATAGTCGAATACTAAAGGAAACCTCGTCTATAATAATCCAACCTCTTACTATACTGATCAATTTAATCTTATGTACTGGTATCTTTCCAGATATCTTCAAGTCTTCTAAAGTAGTGCCCCTTTTTGAAAAAGGTGATGAAAAAGCCATCGATAACTACACACCAATAAGTATTATTTCCATATTCAGTAAAGTGGTTGAAATTATAATTAAGATTCAGCTCTATGCCTACTTTTAAGGTAATAAATTTTTCAGTAACTCACAATATGGTTTCAGAAAGTCGCGCTCAACAATAGATGCAGTGTACGACGTCGTGTCTGGCGTGATTGAGGAACTTGAGCATGGCAATCACACAGTGTTGATGCTTTGTGACCTGTCGAAAGCGTTCGACTGCGTCTCACATGAAATTCTATTGGAAAAATTAAACTATTACGGAGTTAGAGGTATTCCGCTTCACTTAATGAGAAAATATCTTACTAATCGTCAACAAGCAGTGATGCTCAACAGTACCTTATCAAACTTTCAATCTATTGAGCATGGCGTTCTGCAAGGGTCTGTTTTGGGCCCGCTCTTATTTGTCATTTATGTGAATGACATGTTCAAACATATGTTGCCGTTCAAATCGGTTCTTTTTGCGGACGACACCACTTTCATTCTGTCGGATAAAAATAATGATAGGTTACAGTCTCATCTCGACGATACATCTAATAGTGCTAACCAGTGGTTTCTATCTAATAAGCTGAAACTAAATTGTCTGAAAACACAATACATCTAGACTTCTGCTAATAATCAAACTATCTCTAATTGTGAAACTAATAAAGTTAAATTACTGGGCATTACATTAGATAATAGACTTAACTGGTCTGCACATATTTCTCAACTGAAGAGAAAACTCTCGGGTTCTCTATTTGTTCTTCGCCAATTGAAGTACATCACTAGTGCAAATATATTAAAAACGTCATACTTTTCACTGTTTCACTCAGATATCAGTTATGGAGTACAACTTTGGGAAAATTCATGTCATTCCATTCAAATATTTAGGATGCAAAAGAAGGCATTGAGAGTGCTGGCTAATATTGGATACAGGGATCACTGTCAAGAATATTTCAAAAAACTCAGAATTATGCCATTGCCAACTTTATTTCTATACTACGTCTTGATTGAAATCCATGAGAAGAAACTATCCTTGGCGAAACAATGTTACATCCACGAACATAACACACGAAACGCTCACCACATTAGATTAAATCGATTTCGTCTTCACTTTTCGCAAAAAAATTCCATAGATTACTCTCTGTACAATATTTTGCCCCAAGATTTCAAAGAACTCAGTCTGAACACATACAAGAGAAAACTGAAAAATTATTTGTTGAGGCATTGCTTCTATTCTGTCGATGACTTCAGAACACATTTTTGTGGTAACATACAAGTCACTACTTCTTTTTGATTTTCAAAGTTTTTACATATGTGATTGTTGTGTAAATTTTAACTTGTAATTTCAAATGTAAAGCCAAACATGACTTGCTACAAACATATTGTATTATGTAACGTTGTCAAATAAATATTATTATTATATAGCAGAAATAGAGTAGGCTTAACACAGAACCCTGTGGTTCAATGGCCCTGTTCTCCTACCCCAACAATAATCAAAATAGTTGGGGATAAGATGATTAAACCCATGGTACATTTGATGAGTGTATGTTTCTCAAAGGGTGAGTTTCCAGATTTTTTGAAGATTTGTAAAGCTATACCCATCCATAAATAAGGCGATAAAAATGGCTGTAATAATTATATGTTCATTACAATAACCCCGGTATTGTCATAAGTTATGGAAATTGTGTTAAAAGCCAGGCTCACTGATTATCTTGAAGCAGGAGGATATATCAACGAAAGACACTCATCTACTCAGACGGTAACGGTCATTTTTTATATTATAGCAAAAAATTAAGACAGGAATATTAACCAGGGCTGTGTTATGACTTTTGATAGTGTATGCTACGACATGCTTCTAAGTAAGCTGGAAAAATACGGAAGAAGAGGTTTAGCATTGAAATTGTTGAAATCTTTCCTAACCAGTAGAAGACGATATATTATTCATAACAACATAACACCTAACATTCAAAAAAATTAATCATGGAGTTCCTCAAAGATCCGTGCTAGGTCTTCTTCTCTTTATTTTGTACATAAATGATTTGCCATTATATGTCGATATTGCGGACACATTTCTTAATGCAAATGATTCCCATTTATACATTCATACATTTTTGGAACTTTTTTATATCTACATTTATACATTTTTAGTACTTTTTTTATATTAACATTGTATTTCTTGGACTTTGTCAATAAGATGCAAATCTTCGGACAATAAAGTATATTTTGATTTTATTTGATTTGAGTTACATCAAGAAATTCCAGTATTTTAAAAGAAATAACAAAAGAAACACAAGAAAAATGCTAACTATATTTCAATTCTAATGTGTTGAGTTTGAACAAAGATAAAACTAAAAAAATAGATTTTAATAAAAGGGCTAAAAACGAAAATGACAATAGTGCGCGCCTACTAGGTTTTCATATTTGCATAACAAAATATTACAGAGATAATGATAACACGGAATGGGGAATGTTCTTCCTGACAAAAATCAAGTAGTTTTTATAAAAGAGCTCTAAAACAACGCATTTTAAACTTATCATTTTAACTTTTTTCTTTAAAAAAATATTTGAATACTTAAACAAGGAATTAAATAATGCATTCAACATTTAAAGGGATTCGTTTCTATTTCACCATTTGACAACATCGGTTATAGCTAATAAAGGACAATGAATCTGTTACCTGTATGAGACAAACAAAGATGAAATATTTCAGACATATTTCTGTTTACTTATGTTCCGAGTTCCGAGACATTCTGTGACATATGACATTTTGTGCACCTAACCTATCGTCGTCTATATAAATAAATAACAAAACAACTGTTGTTTATGTGGCTTGTGGAGGAGGTATTGAACTATAATTTATATTTTGCCTTAATTTTTTATTTATGAAGATAATTTTCCTTTTTTAAAGTAGAATAATTAGGTACGTATAAATTATTTCAATTTAATATAGGCGCTGTTGCCAATATGTGAATTAGAAACAAATCCCTTTAAAAATTAAAACCCAACATTGGAAACATCAATTTGAATACTTTTTGAAGTAAATTTGAAAAACTCACGAATTAAACTCAACTTTATTTTGTTCAAACTTGCATTTGCTGTAATAACCCAAATTGAGGAACATTCTCCATTGCAAACAAATACCGTTGACACTCAATTAGTGAAACACTTATTTTGAGTAACAAATCAAATTGAAAGTCAAAAATTTAAAAATCTCTCATCATTACACTAAAATATAATATAATAAAATCTTTCAATTTAAAAATATAATAACACAGAGTTGCAAACAAATACCGTTGATAGTCAACACGGAAAAAAAAGATTTGTTGAATGAAATAAAATTCACTTCATTCAAAGAAATAAAAGTGTCATATATGCACGACAAAATATTTTGTTGATGCAAGTAAGAAGAATTCTTGACTCATAACTATTTTTTCAAGCATATGTTCATTGTATCAAACAAATATTTCATTGAAACAATCGCATCCATTAGTTATTTCAATTCAAAGAAGAATTGAATTCAAGTAATATTTTGTCTAATTGATAGCGAGAATGATTTAGAGTAATTCGAATATTCTATTGAACAAACAAAATTTAAAGATGGGTGAAATAGTGGATCTGATTGAAATAATCAAATATATTTTCTATTTGAGTAAAAGTTATGTTGAAGAAACATAATATATCTGCAGGATGATGGAGAACTTCGCTTGTTTTGATGATGGAAAAATTTCCACTAAAGTAATGATTTTGTTGAACAAATAATGAATAGTAGTTGAACGAACAATGTTTATACCTCATTGTGAGTATCTTTCTGATAGAGTAAAACATTTCGAAAGTTCAAAATAAGTATGAATAATGATGTACCAAATGAAATAAAGTTACAAATCAAAATCCTTCCCTCTTGTTTGTATTTGGTTATTGGATTCAATTAACCAAATATTATACTAATCTGAGTACCAGCATCTCGTTGGTAGTAATTTTCAGTTCTACGGAAAATTACTTTTCTCTTCTCCAAAACTTCAATATGTTTTTAAAGTTTGTAGATAAAAAGCATTACGTATAGTTTTAGTATATTGAGAAAATTACTTTTCGGCAGAATCAGAAATACAGAGTCAGTGATTGAATTTACATGAATCTCCAATCAAAATAGATCAAGTTATTGAATAATTGTGAGAATATATTATAGTTTGTTCAACAACCCGATTTCTCAATACATTGAATACACTTTGTATCATTTTCTCAACTGGATTATTGATCTACTTACGTATTACGATTTTTTAATCAGCTGCTGATGGGAGTCTTGCGGATAATATTTCATATTCAATACTGATTATGTAAATGCCATGGAAAATTGTTCAACGTGAGAATTAGCAAAATATAAATAAAAATCGAGAAATTTTAGTACCAAATTTATTCAAACAATTAATAAATTATAATAGACTTCTACAAATATTTAAATGAAAATATAAATTTTTCACAAATGGTTAATCCTAATATAAAACATCAACATATTTTATTATTTATTATTATTAGTGGTGATATCTACTAAAAAACAATTAGAGTTGATTTCGAAACCTTTCACTGAAGTAATGATCTAAAATGAAAGAGAACAGAGATTAGTGATAGTCTACATTTTCGCAATAATACTATTGGATCAATTTCTACTAACTAGCTTAGATATTATCCCATAGAAATATAAAAATATAATTATTTTTTTTTGTACACATCCAATTTAACAAAAGGAGATACCCTTATTTTTTGATAATAGGAAAAAAACAATGACGTACTTCATCACAGAAAAATTTGATTAGAAATATGACTGTGATGACAAAATTTACCTAGGTCTCCAATCATAACTTTCAGGCCTTCGAATCTATTGAATTAAGCATTTAATTACTTAGGTATAGACCTGAATAATAATAAGTATCTACAGCAAATCGCAAAAATATATAGTTATTTGAGAAAACTCAATATGTTTTTAATTGTAATGGTATACATATTTATTATTAAAGTTATGAATGAAAGACATACCTCTGTTATATATGATTCTTAATTTATTCCATCAATTGCTTCCTTGATTGAATATTTTTCTTTTGCCAATTGGGGGAGTCATTTCTTTCATTTCTTCATCAGTGAGCATTTCAGCTATGTCTAAGGTTACATCATTTTCTGTCTGAAAAGTATGTGTTTTAAGTATATTATTAGGAGATAAATAATATATGTATTTTTTTACCTTTAAAAATGCCAATTAGGCCATTTAATCCCAAGTTATTAAGAAATTCCTCCATGTCTAAAAATAAAAGAGATTATATCGGATGTTTTGAGTTTGTGCAGTTTTGTTGGATGTCATCATTTCTGTAAATATATTATAAATAACTTTCCTTTTTCGGAATTACTGATTTTTAAAGTAATACAAGAGAAAACTGTGATTATTTCACAATGTTCTTTGAAAGAAAAATCTCAAAAAGAGGTTCCTTCAAGGATTCAGTATATACTATCATGATGAAAATGAAATCATTGTTTACGGCACCATTCAATTAATCATGATGTAAGAAATTTACAATTCGAAATAAAGGTACAGCTCTTCGCCGACATTGTATACCTACACCTATTTCTGTGGCAAACACCTCAATTGTATTTACTCTGAAAATGTCCAATTCCTTCGTATCCAAAGATCAAAGGTCAACTAGGTACCCAGTGTATGCATACCTACCTACCTACCTCTCAATGATAATCATTTCACTCGACAACTTCTACTTTCTTAAAAACAGAATTGAAAACATGGAAGCTTTCTTTCAGTCATTACATTAAACTGTCGAGAAAAATGTATGGGGACGTGCTTGAAAAAAACGATGTCCGTTTATCCAACACATGCTATTCATAATTATTTCAAAATATGGAATGAAAGAAAGTATATTATCAACATACCTGTGAAAACACTGAAAAACTTCAATCCACGTATAATCAAAAAGAAACTGTAAACCTCTTCGTCATTTCCTTGAAAAACACAAAACACATTGTTAATTAATTCTTATTCCATTAGTGATTAGTTTACGGTTCTTGCGAAAATGCAAATGGTGCCGACCGGTACTCTATTCCTTAGTAGTATTTCAACTATATCATCTCTTTGAAGGAAACAATTCAATTTTTCAAACCAACAAATAATAAAAATATTGGAATGAAATTATCTATAATCTTGAAATTATTTCCAAAATTAGTTAAAGGTATTGATATGTATTGTTGAAGTGAAAATAAATATTCAGTTGATTCAATTATATATTAGTGTCAAAACAGCACCCCATAGTGTTAAACTGAATTGGAAAGTTTTCATTCAACATACGTACTTTTGATTTGATGAAATTATATTGTTTGACTCAACCGAATTATTTTGAGAACTCAATAAATGTTATTCTTGCAATGATCTACAATTCATTTGACTAAGTAAAAGACCTCTTGAATTGAAATATTAGAGAAATTAAAATGAGAATTTCATTTTGTCTCCGCAAAATTATTATCTAATCGATACAATACACACGTCGTTTGGAATGAATGATATTTAATCAAAGTGATGAAATAAATTAGACTAAATAAATTTCTTTGAAGTAACAAATCATTTTTTTCCGTGAATAAGTGAAACACTTGTTTTGAGTAACAAATCATATTGAAAGTCAAAAATTTAAAAATCTTTGGTCGTTACACTAAAATATAACATTATAATAAAATTATTTCGAATTAAAAAAGGAATAAATATTGGACATTTCACAGTTAAATCACAAAAGTTCTAAATATCCTTATTTTCAATGAAACGAGCAATTTTTTGCCTTGTTTGGCCAAAAATGAATCGTTTCAAGGACTTTTTGAATAAGTGAATCACATTTATGTTATGAATTAACTCCGGAATTGTATTGAATAATTTCGGCGCCAAATGATTATAAGAGCGCTGGACAATCGACTTATGCGTCCGTGGAACAATATGGTTGTTTTTTTACGGGTATCGTAGGAATGAGTTGGTAGTCGGAAGCATCTGTTTTTATGATATGTAGTTATAGTGCTGTCGAATATCAAAAATATGAGCCTCAGAGAATAAAGCTTGGGTAGAGAAGCGCGTAGGCTTAAATAAAACCAATTTCAAGAATCTATTTTGCAATACTTCCAGCGGACGAATATGGGTGTGAATATAGACAGCAATCCAAACTGAAAAACACACATCACTGAAATTAATAAAAAACTCTCCAAAGGCCGTTTCGCCTCAAGGAGAATGAGGAGTGTGGTAAGCAGAGATGTTCTCAAAATTGCGTATTTTGGTATAATACTCTTTCGCAAGAATGGAAAAACTTTTCAATCAAAAAAACTGAATTTGAAGTGAAGCGTGCACTTGTAAGCCAAGCATTTTACAAAATAAATGATGTCGTAAAATATGTCGTATTTGTGTCTCTCACTAACTAGTGTAAAGTGTAGGTGTGTATGTATGAGTCTATATGTATGTACTTATTAACTAACTGCATGTTTTGAAAAACCAAAACATTTTTTAAATTATTTTATGGTGGATATATGTATAAATATTATGTTAATATTTTTATCATCTGACAACTCCGTCCTGTTTTGTGTTTATAACCAAAATTCCTGACTAATTTGAAAAAACATTTATTGTTTGTATATAGATATATATCTGATGAGTACTTTTATGTTCATGTTGATAATAATAATGTTCAAACATATATGTATACCGGGTGTCAACGAATCTATTAGACAAGTCATAACTTCTAGACTATTAGGTGTATCAAAACGAGATTTGGTACAGATAAATGGTATGTGGAGAGGAGAGTTTTCACATATTTTTCACTTTCTGGTCACTTCCGGTTTCAGCGGAAATGGCTCCGGTTCTGAATTTTTAAATGGAACACCCTGTATATTGTAACATTTTTGGATTTCTGAGACAATTCTGGATCAGAAACTGACATTTCCGGAAGTTTTTCAGCCTACTTGATTTTTTCAGAGTCACTTTTAAAATTGCATCTAGGTGGCCATGATCGGACGTAAACTAATCTATGGACCTCAGGTGATATCAGAAAATTGCAATAGCGGAGTTTTAGTGACTAGTGTGTTGAATATGAATGAGACAAGTTTACAAAATAACATTTTCGTGTCTAACTATTATTTTTCAAATGGCGACCATTTTTTGACAAGCACTTTCCGAAAAAAGGATTTTTTGACAAATCTAACGATACTAATTTATTTGCGATTGGATTACAAATAAGAACATAAATTGAATATTACTGAGGAAAATACTCGATACAAATTCATTTACTTTTGTCAAGAGTGCCATGGATAGGAATGATGCATAATATTTTGCGGTTATTTCCATCAAGTCCACTTTGGAGAACAAAACGCTCACCTAGGTTATGACAGTGACATAAGCTTTATGAGCAGAAAGTTGAAGTTTCTCTTGATTTTCGTTAATTTTAGTTTAATTTTTCGTCGAAATAATGTATACTCAAAGTGAAAAAGTGGATATGTTGTTATTGTTTGGAGAATGCCACAGAAATTCAAGGAAAGCTGCTGAGTTGTATGCTCAGAGATATCCCAATCGGCAACACCCATCTCATCAGTATTTTCCCTATGTTGAGAGTCGTTTTAGGCAAGAGGGAAATCGAGACGCAGAACAGAGGTTTGTCATAAATGAGGAGACTAAGATTAACGTTCTTGCTATGGTAGAAGTTGACAAAACGGTTTCTTTAAGAGAAATTAGTAGAGAAATGCAGATAAGTCACGAATCAGCAAGAAAAATACTGAAAAAGCACGGATATCGAGCATTTAAATATCAGTTACATCATCATTTGTATGCTGACGACGGCAATAGAAGAGTAGTATTTTGTGATTGGTTGCTTCAAAATCATAGAGTTAACCCAAATTTTATCAACTTCATTCTATTTTCCGACGAATCACGGTTTACAAATAATGGCATGTTTAATAAGCAGAATTGTCGGTACTGGGCCCAACAAAATCAACATGCAATGAGAGAGGGCAATTTTCAAGAAAGGTTTGGCGTCAATGTCTGGGCTGGTATCGTTGGAAACAGAATAATTGGTCCAATATTGTTTCAAGGTCAGTTAACAGGGGTTAGATACTTGGGTTTTCTTCAAAATGAAATCGAGGATCATCTTAATGATATGCCTTTAGAAGTTTTACGGCAAATTTACTTCCAGCAAGATGGAGCACCACCCACCCCATAATAGCAGAGACGTACTTGATTTTTTAATAGAGCATTTTAATAATAGAGTTATTGCAACCAACGGTCCAGTACGCCTGCCCGCTCACCGGATCTGACTGTGTTAGATTTCTTCATTTGGGGATATGTAAAAGAAAGGGTCTACTATGCAACAGCCCCAGCCACTCTCGAAATCTTAGAAGAAAGGATTCAACAGGCATTTAGAAGTATATCGCCTCAAATGTTACAAAACGTGTTGAGAGAAACAATTGAACGAGCTGAAATGTGTCTTGAACAAGGAGGGATGCACTTTGAAAATTTACTATAGTGGAATTTTCAAGAACTTAGGATATTGCAAAAAATCTAAGTGCATCGCTGAAATTATTAGTTAAATTTGTTAAATTTGTTGATCCAATCGCAAATAAATTAGTAACGTTAGATTCGTCAAAAAATCCTTTTTTCGGAAATTGCTTGTCAAAAAATGGTCGCCATTTGAAAAATAATAGTTAGACACGAAAATGTTATTTTGTAAACTTGTCTCATTCATATTCAACACACTAGTCACTAAAACTCCGCTATTGCAATTTTCTGATATCACCTGAGGTCCATAGATTAGTTTACGTCCGATCATGGCCACCTAGATGCAATTTTAAAAGTGACTCTGAAAAAATCAAGTAGGCTGAAAAACTTCCGGAAATGTCAGTTTCTGATCCAGAATTGTCTCAGAAATCCAAAAATGTTACAATATACAGGGTGTTCCATTTAAAAATTCGGAACCGGAGCCCATTTCCGCTGAAACCGGAAGTGACCGGAAAGTGAAAAATATGTGAAAACATTCCTCTCCACATACCATTCAACTATACCAAATCTCATTTCAATTCTCCTAATAGTCTAGAAATTATGACTTGTCTAATAGATTCGTTGACACCCGGTATATATGTGTATATGTATGTATATTTATATTTTTTCAAGTTTCAGTTCTGATTTTTTTTGTGTGCTCTGTTCGTACTTTGTTATGTTTTAGTTAATTTTTTGAATTATTGTTATTAAATTAAATGACAGGGCTTGACTAGTAGGATAGTAGTACATTTCAGAACAGATTCAAATTCAAGATGGCCGCAGCCACAAAATGGCGGATTGCATATTTTTCTCACAATTACCTCAATATGGATATCAAATGACAGGTCTTGACTAGTAGAATAGTAGTAAACTTTGAAGAAGATGCAAATTCAAGATGGCCGCAGCCACAAAATGGCGGATTATATATATTTTTTCACAACTACCTCGATATGGATATCAAATGACACGGCTTGACTAGTAGTAAACTTTGAAGAAGATGCAAATTCAAGATGACCGCTGCTACAAATTGGCGGATTATATATTTTTTTCACAACTATCTCAATATGGATATCAAATGACAGGGCTTGACTGATAAAATAGTAGTAAACTTTGAAAAAGATGTAAACTCAAGATGGCCGCAGCCACAAAATGGCGAATTTTATATTTTTTTTACAACTGCCTCAATATGGATATCAAATGACAGCGCTTGACTAGTAGACTAGTAGTAAACTTTGAAGAAGATGCAAATTCAAGATGGCCGCAGCCACAAAATGGTGGATTATATATTTTTTTCACAAATACTCCAATATGGATATCAAATGACAGAGCTTGACTGATAGAATAGTAGTAAACTTTGAAAAAGATGTAAACTCAAGATGGCCGCAGCCACAAAATGGCGAATTTTATATTTTTTTTACAACTGCCTCAATATGGATATCAAATGACAGCGCTTGACTAGTAGACTAGTAGTAAACTTTGAAGAAGATGCAAATTCAAGATGACCGCAGCCACAAAATGGTGGATTATATATTTTTTTCACAAATACCTCAATATGGATATCAAATGACAGAGCTTGACTGATAGAATAGTAGTAAACTTTGAAAAAGATGCAAACTCAAGATGGCCGCCGCCACAAAATGGCGGATTAAATATTTTTTTCACAACTACTCCAATATGGATATCAAATGAGAGGGATTGACTAGTAAACTAGTAGTGAACTTTGAAAAAGATGCAAATTCAAGATGGCCGCAGCTATAAAATGTAGGATTACATATTACCTTGTAACACTGAGGCACTAAATGAACTAAACAGAATGAGGAGAATTGAGTAACAAAATTAGAAACTAAAAACTCGAAAATAGAATAAGTACAAGAAATTGTATATTAAACGGTTTTAATAAAAAAAAAAACGATAATAAGGATGTAGATAATGTATTAAAAACCAAAAAAATAATTCGTTAGCTTCTAGGTAGCAGTCACCTCACCACTCTTCTCAGCAATCTTCGGTATTAATCAGATGAAAAATAATAAAATCGTTGCGCGTTATTTACATATTACTCAAATTACGCAACGCCCAACATTTTTTTATTTTTTTATCTGATCAATACCTCGGATTTCTGAGGAGAGTGGTGTGATGACTGCTACCCAGGACCTTCCAAATTATTTTTCAGTTATCTACAATATTGTTATCTTTATTTTTCGATAAAAATGTTTAACATAATTTTTTTCACTTATTTTATTCATTGTGTTAATAGAGGACTGAAAAGTTGCAATTTTCGAAACTCTGGAAGAATTTATGTATGTACGAGGACTGTAAAAAAATAAGGTTAATTTTCAAATTTCACTGGCTACGTAAATACATTGTCACATTATAAATGAAATAATATCAATATGAAAAAATACAAACATTCTGAATAAAAATACAAATGTATAAATAAAAAGTTAGATAAAAAAGTCATACATGGGAATATACTATATTTTCGTTAAGAAATCCTTCAATCGTCTTTTGAATATATTTATCGAACCACTATCTTTAATTTCTTGAGGGAGATCTTTATAATAGGGGAGCCCAAGCGGGGATTTCGGGATTTACTAAAGCGCGGCAGATTAATATACAGGGGGATACCTTGTACCCGGTTAAGTACCTCCACCAAATATGAGTCCCATATATAAGGCCGCCTGTGAGGGATAGAGGATCAGAGTAGTAAAAAAAAATTGGTCATCAGAAATTCTCAAATACGTCAGATTAAGGTAGGATGAGTTAATTACCTGCTAAAAAGTTTATATTCCAGTAATCTGACAATTTGAGAGTGACGTAAAGAAATGGGAGGGCAGCAAAGTTGTAAAGTTTTAACGTCATTTCGACATTCTCGAGCGTAGCAAATTTTTTTTATTTTGAAGAAAATAATTCAAGAATAACGAAAAATAACAAGCCGAAATAACAATCATTTGTCGATAAAGTTTATTGCGTGCAGCTGTGTGATACCTATATTTCCCTCTCCGAGTTTCTTTTCCTCTATTCTCTATTCACTTTTTCTTTATCTATTACTCTTTCACTCCGACCCCACTCTGAATTCTGTTGCCATGACGCTATCACAGCTGATCACAGAGACTCATTGGTAATGAAGATGAGGATAATGATTAATTAATCAACTAATTGATGGAAGTAGCCGTTACTACGTGGTAGGAAATCATAATGAAGAAAAGATAAATAAAAATTTCTATGTTTTTTGCACTTTTATTTATAAGTAACGTTATTGCAGTTTCGTCCTATAAGGACATTTTCAAACTTATACAATATATATGTTAGAAAATGTCCTTACAGGAAGAAACTGCAGTAACGTAAAAACTAGAAAGTTCCATTTCTCTTTTCTTCAATTTTCAATTGATTATGAAAAATTGATTTTTTTTGAGCATTTAAAAAAATTATTTTCTTATAAATACAAGTATTCTACTTAAAAAACATACACTTATTTATTTGTATGCTATTTCCTGAGCTTTTCAATTAAGTTCAATGAATTAAAAAAAATTAAAAACAATATTGTTTTTGTCAGATTAAGCGAATCCCCGAACATTGTAAGATTATTCGCATAGCACGATTCTGCATCTTTTGTAGTCTGTTTATTTCATTTTGATTGGGAAAGAACAGAATGGTAGAACAATAATTCAAATGTGGAAGGATTATGGAGTTGTAGACTAATAATTTAGACCACTGGTTCATGAATGGGGAACATCTTCTTAAATAGTTGATTTTGTAAGTTATTGTTTTGATAACTTGATTAGCATGTTCCTTGAATTTCAGGTTGCTGTCAATAGTTACACCCAAGTACACGAATTTGTTTACCTTCTCTATATTATTGTCATTCAATCCTAGAAGTAGGTTTTCATTATTATGATCTCTATGTTTCCCTAATAACATCCATTTTGCTTTATTTACATTGACCTTCAGCAGATTTGCAGAGCAATATCGATACACCCTTTCAAGACTAGCGTTTATAGTATCAACACACTCATGTATATCTTCACTACTAAAGTACAGTAGAGTATCGTCGGCAAATAAGTGAATTCTACATTCTTCTGCTATGGTTAGGTTAGGTTAGGTTAGGTTAGGTTAAATATATAAGGAATACAAATGGTCCCAAAGTAGACCCTTGGGGTACACCTATATTATTTCGCATTTTATCAGAATAAACTTCCTCAATTCTCAACCTTTGCTGTCTATTGCTCAGATAATTCACGATCCAGTTTAGTGATATTGCATCAATACCTAAGCTTTCAATCTTTCTAATCAGTCTGCATCTATCTACAGTTTCAAATGCCCTTTGAATATATGTTCACAGTTTCAGCTGTTTACCATGTTTAGTTTGTTGGTGAGAGGCATAATCGAAAAAAATGGATCATAGGTTTGTATCAAATTTTGTGTAAAAAATTGAATTGAGCAGGGTTGGCAAAATCAACGTTTTTTTTCCAAAAAAAAAACAGGTTTTTTGTTTAAACTAGGTTTATTTGATTTCAACCAGGTTTATTTGATACAAAGTATTATAAGTCTAAATTCTTTAAAAATTAATAAATTATTTTATAAAATAATAGTTATAAACAATGAAAAAATGATTAAGGCAACTTTTATTTTCATTATTTACACACACACACAAAAAATTCATTTAACATAAAAAAATCTTCAAATGTAATAATATTCAAAATAAAGTTCAAAAATACGAAAATAGAATTTATTTATCTTCATTTGCGGCACATGTCTTAAAAAAATAACAAAATAACATTTAAATGTTACTAGTGTAAAATTACAATTCGTTTAATTATTAGAATAATTTAAAATATATTAATTTAAATATCAGATTTTTATTTGTAGTTTATTGAGCTGTAGTTTTCATTATTAGAACACTATCAACAACATACAGAGAAAAACCCAATAAAAAAACAGTTTTTTCCTTGAAAAACCAGTTGGTTTAAACAATGGTTTCAAGCATGTTGGTAAATTAATAAATTTTGACCAAAAAAACCGTCGCATAAGCATCGCTCATCAATCCAGATTTGCTAAAAGGGTCATAACTGGTGACAAATCATGGTTATTTTATGGCTATGACATCGAAACCAAAGTCCAGTCGTTGCAATGGAAGAGCCCAGGAAAACCAAGACCAAAAAAGCATGTCAAGCTCGATCAAATGTCAACACCATAATCATGCCTCAGCCACCGCATTCACCAGATTTGACCCCTACTCACCTTCAGCTGTAATATTAAAAATTTATATTTGAATGGACAAATTCTTGAGAATAAAAACCAACCAAAATTCCTGGGAATCTTCATGGATAACAAATTAAAATTTATATGATGGAATCGGCCGATACTTGATGAAAATCCATAACTAACGTATTTCAAAAACACTTTATTGTGAGATTTTCACTAAATTGTTTTACAAAAACGCAACACGTGTTTCGCCATACAATGGCTTCATCTGGCGTGTCTTTCCACGCCAGATTTTTTAACAAGCTTTGTCAATATGATTGTATTTTCTTGGACAATGAAGTATATGTCTATCTATATCTGAAAGAGACCACTTTGAAGGGGAGAAAATATAAATTTATGTATTAATAAATATTTTTTGGGAAAAATGAAAATTCACCTTATTTTTTTAACAGACTTCGTACATGCATATTTGGCAACATTGTGTTCATTATTATTCTCCAGATCAGTTAAAGTTCCCACAGAAACGAGTTTTTTCATTGAATTCTTTTCTTTATTTTTACAGATTTTTATGATGGCTTGTATTTCAGATATGTTTTCAACTTTTTCATTGATTTGATTCAGCAGTTTGTTTTCAATTCTCAGCATACAAATTATGCTTAAGCTGAAGACTCTCTATGACATAATTCTTAAAGAACCTTCCTTTTTCAGTTTATCTATGAATTTTAAAGGTAAGTAAGTTATCAACATTTCGATCGAGAATTTCGTCATTATCACTGTTTGATTGTTATTCACATACCGCCATATGCGCTCTACACATTTTCCAAGACATAATTAGAAATTTGAACTCGGCAATTTTTATGAAGGATACTTAATCGAATTAAAAATGTAGTTTCTCAGCAGCGATTTTGGGCACTTTTTAATTTATATTCCATTCCATTTTTGTTTCGTCTGAATTATACTTCATATTGTCGTTTCAAAAGTTTTTGCGAGTCTTAATTGAACTGTAATACCTCAGTGAATGTTTGTTTGAAGGTGATTGAAAATGTTTCATGATGAATTTCACTAGTTCGGACTTCCATTGTCTAATATATAAAATGATTTGAAATCCCTGAAACAATTAAAAAAAGAAGAATTAAAAATGAATAGCTGAAAATAAAAATTATATTAAGCAAAATAAACCTGAAATGAAATAATAGTAAAATAAAATACAAGTAAAATAGAACAATTGAACAAAAATTAAATAAAAATAAAGAAATGAAAAAAGAAAATAAAAATACAAAGTTAAGATTCCAAGCCACGTTAGTTCACGACGTTTCGATTATTGGTATCTACAATCGTCTTCGGGTGATGACTGGACTGATTCCTCCGAGAGATGACTATTTATGGGTCGTTCGAGTAGTTTCACTTTTCCCCGCTTTCCATTTTCCGCTTCACTGGTTCCGTGGGAGATGACCGTTTGCCGGGAGTTGGCCATTTTTCGCTTGCGTATCTCTACGCTAGCTTGGCTGAATACGTTGTTGGACAACATGCGGCTTCCTTGAATTTTCTCCTAAACCAATGTTCCTCTCTGTGAAAGATCTCAGCTTGGGACCACTCGATGTTGTGTTGATGGGTCCAAACATGGTCTGCTATTCCTGATTTGCTGGTTTCCCCTCGCTGTGTGTGTTTCTTGTGCTCGGCAATGCGAACATTCAATGGCCTCTTAGTTTCACCAATATTTAGGATTTTCCGCACTCACAGGGTATCCGGTAAATGCAATTCTTGGAATCGCAGTCCGCGTTTGGTGGCCTGGTTTTTGTGAGGCTGCTACGGATAGTGTTACCGGATCTGAAAGCAGGTTCTAATGTTGTACTTGGAACCAATTCTTCTTATCCTCTCCGACAATCCTCTGATGTAGCAAGCTCTGGTTGTGACGGGTTCTCTTCCTTGCGAGGCTCCTGCTGTCTTTTAGCCAAAGTATTTTCTACCATCGCTTTGGAGTAGCCATTCCGTTGAAGATATTTTTGATGATGTCTAGTTCCTTCTCGAGACCTTCCTCCGTATTACAGAGCCCGAAAGCACGGTCTAATAGAGTATTGATGATTCCTCTTTTAGTCGATTGATGGTGGTTGGATTCCTGATTCAGATATTGTCCCATGTGAGTGGGTTTTCGGTATACAGATGTTTCCCACTTAGTGTCGGTCCTCTCCACCAAAAACGTCTAAGAATGGCAATTCGTTGTGGATTTCCTGCTCCATTGTGAAAGTGATGGAAGGTCTCACGCTGTTGATGTGTTTCAGGAAGGCGTCTAGTTCAGTATTCCCATGGTTCCATATTATGAAGGTGTCGTCAACATATCTCAACCAGACTCGAGGTTTCTTGTGGGCTTCTTCAATGGCCAGAGTTTCAAACCACTCCATATATACAGCGTGACTCACGGTCGATGGTGGGTTAGACGTTTCTGGAAAACGAGAAGCATAATTTTTCTGAAAATTTCACCTCTCACATTTCCTTACCTGTTCTATCGATCTAAAATATTTTCAGCATTGCGGCGTTGCCACTTCCATCAAAAAATCCTAGCAACTTTATTTTTTTAAATGGAACACCCCGTATATACCTATCTCTATCTGTTTTCGAGATAAAAAATAAATTGTGCTAAATATGGTCCATAGCCATAGCCTTAATTGAAATTAAGTACATCAGTACTCTTCAATTCATGAAAAGTTGATATTTTGATGATAGTTTGGACAAACTCGAAATATTCAAATAACACCAAGAAATCGACTCCATACCATACAGGGCGTGCTAAAATTACTATTATTTCCATTGTGCATAAAAGTAGTCAAAAGTTCACTTTTTCAAATGAAACCCCCTGTATATTACTCGGTAAATTGAAAGATGGTGAAAAATGCTTCAAGATGATATATCATGTCCCTATACCTAAATCAAGTTTTTTCAATAAAGTCGCTTCTTCTAGAAACATTTTTTTTTTTAGAATTTGGATTTAGGTAGCAGTGGAATTATCAAGCTTATAGCAGTTCGGTTACTTTTATAAGTAATTTACAAAGAGTTATCGACGGTGTTTCGAATCATCTTCCAAAATGAATGCAAATATAGATTATTCAAACGAAGTTCTTATGAAATTATTTATTATACACATGAACAAAGTGATCAAATCATTGTCAGAACGTGTAAAAAATTCAACCAAATGTATCCTGAATTAACACCAATGAACGAGAGGAAGTTTGTAAGGTTACAAAATAATTTCCTTAACTATGGCTCAAAGTTTCCAGGGAACAACTGTACCAAAAATCAGTCATTCATAGGTAAAAAGTAAGATTTTGTGGGCTAAAACATGTGAAAGTACAGACAATAACAGAATAGGATGATTCAAAATAACAAAATTGTAAACAAAATATCACATTTTCACAATAAATGCTGAAAATGTTGTCCATTACATTCTAAACAATTTAAAATGTTTTTTGTACGCGACTTGTGGTTGCTTTTTCAATTTCCTCGGAATCCAGATCTTCAATACTCCGCACTATTCGCCGTCGCAATTCTTCTTTGGCAGGCACTGGAGTACTGTATACCCTTTCTTTTGAAACACCTCATAAAAAAAGTCAAGTGGCGTGAGATCGGGTGATCTCGGTGGCCAATCCCACGGCCCTAAACGCCTAAACCAACGATCGTCGAAGAGTTCGTCAAGTTTCCTGGAAACTTCCTGGGTGGAATGAGCTGGCGATCCGTCCAGTTGAAACCACAAATTCCTATATTCCTCTAAAGGCAAATTTTCAAGAAAATCGGTTGCAGTCGTCCTTAATATTTGGAGATATCTCTCTGCATTCAGTGTCTCAATAAATGAAAAAGCTAATTTTATTATTCTTCAGAATACAGAAAACATTCAGGTCAAATTTTTCATGAAAATCCATTTCTTTTGTAACATGAGGATTATGATCAGCTCAGAAAAGTTTGTTCCTTCTATTGAAAATACCATCCCTCGTAAATTTTGATTCGTCGCTCCAAATTATTTTTGACAAAAATTCCCGATCTTCCTTTGTATGAATCAAAAGGGATTCACAAAAATGCATTCTACGTTCGAAGTCTTCTGCTTTTAGAGCTTGAACTTTGGTAAATTTATACGGATGCATTCCGTGATTTTTCAAAATTCGTTGTACTGAAGCATGTGATACACCTAAATCTTTTTCTGAACTGCGAATGGAAGCTTCTGGATATGCATAAAAATATGCCAAAACGTTAACAGTATTGTCCTCATTTGAAGTAAGAGGTTTTGGTAATGTTGAAGGCGCTTTTAACATGGAGCCATAGTTAAGGAAATTATTTTGTAATCTTACAAACTTCCTCTCGTTCATTGGTGTTAATTCAGGATATATTTGGTTGAATTTTCTAAAGTTCTAGCAATGATTTGATCATACTGTCCGTGTATAATAAATAATTTCATAAGAACTTCGTTTGAATAATCAATATTTGCATTCATTTTTGGCGATTTTTCGAAACACCGTCAATAACCATTTATCAATTACTTATAAAAGTCACCAAACTGTCATAAGCTTGATATTTCCACGGCTACCTAGAAATCAAATTCTTTAAAAATTATTTTTTGTACAACTGTTATTGGAAATCTCTTTGATAGAAACACTTCAATCAGAACACCTACCAAAAATCATTTAGAAAAGTTCACACATGCAGTTCATGCTATTGGTAATATTAAATCCCTGTGAAGTTACTGATGAAGTAGTATTCAGTCCAACTGTAGAAAGTCCTTCATGACTAATCAATAATCCTCCTTAAAATAACGTGAGTTGGCGTATGTAGTTGTAACATATGCCTTGTAATCCAAAGATCGTGTGTTCAAATCCCATGGACCCTATAATTTTTTTTATTATCAGCAGTAACGTTATACAAAAAAATTTGTATGATACATGTGTTAAAAGTGATTTTATTTTGCTCGTGAGTTTGCTCCACTTGCTGACGCTCGTTTTGCAATAATCCCCACTCATAAAATAAAATGCCACTTTCAACACTTGTAGGTAAAACGTGAATAACTATTTTTCCACAAAAACGGCTTTATTAAGAAAACTTGCCGATTTAGGTATAGGGACATGTATATCATCTTGAAGCATTTTTCACCATCTTTCAATTTATCGAGTAATATACAGGGGGTTTGATTTGAAAAATGAACTTTCAACTACTTTTATGCACAATGGAAATAATAGTAATTTTAGCACGCCCTGTATGATATTGAGTCGATTTCTTGGTGTTATTTGAATATTTCGAGTTTGTCCAAACTATCATCAAAATATCAACTTTTCATGAATTGAGAGTACTGATGTACTTCATTTCAATTAAGGCTATGTTTTGGACCATATTTAGCACAATTTATTTTTTATCTCGAAAACAGTTAGAGATAGGTATAGGACATTATTAACAAAAAAGTATTAAAATACTAGAGCGATTCCAAAAATGTATTAATATACGGGGTGTCCCATTTAAAAAAATATAATTGCTTGGACTTTTTGATAGAAGTGGGAACGCCGCAATGCTGAAAATATTTCAGATCGATAGAACAGGTAAGGAAATGTGAGAGGTGAAATTTTCATAAAAATCATGCTTTGCGTTTTCCAGAAACGTCTTACCTACCATCGACCGTGAGTCACGCTGTATTGTAAAGAATTAAAGAATTGACTGACTTAAACAAATTTATTTTTAACAATATTTCACTATCGCAACTAATTTATATACAACACTTAGCAACTAACGCTTAATTTATCTTCACGGTTAGAATTCTTTCTTTAAACGCACGATTCACTTTCTAGATACAGACTCCCTCTCTGAGCGAGGACCCGACCTTTTATATTGGTAACGAACGGTCTAGATACCTCTAGCAGTTTCGGTACTCATCTATTCTTTTCGTGGCGATTCGTCTATCGCATTCCTTTCGCGGTGAGTCATATGTTTGGTGTCTGAGATAACGGTCAGGGCCGGCTTCAGATTCATTACAATATGTTGGCTATGACTGGTGAAAGTGGCGATGCCATTGGCAGTCCCTCATCTTGTGTAAAGAATTCGTCTTTAAGTTGGAAATAACAGTTTCGTACACAGCATCCTAGTAATTCCATAATTACTTCTATAGAAGATGTGTTTTTTATGCATGATGGGGCTCCCGCCAATTTTAGTCAAGTAGCACGTCAGCATTTAACTGAAACATATGCAAATCAGTGGAAAGGTCGAGGAGCACCACAGAACTGGCCCGCTCGATCCCCGGATCTCAATCTTCTCGATTTCTCTATTTGGGGCCATTTACAGCATTTGGTTTATCGTACTTCTGTTCGCGATGTAGAGGACTTAAGAAACCGCATCATCGATGCGTGCAGGGTAATCAGAGAGACTCCAGGAATATTTGAGCTAATAAGTGGCTCAATGCGTCGACGTCTAGACGCATGCGTAATGTCTGAAGGTAGACATATTGAACATTTACTATGATTTCTACATGTTGCGTGTTTTGTTATTAATAAATTAGTTTTGTGTATTATCCTTTAATCGTTTAATGCAGGTACTAACTACAAAATAACGATAAATCCAGTTCGCATGTATGACGATGTATCTCTGTAGTTGTTTGTAAAATAATTTTTTGCTGCGAACTGGTTTATTTTGGGCAAAAAAACTAAGAGACATTTTTTGTTTAGAATGAAACAGGCTATCGGAAATAAATTTTTAAGTGGTAAACAAATAATAACACAAAAAGTTACATTGGAAATAAATTTTAGGGGTTGCGTTTCCCACCCCTTACAACCATGGGGTAAACCAAATAAATTCCTGGCTAAGTGTCTTTTTGGTAGTACAAAACGTCAGGTTAATTTCAATATTGAAACTTTTAGTGCTTGTAAAAAAAATACAAATTTTATGTACCCCTTTTAAGGGGTTGTATCTTAACAAGGGATGCTCCAATGAAGTTTTTTTATATGAAAGATCCTATCTTTTTTTCGATGAGGAATCACCTCCCTAAATGTTTTACACTTATTCAGTTACACCCTGTATATCTATAAAGTTTTACTAGAGATTCTTGAAAACGTTAATAAATTTGACAGACATTGTGATATTCATGCATATGGAACGAGATCCGCAAGTTTAATGAAACTGCCCAGACATAAATTAACAATTAGTAAGAGGAATTCACAAAACTTACATTTGCATAATCATCTTCACTTATCTCTGAAGGTATTAAGCCTCGCAAAATTAAAATCTGCTATTAAAAAAGTTTCTTCTACAACACTGTTTTTATAACATTGAGGAATATATTGACAAGGCAGGGTCTTTAACTTATGAAAGACCTCATTCTTGGTTTATTGATTTTGTAACTATGGTTTTATTTGATCTACAATCTTTATTTTCACACGCTTTATATTAGCTTCACTTGTAAGTATGTATGTATGATTGTTTGTATGCATGTTTGTGTGTAACTCTCAAGATCGGGATCTGTATTGGCAGAATTATCGGTATTATTGCCTGATCTATTCGCGGGCAGATGGCGCTGTTCGTAACCTAATTGATATTTCTTGATCTATTCGCGTACGTAACTATCAATTATTGCTTGATCTATTTGCGAACAGATGGCGCTGTACGTAACTATCAATTATTGCAATCAAATTGTACTTTATTGTTGAAGATGAAATCTCATTGACAAAGTGTTACTATTCTAAGAAATATAAGATACACAACTTAAAAGATATTGTCGAAGATAAAATATTATTGTCAAAGTGTTATTATTTTAAAGAACATAAGTTATAGAAATTGAAAGTAATATTTGAACATTTGGTGATTTCAGCATTTTGGAGTGAAAAAGTAGTTAGAAAGTGATAATATATATGCTGCATATTGTAATAAATAATAATAATAGTGAATATTCTCATGCAACACATGAATGTAAGTATGAGAATATAAAAACTATAAAGCATAAAAATATAAAAGTGAATGGATAGAAAATAATAGTAAGAATCAACTTCGCTTGAGCTATTCGCGAGCAGATGGCGCTATACGGAACCTCCTTGATATGTTGTTCAAAAGAAAATCAAAATAAAAAACATATTTTAAGAATTTCAAGTGTTAGCGAAATTTTGTACTGCAGATGAAATATTTAAATATTTACAATTACCCGTGATTCAGTACAAAAAAAAGTTTTGAACGAAACGGAAGATACATTTTAAAATCTAATTCGATTATTTGAAAGCAAACCAGAATATGGATTTCAACAATGAAAACTTTATCGTAAATTGTACACCTGAAAAATTCAGTTACTTAAATATTTCAAAAAATCGAAAAATTAGAATTAAGGTGCTTGATATATATCACATATCAAAAGATTAATTTGAATAAATATAGTTAAAAAAAACTAAGAAACACGCTTTTAAAGAACATCGAACTAAGAAGTTGAAAATAAATATAGTTTAAAAAAACTAAAAAATACTAGTATTTTTCGATCTTTGTTTCATGTTTATTTAAAAAAAATATTTTTAACTTTTTAGTTCGATGTTCTTTAAAAGCGTGTTTTTTAGTTTTTTAAAACTATATTTATTATAAAAGGATTTGGAAAAGCTGAATACACTTATTTGAATTAATGAATCGAAGAGGTTTTGTATTAAAGTGTATAATATTTTAAAATTCTTGCAAAGCACTTTCGACTTTCGTCATCATCAGTGCTCACCTGAAAGTAAGTGATCTAGTTGAAAAGGAAATTTAGTGAAATTGAAGTTGTAAAAATTTTTTTTAAGGTAAAGAAATTTGGAAGAATTGTTTGAGATTACTTACTTGTCAGGCAACAGGAAGTATCAAGATAAGTGAATTGTACATTGTAATATTTGAATTATATAAAACAAAATAGGCTTATAGCTAAGAAAATACCTTTTTGGATTGAGGCCATGTGGTTCAGTCAAAGTATCTTATGAAGAAGGACAACTTGAGACAGAATGTGTCAAGTGTCATGTTAAAATAATGGTACCAACTTGAGGAGTGATCCATTATGGGTTTGATTGAATATGTAGAAGAAAAAAATTGAATAAATTATATTAATAAACTGTGATTAATTAATAATTCATAATCATCTTATGAAGGGGAAGGAAATCTCTGTTTAAGTTTACTTGAGTATTCAAACAATGATCATTGTTGGAAAGTTCTTTAGAAATCTCCAACTCTTCAAACAAGTCAAGTCTAAGGAAATTTTTATTATCTATTTTATGTAATATTTTGGAATTTCTATTGGGACTAAAGTTGTGATTGTGAAATTTTATGTGGTGGCCAAAAGCAGATTTATCAGTTTTTTTTATATGTTCATTAATACGAGTGAAAAGAGGTCTACAGGTTCTACTAATGTAAGATGCCGAACAATCAGAACAGTTAAGCTTGTAGACTCCACTTCTGTTTAATTTGTTGAATTTGTCTTTAGAATTTACTAAAAAGTTACTTAAGTTGTTTTGAGATTTAAAGGAAATTTTTGTACCAGGTATGGTATTTTCTATAAATTTGGAAATAACAGTAGGTACACATATTTTGATCAAAAAAAAGTAAGGAAAAATATCTCACAGAAGGTGAATTAACTAAGGTGGTGGAGTTAAAGGCCAATCTTCTATCTGATCTGAGTTTAAATTTACTAATTAATTTGTGAATAATGGATGGTTGATAACCATTGTTGACAGCAATCTGTTTTAAAGTATTTATTCTAAATTGAAATTGGAGGGAGATAAAGGAATGTTCAACAATTTGTTAACATAACAATTGAAGGAAGCCATTTTATGTTACATGGGATGAAATGAATTGAAAGGAATGACATGATCAGTCTGAGTTGGTTTTCTGTAAATGGAAAAATCTAGTTTGTTGTTAGTTTTTGTTATAGTAAGATCTAAAAAGTTTAATTTATTGTCTTGTTCTATTTCAAGTGTAAATTTGATTTTTGGATGTAAGTTATTTACTTACATTCAGGTGAGCACTGATGATGACGAAAGTCGAAAGCGCTTTGCAAGAATTTTAAAATATTATACACTTTAATACAAAACCTCTTCGATTCATTATATTTATTATGTATATTTTTTTAATAGATGATTTTATTGTTGTAACTCCAAACTAGGACTTCTGCATTCGTGACTAGCCATAAATGTACTATAGTATGTAAAATGGTCAAATAAAGTACTCTAAAACACACTTTTGTCTATTTTCCATGATATTTCTTTATTGTTGACTAGTTTCGGCTATTACACCATTTTCAAAACTAACTGATTACATTTACAGCTATATCAAACCAGTTCATAAAAGTGGACTTCGTAACAATGTTAAAAACTATAGAGGCATATGCAATCAGTCAGAGTTGCCCAAAATGCTGGACTGTCTAATCACTAGAAAACTTTCATTCGATTTCAGAAACATCATAATCAATCAACAACATGGTTTTACCAAAGGGAAATCAACTTCTACGAACTTATTACTTTATGAAAACTACATCATAAATAATCTTGAAAATAGGCTACAAGTGGACTCTATATACACAGATTTTTCTAAAGCCTTTGATAGAGTCAACCATAACCTACTGATTGCTAAGTTGAATGCCTTGGGTTTAGAGGGAGATGTTTCAAATTGGATTGAAAGCTACCTTTACAATAGAGTTCAATACGTTGAATATGGCAACTCTATATCTGAACCGATAAATGTGCCATCAGGTGTTCCTCAGGGATCCCACATAGGCCCATTACTGTTCAATTTATTTATCAATGATGTCTCCACTGTTTTTACCTCCAGCTCATTTCTAATATTTGCAGATGATTTAAAGGTGTTCAAATAAATACAAAATATATCAGATGCTCAGGCACTTCAATGTGATTTGGTACAGTTTTCTAGCTGGTGTGACGTCAACCTTTTGAATTTGAATCCAGATAAGTGTCAAAAAATTACTTTCTCAAGGATCAATAATGTATATGATTACTCGTATAAAATTAATGGGAATGATTTAGCAGTAACGGATAAAATAAAAGATTTAGGTGTCGTTTTTGACTCAAAAATGTCATTTAAGTACCAAATAATGGAAGCCTCATCTCGAGCCCGTAAGATGTTAGGTTTTACACTTCGTTCTGCTAGAGACCTAAGTGTCGAATCTTTAAAACTGATTTATTGTTCACAAGTGAGATCCATTCTTGAGTATAACTCCATTGTATGGTCACCCTATTATAATGTTGATGTTGAGTTGTTAGAGGGGTGTCAAAACAAATTCTTGAGATATGTTGCTTTTCAGTTAGGATTAAATAGAGGAGAGTATAACTACTCACAGATATTGAACATATTGAACATGAACACCTTAACTCATAGGAAACTTGAAACAGATCTTGTGTTTGTCCACAAAGTATTAAACGGCTATATTGATTCTCCAGAAATAGTTGAGCTTTGTACTACTCTCTCTGTGAATGATAGAAGAACCAGAAATAGTGATATTTTTAAAATTCCTTTTTGTAGAACCAATTATGGTCAGAATGAAACAATATGTAGGATATTGAAATCAGCAAATCATTACCATCTTAACCTGGAATTGTTTAATTCATCATTATTATCCTTCAAAAAATCGATTAAAAACATCTGATGTACTTTTAGTTTGTAAGCACATGTACAATTTATAAAAAGATATTTGCAAAAATTGGCTTGTCCGTTGAAATAAATAAATAAATAAATCTGAGTAATTTATACCTAAGTTGCCTATCCTATCATAACTTTTTTCGAGATCAATTGCCCTAACACCAAACTGATATTTTTGCACTCGACGCGCGTTTCGATAACAAAGATAGCATCCTCAGGAGAAGAAAATTGGCGCTTATCCTATCATAAATAATTTGGTACCTATTTATGATAGGATAGGCAACTTAGGTATAAATTACTCAGATTTAAATGTAATCAGTTGGTTTTGAAAATGGTGTAATAGCCGAACCTAGTCAACAATAAAGAAATATCGTGGAAAATAGACAAAAGTGTGTTTTTGTAGTGTATCCTCAGTGAACATGAATTTCCACAAAATAAACAAGTCGTTAATCAAAGAAGTAAAGTACTCCACTCTACTCTATAGTTTTCAGACATATTTTCGTTCGATTTTATATTTTGATATGATTCAATCAATCTAAGGATCCTATTTGTATTTTCTAGTATTTTTCTAATTACGAAACTTTTATTTTTCAGGCAAAAGTGGTCAAGACGATGTCTGTTATGTTGTGGCAAAATACGATTACGATCACTTGGGACCACAGGAGCTGGATCTGAAAAAGAATGAACGGTATGTTCTACTAGACGACACTAAACATTGGTGGAAAGTACAGAATTCACGTGGACAAGCTGGATACGTACCCAGCAACTACGTGAAAAAGGAAAAACCGTCCCTTTTCGATAGCATCAAGAAGAAGGTTCGTAGATTGATTTTTATCATGTTGGAGATGTGAGTCACCTTTCAACTCTCTTAAAGACGTTGTCCCACGTATATCCTAGCAATGACAGAGCTGTATCGTCTCCATAAGATATAATGCTGCCTTGGATGTTTTCAAGTTTGTAAATGTCATTAATGCATATTAAGAATAAAATTGGGCCTAGTACTGTCCCCTGAGGGACGCCCATGGTTGTAGGTAGTGGATCACTATAAATATTGTTGATTTTAACAATCTGATTTCTGTCAGATAAGTTATTTTTCAAAAGGCGATTCCTCTTACTCCAATGATTTCTAAACGCCTCAGTAAGATATGATGATTAACAGTGTCAAAGGCTTTCGCCCAATCTAAAAAGACAGCCACTTTTTGCCAATATTGAAATTATTCCATAAACTATGAACCGATAGGCTTGTTTCATGATTTTTGGTTTATTATAGTTCACTTGATAGAAATTTTAAATTTAAACAAAATTGCATTTTGTTTCATCTTTGAGCCTATAATTATCAATTTAGTTATGGAAGTGTATATGAACCCGTTAACGTTTCAATTAACGAAAAATTCTCCACATGGAATAAAATGTACAAGAAAAATCTTGTTTGGAAATAAGTTCTATACTAAAACCAATAATGATTGAGAGTAGAAGTAAGCCCAGTTGACAGCAAGTCGGGGGCGTGCTTATTAATTTTTGAGAGGGTTAAGAATGAAAGAAAAATTCTTAGTACAATTAGTTAAAATATTCATACACATTTTTTATTTATTTCATTAAAACTTTGCAATATCGTAATTTACCTAATCGTTGTAGTCATTAGGTGGGCCTTATGAAAACGGAGTAATAATCGTGGTAATTATAGTAGGTACCAAATGAATTAACAATATAATAGAATATAATGTAAATGTACAAATTTTCGTCTAATCTTCAACCTCAGATTCGTCACTGTTGCTACCGCTATCATCAAAGTGAATTATGATTGGTTCAATATTGTGTTCAATACGGTTGTCTACGTCCCACATTTTTTGCTCCTCTTTTAAAACATGCTGCATGCATTTCTTCCAGTCTTCTGCAGAAACAGTTCGAATAGCTTCTTGTAGGTGATATTGCACGTCCACTAATTTAAATGTTTTGTTTTCTCGTGCCACACATCCTTTTACTTGCGCCCAGATTAATTCTATTGGGTTTAATTCGCAGTGGTATGGTGGTAACCTTAAAACTGTAATTCCACGACTTGACGCCATTTCATCCACTGCGAATTTTTTAAATTTGTCTGTGTGTAATTTTGTTAGCTGAAGTAGTTCTGCCTTTAAACTATCTTTGTTATATTGGATGTTCTTATTAATTAACCATTCTTGAATTGCTGCTTTTTTCCATGATTGTTTCGGTAATGGTTCTAAATGTCGACTATGGTATGGGGCATTGTCCATGACGATGACAGACCCAGGTTCCACAAGTTGAATGATGCCTTCAAACCATTTTTCAAACACCTCCGCATTCATCTCTTCATGATAGTCGCCTGTTTTCTTAGATTTAAATATTAATTCACCATTTGGTAAAAAACCACTGTCGCTTCCTATATGCGTAACTATCGGACGACTACCTTTTCCAGATGGCTGTTTTAACCCAACTGACAAACCTTCAATAAAGGCTTGTCGTGCACTTGTTATATTACCATCCTGCCATACTTTTTTGACCGTATATCCTTGGTTAACCCATGTCTCGTCCATGAAGTACAATTTTTTTTTGAGCTTCCGAAATTCGTCAATTTTTCTTAGATAGTTTCTTCTCCATGCTATTATTTCTTGACGTTCAATGAGAATGCTTTTCCTGTCAACTTTTCCGTAAGTAAATTTCATTTCGTGTACAAGTTTCCTAAAAGTTTCTTTACCCATTTTTGGGACCAATTCATGATCGCTAAGTGCCTCCAGAACTGTTTGTAGTGTGGGCAGCTCATTTCTGAAAAAGAAACTGTGAATAGTTCTGCTTATACTGGTTTTGGCTTCTTCATCAACTGTGATTTTTTTTCGTCCGCTACTAGTTTTTGGCGTTTGTACGTCCCCATGAATTTCTGCTTCTCTTAGTATTTTGTAAATCGATGATTTTGGTACACCGGTATAATCAGAGCACATATCAACTAATTTATCTTTTGTAATTGTGGAACCTAATGATGTAGAAATGCCCGGTTGGTTATTCGGAGGTAGGTACACACATACAATTACAGCACATATGCACAAAGTCATCTTTTGGTGGCTGATGATCTCTTTCAAGACAGTGAAATACTCGCAGTACAATTTGTTTTTCTCTTACTGACCGACCGTTTTACCTTTTTCGACGTGAAAGGCCCGACCATGTCTCCCATTTTTTGAGTAGTTTGAGAACGGTGTAGAAATATAATTATGTAACGCTCAAACACTTATTAGCACTATTATTTTCACCAATTGTTATCACAACACGTCGATTGCTGACTAACTTAACTGTAAAACGTACAATTCACGCTGTATAATTCACAAACCAATGATACGCTCATGGCTGCAAGTACATTAGTGAGGACTGCAACGATGAGATGGAAGTTACGGTAAAGTGACAAAGACAGAAATATCGTTGCGTACAGCGTTGCCACTAGTTGTAATAAATATCTAACACTATACAGAAAATAATGAATTTTAACTGATCAGGAAATGTATAAGTATTACTCATTACAAGCTCATTACTGATTTTTGTCATAAATAATACCTTTTAGTCGTACTAGTATTGTGTATTATCTATAATTTGTCACAACCTACAACTCTACTGCTTACTATATTTTGATTCTGCTATAAACTGGTAACGTAAAATTTAGATATGACAACGCGCTTTACTCTCAATCATTATTGGTTTTACTATATTCGTTTAACTGCTGGCTAATTTGAAATTTGTTACGAAAATCATTAATAAAAATAGTTATGTAAATATTGTTTATCATGAATATTTTTGGAAAACTCTTTAATTTATATAATTTTCAACTGTAATTAATAATCAATATCTGTTAATATCTGTTAATTTTAAAATTGGTAATTTCAGGGTAAATGAGAATTAACTTCTTGAAAGTTTGACTTTTGCTGTGTCCACTTGTAGATCGTATTGCAATAAAATTATTATTATTATTATAATATACCCCTAACTAGATCAGTCTATAAGCAAACCAGTATCATTTTTCATAGCAAGAAACAAGCGTATTGAAAGACAACATTTTCTGTTGACATATGTTCTCTGAATACAAACTGGCATTCATTTAAGATATTATTCTTGTCTAGGCAATGAACAAGTCTTTTTTCAAGCATTTTTCAAAAACTTTAGCGAAATTGTTTGTGATAGTTATTGGCCTATAATTTCTGGCAAGTTTCTTGATGCCAGATTTGAATATGTAGCATGAGCTGTGTTGAAACCACATGTCGTTGGTGTTCAGCCATTCAAGCCAAAAGAAGTTGGTTGACGCCGCTAACCCAAAATCCAAATCAAATCAAAATATGCTTTATTACCCAAGATCTGAACAATCTTATTGTCCGATTTTTTAAGTTTATCCTCAAGTTTTACCTACCCTAGTTTAACATGTGACTGTTTCGTTCCAGGTGAAGAAAGGTTCCGGATCGAAAACCCTTCCATCTAATAACTCTCCTTCACGTACAGTAGAATCTCCAAATATGGCGAGGCGAATGCCAGCTGACCCTTCGGAAGCCATCGGCATAGCCATCGTGAAATATAACTATCAGGCTCAACAACCGGATGAGTTGTCACTTATAAAAGGATCGAGAATTCTCATTTTGGAAAAAAGCAACGATGGTAAGTTTTCAGCAATATGACTGATCGTTTATTGAAATTTGTGCAATGTTTATTTCGTGAAATGCTCTTAGCTTTCATCTTTGGTATTGAGGAAATGAATATTTCAAATTCAGATTAAAAACATTCGCTTCTCCCAACGTCCCTACACCGGAAATTTTCGGAAGACAACTGCTTTTTTCTATTTTGTCCCCTTCAAGGTAGTAGATCGCTTCGCGTACCGCACTGTAACGTCCACTTGACTGTGTAAATGTCTATCGCCTTACTTGATCACTTCGCGTATCGCACTGTATCTTCCACTTGACTGTCTCGATATGCCCGTCGTCAGCGTTTAAATATCGTAATCGAACGCCGTAGAATTTTCGCCGAAGTTCTTGCTGCTTCTCGAGAGGCAGGGAACATTGGGCATTCCCGCGTTCTTAGCTACGTCACGTTTGGTTTATGGCTACCAGTGGCGGCCGGCGTTATTTTCTTTGTGGCATGATTCACATGCCCCAAATTATTCTCAATATTTCTATCTGCACATCTGATTTATTTCATTATGTCATCGAAAAACAATAATATGTGATAATTTCAAAAGGTTGGTGGAGAGGGCAAAGCAGCAATATATCAGGTTGGTTTCCTTCAAACTATACACAAGAGGAGGGCGATATAGATGACACGTTGCATACTTATGCTATGGCAGAGAACGTTTTAGATATAGTCGTCGCACTGTACTCCTTCTCATCTTCTAATGAACAGGAGCTGTCTTTTGAGAAAGGTGATCGGTTGGAAATACTCGACAGGCCTGCCAGTGATCCGGAATGGTGAGTACTAGATAATTAAGTGATTTGAAAGTGATCAAACCAGTCGATAAAGCTACTGTGTTAGCGAAACATGTTGTGATTATATTTTTTTAAATAAATCGTGAGGTGTAGTTTATAAAAAAAAAAAAAAGGTTTTTCAATCGCAGATTGTATGTAGCAGGGAAAAAGTGGCAATGTGGAAGTGCAATTAATTTTCGAATCCTTCGAAAAATATAGCCAGAAAAAATAAAAACCACTTTCCGAAATTTCTATTTTTTCCGGGTATCTCCGGATATTCTCGGAATTTCAGAACTTTCTCAACGGTTCATTGTTACTCAGGTAAATGCGCAACTTTGTTCCAATTTAACCATCTTCGTATTTATCATAGTTTCGGAGATCCCAATGGTGAGGATCGAATTTGAAACACCTTGTATGAGATATAAATTTTTTTTAAATAAAAAACCTTGTTCTTTTAATTGTAAGCATGTATTGCTTATGTAAATATTAATTCATGCCTGACATATGCTAATTTTATTAATATGTATGTATTCAATCAAAAACTACAAAAAATCTAGTGTGTATAGAATGTGGTGACATCTTTCACATATCCTGTGCTATAAAAAACAAGCTAAAGTGCATACGAGTTTGTGATTCAAGAATTATATGCCGTAAGTCCCAAAATTCAGAAGCTAACAAGACTGATTTGAAGGCAGAGAATGAATTCCTAAAAAGATTACTTCTGGAAAAAGATGAAAAATACTGGAAAATAATAGACTTTTGAAAAGAAATTACTGTGTTACTACTCCAGTCATTATAGTAAGTTCACCTTGGAATTCGAGATACCCAGCTGTAAGTCTGTAAATACTTGTATATTGACACCCTAAAAGTTGTCTCAAAACCTACATATGGTAGGGTGTAAGCAACTATTAAATTTCAAGATCAAAGGTCACAAAAATCGGTTTTTTGCGCTTTTTTTGGAAATATCTCATTTCCTATGGGTTTTTTGCTATTTGTATTTATTATCAATATTGTAGAATACAAAATTCTCTACAAATTTTCTTTAAAAAAATTTTTTATACGGTGAACCGTTTTCGAGATAGAGGGCGGAGAGCACGCGGTCACAGCATCACTTCAGGTCAACCGGTGCCTCCGGTCGAAAACGCGCCATATATAGTTGATGAACTATCGATAAATCGATGATTATAAATATTTGTCAATTTTTATTAACTATTATATTATATTTTATCATTTTTTTCCTAACTTATCCACTTTTTATTCAGTATTAATTTATTTAACAACACTTACCTGCCCATGTAATTGCAGAATTGTTAATGAAAATATAGGAATTATATTTGAATCTAACCTAATTAATATTTATAACTTCTTACATGATGAAAAAAAAAACAAATAAATTATGAAATAATCTTTTTATTAAAAAATATCATTGAAAACATTTATTTTTATTGAAAGTAAAGAAATGGAATAAAGGGTACAAAAACTACAATTTATAATTTTAATCATTTTCTTCCTCTTCATCGTCGTCTTCTGGCTGCTGGTAAATTTCAAACTGGTCTTCATTATCGTCTTCAACGACATTTGTCTCAAGTTCTTCCATGATTTCGGGGTCAAAGGTTCCATCTTTGTTAATGTCGCTCTGATATGGTTGAGCATTGAGACAAGCTTGCCCATTACATTGGCCACAAGCTAAAGAGCATTGCAAGCTCGCTTTCCTGCATCCGCATCGCGAACCACAACCACTCTTGCAGTTGCAGAAAATTGTATTTAGCAAATCTTCTGGAGCAGGTGGTAAAATTGTCATGATAGGCTCCAGAAAATCGTTTCGCATTGCCCAACCCCATACCTGGGGTTCCAAATCATGTCCTAACCAAGTTTGAACTTGATAATATACACGGTTGAAATGTTGATGAGCAGCTGCACTTGTTGGTGGAATATTTGAAAGCTGCACAGGTTTATTAATTTTTGTAGACTTGACGTAATACATATAACGAAGATGATCGAGACTTTTCACAGATTTCGGAGCATTATAGACTGCCAATAAGGTTTGAGTTCCACTCTCTAATAATCTCTGGGCCGAACAATTTTCTTCCTCAAATGCTGCAGCTAGTTCATCCAAATTTGTCAGTTTCTCAAAAACTTTTAAAAATGATTTTTTTCCCTTTTTAAAAAGCGCAGAAGTTGTGTCACAGCCACTTAATGCGTGCAGAAATAAAATATGTTTTTTAGAATGAGGATAATTATCAAAACTTTTAGTCGAGTATATCTCCGTTTTTACATTACCTTTCCCAACTTTTTTTAAAAAAATTTCTTGTTCGTAAGACACTGTACGCCCAATTAAAATGACAAGTAAATCAATATCTTGTCTTATTATAACTGCAGTTTTTTTAGACTTTGATTCTTCAATTGCAGTTTCAACAATAAGAACATCCGCATCATCTCTGGCTTGTTTAGTAGTAATATTTGCAGCTTGTAATTTTTCAATTAACATATTAATGAACTTATCTTTGTTATTTCGATTTGATAAGAATTTTTCTTGAGTAACTGGTACAACCATTGTTTCATCGAAACAAACTTCATACGTTTTTGAAAGTGCAGCAGGTCTTCTCTGCTGCTCCATAGCTTTTACGTTCTTACTGTAGTCTGAATATCCGTCAAATACAACAATTATTTTGGAACTGTAATGTCTTTGTAAATAATTCATGTATTTATCAAAAATAATAGAAAAAGTATCTTCTCTGCTCCATACAACATGATGAAGAAGAAATCCGCCATCAATAATGAACGTCACATTATTTTCATTGAGAACAAAATCAATTGGGCTCATGTTGTCATACAATGACGATTTTGTTGTTTTTCTCATGCCATCATTATCAAATAGAGCTGTTGGATACGGACTCAGTTCATATTGAAGATATTCTTCAAATTGTTTGCTGACAGTAATTCTTTGGAAGAGTAATAATGCAACTTTACAATCATTTATTTTTACAGATTTGTTAACACTGGAAAGCGGCATTACTTTTTCGGAGCGTTTAAACTTTATTTCATTAAATCATTGATTTATCGATAGTTCATCAACTAAATATGATAATTATCCTCATTCTAAAAAACATATTTTATTTCTGCACGCATTAAGTGGCTGTGACACAACTTCTGCGCTTTTTATAAAGGGAAAAAATCATTTTTAAAAGTTTTTGAGAAACTGACAAATTTGGATGAACTAGCTGCAGCATTTGAGGAAGAAAATTGTTCGGCCCAGAGATTATTAGAGAGTGGAACTCAAACCTTATTGGCAGTCTATAATGCTCCGAAATCTGTGAAAAGTCTCGATCATCTTCGTTACATGCATTACGTCAAGTCTACAAAACTTAATAAACCTGTGCAGCTTTCAAATATTCCACCAACAAGTGCAGCTGCTCATCAACATTTCAACCGTGTATATTATCAAGTTCAAACTTGGTTAGGACATGATTTGGAACCCCAGGTATGGGGTTGGGCAATGCGAAACGATTTTCTGGAGCCTATCATGACAATTTTACCACCTGCTCCAGAAGATTTGCTAAATACAATTTTCTGCAACTGCAAGAGTGGTTGTGGTTCGCGATGCGGATGCAGGAAAGCGGGCTTGCAATGCTCTTTAGCTTGTGGCCAATGTAATGGGCAAGCTTGTCTCAATGCTCTACCATATCAGAGCGACATTAACAAAGATGGAACCTTTGACCCCGAAATCATGGAAGAACTTGAGACAAATGTCGTTGAAGACGATAATGAAGACCAGTTTGAAATTTACCAGCAGCCAGAAGACGACGATGAAAAGGAAGAAGATGATTAAAATTATAAATTGTAGTTTTTGTACCCTTTATTCCATTTCTTTACTTTCAATAAAAATAAATGTATTCAATGATATTTTTTAATAAAAAGTTTAATTCATAATTTATTTGTTTTTTTTTCATCATGTAAGAAGTTATAAATATTAATTAGGTTAAAATTCAAATATAATTCCTATATTTTCATTAACAATTCTGCAATTACATGGGCAGGTGAGTGTTGTTAAATAAATTAATACTGAATAAAAAGTGGATAAGTTTGGAAAAAAAATGATAAAATATAATATAATAGTTAATAAAAATTGACAAATATTTATAATCATTGATTTATCGATAGTTCATCAACTATATATGGCGCGTTTTCGACCGGAGGCACCGGTTGACCTGAAGTGATGCTGTGACCGCGCGCTCTCCGCCCTCTATCTCGAAAACGGTTCACCGTATACAAAATTTTTTTAAAGAAAATTTGTAAAGAATTTTGTATTCTACAATATTGATAATAAATACAAATAGCAAAAAACCCATAGGAAATGAGATATTTCCAAAAAAAGCGCAAAAAACCAATTTTTGTGACCTTTGACCTTGAAATTTAATAGTTGCTTACACCCTACCATATGTAGGTTTTGAGACAACTTTTAGGGTGTCAATATACAAGTATTTACAGACTTACAGCTGGGTATCTCGAATTCCGAGATTCTTACCTAATTTAAGCTTAAATGACTGGATTATTATATATTATGTGTGTAATGTTTTTAATGACGAATAAATTCTATTCTATTCTTGACTTATGTAAATACTGATGAATGTATAAAACACCAATAAATTATCTATCAGAGATTTTTGAGATTTGTTATACCAAGTCATACGAAAACATTAAATAATAATAATAATAATAATAATATTTATTTTGAGTCGCTAAGAAAATTTACATTTTATGGACCAGTCAGTTAATAAAATACAAACTACACACAATAATACAAACTACAATTAAATATAACAATTTCAAGTTACAAGAAAATACGTTTATCAGTTGCTATTTTAGTAAAATCGTCAATACTATAAAGACAATGCTCAGTCAGTATGTTTTTCAATTTGTACTTAAATATTTTAAACGATAAGTTGCGAAAATGGATGGGTAGGGCATTGAAAAGGTAAGTGTCCACTTTTTGCGTCTTTTGCAACCTCAATTGTGGTTTTATCAGATTGTTCTTTGACCTGGTGTCATGGGCGTGAACATCAGAATGAGCTGAATACTCATTAATATGTTTCCTGACATATAGTAATTTTTCATATACAATGACGGCATATAAAGTCATGATCTTCAGAGCTGGGAATATTACTTTACAGCTCGAGTCCCAATTTGCTTTGACAATTTTTCGTACAGCAGATTTTTGTAAGATAAATACTCTCATTAAATGTGATTGAGCTGAGTTTCCCCCCAATGAGAAAAATATTACACTTTTCACTTTTTAGACTCTATGCACGCCTATGAAATAGCCACTTGAAAATTATTTATTACTCCGCTGCTCAAGAAAATAATCTATAGTTAGAAGCATCGTTTCTATATACACATTTTTTACAAACCCGAGTTTAATTTTTGCTTTAAGTCTGTGTACAGTATATGCTCATTCGTGATATTTTTGAATATCCATGGTTGATTGTTTGGCGTATTTGAAGGTACAAAGCGAGGAATTCTCAAGGGCAGATTGGTTTGGTTCCGAGGAACTACCTGCAAGAATTGTCCGATTACATGGACCGTCCAATCCAAGAACGGAACAGACTTCCTCCGCCTACAATGGAAACTTCTATGGAACGATCTCAGATTTCGATGGCTGAAAAACCCCATCTGATCGATAGACCTTGGTATTATGGGAGCATAACTAGATATGTGTGTGATAATCTGCTTAATCAGCATGGACACGACGGTGATTTCCTCATAAGAGATAGCGAGACTAATGTAAGTATTTCGTTATTGTTTGTATGTGTAGGTGTGCGGTGAAAAGTTGACTTTGAATGATACCATTTGGCCAGATGTGGCATATTTGTTGTGATCTGATATGAACCAGTTTGCAATGTGACGTTTCGTTCATTAGATTTCATCATCAACTTCGTTTTTTCAAATACGGACACTTTGTTTTTTTATAGATTTTTGTGTAGCCACTGTAACAACAAATTCAGCTATGTATTGAATCAAATCGATTCATTCATCACAAACAAATACATAAATATTCAGATTATTGGAAAAACAGTTTTTTGAAACCTATTTATAAAAGTGGGTCACATGATGATATAAAAAATTATCGAGCAGTCTGTAATCAATCAGAATTACCCAAATTGTTAGACAGCCTGATTACAAAAAAGCTAACAAGGGATTGTTGACATATAATCATTAATCAACAACATGGATTCAGTTGTGGTAGATCTACCAGCACAAATCTGCTAATTTATCAACACTGTATAATAAATGCCTTCGAAAATAGACACCAGGTGGATTTTATTTACACAGATTTTTCAAAGGCATTTGACCGAGTAAACCATAATTTGTTGTTGCATAAACTAAACACTTTGGGTATTCAAGAAAACATTCTGAAATGGATTGAAAATTATCTAGTCTGCAGAGTACAATTTGTAAAATATGGTAACTCAGTATCTTCCTCAAACACAGTTTTATGGGGTGTACCACAGGGTTCTCATTTTGAGATCTTATTCTTTATGGTGAGTTTCTTTTGTTTGCTGATGACCTGAAGATGTTTAAAGTTATTCATGACTCAACTGATACAGAATTATTTCAGTACGATTTATCTAACTTTGTTCGCTGGTGTGATATTTACTTTTTTCCGAAACAAAAATCCCATTAACTGGCCATATAAAACCAATCAATTAGAACTGAAAACAACAAACACAATCAGAGATTTAGGAATCCCGTGTTAGGAATCACACGTTGAAAGGTAAGACCTCGTTAATCCTTAGCTCGCACAAGTTTCTACTTCTGAGGGTTGTCGTTCGTAGGGGAGCGACAGCTGGTTAACGGAAAAACAGATTTTAAAAAATCTCGACCCAAAAATGTCATTTAAACCCCATATTGCAAATATTACTTCTAAAGCACTAAAAATGTTGGGTTTTATTCTTAGATCTGCAAATGAATTATCTCTCACTTCATTAAAAATCATATATTGTTCAATTGTTATGTCAATAATCGAATACAATTCCACAATTTGGTGCCCTTCATATCATGAGGATATTGATATGCATGAAAGTGTTCAAAATAAGTTTTCAAGGTACTCTGTATGTAAAGTGGGATGTCATGTTGGTGAATATGACTATAACATTATATTGGACATTCTTAACTTGAATACTCTGGCTAATAGAAGATTGGAAGCAGATCTTACACTAATTCATAAAATAATCAATGGTAGCATCAATTCCCCGGAACTTGTCGAACTTATATCTTTAACCCTTTGAAGCCCACGGAGAAATTTTTCTGTTTTCGAATGTTTTTATTCGAAAAATAGTCTCTCAAAGTTATAAGAAACAACTTTATTAAATGATTTTATTTTATGTGAAACACAGTTTTTTCAAAAATAGGTGGTTCCGCCAAGGAATCACAAGGCCATTAGTGTTTCTGGTGAAATTTTTTGAAGCAGTTGAATTTTTCGTTGAAACATTGATCAACGTCACAAGTAGTACAATGCCATCTTGTACGATGTGGCTCCAATCGAGAGCTACATTGGGCACAACGAACTTCATTTCCATGTTCGGGTAAATGTGCACATTTGTCATATCTTCTCTCAAGAGGTACAATTTTTTTATATCTGTTTGATTCAACACTATCACTTGGTCTCTTATTAGATATTTTGGAGCGGGCTTCGATGAGTTCTATCGCTACTGCAATCTTAAAATCTTTTAGGCTCAGAGTTTTGGTTCCAAGTGCACGAGATTTATAAATTATATAAGCATTTACAACTACAAGATCTATAAAGTGCCACAAGATGCGATACCACAACTTCCTTGATTTTCTATTCGCCTTATATAAGGAAATATACATGTCAGATTTGTTGACATATCCCATGTGTTTGTTATAATCTTTGACCAATTTCAAACAAGAAATATTTTGCGGAGAACCATCTTTTTGCTTGCGAGGAACGAAGTTAATATGTTCTGGATTATGAAAATTGCTGAGAAATAAAACTGGTCAGTTATTAGCCCATTTCAAATACAGAAGACCTTCTTCAGTCATTCTCCAGTCACTATCTTCTCGTGTCATTGCTTTATTACCTAATAGATTTTTAGGCTCGTTTTTTCGGCCCTTTCTCATAGTTGGTTAACATTTCGGTTTGCAATGAGACATCGTTGAAAAAACTGTCGAAGTATACATTGTGATTTTTTCCAACAAGGAATATCTTCTAGTATTTCAAACATTTGTCTGAAGTCAATTTATTCAAATCAAGGAATTTTCTATCTGAAAAATTAACCAAAACTAGAGTGGCCTTGTGGTTCCAAGTGGAACCTCCTGATATTTCTCTAAAGATATACCATTTGAAATTTGATATCCATTGTTTTTGTAGTGTAATGATGAAATATACTCATGTCCGTTGTATATTTACTAGGATCTTAACTGCCATTATTGAAAGTGCCCTTTATTTAGATGATTTTATGAGAACCTGCACACAAACATAAATACTTGACGTTTTCCTCCACTTTATGACTTTAGTAGTGTAACAACGTATGTTCTGGCGCAATGGGAGTGGGGGTAACCTATCAGCGTCATCGAAATCGACGCAGGATGGAACGAGTATCGTAGCGATTTGAGCGTGGAACTCCGCCCCCGGCCCCCTTGGTACTCCACCTAACCTATCGGCCCCCTTGGTACTCCACCTAACCTATCAGCTCCCTCGGCCCCCTTCAGTCACGTGATTTTAAATAAAAAAAGTTTATAGTTATGGGATTCGAACCTGGGTCGTCCGCGCCGTAGACATTGTCCTTAGCCTCTACACCATCGTAAGATATTGAAGTTAACTGCGAATGTTGGGTATTTATAGCGTTAGTTTTGTCGGGACCGAAATTGACTCATTCATTATACTTGACAGCATTTTTATTTTTGATTTCCGTAGAATGTAATCGTCATTATCATATTGAAGATAGGAAAATATACTTAGATTTGGGAAATAATTAATATTTCATGTAAAGATGTGCATGTGTGTGTAAGAGCGAGAGGCGCGTGTGACGTAATCGATGCAAAGAGAGATGGAGATTGAGGTTTTACCGGTTGCTAGTGCAAGCAGGTGTTGCCAGTTGTACAATAAATCAATGTTTATGGAGTAATGTAGCGTTGCCGGTTTGAAAATCAAGTTATAGTATACACAGAGTCATCTATGAGTCACTAGCTGAACTATCTATTGGTTGAAGAAGGTCACTGTAAACACTTGACTCATAAGACTGCATCTGTCAAATGTCAATACATGCCAACATGGCAGGTTCGGCGTTGCCAGTTGTACAATAAATCATTGTTTATGGGGCAATGTAGCGTTGCCGGTTTTGGAATTAATCGTGAACTACTCGACGGAAATTGGAAGCGCGAAAGTGATATATTGATAATAATGAATCAGATTTAAGAAAAAACATTACAGATTAATGAGGCTGTATCGTTTCAAAGTGTGATCCCTCAATGTTACAAAGTATCTCAAAATACATCATTGAAAACAAACATGGCGTCGAAGTGTACAGGGTGCGTCAAAATACATCATTTAAGAAAAAACATAACATTTCCACGAGGCTGTAAGTTTTCAACATGCGATCCCTCAATGTGTACAAGGTATCTCAAAATACATCATTGAATAACAAATATGACGTCGAAGTGTACAGGGTGCGTCAAAATATATAATTTAAGGAAAAAAAAAACATGTTGATTCAACAGAAGTCTAGGGTTCCAACATGTCGGAAGTCTCGTATCTTTGTTAACCAAGTTAGCATCATCAGGAGAAAGAGGAGATCCAAAAGTGTCGAGAGGTTAAGCTTTGTGAACTCAACGTGAGGGCAATGGGGGAGCGAAGTATTCGACAATGACATTTCAAAATACGTGGTTTTCCGTGCGTTTTCGATCGTTTTTCGTGCGTTTACGATCATTTTTCGTGCGTTTACGATCGTTTTTCGTGCGTTTTCGATCGTTTTTCGTGCGTTTTCGACCGTTTTCCGTGCGTTCATTCGTTATCATTTCATCGTTATTGTCGTAACGGTTTTTCGTGTCTCAATATGACAGTCATTTATCATTTAACGCGTTTCGTTAACCAAGTTAGCATCATTAGGAAATAACTAAAGTCCATGCTTTGTCATATGAAGATTCATTTTGCGAATTTTCAGACTCTTCAACGGAACCTTGTGGAACACCCAACCTAACTTCTGTTACAGAGTAGTGTCGGTCAGCCAATCAGAATGGAGAAATCAAATATCGCTCGATTGATTGTGCTAGATGAAATTGAACTGGAGAATGAGGGTCGAATAATAATAATAATAGTGATAAAACATTAAAAGCTTGAAAGTGACGTAGTCAGCGTGATAGGTGGTGGCGTGTGTGATAATGAATGGGTTATTACAAAGAATAATAGCGCAACTGTCAGAAGGGCACTGAGTTGTATATTCACTAATAATGATCAGATCGTCGCATACAGCACGTCAAATGAAAGGATAAGAAATGGAGAATTCATCGACAGAGAAAAAACAAATATGGCGTAATGAATATAATATCCAACGCCTAATGTGAAATAACATAGGAAGAATTGCAAATTCAACAAAAATCACTGAAAAAACTTGTAATTAAAAATTGTTGGGTTATGAACAACTATAAGTTTATTCCAATTGCAGAAGCTTGATTCAAAACGCAGAATTTATTGACAAAGAAAATGAAAAAAATCATTGGATACTGAAACATATGATATATTTGGATTCCTTAGGGTGAGAAGGATTCGAATCCATCAAAAAACGACCACTACCGGTTTTCACTTCCGGTCCTCCGATTTCGATGATTTCAACATCAATAGATTCGTTTAGATGTCATGAAACATAATTAATCATTTGTCGAAGCCAAAAGGACCTTATAACCTATTTTCATTATACTAGCAGCAACGGACCGATGTGGGTAGATTATGAAAAGTATAATATCGAGCATCTAATGTGAAATAGCATAGAAAGAATGGCACATTTGAAGAAAATCATTGAACATATTTGAAATTAAAAGTTGTTGGGTTATGAACAACTACGAGTGTAATGTAATTGCAAAAGTTTGATTCAAAACACATAATTTGTTGACAAAAAATGAAATAATCATCGTATACTGAAACATATGGTATTTTTGGATTCCTTAGGGTGAGAAGGTTTCGAATCAGTTAAAAACAGGTCACTTCCGGTTTTTACTTCCGGTCGTCCGATTCCGATAATTTTGACATCAATGGATTCGTTTAGATGTCAAAAAACATAGTTAATCATTTTACGAAGCCAAAAGGACCTCATAACCTATTTCCGCTATACTAGTCGCCACAGGTCGGTGTGGGTACTCATTTCAAATGATTTAATGTGTAGACTATGAAAAATATAATATCGAGCGCCTAATGTGAAACAGCATAGGAAGAATTGCAAAGAGAATCATTGAAAAAACTTCGTATCGTTACGTATATCATGTCAAATGAAAGAAGAAAAATTGCAGAATTCATCGACAACGAAAAAACAAATATGGTGCAACATGTCAGAAGGGCACTAACCCACATCTTTATTAATGATAACTGAATCTCAACGTGCAGCACATCAAATGAAAGGGAAACGAATGCAGAATTCATCGACAGAGAAAAAGCAAATCTGACGCAACATGTCAGAAGGGCACAAAGCCACATTTTCGTCAATAATTGTCGAATCGTCACGTACAGCACGTCAAATGAAAGGAAAAGAAATGCAAAATTCATCGACAGAGAAAAAACAAATATGGCGCAGTATGCCAGAGTGACACTAAGCAACATCTTTGTTAATGATAGTTGGATCTCAACGTGCAGCACATCAAATGAAAGGGAAACGAATGCAGAATTCATCAACAGGGAAAAAAAACGGAGACGATGCCAAGAGGACACAAAGTTGTATCTCCACTAATAATAGTCGCATCATCACATGTAGCACTTGAAATGAAATGGGGGAAAAAAAGCAGAATTCATGTGTTTGTTGCGCTATTCAAATCCAAGGTGACATGGATCAATGTCAACGCTGAATATGCATCTAACAAAGACTCTTTGATTTTCTTTTGTTTCATTTCAGAATATGTCATCACTAATTTTTATATTCAAACCCGAAGTGACATTGATCACTGTCAATGTCGAATCTACATCCGGAGATACGCAGTTCTCAAAGCGACGAAACAAAGGCTCTTTGTTTCATTTTAAAATATGTCATCACTTATTTTACTATAAATATGTCATGCATGGCGAAATGAGTTAGTTGCATCCGTTGAAAGTGATACCAGTGACAAGTGCACCGATTCTATTTGAAAGTAAGTGTTTTAGGTTTGACTTTTTCCTTTATTTATTTTCCTTCATTTGAAAATTGGTGAGAATTGTTGAATCCTTTGATTTCCAAAATTTTTCTCGATATATATATATATATATATATATGTTGGATGATTTCAGTCAAATGTTTTACATGTCGTGGTTTGTTTGAGATAGTATTCGCATATATTGTCAATCAAAACATGAAGCTTTCATTTTTTATTTTTCACAGATGGATTTACAAAAGTTGAATGCAAGTTCGATCGTGAAGAGAAAGCCAAGTATCAAAGTAGTAGATTTGCCTGTGGAGATGCCGCAGAGGATATTCACTGCCAAAATCGTGAAAGGAAAATTTGGTGAGGCGGTCTTGTTGGATTTGGGAGATAAAGTATCATTTCTACCCCACCGAGTGACGGAGGCGTATCGTCCTCACTTAGAAGAATTTTCATCAGGAAAATACGCTATTGTGTTCAAAGGGTTAATGGACATTGGGAAACCGAATCTTGTCGTTTCATTTGAGATTGTACAAAATTAAGGTTAGTACTGTTTCCAATTTTTTCTTTGTTTTATAGGCAAACAGTTTTTGGGTGTATACAATATTTTTCATTCGAGTCAAAAATTCTCACTCACAGATATGATCCGCATAAAGTAGTGTTTCCATACAATATATTTCCTTCACTTAGTACGTGCAGAATATGTGTTTTAAATTCATTATTTTGAATGACACTTGATTTTTTTATTTTCATCATATGTGTAGCAATTACTTCATGAAAGACATTACCCTCTCTGTTGTCAAAAAAATTTTTTTAGTGTATGTTTTTATTAAAAAATCGAATTTATTTCAGTGTATGTTTTTATTGAAAAATCGAATTTATTTCAGAATAATACATCAACGTGTGCAGTATCAGTCAGAGTCATCTCAACAACAACATTCAAAACCGTCATAGCAACCTTTCCAGAACGAGTTTCAAATCTAAGCAGTTTCCATTTTTTTCAATCTATAGAGGCTTGAATTTGTCGATATTCAGTGATTTGTTGGACAAACTGCGTCTATTCAATATATACACAACCGTAATGAATTTGGAAGACTTTGAAGATTCATCGTGGTGTGTTCCAAAATTCAAGAAAAACACGCCGTTCTGTATGGGTCATTTCAAAGGAAATTTGTTCAGCTGCAGTCTCAATAACGTTGATATTTTATATAAATGGCTTTATAATATACTACCAAAATAAATACAATACATATCACACACATCTTTTTTTGAAAATGAAAACTTATCTTATACAGGGAAAGTTGTCAAAAATGTGCAATAACAAAAAATTATATACCAGATTTTATAGAGATGAAGAAACATCATATTGAAAGATACTAAGTTGACAAAAACAGGACATTTTAGAAATAAAGGAAATAAGTTTGTCTGTCATTTTAAATTCTGATTCGTTGGGTCGATATAACAAAAAGTGGCATTTTATATCTTGAATTTTATTCAGGACAATATTATAGATTATTGACATTTGTCATTAAATTTCAAGTGTGATATTTGGAAATTCATTTCGTATTGTAGTTTTTTCGAAATTCCCATTCGAAATAGCATCCTTTGATATAGATACCGGACGAGTCTATTATGTGTAGATAACCTGAGTTTCAATTGTTCGGAGTTCTGAGTTCTTGTACATATAAACATAACAAAGTAACGATACAGACAAATATGAAAAATCGTCATGAAATAATTCAAATCCATTCAAGTGAAAGATATTTTAACCTCAACTTCGATATTCTGAAACAAAAACACACAGTATTCACAAGTCCATCTTTCGTTATTCCAAGTTCATAGTCATCAAAATTGATACGATTATAATATATATAGGAATATAAAACTATCTTCAAATACAGTTGCATGAATGCACATCAAGCATTTTGTCGTAGTACGATGACCGGGGCAAAGTTACAACTTCAGCATAATATGAATATTCATAAATATTAGGGAAGGTCAAGATCATCAACAGGTATTTAGAAATTCATTCGGTGTCCAAAGCTTTCTTTATAACTATTCGTTCGATATTAAATATTATTACCTCAAAATATATCGAAATCATAACACGTTTGCGATTAATTTTTTCAGTTACATTTGAAAAGTGAGTTTCAGTTTGCAGAAATAATAGGCCACACATGTTGGAAATTTTGCCATAGTGTGGTGAAAATCGTATTGAAATTTCTACGAAATATAAGCGCATACATACAGAGTGAATCAATATTTGAAATATGTCGTTTGGAACCCCCCATAACCCTTCTCTATCGAATTTTGGCAGAAATAATGCTGAGTCGTACTGTAGAGTTAACGTTCGAAATTGGGAAAAGTGAAGTATTCAACAGTTTTGCGTGCGACGGTTTTGCGTGCGTTTTCGAACAGTTTACGTGCATTTATTCGTTATCGTTTCGTCGTTATTGTCGTTTTTTTTCCTATTTCAATATGACAGTCATTTAACACTTAACGCGTTTCGCTTACCAAGTAAGCATCATCAGGAGATGAATAAAGTTCACGCTTTGTCGTATGAAGGTTCGTTTTGCGAATTTTCAGACTCCTGAACCGAACCATGAGGAACAATCAGCCTAACTTCTGGTACAGAGTGGTGTCGTAAGCCAATCAGACTGGAGAAATCAAATATCAGTAGAATGATTGTTTTAGATGAAATTGAACTGAAGAATGTGGGTCGAATAATAATAATAATAGTGATAAAACATTAAAACTCAACTTGTGTTACAGAGTGGTGTCGGTCAGCCAATCAGAATGGAGGAATCAAATATCGGTCTAATAATTGTGTTAGATGATATTGAACTGGGGAATGTGGGTCGAAAAATAATAATAATAATGATAAAATATTAAAACTTTGAAAGTGACATAGTCAGCGTAGGAGGTGGTGGTGGCGTGGTAGAAAATGTGTGAGGATTTGTGGAAATCAATGAGTTATTAGAAAAAAAAATGGAGCAACTGTCAGAAGGGCACTAAGTTGTATATTCGCTGATAATAATTGAATCTTCGCTTACAGCACGTCAAATGAAAGGACAAAAATCCAGAATTCATTGACGAGAGAATACAAAGATGGCGCAACATGTCAGAAAGACATTAAGTCACAATTTCACTCATGATATTTGGATCTTAACGTGCAGCACATCAAATGAAAGAGAAACAAATGCAGAATGTTATCGACAAAGAAAAAACAAAGATGACGCAACATGTCAGGAAGGAACGAAGCCACATCTCCGTTAATGACAATTGAATCTCAACGTGCAGTACATTGACTGAAAAAGAAAAAAAAAATGCAGAATTCATCGACAGAAAAAAAAACAAAGACAACGTAACATATCAGAAGGGCAATGAGCCGTATTTTCGTTAATAATGATTTGTTCTCAACGTACTTCAAATGAAATGAAAACGAATGCAGAATTCATCGACAGAGAAAAAACAAAGATGGCGCAACATGTCAGAAGTGCACTAACCTGCTTCTTCGTTAATAAAAGTCGCATCGTCACGTGCAGCATATCAAAGAAAAAAACAAAAGAGGCAACGAAAAGGGTACTGAACCATATTTTCGTTAATAATAGTCGGATCGTCGCATTTGACATGATTCATTCACTCAAAACTGAAATGTTTAGAAGATACCAAAGGAGATCTTACGGTGACTATAAGTTCTGGTATGCTTTGTTAGGTATCGAATGATGCGTGCAATTTCTTTAATTCCAGCGACATGATTATTCCAAGATATATTGGTGTCCATTTGAACCTCAATAAACTTATTGAAGCAGAAGGTGGAACTTCAAAAAAAATAGGAGATATAGTACAACAAGTCAGTGAAGAGCGGCTTTTTTCTGCAGAAAAATGTTTGAATTTCTTCAAATTTTCCAAATATCTGTAACAGAAAGACAAAACTCAGCTACGGAACGCTTCTATCTACTAAAGTTAAGTATGTGTCGGTAGTGTGTAACGGAGGTTTCCATTAAATTCACTGGTTGCGCCCTCTGGAGGATGTTTGTTGCGATACACCATAGATGACAATATTTATTGTTTATCATTTCGAATCCGTTGAATACAAGGGGTTTGGAAATAGAAAAAAACAACGTTTCAACGCTTTGTAGACGTGTTTGATGCTCTATGACCAACACCCGTTATCCATATTTCCATTATTATCCTCATTGTATGACCACCAAACATTCAATATTATTGGGATTGAAGGGAGCTGATAGGTTAGGTGGAGTACCAAGGGGGCCGATAGGTTAGGTGGAGTACCAAGGGGGCCGAGGGGCGGAGTTACACGCTTAAATCGCTACGATACTCGTTCCATCCAGCGGGGGCCGAGGGGCGGAGTTACACGCTTAAATCGCTACGATACTCGTTCCATCCAGCGGGGGCCGAGGGGCGGAGTTACACGCTTAAATCACTACGATACTCGTTCCATCCAGCGGCCTCCTTGGTACTCCACCTAACCTATCGACCCCCTTGGTACACCACCTAACCTATCAGCTCCCTTCAATCCCAATAAAATTGAATGTTTGGTGGTCATACAATCGGAATAATAATGAAAATATGGATGACGGGTGTTGGTCATAGGGCATCAAACACGTCTACAAAGCGTTGAAACGTTGTTTTTTTCTATTTCCAAACCCCTTGTATTCAACGGATTCGAAATGATAAACAATAAATATTGTCATCTATGGTGTATCGCAACAAACATCCTCCAGAGGGCACAACCAGTGAATTTAATGGAAACCTTCGTTACACACTACCGACACATACTTAACTTTAGTAGATAGAAGCGTTCCGTAGCTGAGTTTTGTCTTTCTGTTACAGATATTTGGAAAATTTGAAGAAATTCAAACATTTTTCTGCAGAAAAAAGCCGCTCTTCACTGACTTGTTGTACTATATCTCCTATTTTTTTTGAAGTTCCACCTTCTGCTTCAATAAGTTTATTGAGGTTCAAATGGACACCAATATATCTTGGAATAATCATGTCGCTGGAATTAAAGAAATTGCACGCATCATTCGATACCTAACAAAGCATACCAGAACTTATAGTCACCGTAAGATCTCCTTTGGTATCTTCTAAACATTTCAGTTTTGAGTGAATGAATCATGTCAAATGCGACGATCCGACTATTATTAACGAAAATATGGTTCAGTACCCTTTTCGTTGCCTCTTTTGTTTTTTTCTTTGATATGCTGCACGTGACGATGCGACTTTTATTAACGAAGAAGCAGGTTAGTGCACTTCTGACATGTTGCGCCATCTTTGTTTTTTCTCTGTCGATGAATTCTGCATTCGTTTTCATTTCATTTGAAGTACGTTGAGAACAAATCATTATTAACGAAAATACGGCTCATTGCCCTTCTGATATGTTACGTTGTCTTTGTTTTTTTTTCTGTCGATGAATTCTGCATTTTTTTTTTCTTTTTCAGTCAATGTACTGCACGTTGAGATTCAATTGTCATTAACGGAGATGTGGCTTCGTTCCTTCCTGACATGTTGCGTCATCTTTGTTTTTTCTTTGTCGATAACATTCTGCATTTGTTTCTCTTTCATTTGATGTGCTGCACGTTAAGATCCAAATATCATGAGTGAAATTGTGACTTAATGTCTTTCTGACATGTTGCGCCATCTTTGTATTCTCTCGTCAATGAATTCTGGATTTTTGTCCTTTCATTTGACGTGCTGTAAGCGAAGATTCAATTATTATCAGCGAATATACAACTTAGTGCCCTTCTGACAGTTGCTCCATTTTTTTTCTAATAACTCATTGATTTCCACAAATCCTCACACATTTTCTACCACGCCACCACCACCTCCTACGCTGACTATGTCACTTTCAAAGTTTTAATATTTTATCATTATTATTATTATTTTTCGACCCACATTCCCCAGTTCAATATCATCTAACACAATTATTAGACCGATATTTGATTCCTCCATTCTGATTGGCTGACCGACACCACTCTGTAACACAAGTTGAGTTTTAATGTTTTATCACTATTATTATTATTATTCGACCCACATTCTTCAGTTCAATTTCATCTAAAACAATCATTCTACTGATATTTGATTTCTCCAGTCTGATTGGCTTACGACACCACTCTGTACCAGAAGTTAGGCTGATTGTTCCTCATGGTTCGGTTCAGGAGTCTGAAAATTCGCAAAACGAACCTTCATACGACAAAGCGTGAACTTTATTCATCTCCTGATGATGCTTACTTGGTAAGCGAAACGCGTTAAGTGTTAAATGACTGTCATATTGAAATAGGAAAAAAAACGACAATAACGACGAAACGATAACGAATAAATGCACGTAAACTGTTCGAAAACGCACGCAAAACCGTCGCACGCAAAACTGTTGAATACTTCACTTTTCCCAATTTCGAACGTTAACTCTACAGTACGACTCAGCATTATTTCTGCCAAAATTCGATAGAGAAGGGTTATGGGGGGTTCCAAACGACATATTTCAAATATTGATTCACTCTGTATGTATGCGCTTATATTTCGTAGAAATTTCAATACGATTTTCACCACACTATGGCAAAATTTCCAACATGTGTGGCCTATTATTTCTGCAAACTGAAACTCACTTTTCAAATGTAACTGAAAAAATTAATCGCAAACGTGTTATGATTTCGATATATTTTGAGGTAATAATATTTAATATCGAACGAATAGTTATAAAGAAAGCTTTGGACACCGAATGAATTTCTAAATACCTGTTGATGATCTTGACCTTCCCTAATATTTATGAATATTCATATTATGCTGAAGTTGTAACTTTGCCCCGGTCATCGTACTACGACAAAATGCTTGATGTGCATTCATGCAACTGTATTTGAAGATAGTTTTATATTCCTATATATATTATAATCGTATCAATTTTGATGACTATGAACTTGGAATAACGAAAGATGGACTTGTGAATACTGTGTGTTTTTGTTTCAGAATATCGAAGTTGAGGTTAAAATATCTTTCACTTGAATGGATTTGAATTATTTCATGACGATTTTTCATATTTGTCTGTATCGTTACTTTGTTATGTTTATATGTACAAGAACTCAGAACTCCGAACAATTGAAACTCAGGTTATCTACACATAATAGACTCGTCCGGTATCTATATCAAAGGATGCTATTTCGAATGGGAATTTCGAAAAAACTACAATACGAAATGAATTTCCAAATATCACACTTGAAATTTAATGACAAATGTCAATAATCTATAATATTGTCCTGAATAAAATTCAAGATATAAAATGCCACTTTTTGTTATATCGACCCAACGAATCAGAATTTAAAATGACAGACAAACTTATTTCCTTTATTTCTAAAATGTCCTGTTTTTGTCAACTTAGTATCTTTCAATATGATGTTTCTTCATCTCTATAAAATCTGGTATATAATTTTTTGTTATTGCACATTTTTGACAACTTTCCCTGTATAAGATAAGTTTTCATTTTCAAAAAAAGATGTGTGTGATATGTATTGTATTTATTTTGGTAGTATATTATAAAGCCATTTATATAAAATATCAACGTTATTGAGACTGCAGCTGAACAAATTTCCTTTGAAATGACCCATACAGAACGGCGTGTTTTTCTTGAATTTTGGAACACACCACGATGAATCTTCAAAGTCTTCCAAATTCATTACGGTTGTGTATATATTGAATAGACGCAGTTTGTCCAACAAATCACTGAATATCGACAAATTCAAGCCTCTATAGATTGAAAAAAATGGAAACTGCTTAGATTTGAAACTCGTTCTGGAAAGGTTGCTATGACGGTTTTGAATGTTGTTGTTGAGATGACTCTGACTGATACTGCACACGTTGATGTATTATTCTGAAATAAATTCGATTTTTCAATAAAAACATACACTGAAATAAATTCGATTTTTTAATAAAAACATACACTAAAAAAATTTTTTTGACAACAGAGAGGGTAATGTCTTTCATGAAGTAATTGCTACACATATGATGAAAATAAAAAAATCAAGTGTCATTCAAAATAATGAATTTAAAACACATATTCTGCACGTACTAAGTGAAGGAAATATATTGTATGGAAACACTACTTTATGCGGATCATATCTGTGAGTGAGAATTTTTGACTCGAATGAAAAATATTGTATACACCCAAAAACTGTTTGCCTATAAAACAAAGAAAAAATTGGAAACAGTACTAACCTTAATTTTGTACAATCTCAAATGAAACGACAAGATTCGGTTTCCCAATGTCCATTAACCCTTTGAACACAATAGCGTATTTTCCTGATGAAAATTCTTCTAAGTGAGGACGATACGCCTCCGTCACTCGGTGGGGTAGAAATGATACTTTATCTCCCAAATCCAACAAGACCGCCTCACCAAATTTTCCTTTCACGATTTTGGCAGTGAATATCCTCTGCGGCATCTCCACAGGCAAATCTACTACTTTGATACTTGGCTTTCTCTTCACGATCGAACTTGCATTCAACTTTTGTAAATCCATCTGTGAAAAATAAAAAATGAAAGCTTCATGTTTTGATTGACAATATATGCGAATACTATCTCAAACAAACCACGACATGTAAAACATTTGACTGAAATCATCCAACATATATATATATATATATATATCGAGAAAAATTTTGGAAATCAAAGGATTCAACAATTCTCACCAATTTTCAAATGAAGGAAAATAAATAAAGGAAAAAGTCAAACCTAAAACACTTACTTTCAAATAGAATCGGTGCACTTGTCACTGGTATCACTTTCAACGGATGCAACTAACTCATTTCGCCATGCATGACATATTTATAGTAAAATAAGTGATGACATATTTTAAAATGAAACAAAGAGCCTTTGTTTCGTCGCTTTGAGAACTGCGTATCTCCGGATGTAGATTCGACATTGACAGTGATCAATGTCACTTCGGGTTTGAATATAAAAATTAGTGATGACATATTCTGAAATGAAACAAAAGAAAATCAAAGAGTCTTTGTTAGATGCATATTCAGCGTTGACATTGATCCATGTCACCTTGGATTTGAATAGCGCAACAAACACATGAATTCTGCTTTTTTTTCCCCCATTTCATTTCAAGTGCTACATGTGATGATGCGACTATTATTAGTGGAGATACAACTTTGTGTCCTCTTGGCATCGTCTCCGTTTTTTTTCCCTGTTGATGAATTCTGCATTCGTTTCCCTTTCATTTGATGTGCTGCACGTTGAGATCCAACTATCATCAACAAAGATGTTGCTTAGTGTCACTCTGACATACTGCGCCATCTTTGTTTTTTCTCTGTCGATGAATTTTGCATTTCTTTTCCTTTCATTTGACGTGCTGTACGTGACGATTCGACAATTATTAACGAAAATGTGGCTTTGTGCCCTTCTGACATGTTGCGTCAGATTTGCTTTTTCTCTGTCGATGAATTCTGCATTCGTTTCCCTTTCATTTGATGTGCTGCACGTTGAGATTCAGTTATCATTAATAAAGATGTGAGTTAGTGCCCTTCTGACATGTTGCACCATATTTGTTTTTTCGTTGTCGATGAATTCTGCAATTTTTCTTCTTTCATTTGACATGATGTACGTAACGATCCGAAGTTTTTTCAATGATTCTCTTTGCAATTCTTCCTATGCTGTTTCACATTAGGCGCTCGATATTATATTTTTCATAGTCTACACATTAAATCATTTAAAATGAGTAGCCACACCGACCTGTTGCGACTAGTATAGCAGAAATAGGTTATGAGGTCCTTTTGGCTTCGTAAAATGATTAACTATGTTTTTTGACATCTAAACGAATCCATTGATGTCAAAATTATCGGAATCGGACGACCGGAAGTAAAAACCGGAAGTGACCTGTTTTTGACGGATTCGAAACCTTCTCACCCTAAGGAATCCAAAAATACCATATGTTTCAGTATACGATGATTATTTCATTTTTTTTGTCAACAAATTATGTGTTTTGAATCAAACTTTTGCAATTACATTACACTCGTAGTTGTTCATAACTCAACAACTTTTAATTTCAAATATGTTCAATGATTTTCTTCAAATGTGCCATTCTTTCTATGCTATTTCACATTAGATGCTCGATATTATACTTTTCATAATCTACAAATGACATCATTTGAAATGAGTACCCACATCGGTCTGTTGCTGCTAGTATAATGAAAATAGGTTATAAGGTCCTTTTGGCTTCGACAAATGATCAATTATGTTTCATGACATCTAAACGAATCCATTGATGTTGAAATCATCGAAATCGGAGGACCGGAAGTGAAAACCGGAAGTGGTCGTTTTTTGATGGATTCGAATCCTTCTCACCCTAAGGAATCCAAATATATCATATGTTTCAGTATCCAATAATTTTTTTCATTTTCTTTGTCAATAAATTCTGCGTTTTGAATCAAGCTTCTGCAATTGGAATAAACTTATAGTTGTTCATAACCCAACATTTTTTAATTACAAGTTTGTTGAATTTGCAATTCTTCCTATGTTATTTCACATTCGGCCTTGGATATTATATTCATTACGCCATATTTGTTTTTTCTCTGTCGACGAATTCTCCATTTCTTATCCTTTCATTTGACATGCCGTATGCTTCGATCTGATCATTATTAGTAAATATACAACTCAGTGCCCTTCTGACAGTTGCGCTATTATTCTTTGTAATAACCCATTCATTATCACACACGCCACCACCTATCACGCTGACTACGTCACTTTCAAGCTTTTAATGTTTTATCACTATTATTATTATTATTCGACCCTCATTCTCCAGTTCAATTTCATCTAGCACAATCAATCGAGCGATATTTGATTTCTCCATTCTGATTGGCTGACCGACACTACTCTGTAACAGAAGTTAGGTTGGGTGTTCCACAAGGTTCCGTTCAAGAGTCTGAAAATTCGCAAAATAATCATTTCCTAATGATGCTAACTTGGTTAGCGAAACGCGTTTAATGATAAATGACTGTCATATTGAAACACGAAAAACCGTTACGACAATAACGATGAAACGGTAACGAATGAACGCACGGAAAACGGTCGAAAACGCAGGAAAAACGATCGAAAACGCACGAAAAACGATCGTAAACGCACGAAAAATGATCGTGAACGCACGAAAAACGATCGAAAACGCACGGAAAACCACGTATTTTGAAATGTCATTGTCGAATACTTCGCTTCCCCATTGCCCTCACGTTGAGTCCACAAAGCTTAACCTCTCGACACTTTTGGATCTCCTCTTTCTCCTGATGATGCTAACTTGGTTAACAAAGATACGTGACTTCCGACATGTTGGAATGCTAGACTTCTGTTGAACCGACATGTTTTTTCTTAAATATATTTTGACGTACCCTGTACACTTCGACGTTATGTTTGTTTTCAATGATGTATTTTGAGACACCCCGTATACAATGACGGATCGCAGATTGTCATATTTTTTCTTAAATCTGATTCATTATTATAAAATATATCATTTTCGCGCTTCCAATTTTCGTCGAGTAGTTCACGATTAATTCCAAAACCGGCAACGCTACATTGCCCCATAAACAATGATTTATTGTACAACTGGCAACGCCGAACCTGCCATGCTGGCATGTATTGACATTTGACAGATGCAGTCTTATGAGTCTAGTGTCTACAGTGTCCTTCTTCAACCAATAGATAGTTCAGCTAGTGACTCATAGATGACTCTGTGTGTTCTATAACTTAATTTTCAAACCGGCAACGCTACATTACTCCTTAAACATTGATTTATTGTACAACTGGCAACACCTGCTTGCACTAGCAACCGGTAAAACCTCAATCTCCATCTCTCTTTGCATCGATTACGTCACACGCGCCTCTCGCTCTTACACACACATACACATCTTTACATGAAATATTAATTATTTCCCAAATCTAAGTATATTTTCCTATCTTCAATATGATAATGACGATTACATTCTACGGAAATCAAAAATAAAAATGCTGTCAAGTATAATGAATGAGTCAATTTCGGTCCCGACAAAACTAACGCTATAAATACCCAACATTCGCAGTTAACTTCAATATCTTACGATGGTGTAGAGGCTAAGGACAATGTCTACGGCGCGGACGACCCAGGTTCGAATCCCATAACTATAAACTTTTTTTATTTAAAATCACGTGACTGGAACGTGACAAGGGGGCCGAGGGGTTAGGTGGGGTACCAAGAAGGCCTGAGCGGTGATGTGGAGTACTAAGGGGGGCCGAGGGCAAGGGGGTCCACGCTCGAATCGCTACGATACTCGTTCCATCCTGCGTCGATGACGTCACACGTTTCCCCCACTCCTGTTTGAACCAAAAATTGCAGAAAGTTTAGCTCCATAAGAAAATACATGGGATTTTGCGCCAGAAGTCTCTTTGTTACACTACTGACTTTATATCTCCAAACAATTAGAATTTCTTTTCACCTTGCTCTTCTGGTAAAGAGATGGCGGTAGTATATTACTGTTTCAATAATGTGGTTCCAGCCAGCGCTTACTGGGCCACTTCAAAACAATCATTTGATTTGTGGTTCCACGGTGGCACTTCTGGGCTTCAAAGGGTTAACTTCATCATTCGATTCTGTAAATCATACGATTTTATTGGCCAAATTAGATTTCTACGGAGTAAGAGGTGTCTGCCTGGACATGATGAAGTCATACCTTAACAAAAGATATCAAATTGTTTATCTAGGAAATACCAAAAGTGAAAAAAGAAAAATATTAAGAGGAGTGCCACAAGGGTCAATATTGGGGCCACTTCTGTTTCTAATATATATCAACGACCTACCTCACGTGATGAAATCGTCAGGCATAGAAACTATATTGTATGCAGATGATGCAACCTTGGGCAAAAAAATATATAAAATAGATGATCCTCATATGATCCATACTGACATACTAGAGAAAGCTCGATCATGGTTCACACCAAATGACTTGATTCTCAATGAACAAAAAACAGAAACTCTAACTTTTGAAACAATTTGCTTATATCGAGATAACAAAAATTCTACCAAATTTTCGGGAGTACAAATAGATTCCAACCTGAAATAGATAGACTTCATAAATAACATGTGTAGTAAACTTAGTAAGACGGTTTTTGCTATCAGAAGAATTGAAAAAATAGTAAATCAAAGTGCGGCACTTGCAACATATCATTCTCTTTTTCATTCAGTCCTTAGGTATGGTATAATGCATCAAAGGTACATCTTAATATAATATTTGTCATTCAAAAATCTGCAGTAAGAATCATAATCTCTGCCAATTATGATGAAAAGTGTTGACCAATATTTGTAAAACTTAAAATAATGACTCTATATTCAGTTATTGTCTATGAAAATCTGCTTCTTGTTCAACAACACTTGTTGAATGAAGTTGCTCACAAGGATATACACCAATATGATACAAGAAATAAATCAAACCTTGTTCCTACAGCTAATAGATTGAAAAGAACAGATAATATAGGAATTAAGCTATACAATGCCTTATCTGCAAAATTTCGTAACTTGCCATTTAGAAGATTCAAAAACTTATTGAAGAAAATATTAACCAAACATCCTTTATATGAAATTGATCAATTTTTCGAAGTTATCCAAGAAGAAAGAGACACTTTTGTGGTCACCTCCTGAACTTTTACTCGACTTTGTATATATATAATACGTTAGCTATGTGATTTATAATTTATAAAAGCTCATGGCTTTACATTTTAGTCAAGTCTTATAAGATTGGAATTTTATCCTGTTAACTTGTATTTTTTTTGTATATCTAATTTATCTACAAGCGTTTTTTAAAAACTATATTGGCAAATCTTACCCTCCCAAACCTATTTTAGAAATTGTATTGACGTGTCTAAAAACTGTGTGTTTCTTGAGACTAATAAAAATTATTATTATTATTAAAAATCTGTAGGTAGAATTTTGAGACTTGCAAATACATACAATGTTGATTTAGAATCTTTTAATTCTTCTTTGGAAACATTTAAAAAGACTGTGAAAAGATTTTAATTTCATTATTTTTACGATTTATTTTATTTTATATATGTTTTCCTTAAACCTAGCTTAGATTACGTAGCTTAAATACATATGTGTGAACTTGTTAATTATCTTGAAAAAAAAGGCATTGCTGTAAATAAATAAATAAATAATGAATTGATTACAATACAATGAATAGATATAAACTGATGAAAATAAATTAGCATAATGAATTGAAAAACTATATACATAATATAAAACAGAGAAGGACATGATGGTATTGAAATTAAGTATTTTTTATTGAGTTCATTCTACAGGGGGTTTCATTTTTCAGAAAGTGTGCTGATTAATAATTTGATGAGAGTTCGATCAGAATGTCTGAGTCGATTTTTCAGTTCTTTCTTGAATTTGGATTTATTTTGTTTATTAATGAGTTGTATTTTTTCTGGTGCTATGCTCCACATCTTTGGGCCAAGATAACTACAGTGTCTTTGACCTACCAATCTTTGGCATCTTGGAGCTAAAAATGTATATTTTTTTCTTCGGGTGCTATACACGTGTTCCACTGATTTTATTTTTATTTTGTTCTCAATGACTTTCAGAATAATCTTCTGGCAGTGTAGCTGGCGTGTATCTAGGACATTATTTACTTCAAATAAGAGGTCACTGGAGGACGTTTTCCCTTTGACCAACAAAATTTTTAGAATTATTTTTTGTAAAGCTAAAAAAGGCCTATGCTGATCATTATATATTTCGAAAATCAATTTGTTTTTTGTCAGATGAACAGGTTGTCCAACTTGGTTAACATGTTGGTTAAACAGTTATTTATCTGATAGGAAACAGCGGGTAAAAATTCAAAACCACATTTCCAGTGATATTCAGGTCACATCAGTCATCCCGCAGGGATCCACTTCTCTTTAATATTATTATTAATGATGTAGCTCTAAACTTTCGCCACTGTAAATATCTTCTCTTCGCTGATGACCTCAAAATTTATATGCCAATCAAAACCAACCTTGACTGTAAATGTCTTCAATCTGATCTGAATGAATTGATCAACTGGTCACAAAATAATGGAATGTCTCTGAATGTTGATAAGTGCTATTGTATTTCATTTTCTAGGTCCAAAAATCCTATTCAGTTCGATTATCAAATTGAAAACAGTCTTAAACGGGTTTTTGAAATTCGCGATTTAGGAGTCATATTTGATCATCAATTAAATTTTGCACATCATATTGACTCCGCAGTCAGCAAATCATTTCAGTTATTGGGTTACATTTTTAGAAATGCTAAAAAACTATCAGTATTGGCTTTTAGAACTTTATATCTAACATTGGTTTATTCGGTTATTCAGTACGCCTCACCAGTGTGGTCACCATATTATCAAACTCACATCGATCGAATAGAAAGAGTACATAAAATTTTTTTGAGGTGTATAGCTTTTAAAATGAATCTACAATATGATGATTACGATTACATGCAAGTTATGCAAAATCTGAATATTACTAGCTTGGAAGGTAGTAGAACAAGAACTGACTTGATAACTCTGCATAAGATACTAACAGGGGATATTGATTGTCCTTCATTGCTCCACTCGATTTATTTCAAAGTTCCAAACAGACTTACTCGTAACTCTGAATCATTCCAAGTTCCCTACCATCGCACAAATTATGGTTATCATAGTGCTTTGTCACGTTTTGTAAGATTAGGAAATGAATATTACAATAGAAGTTTAGATTTTAATTGCCAAACATTAAATACATTCAATCAATCAATCACTGTACTTTATTGTCTAAGAAAAAAATCTTATTGACAAAGCATATGAAAACAATACTATTACACGAAATAACATACACATATATAACACATATATGCACATATATACACACACATATATATATGAAATACAAGTTATCAAGTAATTATAAAGAAAAATAAAAATAACAGGTGCAGACAAAATAAAAATATAACAAAATATAATAGTCGAAGTTATGTAAAATTTCCAAAACTTTAAAAAGTTCAAAAAATAAAATAAAACCAAAATCAGAAGCTGGTCTCAAAGCCTGTCTTCAAAATATTCGACCAAGCTGTAATACGCTTTTAAGAGCAAAAGTTCTTTTACACGGTTACGGAATACCTTGTAGTTCACTATACTTTTCATTTCGGTAAGTAAATGGTTGAAAATCTTCCGACTTTCAAACAAAACAGAATGTTTTGTTAACGTTGTTATTGGAATAGGCAGAGGTATGTCGTGAATTTGACGGGTAAAGTAGGTATTTTCTTATCTATAGCATTCTCTTCTTTTAAATATGAGACTTACTGTTTCCAAGATAAAAATGCTGTACAGTCAGTAATTTATTATTGATGAATAGGGGTTTGCAATGGTCCCTAATATTGGCTTTGTAGATGAATTTCACTGCTCTTTTTTGCAAAACGAAGACAGATTGTAGTAACTGTTTGCTACAAAACCCCCAGAAGGCGACACCATATCTCAAGTGAGATTCGATTAAAGCGTAGTACGCAGTTTTACCAGCAGTTGCTCCCAGTTCTTTAGTGATAACTCTAATGGCATAACAGCTAGATGAAAGTTTTTTGTTCAGATATTTTATATGATCTTCAAATTTCAGAAAGTTATCAATCCAAATTCCCAAGAATTTAGCAGATTGTTTATTTTCTATCATATGAGTTTGAAGGCAGAAATTTCCATGCACAAATTTAAATGATAGAATGTTAGTTTTGCTGAAGTTGAAACATAGTGAGTTTGAGTCACACCAATACTTAATTTTTTCTAAATCAGCTTTAATGGTACTCTTCAAGGAAACCAAATCCTTTCCACGCCCCAAAGATCAACTTAAAAAGATAAGTAGTATAGGTGTCCGTCTATTACAGTAGTACTGCTAAATTTTTCATTTTTAGTACACATTTCTTAGTATACATTTAGTTTAAATATATATCTGTATTTTCATATGTAAAAAAAGTGAAATCCGTTTAAAAATAAATAAATAAAGGTGCAGTTTGAGTTTGAATAACATTGATACGTTTCAAATTACCATTTTGAAATTATAATTACTAATGAATAATATAAGTAATATACTTGTTGACTATTAAAATAATATTTGAGTAGAGCATATTTTAATTGACTCTTTATGTATTAGACGGGCGACTACTCAGTATCCTTGAAAGCTCCAGGAAGAAACAAACATTTCCGTGTACACGTCGAGGGAGCTCTATATTGCATCGGACAACGAAAATTCCACACGCTCGATCAACTCGTGGATCATTACCAAAGGGCACCGATCTACACCAACAAGCAAGGTGAAAAACTTTATCTGGTACGTCCCCTTCCGAAAACCAAATAACGGATAAATCTACCATTGAAAGAACTGTTTAGGATTAAAAAAGTACTATTTGTGTGAGTGTTTTGTTCTTGAATTTTTTGATGAATCAATATTATTATTATTCATTGGCAAACATGTATATCTGGTCATGTTATATATTTTTTGTTTATTTTGTATATATGTTTTCGTCTAAGTTATTGAATTTTTAGCAGTAATTCCTACAAAAGCACAAAGTTATTTTCGTTCATGCAGGATGGTCCCGTTACTGTTTTTACATTTTGTAAAAATATTTTCATAGAGCCGGAATCGAAAGCGCGGTACACTTTATGTTTTTGTGACTAGTCAAAAGCTTGTATTTATTAGTTCAGTCGAAAGGTAATGTTGGATAAAAGGACCACCCTAACGCAAAACAAATAGATGGAAGTGATTCAATGGATGAAGCTTTATGTAACTCATGAATACTCAATATTATTATTATTATAGGAACTGATGTCACGTAATTATATTTTTTTTTATCCTATTGATAAAGTTTGAAATATCTTCTCGGGACATCCGAAATTTTCTAACACAGTACACAATAAGTAAAGAAATAGAATTCTCACTTCTTGTTTAACTCAGTTTCTCGTTACAGCCTCAATAATGCGCTCTGAAATCGAATAATCAATGCCAAACAACCAAACTCATTTGTTTGTAATGCAAATACAAATCTGTTCTACATTATAAGTTGATAGTTTTGACCAGACTTTCAGACCAGTGACCAAGAAAATAACATCTATCGGGACAGAGAATAAAATCCAGGCTGGCAGGTCTTGGTCGAATGGAACTTGTAGTGCCAAACGTTTCGCTTGCTATTGTTGCACACATCATCAGTGAAACTTGTGTTTACTGCGAGGACAAAGGTCATCTCGAAGTCTCAGCAACAACTGACTGTGACTCTGAGATATAATGATAATAATATTCCTTCATTTTATCATTTGTATGCACAAAGGTTATATAAATGATTAAAAACCTCATTATTTCAGTTGCATCGAACAAGGACGTGTCAACAATTACAACTTTACTCATACATGTATATATCGTGTGACACAGACTTATGGTACACCCCCCTCTTTTCTTTATTCTTTCACCTATTTTAACGGAACTATTAATATTGATTATGCTTACAAAGAGGCACTTTTTGATGTAATGTGAGATTTTTTTCAACTTCCGGTTTTTCCGAAAATCATATCAACGTTTTATTTTCAAATAGAACACTTTTATATTATTAAATTTTTGAAATCTACACAATTTTCTGAATCCAATGATACCCCATACTTGATATTTTAAATTTTTTTACAAGTGACCCCAAATGAAAAAGTCCAACGGGGTTAAGTCGGGTGATCTAGCAGGCCACCTAATAGGACCATGTGTTCCAATCCATTGCTCCCCAGATCTATCAGGAAGGTACTCTGTCACTATCCTACTATTATGGGGAGATGCTCCATCTTGCTGAAAAAACAGTTGATTTGCCAGATTAAGCGGTGAATCTTCTAAATATCCTTCAATTTCATTTCTGAGAAAACCTAAGTATCTATCACCACTCAAAGGCCCATAAAATATTATGGGACCAATTATCCTAACCCCTACTATTCCCAACCAGACATTGAATTCAAAACGTTCTTGGAAATTTCACTGCCGAAACAAATTCTGATTTTCTTGTGCTCAATATCGGGTATTCTGTCTATTAAAGAAACCAAGATTGGTGAATTTCGACTCACCTGAGAATACAATTGTTTTCAAAAACTCATTATTGGGCTGCACATTATTGTGTAGAACCCATCTGCAATATTCCACCCTTCTTACGCTATCGGCGTCATACAGATGTTGGTGAAGTTGATATTTGAAGGATCGATACTTGTGTTTTTTTACAATTCGTCTTACACTTTCACGACTGATATCCAACTCAAAAGCCAGCTGCCTAAGAGATACTGTTTTATCGATTTCCAACCTCATGAGGACATTTATTTCTATTTCTTCAGATATAATAAAATTTTCATCACCCTCATTATGATCAGGCTTACGTCTGAACTCCTTTTCAAGACGCTTGAAATAATTTCTAGCCGAACATTGTCGTGCAGTATCGTGTCGCTCCCAGTATAACCGGTGAGCCGCAACTACATTTTGCCGACATTCCCCATAAATCAATAGCATATCTACTTTCTCGTTTCTGTTATACATTTGTGGCATTTTTAACTTATTTCTGTTAGAAATCAGATTGACAACAATGTGTTTAGTAACTAACAAACAATGTTAGTTTATAGAAACGTCAAAAGTTGTTTGTAATTCATAGCCACCTCATTAACTTACCTTTGTTAAATTGCGAAAATACTTAATAATTTTTATTGTCCTCTAGATCGAAAAATTAACCGAGCGTCTTAACACTTAAAATATCAAGTATATCAATCAATCAATTTATTCATTGTAAATGAAACATTACAACGTCGTTATTTCCTTAGTATTAAAATTAAAATACATATACACAGAGATGCACAGATCAAAATAAAATAAATATATACAAAATTATCATGCACATGTAAACCTACAAGAGATGTAGTACATGTATTATTCATTTATAAAATCTTCTATTGAATAGAAACATTTTTCTATTACTTAGGACATTTTTCAGCCAGATGGAGAATTCATTCGAGTGTTTCTTTTTTGCAAAGTCGGGAATTTTATTATATAATTTTGCGCCCCAATAATCGCATCCTTGCTGTGTTTTCTTCAATCGATGAAGAGGAACTTGCAGTAAATCTTTATTTCTGGTATCATAGGAATGATTGAGTACATTTTTTGAGAACATCTCTGGATTTGCGTAAACATATTTTAGACAACTATATATATATGGACTGGGAATGGTGAGAATTCTATGTTGACGAGAAGCCTCTTTGCAGCTATCTCTATATGCAAGTCCGCATAGAATTCTGATGGCTTTTTTTTGCTGAACAAATATTTTGTTTGAATCAGAACTTGTGCCCCACAAAAGGATTCCGTAAGTTGCTATGCTGTGAAAGTTTGAAAAATAGGTTATTTTAGCCGCTTGATGTGTTGAAATTGTTTTCATTCTCCTTATACAATATATTGCTGAATTAAGCTTCTTACTCATTTTGCTTATTTGTACCTTCCAATTTAGTTTTGAGTCCAGATGTATTCCAAGAAATTTTAGTGATTTTTCCTCTGTATTGTTTTTGCTTGACATCATTAGCCTTTGAGTTTTTTCTTTGTTTAGCAGGAGTATATTTGCCGTAAACCAAATATCTGCTTCGGCTAGAACTTGCTCTGTCTGTTGTCTTATGTCACCTTCATCTTTGCCTTTAACTAGAAAAGTTGTATCGTCTGCATATGCACTTGATGCATAAACCTTGATATTTTCGAGAAGATCGTTTGTGTAGATGATAAACAGAATTGGCCCTAAAATAGAACCTTGGGGCACTCCTTGAGTTACCGGAATTGTCTGAGATAGTGAATTTTTCCACCATGTCGATTGAAAACGATTTGACAGGTATGACTTGAGCAGTTTATACGAAATTCCTCTTACTCCATAATATGATAATTTCTCTAACAGTATTTCATGGTCAACAGTATAGAAAGCTTTACTCAAGTCACAGCTTAATATCTGGGAGTCCTCTTGATTATCAATGGCATCTATTATTTTTTGAATAATCTCTATCATTGCTGTCATTGTAGATTTTCCTTGCTGATATCCATGCTGAGAGCTGTTGAAAAATGCTGAACTGTCAAATAACTGGACTAATCTCTTTTTGATTACCATTTCGAAAATCTTTGATATTACTGGTAGAATTGAAATGGGTCTAAAGTTATTTGGAATATCTTCCCTTTTTTTAAAAACTGGTATAACTTTTGCATGCTTTAGTTCATCTGGAAACACCCCTTCGTTTATGCATTTATTGATTATTAATGCAATAGGTTGCACTATTACATCACCTAAGTCCTTCAAAATTGTGGTTGAAATTCCAAATATATCTTCAGTTCGTTTACGTTTAATTTCATTTAAAATTTGTTTAATTTCTTTTTCATCCGCTTCAGAAAAATAGATTGATCGGACATTATCTATATTATTATTTCTCAGCATTTCAATAGCGGGAACATTGATTTTTCCTATTTTACTTGCTGTTTCTGATCCTACCATTGCAAAATAGTCGTTTAACTCATCAGCCATGAGTTTAGATTTGTTGATTTTTGTAATATTCGGTGCTGTTTCAGACTTAATAATATTCCATATTGCTTTAGTTTTGTCGACAGCCTGTGCAATGTACTCTTTATTATACCTCTTTTTTGTTTCTATTATGTTTCTATTATAATCGTGTTTGTACTGAACATAAGCTCTTTCTGATGCTTCATCTGATCTTACTTTCCTTATTGTGTCTAAGGCATCCAATCTATTTTTTATCTTTTTCTTTCTCAGTTCTTCAGTGTACCATTTTGACGATTTTGTTCTTCTTTTATTTGTCTTTCTTTTATAGGAAAACATGATTCATTTATTGTCAGAAATGCATCATGTGTAGGCTGTACAGGGATCAAGATTTTCAAGTAATGTTGTCCAATCCAATTCTGATAATTTCTTTTTGCATTTTTCAATGTTTTTAATATTTATGCATATCTACTTTCTCGTTTCTGTTATATATTTGTGGCATTTTTAACTTATTTCTGTTAGAAATCAGATTGACAACAATGTGTTTAGTAACTAACAAACAATGTTAGTTTATAGAAACGTCAAAAGTTTTTTGTAATTCATAGCCACCTCATCAACTTACTTTTGTTAAATTGCGAAAATACTTAATAATTTTTATTTCCCTCTAGATCGAAAAATAAACCGAGCGTCTTAACACTTGAATTATCAAGTATGGGGTATCATTGGATTCAGAAAATTGTGTAGATTTAAAAAAATGTAATAATATACAGGGTATTCTATTTGAAAATTAAACGTTGATGAGATTTCCGTAAAAACCGGAAGTTGAAAAAAATCCTCTTTGTAAGCATAATCAATATTAATAGTTCCGTAAAAATAGGTGGAAGAATAAAGAAGAAAAGGGGGGTGTACCATAAGTATATAAAACATCAATAATACAGTTTAAAAACTAACAAATAATTATCATAAAAAGAAATCGTCTATGGAATAACAACACTTTTGAAGTAGGATCTTTTTCAGCCTTGATTTAAAAATATGAATAATAGGGGATGCCTTTATATGATCACGAAGAACATCATAAAGCTCACAATCAATGCAATAAGTTTTTTTGGTACAGAAATGTGCGATGAAAATCAGGCTGCAAGAGATTTCTATGACGGGTGTTATAGCAGTGATTGTTATCTATTGCAAACTAATGTTTATTCTTATAGTATATATAAACTAAACTGTTAATATACCAAGAGTTATAAAGTATTGATGACAATTGGTTTTCATATCAATACTTTCCATAACTCGAATTGCGTACTTTTGAAGAATGAAGATCCGATTCATACCGGTACTGTTTCGCCAATTCAGTACCATACTTCATGTTTCAAATTGTTTCAAATGAGTGGAAGTGTGCAAATTCCAGCGTAAGCAAAACATTTTTGCTGCAGTGGTCTTTCATATACTTTATGCTGCAGACAATAGTTCTCTATGACTTGCCCATTGCAGATGTTTGTTGAAAATTACTTCCAAAAGTTTCACCTCATCACTTTAAGTTATTTGTTTTTATGTATTTTTGAACAATACAGGTGATCTTTGTTTGGAGCGCTCAAAAAATACTGTGACTGTTTTGTTGTGATCCAGTAACAGACAATTCTTTTCAAACCACCGAATGATATCTTCATAAATCCTCATGCTACTCAGTAGCATGTCTATGCTTTTTTAAAAAATTAGTAAATTGGTATTGTCTGCATAACACACCATTTTTATATCTTGGTTTCTTTCCATCAGAGTGATTATATCATTTACAAATATATTAAACAATAAAGGTACTAATACAGATCCTTGAGGTACACCTTCATTTATTTCACGGTAACTACTCAGAACTTCATTCAGTCTAACAACCTGACTTCTGCCATTTAAATATGACTCAAATAACTTTAGCGGTATTCCCCTAACTCCACACGATTCTAACTTTCTACATAAAAGCCTATGATTGACTAAGTCGAAAGCTATTAAGAAGTCAATTATATCTTCTCTTAGCCTCCGACAAAGCATTGCAGTAGCGTTTCTGTTGCTCTGCTCTCAGTTGACGATATATTTGGATAAGTGGTTGCTAAATAACAGTTAATTGCTGCTTTAAATTCATGAAATACAAAAATAATAAAAGAAAGAAAATGGTGTTACATTATCATTATATTTATTAGAAAACCATCACGGAAATATTAACATCTTTTTACAAAATCAAATTTGGTTTTCTAGCTTTCTTTGCAGCGAACAAATCAATTACCTCCTCGGTGTCGATGTCAATTTTACGGTGTATTGACATTAACGCCAAACCGTTCAGTCGTTCCTGGCTTGTCGAGTTTCTTAAATGCAATTAAAGATCTTGGCAACACTGCATGTCTCAGGGGAGACATGCAGTGTTGCCAAGATCTTTAAACGTTTGTGAAGGTTTGGAAACTGGTTGCATTCTCCAAGACCTTCTATAGCACATGCTGGTCGATCTAGTTCAGATTCTTTCAGCCATTTTATCCGCCACATGTCTAATTCAGCTTTCGCAAAGACCCATACTGAATATTTTTTATAGAGCTCAAAGAAATTTTCTTGATATTTAGTATTGATTTGTTCTTTGCAACACACAGAAGAAGTTAATGATGATGTGGCTTTATGATTTTGGAATCTCAACTGAAGCTGATCAATGAAATCATCCAAAAGTGGAATCATTATAGTAGTTCTAAAATAAGTTTCAGGATCTTTTGTGTTGTAGTTTGCCATATGCTCTTGGTGTGACTTTATTCGCGGAATTTTAAATTCTTCGTTTACAGTACAGAGCAAATTCTGTGCATTCTGGAAAAGTTTGGCAAATTTTGAATCAATATTTTGGCGAACATCTTCAATAGTCTTTATGATTGAATCGACATGTTGTAAAGCTGCTGCCAAATCGCAAATGGAAGATTGAAGTATTTTACATAGTGTCAGTGTGTATGGGAACAACATTCCTAAGCAACATAAGCGTTTAACAAAATCACTTGAAATGGCTTATCTCAGGAAAGAATTAGCCTTTGACAATGTTTCACAACCGATGTCAGTAATCCTCACATTTTCGCGCCTTTATTTGGTATTCCTCACATTGTTCGGGGGGTGGGGGATAAATCCCCCTTGATCCCTCCCTAGCTACGGCCTTGCATTATTGATATTATTTTCAGTGTAAATATTCTCCCATTGTTCATCTTCCAATTGATTCAAAAACTTCAGAGTATTGTTCTGAAAATTTTCGCGAATATTTGTATTGTTGAGGAGCAGATGTGAGGTTATATTTAATATTGAATGCCAAGTTTTGAGAGAAATGGTTCGACAGTTTCAGGTTTTACCTATATTGTCGTACTAGAAATTGCAGTCACTCTAGTTGGAGACATAACATCCCAGCAAATCCTCAACCTTCATCTTAGCAGTAGTATGTCTCTGACATGTCTGCCGCAGTAGCAGGCGAAACGTTTGGTGCTACAAGTTCCATTCCAGCCCGGATTTTGTTCTCTCTAATCGCGAATCGGGCCGTGAAAGCCGTACAGCCATCAGGTTATATTCTTTCATTTCACTTCACTCACAATTATTCATTTGTGGAAAATTCTACTACTAGGGCTGAAAAATCCGGGGCCCAGCAGTGACAAAAGCATTTTTTTCCAATGAAAACGTATTTATTTTCAGTATATGCCTAATGCATTTACAACGATCCTCCAATATTTCGATCCCCTTCGAATAGTGCGTTTTTTTAAAGTCTGTAAAAATGGTCTCCGTTTTGTAATACCTCTCCACTCCTCAACAAGAGACAGATTTTTATATAATAGGATCGGGTTACAAATCAGAGTTGTCGTCGGTACAGAATCAAAATATAAATTCCTCAGTCCTGAAGCATCAACATTGACAGCTCTAACTCAAACGCTACACTGTCGAAAAAGGTTTCCATTCATTGATGTCTGGGGCCCCTGAAATTGTATTACCACTCACTATTATTCGGTCCCTCGAAGGAGCTTTCGCAGCGTTTGAAAGTTGAGACAGTAGCCAACACCTGGCATTCATATGTATTTTGCGAGACAACACTTCCTTAACTAGACAGGGTTGGAATTCTACAGTCTCGGCCATGTCCTCAGCATTCAAGCTGGATCTTTTCGCCCGGAGACATTTTCCCAGGTTCGGAAACAAATAATAATCGCTGGATGCTATATATCTAGCGAAAAGAGGAGGTGGTGGACCAATACGTAGTGTAACTCGGCCAATTTGACCTTTGTGAGCCGGTGCGTTATCGTGGTGGAACAGCACTTTTTTCTTTGCCATATGCGGCAGTGTTTCCCCGATTTTGTTGTTCAGGCTGTTGAGTAGCAACGTAATAGTCGCCAGTGAAGGTCTTGCCCTTCTCCATTTAATCAATGAAGATTATTTCGCGAGCATCCAAAAAAATGCTTGTCAAAACCTTTCCGGTCGACTGCTGGGTCTTCGAGCGTTATGAACGGCTGCTACACGCTTCCAGCCACTTTGCAGGCTGCGGATGGGACTCCGGCGTGTAGTAGTGGATCCATGTTTCATTAATTGTCACATATCGACACAAACATTCTGTTTGTTTCGTCGAAATACGGTCAAACCACGATCAGAATCGTCAACGTTGCTGTTCCTGCACTCATCGCGCAGATATCTCTTTTTATATCCTAATTTTCGTGCGAAAGGAAGCCCGCACGCTCTTTCTCTATGCCTACGGTCTCAGCTATCTCGCTCAATTTTACTCGCCGGTCATCCAAAACGGATTCACGGCATCGGATGATATGCTACGTTGAAAGTCGGCGAACCATCGTTTGATGGTTGTTTTCGATGGTGCAGACTTCGAGTATCGTTTATCCAGCCATTGCTCTGCCTCGACGGTGTTCTTTCGCATCAAAAAGCAAAGCTTCACGAAATTAAAGCTGAGCATGGGATTATCTGTATGTGAGGTTCGATGTTTTGAGCGCGATAGATTTTTCTGGTTTCCAAAATCGGATATGTGCTGCGTGTTATTTGAAACGAGTTAGAATGGCAGGCCTAGTCTGACCGATATATTATCTGTCGTAGTCCTCACAGCTTTTTTGATGAATCCCTAACTTTTTATTTTCCAACATCGTGTCTTCAGGGTTGCCCAACATTTGTTTGAAGTGAACAAGAAGTTTTAAAGGCTACTTTCGAGTTCTACTTTTCCAGAACACGACCTAAAACGTTAGTGTATCTTGGTTCATACGGAAGGACAACGAATTTTGACACCATGTCTTTTTCGAAGATTCTCCCTAAATTTATGTTTTCTTACTAACTCATCTACTTCATTTTGAAGTATATCTGTTGCTTTTGGATGCTGTTGAAAGTCTGGATATAGCAAATTGCGCCACTAGAACTATGAACGGTGACAAAGGTCCAACTTCAAACAGCCCATTGTTTCCCTTTTTATAAATCACTCTGTTTGAATTTATGGGAATTTTCACGAGAAAATTTCTACCCGAAATCATTTATGTGTGTCCAAAAGTGAAAGTGTAACCTGGTTGGTGAAACGTTTGTCAAGTAGAGTGTTGCATTTCTGGTGTTTGGAAAAAGAGCTTGTTTTGGACTCTGATTTTGAACTGCTTCATTCTGAAAAAAATGAGAATTTATTGAAAATAAATTTAAATAACGACAGGAAAAATATTGAGAAATGTGTAAATGACTCAGTTCAACAATCAGTTTAGAAAAGACAGTTTTCAAGAATTTCAAGCAAAAAAATGTGATGAACAATATAAAACTGAATCTTAAAATTAGAAATAAATTATTCGACCAAGTTAAAAACATAAATATTTAGGCCTAATAATTGAAAAAGATTTAATCATATAAATAAAATTGAAGAATAGATTGTACCACTGATGGGAGCAATCAGAAAAATGAATTTTTTAGATAGTCACATAAAAAGTCCAACTCATAATGCTCATATTCTCTCTCCAATTAGATATCTCATTACAATTTGGTTATCCTGCGTTAAAAGCCAAAGAATGATAAGAAAGTAACTATTTCGAAATAAAATCTCTAAATATTCATCTTTCCCAACGTACTTACCTGCCGGAAAACAACTACTTCCCCGGCTAATACCACGCTGGATATTTAATTATATCCGACAGACCTTTATGCAAGATACCCTACAGTGGTTAGTCCTGCAGATGTTTCTCGTTCATCCAGCAGCAGAGCCACAATAAAATCAATCGAAAAGATCACCTAAAAACCGGCTTCGAGATATTACCTCCCATCAGTGCAGGAAAGATCCTACTCAAACGGCAAAGTGCCTGAGACTTAATTAATTTGATCACTTTAATTTACCGTTTAATGAATAAAGCTATAAAGGTGTGATATTTGAAAAAATATTGGATACATCTTTGGAACTATACAAAATGACTAATAATATGTTTTTGAATCATTCAATACTCTTTGAAAAAGCTAATTTCATATATAAATTGAATCTGAAAAGTAATATTCAATTATTGAACAATTCTAGGTTGCATGATCATAATACAAAAAATTTCAATAATTTTCATCTAGATGTAATACATACCAAAGGAAAGAATGATCAGATTTCAAATTGTTCAGAAGCTTTTGAAAAATTGACTGAACATTTTTTTAAAAATCTAACAGTTCATATATTTTACAAAAACATCAAATTATAATTATTTGAATGAATAGAACTGGCCTATAATGAAAATTTGTATTAAAACTAATTAATACAGTTAAGGGTACAACAAAACACGTGTCGCGATTTTTGCAAAACCTTTTATAGTGAAAATTGTACAATAAACTATTAATGAGGATTATTTGAATGTTTATATTTTCTCATTATCAAACGTTGTTGATAATTTTTACTCTAAACAGTTTTATTAACTTTCCCATGTCAGCATAGTTTCTGTCTGGAAGTTTTGCACCAAATCAATAATGAAGATAAATAATATATTCAAAATTATACCATAGAAATTGGAAACTCCACCAACTGTAAGTCCACCCCCACAAGCTTTTACCCAAACTTCATGAAACTTGTTCTCTTGACCAGTGCTGATTAATTGAGGGATGCATTCAGGGCCGGATTTAGGGGAGGTCCTCCACAGGAAGGGGCCCCCCACAGTAAAGATAAAAAAGTATCCAAAATCTGACGGGTCAGCAACTTTCGCTATTTTAAACAACTATTTTTTTTTGGTATACCAAAAAAATTAGGGGCCTACGCTCCTTTGTTGCCTCAGGGCCTCCAGACTTCCAAATCCGGCCCTGGATGCATTTGTTCTGAAATTAGTAAATAAATGAATATAATCAACTATTCAGATTTTTCCAACAAATCCCTTGAAAAATAATTATTCTTGAAAAGTAAACTACTCAAAATAATATAGAGACATGTCCTTAAAATGCAATAAGTAAAAAACTATGTATTATTTTGTCAAACATTTGTATTTATAAAATAGTGTATAGGTGCCTTTATTGAATTAAACTTACATTGTTTTCAAAATGCTGTTTGGTAATAAGATTAAAAATGAATCCAAATGAGTGTCAAAAACAAATAAAATTTATTTCAGAAAAAAAAAAATTAAGAAAAATGTACATTAATAGTGAGTACGTCCACCCCTGTCTCCTAAGAAATTCGGCACAACGACGAGGCATTCCACCAAATTTATAATTATTTGTTGTAGTAACTGCTCGTAAATCGTCAAAAGAGCATCTGCAACTTGGTTCAGATTTTGGAAGGGTTGATGATCCTTCAAACGCCTTTCCAGTTCATCCCAGAGCTGCTCAATAGGATTTAAATCCGGACTATTAGCTGGCCATCTCATGACATTAATATTGTGCTCCTGTAGGAAATTTCTCACGACCCTGGCTACATGTGGCCTGGCATTATCTTTTTGTAAAATGAACCCAGCGCCCATATTTTGGGCAAATACGATGACATGAGGTTCCAATATCTCCTCTATGTAACGGACAGCCGTTAAAGTCCCTTCCCGAAATACCACAAGGTCCGTGTGTTCTGTCAAAGTTATACCAGCCCATGCCATTATCGATCCACCTCCAAATGGAACAATTTCTTGCACACAGTCATCCAAATAGCGTTCACCGAGACGTCTCCTTACACGAGCACGTCCGTCATTGTTGAATAACATGTTTTTTTTTCATCTGTAAACATTACATTGGCCCACTGCTCTAAATTCCAATTACGATGCTCTTGACAAAAGTTTCTACGATTTTCTCGATGAGCTGGAGTTAATCTAGGGCCTCTAGTAGGTCGTCTTGAATGGAGTTGTACTTCGTGAAGTCGGTTTCGTATCGTTTGGTTCGAAATTCGCGTTCCCGTAGCTTCTATAAGGCGATTTTGCAGTGTTCTACCAGAATCGGTGTGACCCCTAATTTCCCAAAGTCGTAACAAACGATCTTCTCTGCGGGTTGTTGCCCTTTGACGATTGGGATAAGGGGCTCTTTTTACTATGCCATAAATTTGGTAGCGATTCCAAGCTCTGGAAACCGCAGAATAACTCACTTAAGTATTTGGGTTACAACGCCTTGAATACCCTATTTTGATCAATGCCATTGCTCTAGCAACTTGAAATTCGTTGAGGTACACCCTACATATCCTCCTTCTACCCAATACATCAACATTCATTGTTTAAATTTTAAAATGTATTACCTATCACGAACTAAAGTAAAGTGAAACTGAATAAAGAATTTTTTGTATTAATGATTTTGTAGCTAAAAGTACAAAAAGAAGTAAAAAAGGTAAACAACAAACGAATGGAACATGATAAGAATTAGTATGTATTTTATCATGAAATAATACATATTTTTTTACTTATTGGATTTTAAGAATGTGTCTCTATATTCATTTTGAGTAGTTTATTCTGCACCTGTCAAATCTCGGTCCCATAATTATAAATTTTACTAAACTTCAAGAGTGAATAGAGCTTTTTTTCTCTATCTATAAAACTGCATAAAATCTTAGCAAAAGAGTTTTCTGTATGAAGATTCACAACAGTTGACATTGACAAACATTCTTTTATCTAACACTTTTTAAATAGAACATACAGTGCGGACTTAAATAGAGACCCTGAGAAAACGAGGGCATAAGCACCCTGAACATGGGCAAAATATACCATTTATAAAATATCAAAAAATAACTGTATTTAGAAATTGCTTCACCAAAAAACAAACATATTTTTATAGTTAAACTAGGATCGTAACTGATACTTTTAGGTAAAAATGTCATGTTAAATGTATTATTGATATTAGCAGATAATCCATTGTTGTGACGATTATCATAAAATGCTTGGACGCTGATGTTTGCCTTTGCTCAACACTCTTGAGCTTGATAAGCAAAAGCTTGTCATGGGAGAACACAATTTCTAAATCTGTGGTTGTGTATCAATCACTTCAGATGTCACGTTGTCCCTCAAAAACATCTAGAGGCGTCATATCAGGTGATCTAGTGGGATCTCTACTAGTAAAAAATAAATTTAAGACTAGTGAATAAGGCAACATTGTAAAATTATTTTAAGACGAGACGCAGGTACGTTTCTCTTGAAGATGATCACTTGGTGATCAAAGTACGTGTCGAGGTGTTGAAAATAATGGTTTGGTGTTGGCTCTGATACCTTTTGCCCCGACTATTTATGTCTGCACTGTATATACACACAATATGTTTATGTGGTAACAAAATTTTTAATGATACATTTTGATATTATATTTTCAAATTCAACATGTGGTGTCAGAACTTGTTTCTGTGGTTCTTTCATATTCTTTCTGATTGATTCGACTTTATTTAGAAAATATCACGACATGTTTCGCTAACTCAATAGTTACATGTCGTGATATTTTTTAAATAAAGTTTATTGAGATCAAATCGTAAGGTTTTGTTAATGAAATTCTTCATATTTGCTACAGAATAGGCTTTCAAGACTAACTATAATTATTCTGGGTCATTTTAATTTTGTCTTTTCCAAACCTTGATTCTTCTGAGAATGTGTATTCAAATATGAAATTTGCTGTATCTGTCCTGAACTCAAAACAAACTTGCTTAATATGTACTACGAGGTTATTCTCTTAAAAAGCTTAAAAAAATTACAAAGGTTATAATCGATTACGGTAGCATAAAGCACCTTTATAAATCCTGTGCAGTTATAGGTACCAATCCTACAAAATTAGCAAAATAACCCCGCAGATATAGAAAATATGAATTTTCGAGAACCATATCATTTATGAAGTAATTTTTTGCCTAATAATTTATTTATATCTGATTTAAGAGGGGCGAGTAAGCTAAGTAAAATTATGGCAACAGTCAAAGTTAAGAGAATGTTTTCTACAATTTTTGTAAATGTTAAATATATATACCCTAAAGTAAGGTTCTATAAGATTTCTAGCTGAATTATCGTTAAGGTTGGAGTTATAACTATCTAATATAAATTTATGAACGGTTCCAACTGAAGATAAGCGAGCAATTTATTTTTGTAAATTTGATTGTACGTTTTCGATTTGTAAATTTAAAAACTGTGATTATTAATGTCTTTGTGTTTGCATGTGTGTTATCAATTGACTAAACGGATCCTTGAAGGAAAGTCTGTCACAAAATAACAACCGATAGAAATAGATGAAGAAAAAACAGAGTAGTAAGTAAGAGCGATGACGTCTTTCCTTACGAAGGCGACATCTATGAGATCGACAGGTAGTCAGCCAAGCTCTGACATCGACTGCCGGCGAGACTCGTTCTCTGTCTTTTGCTGCAGCTTTCATTGAAAATCACAGCCCAAAAGTCTTGGAAAGCCCTTTTAAGAGGCTGTCCTTCGCTGTGAATTCCATAGATGGCGTTTTCGTAAGGGTAGCTGTCATTTTCCTCCTCACTTCTCAGGCTGTCCTTTACAAACAGCAGAGTCCAGTAATGCATTTCTGGTTCAGGCAGCTCGAAAAAGAGCGTCATCTAGTATGTTGGATCATAAATGTGTTGTGTTTGGTTTTGCTCTGGTTTTCAAAAACTAGTAAGAGACAACTGATTGGTTTCCATATAGTTTTTTCTACAAGGATTATTTGTTATCAGAAGTTATGTAATTTTCATTTTTTTGTATCACTTAGGCCCAACGAAAAGTTATAGCCAGAATATAATGTAAAGTATTCGGTAAAATTGACAAGCAATTTATTCAAGAATCATAATGAAATTCCAATCTGCAAGTTTCAGGATACGAGAAAACTGATTCGTTTCTGTATGTGAATATCATGAAGGAGTGGGAATTAATATATGTTCACTGTCTTTATATGCATCAATTAATATTGAAACTTTTTTTTGAAGGTCATTTTTCGAGATAACCTAATAGAAAATGTTGTTTGGATCTTGAGGGAATCACTGAAAATTGCCTGATAACAAGTATTCAGTAACAAATCTTAAATAGATTCAGTATCACAATTTTTCGGGTTTGAAGGGCCGACGATGATTGGAATTTCTTCCTGACGTTTCGCTGGTTACTCAGGAGACCCGAAAAATAGTGATACTGAAAACCTCGGCCGCGAAAGGCCTAAACATTTTGTCCTTGATAGATTTTTACAGAGAGTGGAAATACTGCTTGTCAGTTTTATACTAGCTTTTCATCATCATTTCTGACGAGTACCTTTTTTAAAGTTTCCCATCATTTTTGAAAGGTAGCTAAATTATTTCTTAGCCATATTAGATATTAGTGAAATGGTTAGTGACCTAGTTAATTTAGGCTTATCAATGCTTGAAAATCTGTCCTTAAAAATTCGAGAGTTGTATATTATACATCAAACTGTATGTCAAATACTATGTGGATATTTCCCAATATAACTTATAACAAATATGACTTGTCTTTTTATTCACCAGAAGTTGAAACTTTTTCAAAAAATCTCAAACCTATAAGGATGTCCAGAACACGTGACCAATTCTCGAACAATATGCCCGCCTGTAGGCACACAATGAGTACAATGATGTAGGTACTTCACAGTTTTTTCGTGTTTTGTTATCTTTGGAAGCTGTGAAAATAATTATGATAGCTGTTTGTAATAAAAGTGATTATTTACTAACATTGGAACGTAAAAACAAAGACATTGCTGTGCATTACAAAGATAAAATCAGAGTGATACAGTGCATGGATTCTTTTACTTTCACTTCAGAAGAAATGAACAGTTCTATAGAATGTTTTCCACCAGTTACTGCTTTCGATACGAGTTCTTATCTGGTGCTAACTCATAGTTTCTATACAAATCAGCAGATGAAGGCCTACAAAAGTTTGACTGGCTACAAATATTTTGAAGCTGGATTTGTTCATGATTGTGAAGCAAAGTTGATCGGAGCACATTGTTGTGATTGCCAAGGTATTTAGATATTTTTCAAATTCGATTTATCCATAACTTTCTTTGAATATGTATCTTAATTTTAGGTCAAGCATTCACAGAGGACGAACAATCCCCCACTGCAAGTCTGGATTATATTCGAGAAATATGGTGCAATAATTTCAGCTCATTGTACCTGCATGGCAGGCCATTCTGAAGTTTGCACTCACTTTGCTACTGTACTGTATAGCCTGGAATATATAAACCTATTCTAGAGTGCAGGCCCAGTAAACAGTTTTTGCATGTGGCTTTCATGTTCATATTCAATGCTGAATTTCATCATATACCTATTCTTTCAAGTGTTTCTTTTATTTCTTGTTAACTGTTTTTTGACTCAAGAGAAATCACTTTTTTAAAATAACCACTATTGTGGATCATTTGTTCAATGAATGTGTATTGAAACTGACTTCCTCGTCTGACAGGGAGAATAAACAAAACAATATTACCTTATTTAGTGTTTTATTAAATTAATATCTTTGAAAGTGTTTGGCAAATATATTCTATATACTAACAAAACCTACTTTCTGACCTACGTACCAATTGAATTCAGCTCTATGATCTGAAATATGATTTTGCAATAATACAATACAATAAAAAATATCACGACAGTTGGAACAAAAATACAAATCTAGACTATATACAATTTACAAAAACAATTTCATGAGGTTTTTTATTATAAATTCAATCTAACTCAACTATTGGAGGGCAGATATTAATCAATCCACAACACATAGTTACTATTTTATCCAAGATCATATCATCTTCACCACAAACAAACAGAAAAATTGGCACATAATCTGATAGAATCCTATATTTTTGACCAATGTAACCTATTACTCTTTCTACATGAATCCTGACATGTGCAATGGCTCTAGTTTCCTCTAATTTCAAATTCAATCGGATGCAACTGCTTCTTTCCTTTGGGAAAAGCAGAAATTCACTAGGTATTTTGTAAAAGTTCACCAATCACGATCCCCACAGCTTCCGCAATTTACAACACAACACGTTATAGGCATGATTTTATGTTATGAAGGACGATTGATATGTAAAATCAGCCTCAGACGACGAATTTCAGCAAGCAGCAACACAATCAATCACAAAGACAAGTTGATTATGGACTGTTCTAGTTTTCTTTCCATTAGCACAGTATACAGAAATACTGTGCCATTAGAACAAACAATAGGTTTATTCTGGTTCTAACATCCCAAAACGTTTGGAAACTGGAACTGTGCGTACAAACAAAAAATCTCAAACAGTCCGAAATAATCTCGGACACTTGTTTGAACCAGAACGCTTTTGAGGAGACCACTGTGCCACCTATCGTATATATGAAGAGATGAAGACGAGAAAATACTATTAATCATGTCCATTTTGTTATGTAGCGTATCCCTATAGTCACCTCAAGTGTTATCTACCCTCAATCATCAATTATTCAAATCAAATAAATAAAAATACATCCTAGCAAATAGCCCAAACAAATTTCCACATGAATGCGCATGAGCAACGGGAGCAGTTCTCAACAGTTCAGCCTCGAGAGCAAGAACGATTCGGGACGGTTCAAAACAGTTTTGGATCATTTCGCAGTCAAAACCAGAACAGAGGATTATCAGTCCGAAATTATCCTCAATAAACCAGAACGCTCTATAGCAACTGCGCATGATCCTGACGTCCTAGAACCTGAATTTCGCAGAACCAGAACAAACATAATAGGTTTGTTTTGATTCTGAATTTCGAACTGTTATTGAACCGTCCCGTATCGACGCCGAATCAATGCGGATAACATCACAGTCACAGAACAGTTCTGGAACGATCCCAGCAAGTAAAAAACCAAAACATAAAAACATTATTCTGACAAATGTATTAACAAAGATTTGAGGTTAGGTACCTCTACTCTGGTATAACGATCATCGGACTTTTTGAGTTAAGTTTAAAGACAAGAGTGAAAAAGTTAAGCAAATATATAATTAAAGTGTGATAATGTTTTTGAAAAAAATGAGAGTAACAGGAATTAACTAAGACGTTATCTCCGGTTATCCAAAATTAAATTGAAAATATATTGTCCTCTCTTTGTAATCTTATACTAATGAGTTTGACAAAAACATGCCAAGAATAAATTATTGGAATTGTAAAAGATGTGACAATAATAATGATTATTATTATTATTGCTACATACATTTCACGACTATCTGTTATAGTATAAGAATAATGTTAATATATAATTTTGTCTTATTTACAGGTCGCAATGAACTCTCCGAGTTTCTTTGCTTTACCGGAGACGAACATTGTACGTATTGTAGATAAAATACCAAATGAAACACAAACTAAACCAACTAAAATATGGATAAAAATGAGATTAAGAAAACGTTACTACCAAAATCTACAACGCAAATGAAATATTTAATTAGTGCGCAAGAGCAAATTCGAAGTTCTAAACGGTCCCTATTCAAATGTACGAACTAATAATTACCGTTCTGGAATAGTTCCGAATCGGTTCGGAGAAAACCAAAACACTTTGTGAACGATACTAGAACGGTTCTTTACTGAACCAAAACACATTTTGATAACTGCGCATGATCGAACTGTACAGAATTGTGTCCAAAACAAACCTAATATGTGTTCCTTCAGCCGGCCATTTTGATTTAATTTTGACTCTTAGCAGTTGTTAAGTTAGGTTACTTAACCTAACCTAACTACTTAGTAGTAGCAGTAGTTATGCAAGGATCCCGTAAATGTCCCGTTAATTTTTAGGAAATGAATAGTTTTTTGAAAACATGTCATCCTGCCATAGAAACAATCTTATGAAAGTCTCTGGAAGGTAGAAATTCGGTAACAGAGAAATTTTCTAATTGAAAAATATACAAATGGATAAAAATGAGGGCTGTCAGCATCCAAGAGGTTTTTCAGAAGTTTCCTCCGTTTTTTATGAACCTGTAATATCTAAGTGATTTCTCAATTTGATAGAAATAAACGCCATTTGGATCAATACACTGTTGCCAACGTAACACAAGTCGATTAATTCCGTCAGCAAAAAAATGTGCTCGGGACTCGATGAAGTCGACGAAGGCCGTTTTTGCCTGGTCATGATTGGCGAAGTTTCTACCGGTGAGAAAGTTATCGAAGTGCTTGAAAATATGGTAGTCGATTGGCGAGAGGTCTGGGGAGTATGGTGGATGAGACAACTTCGACGCTCAATTCGTTTAATTTTCGGACGATGATTTGTGAAACGTTTGGACGGACGTTGTCGTGGAACAGGATTCTCACAATAGATCTCGGCGGTGATGGTTTGGTCCGGTTGCAGAAAATTATAGAGAATCGCTGACCAACATACAGCAGTGTCCGACCGAAAGCGAATTTCGGCAACGGTCTCAGTTTCGGCCGAAACCGAAACTTCCTTACAAGGTTTATGTTTTGAGGGAAAAATAAAGAAAACGGTATTATAATCAGTCAGTATTTATTTTGTTATTTTCAAATCACAACTTTATGTAGTCTTCGACATTTTTACTTATTGATAATCAACATAACAACCTGCTATTTAAGGAAAATAATAATTGCACCTTGAAAATACTTGAAATAGATGAGGTGTTTATTTTAGTAGGTGTAGATTCTTCTTTTGAATATTATTAATGGTTTTTCAAAAATATTAAACATAAAATTATTTATTTAAGTTGTTACCTAATACAATAGGTACTTAATATTTATGTAAGTCACGACATGATTAGGCACGTGGACGCGGCAAAATGTTTTCGTCGCTTGTATGAAATTTAACACACCGAACATGACCGATCACAGCACGAGAACTTCCGAATGCAGTTTCGATTTCGGCAGGTTTGCTACCGAAACCCGTTTTTTGCCGAAACCGAACTTTCGGTCGGACACTACCATACAGAAACCATGCTGTTTTTTGGTTGGTTGTCGCCTTTGGGCAGTGACGGATCGTGCATTGGAGACCAAGGGAGGCTAAAGTCATAAAGACTATATACACAAAGAAAAGCCCGCCGGAGGCGCGAACATTTTTATGTTGTTGAACGCTTTGCTCAATACTAAAGTTAGGGCATGGGCATGACAATGCGTAAAAAGTGTATGAGGAGCTATGGACTTTATTTTAGTTTGTAAACCATTTAAATGGCCGGCCATGACCGCAGCCCCATCATAGGTTTGCGCAATTAACTTTTGCCTAAAATTATAGGTGTCACACGTACGAATTAAAAAATTAAACAAATCGTCAGCTATGCGCCCAGATGAAACATCATGAAAACCCATGAAACGTTCTACTGTAGCATGACACCGTTTGCCCTATTCTACGAGACGCCTATGACTCTCCCCGATTGCCAACAGGAAGCTTGGAACAAGTATTTTTGACAGCGAGTATGATTGCTGTCTCTGTTCTGGCGAGTGCCGCCATTATTAGTAGACAGTAACCCCATAACTAGTGTAGAGGATAGCGAGTCTTGTTATATACTAACTTTGATTCAATAAATTGTGTATTTTCGGTAACCTAGTGTTTTACCCACGCAATAATAATTACCACATTACCATCTTTGACATATCTAAAAACGATCGAATTTGACGTATGCATTGAAAGAGTTAAAAAACTGTCTCCGCTACGAAAGTTCTTACAGTTACGATAAATGAGCCCTAGCATCCGTTTGGCTGAGCATGTTATTGTGTCATACTGAATCTCAGTTTAGGCTCAAATTTGACACCAAGATCCCTTTGATGAGTGCTTATTTGAAGAGGTGTGTTGTTTGTGCAGTAATCATGAGACATAACATTATGTTTAAGAGTGTATTTTGAGTATTTACATTGTATGTTCGTTTTATATTATGGGTGTGCAATAAAAGGGGATTTTTACATATTCCAATTGGGGCGTCAGTCGCGGTGAAAAAAGGTGCGTTTATAAAATAAAGTTACCTTTTCATCACTGTTTCTCCGTACCGGTATACAGGGTGTAACTAAATAAGTGTAAAACATTTAAGGAGGTGATTCCTCATGGAAAAAAAACTAGGATCTTTCATATAATGAAACTTCATTGGAGCATCCCTTGTTGAGATACATATCCTTAAAGGGGTACATAAAATTTGTATAAAATTTTTTTTACGATCACTGAAAAAGTTACAATATTGAAATTAACCTGACGTTTTGTACTACCAAAAAGACACTTAGCCAGTAATTTATTTGGTTTACCCCATGGTTGTAAGGGGTGGAAAAAGTAACCCCTACAATTTATTTCCATTTAAAAATGTATTTCCAATAGCGTGTTTCATTCTAAACAAAAAATGTCTTTTGGGTTTTTTGCCCAAAATAAACCAGTTCGCAGCAAAACATTATTTTACGAACAACTACAGAGATACATCATCATAAATGCGAAAATACTAAACTATAGTAGGTCGCTATTAGCGATAGTGACAATAAAATTGGTATGACGCTGTCAGTTTGTGAATTTTCGAAATTGAATTAATACTAATTGTGTGTTGTTGTTCTGTTATTAATTTTTTACCTTAATAATTCACTTGTTATTAAAATGGCATACACAAATGAGGCAATGGCTGATATGCATTACGTTTACGGTATCTCGCAGGGGAATGGGTTAGAAGCTTCTAGAAGATATGCTATTGTCGAAACTAACCATCAAGAACAGTTTTCTCTTAACGTCTGGCTCGGAGTTATTGGGGATGATTTAATTGGGCCTCATTTTCTACCTCCTCGATTTAGTCAAGTAGCACGTCAGCATTTAACTGAAACATATGCAATTCAGTGGATGATCGAGGAGGACCACAGAACTGGCCCGCTCGATCCCCGATCTCAATCCTCTCGATTTCTCTATTTGGGGCCATTTACAGCATTTGGTTTATGGTACTCCTGTTCGCGATGTAGAGGACTTAAGAAACCACATCATCGATGCGGGCAGGGTAATCAGAGAGACTCCAGGAATATTTGAGCGAATACGTGCCTCAATGCGCCGATGTCTAGACGCATGCGTAATTATGATGCACTGTTTGGAACCTTTGGTGTAGTAATGAATATTACTGGAGTTTTTTCCCAACACCAAATCGTTATTTTTAACACCTCGACACGTGTTTCGATCACCAAGTGATCATCTTCAAAGAGGAAGATTAAAACTTTTAATCTTCCTTCAGTAATATGCATGCGTAATGTCTGAAGGTAGACATATTGAACATTTACTATGATTTCTACATGTTGTGTGTTTTGTTATTAATAAATTAGTTTCGTTTATTACCCTTTAATCGTTTAAGGCAGGTACTAACTACAAAATAACAATAAATCCAGTTCACATTTATAACGATGTTTCTGTGTAGTTGTTCGTAAAATAATTTTTTGCTGCGAACTGGTTTATTTTGGGCAAAAAACTCAAGAGACATTTTTTGTTTAGAATGAAACAGGCTATTGGAAATACATTTTTAAATGGTACAAATGGTACAAATAATAAGACAAAAAATTACATTGGAAATACATTTTAGGGGTTGCGTTTTCCACCCCTTACAACCATGGGGTAAACCGAATAAATCACCGGCTAAGTGTCTTTTTGGTAGAACAAAACGTCAGGTTAATTTCAATATTGTAACTTTTTCAGTGCTTGTGAAAAAATTATACAAATTTTATGTACCCCCTTTAAGGGGCTGTATCTTAACAAGGGATGCTTCAATGAAGTTTCTTCATATGAAAGATCCTATCTTTTTTTCGATGAGGAATCACCTCCTTAAATGTTTTACACTTATTCAGTTACACCCTGTATTTTTGGAGACTGAAATTTTGTATGTAGGTTCGTTTTATATTATAGGTGTGCAATAAGAAAGGATTTTCAAATATTCCAATTGGAGCGCCAGCCGCATAGGGAATCCATTGAACAAAATTATCTTTTCATCACTTTTTACCATACCCTTAAATTTTCGGTGTGTGAATTTATATTTAGTATCAGCATTGCAATATGAAATAATTGAATTATACGAAATTCAAGACACAACTGAAACAATGTATTTTGAAACAGATTGACAATTTTGTAGTTTTACATATTTTTGTTTGTTGTATTATTCTCAGTATATTCTTTTGTTTAAATATGTATATTACATTGTCTCTACTATAAATATGATTTTTTTGGGATTAATACATTTATTATTATTTTGAAAAAATAGAGTATGCAATGAAATTTTTTCATTTTGTTTTGTTTTCAATTTTCCAGTTAATTTGTTATTCATCTACCTGAGATTGTTGGAAGAAAAAGAAGTAAATTTTCAGATTGAGAGTTTAATAAATGGATATTAGCAAAATGAATATTATTGGACAACACAATCACATATTGTATTTCATCATAACATTTCACTCAAATTTATCTTCGTCAACTTCTTGATCCACAGTATCTTGTCGAAACAATTCAACATCAGCTTGGCTATCGGCATGTATGAATTTCGCTCTTCCATCAGGCTAGAACAAAAATAATATTGAATATATGAAGGACATGAATTTTATCAATTCATGAATACTGTTGTAGATCATGTCCGAAAGAAAGTAACGCCGGCCGCCACTGGTAACCATAAACCAAACGTGACGTAGCTAAGAGCGCGGGAATGCCCAATGTTCCCTGCCGCTCGAGAAGCAGCGAGAGCAATGCTACCGATGTCGATGGAACTTCGACGAAAATTCTACGATGTTCGATTACGATATTTAAGCGCTGGCGGCGGGCATATCGAGGCAGTCTCAAGTACACAGCCAAGTGGACGTTACAGTGCGGTACGCGAAGTGATCTAGTAAGGCGATAGACATTCAAATTATAGTTGAAGTTTTAGTTAAAGTATTTGTGTATTTAAAGTGAAATAAAGTTAAGTTTGATTATTATTCAGTGTAGTCAATTATTGGTGAACCCACGGAGGAAAAACGTAACAATACACTGACCCGTTACTTCATGAATATTAATAACAGTAAGTAGATTTTGAAAAAACAATCACAATACGATATTACTTCTAGGAAAACAGGTAATTCATAAATACCGAGGTCTGTTCAAAAAATAAGGTGAATTTTAATTTTTCTCATTAAATATTCATTCATTCATCAATTTCTATTTTGTCCCCTTAAGTAGCCGTCCCCTTCAGAACTCTCTTAACGATTCGGTTTGTATCTCTCAATCGTCGCAAAACGCCGTCCTTTCATGGGCCTCTTCAATCTTGGAAACAGGAAAAAGTCTCTGGGGACCAAATCTGGTGAATATGGTGGCTGAGGTATGATGTTTTCGGTCAAACAATTACGAACAAGCAATGATGAGTGATCAGGTGCATTATCGTTAGGCAGAAGCCTTGAATTGTTTTTCCACAATACCGGACGTTTTCTTCGTGTTGTTTCTCGCAAGCGGCGCATAATTTCAAGATAATACTCCTTATTGACTGTACCACCTTGTGATGCGAACTTCTGATGCACTACGCCACGGTAGTCGAAGAAAACAATGAGCAAAATATACGGCTCTGCCGAACTCCAAAAACCTGATTCGGTCCCCAGCGGGGCAGGCACAAAGTATGTGCTCTGCTGTTTCATCATTTTCCAAACAGAGACGACACACACTGTCTTCCGACAGTCCAAGTATCTGCATATGATGATTCAAATGACAGTGACCTGTAAGAAGGTCTGTTAGACATCGTAGTTCATCCCTACTGTAGTCCAACAACTGTTTGGTATCGAGCTTCGAAGGGAGAATAAACACCTTAGAGTGTGCCAATCCTGAAAGATTCTGCCAGAAGTCCATAAATCTTCTTACCATCCAGATGTTCAATGTTTGTTTGGCAAAGCCTAAAACGATGCCAATGATAGGTTCTGGTCCGTAAAGTTTCTTGCAGAATCCCCCTTTGCAAGAGAGTCAACAGCCTCATTACCTTCCAGATCAGTATGGCCAGGAATCCAGACCAGAGACAATCTGTTAAGTCTTTCTATCGGGGAGAGTCGTTTTTGGCAATTTGCTACCAATTTATGACCGGGGCACACCTGTCATACACCCTTCAGATCCGACTCCCATCATGCAGTCGGACGAGTGTCTGAGAGGGAAATGGTACTTTAGTCCGAATAGAGTAGTTCACATCGTTCCGATACGTGGCCAACCCCGCTCCCACCCGACTCCGATCCTGTATTTGATCATGATCCGATAGTACATCCTATTTGTTCTCCAGCTGCGGGACGCGTATCGCTTAGAGTTTGTATGATATTTGAGTTTTTTTATTTCTTCAAATCAAATTTACAAAAACCCATTAAAACCGGAGGAGCTTATTGAACAAGTCAGAAAATATCCAGATTTGTATGACCAGACTGAAGACCTGTACCGCTGTTCTCTATGAGAGCTCTCCGATTTTCTTCAGCTTCTTCTTCCAAACAGAGTGCACCGATCCGCTTTTGGGGCAAAATCAAACCGGAGTCGGATCGGAGAGGTGTATGAAGAAGTGTGTCCCGGCCTTCACACACACAATTCAATAGCGTAAATTTCCGCTTGAAATACAGTCGCATACGTTCCTAGGCAGGGTGGGGTGATATCTTTGTCCTGGGTCTGCGACTGAAAACACCTGCACCAGAACTGGTAGGTAGGAGTTTTTGATCCATCTGTGAACCAACAACTATCTGCTCTTAATATTTCCTTCTCCTGGAGGATCCAGTCTTCTCTACTCGGGAAAGGTACTTTATAAGGCAGTTCGTAGTTGACAGTTGAGTGCATAAAGTCAGATGTCATTTCCAGTGTCAACCAGCAGTCTGTTGCACTCTGCATTGAATTGATTTGTGCAATTGGAAATGTGCATAAGTCTATATGCAGTCCATCTAGCCTCTCTCTGCAAAAAAATGTGGAGAGGAGGTAGATCTAGAAGGATCGCCATGGCCGCTCACGGTGTGGTACTGATGGTACCACTGATGGCCAGACAAGCCTGTCTCTGTAAGCCAGAGAGCTTCGCCTGGGCCATTTTCTGTAAAGCCTTTGGCCACCAGGCAATTGCACCATAAGTAATCATTGGTCTGACAATCATCACATAAATCCAATGGATTAAACCCCAAGTTTTACCACAATTCCTCCTTCGACATGTCCCAAAAGAGTGTAACACCCGTAAACATTTTTCGACTCAGAGTATAAGTACTGTATGCCACGGTTAACATTTCAAGTGTTTTTAAGCACTCAATTTCATTTTTTACACAAAATCCTTTCATCAATTTTTTCGACAGCACAAAATCGCCGAACAAGCAAAACACTTCTAACTTTTATGGCTCTCACCAACAAAGTAAACATGCTAAACAGCTGAAACTGTGAACATATGTTCCAGACGGGTATACCAACATGAAAAAATCGCTAATTAAATGTACAAAGCCCGCGAAATTTGAACATATATAGATATATATATATATATATATATATATATATATATATATATATATATATATATATATATATATATAAATCAAGAATGAAATAATTCGTGGACACAACACTCAAAAAATAGGGGCAAACCGCGGACACGTGTTTCTGGCTATTGGCCTCATCAGCGCGGTGCAGCCAAGTGTAAAGATGGGCAACACTTGTTTGCCAAAAGCAAACAATAGCCAGAAACACGTGTCCGCGGTTTGCCCCTATTTTTTGAGTGTTGTGTCCACGAATTATTTCATTCTTGATTTGTATCATACACACTCGATAAAATCTCTATCTGTATTTATATCCTGGACCCGGATGTCACGCAGGTAGCTATAGCTGCCTACGTGGTCATGTTAGATGTAGCCTAGGAATTCTAGGTCTTTTAACTGGAACCACAAATGTGCGGTTGGCTTCTGTTGTTGACTCCGTGCGTATGTGTTGTTTCCTGCTTTTGGCAAACAAGTGTTGCCCATCTTTACACTTGGCTGCACCGCGCTGATGAGGCCAATAGCCAGAAACACGTGTCCGCGGTTTGCCCCTATTTTTTGAGTGTTGTGTCCACGAATTATTTCATTCTTGATTTGTATCATACACACTCGATAAAATCTCTATCTGTATATATATATATATATATATATATATATATATATATTGACAAAAGAGTAAAAAGTCAAAAAGGTTTTTTCCATAAATGAATTACCAAATTTGAAACATCCCAGGTGAAATGCGTAACCGTGTGAAAATATTTTTTTTGTTATTTCCTGGCGATAAAATAGATTATTGTTATTACGTCTCTGACAACTGCCTCTGCCGTCATCAAATCGTATGGAATCTACTGTCCCTGAAAAACTTGATGCAGCCTTTGCCTTCATCAAATTGTATGGAATCTACTGTCCCTGAAAAACTTGATGCAGCCTCTGCCTTCATCAAATTGTATAGAATCTACTGTCCCTGAAAAACTTGATGCAGCCTTTGCCTTCATCAAATTGTATGGAATCTACTGTCCCTGAAAAACTTGATGCAGCCTTTGCCTTCATCAAATTGTATGGAATCTACTGTCCCTGAAAAACTTGATGCAGCCACTGCCTTCATCAAATTGTATAGAATCTACTGTCCCTGAAAAACTTGATGCAGCCTTTGCCTTCATCAAATTGTATGGAATCTACTGTCCCTGAAAAACTTGATGCAGCCTTTGCCTTCATCAAATTGTATGGAATCTACAGGCCCTGAAAAACTTGATGCAGCCTTTGCCTTCATCAAATTGTATGGAACCTACTGGCCCTGAAAAACTTGATGCAGCCTCTGCCTTCATCAAATTGTATGGAATCTACTGTCCCTGAAAAACTTGATGCAGCCTTTGCCTTCATCAAATTGTATGGAATCTACTGTCCCTGAAAAACTTGATGCAGCCTTTGCCTTCATCAAATTGTATGGAATCTACTGTCCCTGAAAAACTTGATGCAGCCACTGCCTTCATCAAATTGTATAGAATCTACTGTCCCTGAAAAACTTGATGCAGCCTTTGCCTTCATCAAATTGTATGGAATCTACTGTCCCTGAAAAACTTGATGCAGCCTTTGCCTTCATCAAATTGTATGGAATCTATTGTCCCTGAAAAACTTGATGCAGCCTTTGCCTTCATCAAATTGTATGGAATCTACAGGCCCTGAAAAACTTGATGCAGCCTCTGCCTTCATCAAATTGTATGGAATCTACTGTCCCTGAAAAACTTGATGCAGCCTTTGCCTTCATCAAATTGTATGGAATCTACAGGCCCTGAAAAACTTGATGCAGCCTCTGCCTTCATCAAATTGTATAGAATCTACTGTCCCTGAAAAACTTGATGCAGCCTTTGCCTTCATCAAATTGTATGGAATCTACTGTCCCTGAAAAACTTGATGCAGCCTTTGCCTTCATCAAATTGTATGGAATCTACTGTCCCTGAAAAACTTGATGCAGCCACTGCCTTCATCAAATTGTATAGAATCTACTGTCCCTGAAAAACTTGATGCAGCCTTTGCCTTCATCAAATTGTATGGAATCTACTGTCCCTGAAAAACTTGATGCAGCCTTTGCCTTCATCAAATTGTATGGAATCTACAGGCCCTGAAAAACTTGATGCAGCCTTTGCCTTCATCAAATTGTATGGAACCTACTGGCCCTGAAAAACTTGATGCAGCCTCTGCCTTCATCAAATTGTATGGAATCTATTGTCCCTGAAAAACTTGATGCAGCCTTTGCCTTCATCAAATTGTATGGAATCTACAGGCCCTGAAAAACTTGATGCAGCCTCTGCCTTCATCAAATTGTATGGAATCTACTGTCCCTGAAAAACTTGATGCAGCCTTTGCCTTCATCAAATTGTATGGAATCTACAGGCCCTGAAAAACTTGATGCAGCCTCTGCCTTCATCAAATTGTATGGAATCTACTGTCCCTGAAAAACTTGATGCAGCCTTTGCCTTCATCAAATTGTATGGAACCTACTGGCCCTGAAAAACTTGATGCAGCCTCTGCCTTCATCAAATTGTATGGAATCTATTGTCCCTGAAAAACTTGATGCAGCCTTTGCCTTCATCAAATTGTATGGAATCTACAGGCCCTGAAAAACTTGATGCAGCCTCTGCCTTCATCAAATTGTATGGAATCTACTGTCCCTGAAAAACTTGATGCAGCCTTTGCCTTCATCAAATTGTATGGAATCTACAGGCCCTGAAAAACTTGATGCAGCCTCTGCCTTCATCAAATTGTATGGAATCTACTGTCCCTGAAAAACTTGATGCAGCCTTTGCCTTCATCAAATTGTATGGAATCTACAGGCCCTGAAAAACTTGATGCAGCCTCTGCCTTCATCAAATTGTATGGAATCTACTGTCCCTGAAAAACTTGATGCAGCCTTTGCCTTCATCAAATTGTATGGAATCTACAGGCCCTGAAAAACTTGATGCAGCCTTTGCCTTCATCAAATTGTATGGAATCTACAGGCCCTGAAAAACTTGATGCAGCCTTTGCCTTCATCAAATTGTATGGAATCTACTGTTCAAATGGAATCTAAATGAAATGCAATATCGTTTATATTTCATGGCGTCACATACTGAGATCAACAGCTTAATAGTAAAGAATGTCGGATAGCAAACCTGAAAACACCATTATGTAGCAGGGAAAAAGTGGCAACGTGGAAGTGGCAATTTATTTTCGAATCCTTCGAAAAATGAAGCCAGAAAAAAATTAAAACCATTTTCCGAGATTTCTGTTTTTTTCGGATATCTCCGGATATACTCGGAATTTCAGAACTTTCTCAACATCATATAGTTCGTCAGGTTAATGCGCAACTTTGTTCCAATTTAACCATCTTCGTATCTCGGAGCTCCGTTTCCGAGCTCCCAATGGTGAGGATCGATAGTAATGAGTTGAAAAGAAGCAAAAAATCAAAATTTAAAAAAAAAACAGCATCAACGTTAGAGTATAAATTTCTCTATCGATCAGTATACAGGGTGTAACATAAGTACGTCAAAATATTCAAGTGACGTATTCCTGAGACACTTTTAAGAAAAAAAAGTCTATATGAACTCATGTCCGAAAATGCTTCGTTTCGAAGATACAGGGTGTTGAAATTGAATGTTTTTGTTCGCTTTTTGAAAATAACTCTTGCAAAAAATAAGTTATTTCCACTAAATTCGGTACCCGGTTTTTTTTGACGTGTGAAATTATAATTTAGAAGTTACATCTAGAGGGCGCTGCGTACGCAGTCAATATTTATTTCAAACTGCCCTAACTTTTTTTGACAGTAAACTTTTGGTACTTTTCATGAGAAACCCTAATTCCCACACCTTTTCCAAGTAAAAAAGGTACACCTCCTGCACAACGCTGGAGGTGATCGTTTTCGAGATTCGAAAAAGATTCGAAAGAGATTGGAAAATATTTGAATGGTGGTTATCGGGCCCATAAGCCCCATTTGAATCATGGAATCTAGATTTACTATAAATATGTAATGAGCACCTAATTAGCACTTTATTCTCATACCCTTACTTATCGAGGAACGTACTGTAAGAACTCAGTCCATCAGTCATAATGCCCCATAGGCATTATAGAATCTAGGTTTACTATTATTTATCTAGTGAGTACCTAATTAGCACTTTAATTTCTTGCCCTTATTTAATTAATAACGTATTATAAAAACTCAGTACATCAGTCATGGTGGTTTTCAGGTCCATGATCCTCATAGGCATTAAAGAATCTAGTTTTACTATGAATATCTAGTGAGCACTCAATTAGCACTTTATTTTGATTGTCTGTGTATTAGTTTACGGGTATCTCAAGACTTTATTGCATATTGTTGATGATGTCACTGAAATTCGTGATTTGTTTTGATTAATTTATATGGCTGGAATTATGAAAGGAAATAAATTGAACCTAGAAGATCTATGGAGAAAAGATGGACACGGAATTGAAATCTTTTATTTGACGATGTCTTTACAAAGATTTAGATTTTTATTGAGGAATATAAAATTTGACAATGTTGAGACTAGACTAGAGAGAAGAGCGTTGGATAAATTGGCACCAATTCGTAAGATATTTGACCTCTTTGTATCCCATTGTGTAAAAGGGTATCACCGTTCTGAGTTCGTAACTATAGATGAAATGCTTCCAGCTTTTCGCGGAAGATGTGCCTTTCGCCAATATATGCCAAAAAAACCAACAAAATATGGTATAAAATTATTTTCCTTGTGCGATGCAAAAATGTTTTACACAAGCAATCTGGAGGTTTACGTTGGTTCACAACTTGAGGGAATATATAAAGTATCCAATGCTTCAGAAGATGTAGTTACCAGGATGTGCAGTCACATATCAGGCAGTGGACGAAACGTAACTATGGACAACTGGTTTATGTCGATTCCTCTTGTTGACAAGTTACAAATAAATTTCAAATTAATTTCATATGGTACAATAAAGAAAAATAGAAGAGGCCTGCCATTGCAATTTACAAAACCAGTTCCTAGACCACCACACTCCAGTATGTTTGGATTCAGACCAAACTGTACTTTAGTCTCCTATTTACCCAAAAAGGATAAAAATATACTACTGGTTTCTAGTTATCATAAAGAAGATGAGATTGATGAAAATACAAATAATCTAAATAAACCAGTTATGATAACAGACTATAACAAGACCAAAGGAGGCGTAGATACCGCGGACAAACTCTGTGCTTCGTACAATTGTGCTAGAGGGACCAGGCGATGGCCGATGGTCGTTTTTTATTTGATGCTGAATATAGGGGGCATTAATTCCCAAGTAATTTTTTGTGCGAATAATCCGACCATCAACATTTTAAGAAGAAATTTTTTACGCGATTTAGCAAATGATCTGATCAAACCTCATTTAACTGCACGGGCATGTTTGACAGGTCTTCTACGGATACTGAAGCTTCGCCTACAAGAAATCACAGGCGTAGAATCAACTGCTGTTGAAGTCAATATTCCACCAGGTCGATGTGAGGAATGTGGATGGCGAAAAAAATAGAAAAACAAGATTTTTTTTGTTATCTTTGTAGGAAATATATATGTTTGGAACATGCTACACCACTATGTTCAGGGTGCAAACAACCCCCGATGGAGGTTGAATAATTGTATGTTTTAGTGCTACACGTGTCAAATGTGACTTAGAATATTCGTTTCTTTTTATATTTTCTTAGATTTTTTTTTTTATTTTCTTTCATTTATGTATTTCAATAAAATGTTATATTTTTCAGATCCTTTTTTCAGTTGTCCTTTAACACACGAGAAAAAAATCAACTCAAAACTCATTAAACATCATTTAATTAAGTTATTTATGCCTCATTGAACATTCAAATGAAAAAAACTGTTGAAAAAAAAAAAATTACGGACCCCGGTCTCAGAGACACTGCGCGACTAAACTTGTTACAAAAAATCGTGTGACTACTGAAAAGTTAATAACACTTCTACTCTTTGACGTTCAGTCAAATGGGACATTGCTAGAACTTTTAGCCTATTGTCTGAAAGTGATACTGAACAAGAAACACAAACAACAACTGCAAAACTGTTTCTCTTCAGCAAGTTCACAGAAAACATACAATTTTTTACTCAACTGCCACGGCTGACAAACAACGGTTTGTAAAAACAAATAAAAAAATAATTGAAGGTGCATGCGGACGGATTCAATGGAATACCTTGTACAGAAAATTGAATACCCTTCAAAATGAGGTATCACTTGACCCCCTTTTGCATTTAAAAAAATGGGGGGTGGCTGTCACGTTGAGGGAGGTGAGAGGGGGATTTTTTTATGTCACAGAGTGTCTTTTTGAATACATAATTCGATGTTTTGGGAAAGAAAGTTTTTGGCTTTCTACTACTCCATCTGATACAAAAAAATGGATGAGTAGTAGAAAGCCAAAAACTTTCTTTCCCAAAAAATTAATCACTCCTAAAAATATAACCCTTTCAAATCATAATTCGATGTGTTTCAGGGTTTTTCTTGAAAATAACGTAGAAAATGAATTTATCCGTTACATATGGTGCTCACTGTATAAAGCAAAAAATTAGATAGAATTAAGTCGGTATGAACACGCCTGATAAAGGTGGATGTAACAGCTCACCTTAGGATGCATCAAAATAAATGGCAGTTCAGCAGCTAATTCTCCTCCTAGTGCACCTAGATACAGTTTTACTTTGACTGCATAAGAAACTATTATTCCAAAAGCATCACGTTCTTCAGGCGATGCCAATCTAAAAAAAATAATAATTAGAATTATTAACCATCCCATAATGATATGATAAAGTGTTTACAAAGTGGTTGAAGCCAGATTGGTTTCCTGTTTTTTGAGATGGCCGTCCAATGCGATTCCTCTCCGTTCTTTGTTGGATGATAATAATGGCAGCAGGTAAACAACTTTTTGGAGGCTTGATCCAGGTTGGATGGGACATCCCTCTCTGAAATGTGAAGCAATGAGGTAATGGAATAACCCAGGAAAATTTATAACTCATACGAATCGAGAAAAACTTCACTACAGTTTTTATCAAGTGTCTTATTTTCTACAAACATTTAACTGCAGACAATGTTCTTGAGAAATATTGAAGTGGAATTATATTAATATCAATCTGGTAAGAACATTTCTGGTGTTCATTTTTATACCATTAGAATCAAGAGAAAAAGACTAACGCAAAAATGTATCATGAGCAGCTTTTGAATTGAGTAACACCTAGAAAGTCAACCACTCTCTGCTGCTTCAGGTTGTTAAAGTCCAAGTGAGCAAACTTTATGTTCGAAATAAGCAATATAACACATGGATCAATAAGTCCCGAGACTAACAATGAAAACAACATTTTTTTTACAAATTTTTTTTTTATTCATCAACATAATCTCCTTTTAGGGTGATACAATGGTTCCAACGCTTTTCCAATTTTTCAATACCATGTTTATAAAAAAATGTATCTTTCGCTTCAAAATAAGTTTCAGTTTCAGCGATGACCTCCTCATTTGAGCCAAATCTTTTTCCCTGGAGCATTTTTTTAAGATCAACAAAGAGCCAGTAGTCACTGGGGGCTAAATCTGGTGAGTATGGGGGGTGGGGAAGCAGATCAAAGCCCAATTCGTTTAATTTTGCCATTGTTTTCATCGACCTGTGGCAAGGTGCATTGTCTTGGTGAAAAAGGATTTTTTTTCTCTGCATGTGCGGTCGTTTTTTTGCGATTTCCTCCTTCAAACGTACCAGTAAGTCAATATAATAATCACTGTTGATCGATTTACCTTTTTCGAGGTAGTCAATGAAAATCACGCCATGCGCATCCCAAAAAACTGACGCCATCACTTTGCCAGCTGACTGCTGCGTTTTCGAACGTTTCGGACGGCTTTCGCCAGCTGTGCGCCACTCAGATGACTGCCGCTTTGACTCTGGAGTGTAGTGATGTATCCATGTTTCGTCCATGGTCACGTAACGACGCAAGAAATCTTTTTTTTTGCGAGTAAATAGCGATAAACAGCTTTCTGAATCATCGACTCGTTGCTGTTTTTGTTCCATCGAAAGCAATCACGGCACCCACTTAGAAAAAACCTTTTTCATGCTCGATTTTTCATGAAGGATAGTAAATACACTTCCATATGATATCTGTGTCATCTCAGCAATCTCACGGAGCTTCACTTTACGATCTTTCATTACAATTTTTGTCACTTCACTCACATTTTCCGGTGTAACAGCTTCCACAGGTCTACCCGAGCGTTCTGCGTCATTTGTGTCGGTACGACCACGTTTAAACTCGGCAAACCACCGACAAATCGTTGCTTTTGATGGACAACACTTTTCATTTTTCAATCCATTCTTTCGCTTGCACGGTGTTTTTACCCATTAAAAAACAATGTTTTATCAGAACACGAAACTCGGTTTTTTCCATTTTTTAAACAAACTACAAAACGACTTTACTCTAACCTCGATAACTCAGCTGTTTCTGGTCCGATCGACTTAAAATTTCGACACGTTTCAAGCAAAGGTTAGTACTCTAGAAAGACGTGGTTACTGGTTTACTAAGAGCGCCATCTCTGGGTTAGTCTCGGGACTTATTGATCCATGTAGTAGATTGGAGCAAAAATATATCATTAGCTGCTTCTGAATTGGGTTGCACCTCAGAGCAACTATGTGCTGCTTTGAAATGTGAAGCAAAAGTTACGCTCCAAATAAGCAAAATATTTTAAAGCAAAAAGATATCAGCATATTAGGTAGCACCTAGAGAATAAGCAAAGCAAAAAGAGCAAAAAGGTATTTTTAGCTGCTTTTGAATTGGGTAGCATCTCTTGAGTCAACCAAACTGTGTCCTGCTTTGGGACTTTAAGCTCAAAATATGCAAAATAGATTGAAGCAAATAGATATCATTAACTGCTTCTGAATTGGGAACCTTCTGTGTCAACCATAATCTGTGCTGCTTTGGAATGTTAACCCTCAAATAAGCAAAAAGTATGCTTCAAATAAGCAAACTATAATAAACCAAACAGATATCAATAAATACTTTTGAATTGCGTTGCACCTAGAGAGTCAACTAAATTCTGTGCTGCTTTCAGACGTTAAGCAAAAGTTGAGCTTCAAATAAGAACATAAGTTAAAGCAAAACGGTATCATGAGCAGTTTTTGAATTGGGTAGCACCTAGAAAGTCAATCAAACTCTGTGATACTTGAGGACGTTAATCTTCGAATAAGTAAAAGTTATGCTCCAAATAAGGAAAATATATTAAAGCAAAAAGATATCATTGAATGATTTTGAACTGGGTAGCACCTAGAAAGTCAGTCAAACTCTGTGCTGTTTGAGGACGTTAACCTTCAAATAAGCAAAATGTATGCTCCAAATAAGCAAAATATATTAAAGCAAAAGGATATCATTCGCTGCTTTTGAATTGGGCAGCACCTAGAGAATAATAAAAAAAGAGCAAAAAGGTAACTTCAGCTGCTTTTGAATTGGATAGCACCTATAGAGTCAACCAAACTATGTGCTGCATTGAAACTTTAAGTCAAAGTTATGCTTCAAATAAGCGAAGTATATTAAAGCAAAAAGATATCAACTGTTTCTGAAGTGAGTAGCACCTAGAAAGTCAATCAAACTCTGTGCTGCTTGAGGACGTTAACCTTTCGAATATGTAAAAGTTATGCTCCAAATAAGCAAAATATAGTAAAGCAAAAGGATATCATTAGCTGCTTTTGAATTGGGCAGCACCTAGAGAATAATAAAAAAAAGAGCAAAAAAGTAACTTCAGCTGATTTTGAATTGGATAGCACCTATAGAGTCAACCAAACTATGTGCTGCTTTGAAACTTTAAGTGAAAGTTATGCTCCAAATAAGCAAAATATATTAAAGCAAAAAGATATCATCATCTGTTTCTGAAGTGAGTAGCACCTAGAAAGTCAATCAAACTCTGTGCTGCTTGAGGACGTTAACCTTCGAGTATGTAAAAGTTATGCTCCAAATAAGCAAAATATAGTAAAGCAAAAGGATATCATTAGCTGCTTTTGGATTGGGCAGCACCTAGAGAATAATAAAAAAAAAGCAAAAAGGTAACTTCAGCTGCTTTTGAATTGGATATCACCTATAGAGTCAACCAAACTATGTGCTGCTTTGAAACTTTAAGTGAAAGTTATGCTCCAAATAAGCAAAATATATTAAAGCAAAAAGATATCATCATCTGTTTCTGAAGTGAGTAGCACCTAGAAAGTCAATCAAACTCTGCGCTGCTTGAGGACGGTAACCTTTCGAATATGTAAAAGTTATGCTCCAAATAAGCAAAATATAGTAAAGCAAAAGGATATCATTAGCTGCTTTTGAATTGGGCAGCACCTAGAGAATAATAAAAAAAGAGTAAAAAGGTAACTTCAGCTGCTTTTGAATTGGATAGCACCTATAGAGTCAACCAAACTATGTGCTGCTTTGAAACTTTAAGTGAAAGTTATGCTCCAAATAAGCAAAATATATTAAAGCAAAAAGATATCATCATCTGTTTCTGAAGTGAGTAGCACCTAGAAAGTCAATCAAACTCTGTGCTGCTTTAGGACGTTAACCTTCGAACATGTAAAAGTTATGCTCCAAATGAGCACAATATATTAAGGCAAAAAGGTATCATCAACTGCTTTTGAACCTAGAAAGTCAATCAAACTCTGTGCTGCTTGAGGACGTTAACCTTTCGAATATGTAAAAGTTATGCTCCAAATAAGCAAAATATAGTAAAGCAAAAGGATATCATTAGCTGCTTTTGAATTGGGCAGCACCTAGAGAATAATAAAAAAAAGAGCAAAAAAGTAACTTCAGCTGATTTTGAATTGGATAGCACCTATAGAGTCAACCAAACTATGTGCTGCTTTGAAACTTTAAGTGGAAGTTATGCTCCAAATAAGCAAAATATATTAAAGCAAAAAGATATCATCATCTGTTTCTGAAGTGAGTAGCACCTAGAAAGTCAATCAAACTCTGTGCTGCTTGAGGACGTTAACCTTCGAACATGTAAAAGTTATGCTCCAAATGAGCACAATATATTAAGGCAAAAAGGTATCATCAACTGCTTTTGAATCTAGAAAGTCAATCAAACTCTGTGCTGCTTGAGAACTTTAACCTCCGAATAAGCAAAAGTTATGCTCCAAATAAGCAAAATATATTAAAATGAAAAAATATCATTAGCTGCTTTTGAATTGGATAGCACCTATAGAGTCATCCAACTGCTTTGGAACTCTAAGCAAAAGTTATGCTCAAAATAAGCAAAATATATTAACTTTGGGTAGCTAGAAAGTCAACCAAACTCTGTACTGTTTGGGAACGTTAAGCTTTAAATAGGCGAAATTTCTGCTCTAAATAAGCAAAAAGATTAAAGCAAAAAGATATTAGCTGCTTTTGAATTGAGTAGCAGCTAGTGTCAACCAAACTCTGTACTTTTTGGGACAAATGAGCAAAAGTTATGCTGAAACTGCATGCAGTAACGTTAGTTACAAATAAAAGTGATAAAAACATAGAAAGTTTCAATTCTCTTTTCTTCATTATGATTTCATACCACGTAGTAAAGGCTACATCCATCAATTTATTAAAAACTGACTGATCGATAGTTATTAAACAGCACGACTCACAGTCGATGGTAGGTTAGACGTTTCTGGAAAACGCAAAGCATGATTTTTCTGAAAATTTCACCTCTCATATTTCCTTACCTGTTCTATCGATCTAAAATATTTTCAGCATTTAGAATTTGGATTTAGGTAGCAGTTGAATTATCAAGCTTATAGCAGTTCGGTTACTTTTATAAGTAATTTACAAAGAGTTATCGACGGTGTTTCGAATCATCTTCCAAAATGAATGCAAATATCGATTATTCAAACGAAGTTCTTATGAAATTATTCATTATACACATGAACAAAGTGATCAAATCATTGTCAGAACGTGTAAAAAATTCAACCAAATGTATCCTGAATTAACACCAATGAACGAGAGGAAGTTTGTAAGGTGACAAAATAATTTCCTTAACTATGGCTCAAAGTTTCCAGGGAACAACTGTACCAAAAATCAGTTATTTCTAGGTAAAAAGTAAGATTTTGTGGGCTAAAACATGTGAAAGTACAGACAATAACAGAATAGGATGATTCAAAATAAGAAAATTGTGAACAAAATATCACATTTTCACAATAAATGCTGAAAATGTTGTCCATTACATTCTAGACACTTTAAAATGTTTTTTTGTACGCGACTTGTGCTTGCTTTTTCAATTTCCTGGGGATCCAGATCTTCAATACTCCGCACTATTCGCCGTCGCAATTCTTTGGTAGGCACTGGAGTACTGTATACCCTTTCGCGTACAAAAAAACATTTTAAAGTGTTTAGAATGTAATGGACAGCATTTTCAGCATTTAATGTGAAAATTGTCTACAATTTTGTTATTTTGAATCATCCTATTCTGTTATTGTCTGTACTTTCACATGTTTTAGCCCACAAAATCTTACTTTTTTCCTAGAAATGACTGATTTTTGGTACAGTTGTTCCCTGGAAACTTTGAGCCATAGTTAAGGAAATTATTTTGTAACCTTACAAACTTCCTCTCGTTCATTGGTGTTAATTCAGGATACATTTGGTTGAATTTTTTACACGTTCTGACAATTATTTGATCACTTTGTTCATGTGTATAATAAATAATTTCATAAGAACTTCGTTTGAATAATCGATATTTGCATTCATTTTGGAAGATGATTCGAAACACCGTCGATAACTCTTTGTAAATTTCTTATTAAAGTAACCGAACTGCTATAAGCTTGATAATTCCACTGCTACCTAAATCCAAATTCTAAAAAAAAATTATGTTTCTAGAAGAAGCGACTTTATTGAGAAAACTTGACGATTTAGGTATAGGGACATGATATATCATCTTGAAGCATTTTTCACCATCTTTCAATTTACCGAGTAATATACAGGAGGTTTCATTTGAAAAAATGAACTTTTGACTACTTTTATGCACAATGGAAATAATAGTAATTTTAGCACGCCCTGTATGATATGGAGTCGATTTCTTGGTGTTATTTGAATACTTCGAGTTTGTCCAACCTATCATCAAAATATCAACTTTTCATTAATTGAGAGTACTGATGTACTTGATTTCAATTAAGGCTATGTTTTGGACCATATTTAGCACAATTTATTTTTTATCTCGATAATAGATAGAGATAGGTATAGGACATTATCAACAAAAAAGTATCAAAATACCAGAGCAATTCCAAAAATGTATTAATATACGGGGTGTTCCATTGAAAAAAATATAATTGCTAAGACTTTTTGATAGAAGTGGCAACGCCGCAATGCTGAAAATATTTTAGATCGATAGAACAGGTAAGGAAATGTGAGAGGTGAAATTTTCAGAAAAATCGTGCTTTGCGTTTTCCAGAAACGTCTAACCTACCATCGACCGTGAGTCACGCTGTATAATATCATTGTTTATAAATTACTCTTTCAAGCTCATTGTAAATCAATAACTAGGCCCTCTCGAGTTTAAATAAATGAAATGTAATTTTGTGACAATTGCCATTGCAAAAAATTTAAAAAATCGACAATTTTTTCATGTTATATTTTGCTCAGATTGTTTCAAATTGATTGTTAGGTTAGGTTAGGAATCACACGTTAAAAGGTAAGACCTCGTTAATCCTTGGCTAGAACACCTTTCGACTTATGAGGGTTGTCGTTCGTAGGGATGCGACAGCTGGTTAACGTAAAAACAAATTTTAAACAGATTTTCGATTGTTGAAAGTCATATGTTTGATACACGTGTAGGAAGTTCTTCATTACAATTTTATTATTGTGGAAGGTGAAAATACCCAAAGAAGGTCGATAAAAATTGATTTTCCCCCACAAAAAATTACTTTTGTTCAATATAGAAATAGGTATTGCGATTTTTACTCAATTCAACGTAAAACATTACTTACTGTGTTTCCATGCTGGCCACAGACGTCCGGTACTGTCCGTTTTGAAACAGTACCACATCTACTCCTTGCTGTACCATTGCCTTGATTTTTTTCACCACCTTATTGCTGTTATTTCTTACGCAAATGTTCACAACGATCTGCTCACCGTGATGATATAACTGAAATAATGGTTTAGAATGAATCGAAAAGGGAATATGTTTAGGAGAGATATTTTTTCAAATAAATAAATAAAACTAAACAAAATATCAAATTTCATGATAATGCACATGACACTCGACATAAAACTGAAATGACTGCAAAAAATGAAATTAATGAAAAAATTGCCCAAAGAAATTTTCAATGTATTATACTCAATCTGTATTCTAAAATATCAGATGTATTAAATAAAAGTAAATTATTATATATCTTCAAAAAAAAAACTAAAAATTGAATAACTGGAATTTCTAGAAAAATTTTTGATGATCTTCTGAATAATCAAAATTACACTACTTTTGAAATGTTCATACATATTATAGATTTTCTGTGGAAATTCTAGGTTTACAAATGTTTATGAATTGAAGAATGTTCCGACTTTTATTTTTGAGTTAACCTTATAAGTTCCTTCATAAGGTTCACATCTTAGTTTATTCATAATAAGATATAGGTATGTTCTAAAACATTATTGTATTTATTCACGAATAACAATATAAAATTTCGTTTACAAAATAGTACACGGTAACAAAGACGTCCATAAGATGTACGTAGCCTGTTCAAAAAATAAGGTGAATGTTCAAATTTCGCGGGCTACGAACATTCGATTAGCGATTTTTCATTTTTTATGTTGTTGCACTAGTTTCGAACAGTTTCTGCCAAAGAGTACCCAATTACCAGGAGGCGAAAAAGAGCATTTTTCGGGATATAAATTTTCAGTGCGCATGCGCGAAACAATTAGTATTTCTGTCTCAGAGTAACAAAAGACAATAGAGATGCATTTTCCATCCTTACATTGAAGGCAGCATAACTTTGTTTGTTTACGGGAAGTAAGTTGGACCATAAAACTGGCGGTTGCTTTAGTTGATAAAATCGGAGGGATAGTATATATTTATAAAATAAATCATTTCAGGTGAAAATGTATTCTGTTCAAATAGTTCCTACAGGAAATCTGATTTATTATTAATGATTATGGAAATGTGGCCAGTTTTTCTTCCACCTACTAGATTTTTATTTATGTATGGCTTTAGATAGATAGATAGATAGATACATTTATTTCAACAGATGTTTAGATGTAACATAGGGGAAGTACACTTGGAAAATGTAAAAATTGAAAATTTGGAGAAAAACAAATTTTTAGGGCTCTTCATTGATGAAAATCTAAAATTTGATTTCCATGTCGACTACTTATGTAAAAGACTAGCAGCAGGATGTCATGCAGTGAGAGTTGTTGCAAGAGAGTTGGACACTACTATCACAAGATCAGTTTATTTTGCACAAATTGAAACCTATTTATGTTATGGAATTTGTTTCTGGGGAAATTGTGCAAAATTTCGTTTCAATATGATATTCTCTCTACAAAAAAGAGCCATCAGATATTTATGCAAGGCTAAGTACAGGGATTCATGCCGCCCATTATTTGTGAAGCAAAAAATTCTGACCTTAGTATGTCTTTTTATTTTGGAAACAGTGTGTCTTATCCACAAAAAATATAAAAATCAATTTGGGAACACCGCAACTTATAGTACACGTCAGTCTTACTCCGTTTCCCTTCCCACACCTTCTCTAGCCCTTACACAAAATTCTATTATTTTCAATGGCAAGAAGTTATTTAACCACCTTCCCATTAATTTAAGGCGAATATATAATGGAAAGAAATTCAGAAAGAAAGTGAAAGAATACCTTGTTGGGAGGCCCTATTATATATAGTGTGGACGAATTCTACCAAGGCTCTATCGAATAATTGACATGTAGCTTTGTGTAAACAAGTTATTGAAACCAACACAAAATGGCTATCAATGTTCATTGTGTAGAATTATATATTTACGTTTACTTAATATTCATAAATTCATGTACTTATATTTGTAGCTGTTCAGCTGGACTTAATATTGTTCTGCTCCGGTGTTTAAGCATTATTTTATAGTTTATATTTGTTAATTGTCCCTTATACATGTTTTACTTTACTAGACTTTGCCAATAAGATGTTTATATCTTGGGTAATAAAGCATATTTTGATTTGATTTGATTTGAATCATTCACAGGAGTGGCAGAAAATTTTTGTCTGAGAAATACGTCAAAAGGAAAATTGTAAAGATATCAAATATGTGTACATATAAATCTAAAAATGAAGCATTCAAAATGAATTGCTTCAAGTTTCAAACACGATTACAAACATATTAAAATGTGCGTCATATTGCGCATGAATACAGAATACAGAAAGTAGAGATAATTTCTATAAATACATAGCACAATTTTGAATAAAATTTTGTTTCATAAATTTCCACAGGCCAGAAAATATTCATCAGTATTGTATGGCTCCAGATTACATAAGAATTTTCTTACAGATTTCAGAAATCTGTTAGCAACGACAATATCTTTTATGTTTTTCGGAAGATTATTATAAAATTTCATTCCAGCGTAGATAGTGCTACGTTCATATAGGGATTTTGCAGTAAACCACGCGCTTTATAATAAAGCGCGTGGTTTACTGGATTAAAATTAAATTATTTCATTTAAACTATTTTATAACAATGATAAATGTTAATTGCAAAAGTAATGAACTTTGCTTCATAAAATCAGATGAAGAAATTTGTGATTTATTCTCAGATTTGATAAACAAGCGGTACGGTTTGTGAGGTCGGATATAAAGAATTTTCGATTTCATTCAAATTTATGAAAAGGGATATTTTTTATGTTTTAATGATAATTTTTTAATCTAATTCTTATAAATAAAGTTTTTGAAACTAGGTTTATATTATTTCATTATTTGACATATCCCAACCAAAAAAAGGTTAAGAAAATGACAACCGTCATTTCTTATTGAATATTGTCTGTATGCAACGCGACAGCCTCGTGCAAAGAAAGAAACACCAGAACGGAAATCATATTCTTTGTGTGACGTAAGTTTGTTAAGTGAGCAATAACAGATTCAACACCCGTTGCACAAGAATAACTATTTAGTATAATTACTGAACATTGAGCAGAATGCTTTTTAATCTGTTGATCACAGAATAAATATGACCTATGGCACACATATGAAAAACATATTTTTCATTTACATTAATGATTTTTCGTAATTATATAATTCGTCAGCATGCATTATTGAAAAAAAAAACATAATGTCGGTCCACAAAGACCCCTAGATACCAATTTTGAATTAAATCACATAATAATATCAAATCTCAATCGTAATTATAAATATTCATGATTTCTAATCGAAAATTCTTTATATCGGACCTCACAAACCGTACCGCTTGTTCATCAAATCTGAGAATAAATCACTAATTTCTTCATCTAATTTTATGAAGCAGAGTTCATTACTTTTGAAATTAACATTCATCATTGTTATGAGTTAGTTCATATGAAATAATTTAATTTTAACCCAGTAAACCACGCGCTTCATTATAAAGTCATACATAAATAAAAATCTTGTAGGTGGTAGAGAAAATGGCCTCATTTCCATAATCATTAATAATAAATCAGATTTTCTGAAGGAATTATTTGAACAGAATACATTTTTACATTTTCACCTGAAATAATTTATTTTATAAATATATAATATCCCTCCGATTATCAATTAAAGCAACCGCCACTGTTTTATGGTCCAACTTACTTTCCGTAAACAAAGTTATGCTGCATTCAATGTAAGTATATGCAACAGGCCTGTCTATTGTCTTTTGTTACTCTGAGACCAGGACACAGTATAATGAATATTTATTGAGATATGGAGCTTCAGAAACACATGACATTAAAACTGTCAAAACTTTTGAAACAGCCTAATATTAATATGAAATTATTTAAATAAAATATAAACTTTCGTTTGAAACAATTAGTAAGATATCCTCAGAACTCACTAATTACTGAGTCTGAAACAGTGGCGTAGCGAAGGAGGGGAACGGGGGTCCGGACCCCCCTGAAATTTTAAGACATTAAAAAATAAATTAAGCATGAAGAAGGTGAAAGAAAGAAAATTTATTATAGCTCTTGTCTACAAACATTAAATTATCATACTATTTATTGTTGGTTTGTCCTTTTGTTTAAATCATAAATTATCAAACGATACGTTTGAGCTCGGCCGCTCGGGTAGAGTACCTAATGACAGTGTTTGTATAGCTGGCCGAATTTCGACTGGACGTCATAATAAGTCTAGTTCGCAAGCCAGCCGCTAGTGGAAGCTGTCCACCTGTCATGCCCGCCAATCCTGCCATTACGATTATAGCAAAGATTTACTTGTAAGATGAGGTAGTGATTCCTGTCGTGCAGTCAGCTAATTCATACTTTGTAGTGACAGTGACAGGATTAGTGTTGTTCTTTTTATGTTTGTTTAACGTTAAGGAATCAAGTTTTTACTGTACTTCTCTCTACTGCTTCTTTCAAAAGTGAGTGAGAGAACCGTTGATCAGTTTTTCAAACCAAAAACTTTAAAAATAGATTAGGAATCAAGTGACAAAGTGTCAGTTTCACTGTTGCCGCGAGAGGTAGAAGAAACCACTTTTGGCTCGATAGAAGAAGAAAGCAGTACGTTTACTCCAACTACGTGTTGTTCATCGTCTTTTGACCAATCAAGTACTGGTAAGTCTACAGATTCTCAAGTGAGAAGCATTGACTTAACTTCTGTTTATATTGGCATTGTTTTTGACCAGTTATTTCACTCCAAAACAGAATTTTGTAAATTTAAAAAAGATTTCTTTGAAATATGAAATTTTTTCAATTATGAAAAGTGTTAAAATTAGTTTAAAACCTTCTATTTAGTATTCTATGTAATTCCTATGTAATTCCTGGCTACGCTCTGAAATTCATCTACATATGAACTGTTTGTGACTCTTCAGCAAGGTTCATTGTATTCTACCTCTTTTTTGATAGAAAGAATTAGTATTGCTATTCAACGTGGCAATGCTGCTTCAGTACTTGGAACTATTCCTCCTTCACATAATTTTGATGAGATCATGCATTGCCCTAATTTCAGTACGGAACTGAAACCTCTTCGAAACAAGCCGAGATATGTGGATATTCATCAGTCTCCTATCAAGGTTAATTCACAAGTAATTGATCCACCTTCTTCTTTTTCAGTGCGGTCAGTGGACTCAGGTCATTCTTGCCCCCAAAAAATGAGTTGCAGTCCTCGTAGAACTGGTACCCTTTCAGTGGAAGAGCTTGAAGCAAGAGCCGAATCGATCCCTCTACGAAACCCTTCTTCACTTGTAAGGATCGATCGCAGCTTGAGAAATGGTTCTTATGGAGATTCTGTGAAACATGTTCTTCCTTACGAATCAGTAGATAGTTGTCCTGAAAATCTAGAGAAGAAAATTGGATTGGATAATTTAGGAAACACTTGCTACATGAATAGCATTTTACAAGTGTTGTTCATGACGAAGAATTTCAAGAACGAAGTTTTAATGATGAACGAGAACGGGAATGTTTCCTGCTTATTCATCAAACTCAAACAACTGTTCATGCAGCTCCAGTTTCGTAAGAAGGTATCATCTTTCCCTCCAACCGATTTCCTGGAGTCTTTGAAGTCTACTAGATACTCGTTAGGACAACAAGAAGATTGTTCCGAATTCTTGGGGTTCTTGTTGAATACTTTTCGTGAGCAAAACAATAGCAAAATCAATACTCCTGACCGCTATGGACTGAATGATTCCGTACAACCCATCCCGTCTTGTGTTTGTAAATCTTTTGCTGGAAAAATCCTCACTTGTTTACTTTGTGGTAAATGTTCAAGAAGTACCGAAAACTTATGTGAATTTCTGGAACTTCATCTAGCTTTTCCTAATATGACTAATAACCAGTCCGTGCAAAGCTTATTGTTAAATCATCTGAAAATGGAATTTTCAACAGGTGATGATCGACTGTATTGTCAAACATGTGCCAAACTAACTGACTGTTATAAGGAAACAAGTATAGCTGAGGCTCCAGTCAATCTAATAATAACACTGATGATTTTCAAACAAGACTCAACCTCTAACGGAAGCAAGAAACTCTTTGGAAGGTTCGAAATAGATGAACCTAGCAGACCACTATTATAATATTCATGCAGTCATTGTTCACTGTGGTTCTGGCGTTGAATTTGGTCATTATTACGCTTTGGTCAAAGAAGAAACAGACTGGTTTGAGTTTGACGATAGTCGTGTCACGAAGTGTTCTGGCGATGCATTGAATTTATTGGAGCCTCTGGAGACACCCTACATTTTGTTTTATGAGAGAGAGGACATTGTTAGATCAAGATCTTCAGATGATGTGGTGCTGCAGGTTTTCCCGGGTTTTCCTGCAGCTGAAAAAGCAAATGCGCCACTGGAATCAGTGAAGTCGCTCGGGAGCGCCAAATAATTTTTATTGTTGTTTTTTATTTTATTTTTATCGTTGTTTTAATTTTTATTGTTGTTTCTCTAAATTAATATTCATTCAACTCGTTTTTCACAAGTAAACCAAAGCTTTAAAGTCTCAACAATTCAAAACCATATGATTCGCACGATTACCTGTTTATCTAGAGTAACTTCAAGTTCAAGTTCTCCAGGACTCAGCATGAAATCTTTTCGCACCACAGTACAGGGTTGTCTTCCTTGCTTCGAAGGCGCATACTGCACTTTCCTTATAGCCATTGTTACAGTTCCCCTCTTATGCGATCGATCGGTTTCACTATCACCAACGAATATCTTGACATAGTAATTCACACCACAAGGCTGACCTTCATCTTCTTGGCCTGTAATTTAAATAATAGAATAGAGTAGAATAGTTTATTGGTGTTGTTTAACATAAAGTTTTACACAAGTCAAAATGAATATAAATAAAATATAAAAAAAAATTAATAAACGTAACTAATAACTAATTATTGAAATGTTTCGATTCAGTGCAACAATTAATTCTAACTCATATTCTAATAGCCTCTACTAATCCACCACGTATTTCGATACATGTGTCGTAGCGCTTATGAATGTTTCTGATTACGTTCCTTAGTTCTTGAGGGCTAATATCTGCACATACCTGTCGAATTCTTGCACAAAGTTCATTTCTATCTCTTGAGCGGTTTTTGTAAACCTTTTGTGTGAGAAGTCCCCAGAGAAAAAAGTCCAAAACTGTGACGTCTGGAGATCTGGATGGCCACTCTATAAACGGACTACCACGGCCTATCCATCGGTTTGGAAAATGTTCGTTAAGCTATTGCCTCACAGCTCTGGCATAATGAACTGAATATCCATCTAACTGGACAATTAAATTTGATCGTTCATTGATTGGCAGCTCGTGAATAGCATCCCAAAACTCTGTGTTTAAACATTCTAGAAACCTCTGCGCATTAATGTTTTCCTCAAAAAAGAAAGGACCAATAATTCGTTCGTTCAATATCCCACACCAGACGTTGATTTTTTGGGAATACTAGCTTTTACAGTTTATTACCCAGTTAGGATTATCCGCTGCCCAATAGCGACAATTCTGTGATGACACTACTCCATTTGTAGTGAAAGTGGCTTCGTCGGTATATAAAATATTTTTTAGGAAATGTCTATTGTTTAAATATTCCCCTTGGGCCCATAAACAATATTCCAGGCGTCTTGCTTCGTCGCCTTCTTGAAGTGTGTGTAAAAATTTCGGCTTGAAAGGTTTAATATTCTTCACCTTGAGACGTCTCCGAATAGTTTCTCGTGGAATATTCAAATCTATAGTGGCATTCCTTATGCTGGCATTAGGATTATTTCCGAAATAATCTAAAATGATTTGATCATTCCTGTCATTCCTGTTTCGTCTTTGTACAGGATTACTTTTTAACATCATTTTTGATACTGCACCAGTGTCATTGAATATTTTATTTATTTTATTTACTGTACCGCAGCTAATACGAGGACGATCTGGATGTCTCTCATTAAATACTCTACAAACCTCTCTAGCACTTCTAACGTCATCTCCCGAAAGGCGTACAATTTCAATTTTCTCTCTTACGCTCAATCTTGCAGCCATGGCACAAACTAGTTCGAAGAACTGTAAGGTGAATATTGTTGACAATAGTACACTTAAATCTTTCACAAGTGTCAAACTGTAATATCATTTCCATGGCAACTAAGATTTAAATTGAAATATTAGGTCTTAGTTTTAGTTAATTTGCGTGAAAACTTGAATGTAATTCCGTTATTTTCATTAAAAATATTTACGCTATTTTTTTTTTTTTTCATCTGGCGGCACTTTATTGTTGAAATCATAAAAAAAATATTCTCATGGCTATATCTGTTGATATAGGGTGTTTTTTTGTGACTGTTAGCTGTGTGAGTTTTCGAATTTTTGAGTTGTCATAACTTTGTTAATAATGAATATTTTTTCATGAAATTTTGGTCACACCTGTTTAGAGGCACTCTGAATCCAGTGGCGTAGTGATTTTTTCAATAAAAAAATCGCTAATAAAAAATCCCGATTTTCGACAAAGAAAAAATATCGTAGTATCAGAGAATTGTCGGAAAGGATAAGAAGAATTGGGTCCAAGTATAACATCAGAACCTGTTTCAGATCTGGAAACACTATCCGTAGCAGCCTCACGAAAACGAGGCCACCAAACACGGACTGCGATTCCAAGAATTGCATTTACTGGATACCCTGCGAGTGCGGAGAATCATACATCGGTGAAACTATGACGCCATTGAAAGTTCGCATTGCCGGGCACAAAAAACACACACAGCGAGGAGAAACCAGCAAATCCGGAATAGCAGAGTATGTTTGGACTCATCAACATAACATCAAGTGGGCTCCAGCTGAAATCATCCACAAGGAGGAACATTGGCTTAGGAGAAAATTCAAAGGAACGGCATATATGTTGTCCAACAACGCATTTAGCCAAGCTAGCGTAGATATACGTAACATATGGAAACCTCCAATCGAGCGGAACACGACCAACTCCTGCAAAACGGTGATAGGTGAAAGCAGTCGAATGATCTATAAATAGTCAATAAAGAGATCTCGAAGGAATAAGTCCAGTTATCACCTGAAGACGATTGTGGATACTAACAATCGAAACGTCGTGAAGTAACTTTGTTTGGAATCTTTTATTTTTCATTTCTTGGTAATGATTTTTTAATTTTTCAGCTCGTGCTAATAGTTCTTTTTCTTTAATTTTTTTGGTTGTTGTTTGTATGTTAATTCATTGTAATTTCAGTTTTTTTGCTTAATAAAATTGTTTTTTCAGCTAATCTTTGTAATTTATTTACAGATTATTTCAGGGATTTCAAATCAATTCATATCATACTAGACAATGAAAGTTCGAACTGATGATATATAAATACCTGGTTGCAAAGTAACTGAAGCTGGCGCGCTAGGAGGTAGAGTAAAAGTGAACGGATAACAATTCTCCCCCAACTTTTTTATCAGTCTGTCCTGTAATTTCGTATTGGTTGACTTCTCTGGGGGAGGGTATATCTTCTCAGATGCCAAATACAAATCCTTTTGAAAGTTCAAACCCATTACTTCGTCTTCTTCTCGCCCATATCGGAAACTGCAGACCACTTGGCCAAATATTTGGCGGTCCTGGTATTCATTGTCGATCTTCAATACTCCGTCTGAAAAATTAAAAATCATCAATCATCCGACACTTCCATTTCGTGATTCTGTACCTTTATGACTTATGAAAATTTTATCTGATTCTCTACATGGATATCGCATTTACAGGTCAACAGAATCAGCCACCACTCTTTTTGTTGATTACATATCTAGGAATATGGATAATAGGAAGCATGTGGCAGGAATTTTCTTTGATTTGTCTACAGCTTTTGACTGTATTCTAAAGTACTTTAATAGCGTACAACAAGTTAAAAAGGATCTGAATTGCGAAATTAGATTTCTTAACCGAGAAATCCTTGTGAAATTCCACTTAGCTGTCCCTAGTATTATAAATGCTCCTTTCTGGTTTATTTATTCAGTTTAAATTAATTTTGACAGCTGCTGTCATCAAATGCGGATCTCTCCACATCCAATTTTTGATGTTAGGCAATTCCGAAAGGGGCTTGAATTCGGCTTCCTGCCGAACTTACAGTTTTGTCACATTATATGGTTCCAGAACAATGCCGAATATGCTCTAACTGAATCTTAGTTAAAATATTTTTCATTTACTATTCTTTTCTCGATTTAATCTTTTTTTTTTCTTTTCCAACTACATCTTACTCTACGGGGATGATATTTTTCTCAGTCCAAGAGAAAATAAATTTTGAAGTTTCAAATATGAAGTATAATGAGTTAAACAACAATTCCATGGACAAACAACGTTCAAAATCTTATTTAAAAAATGTGAAATTTTATAAAATAAAACAAAATAGAACAAAGAAAATGCCACCAATTTGACTGTGCTATTTACTATTGTTGTAAATCATGCCCGAAAAAAATAACGCCAGCCGCCACCGGTAGCCATAAACCAATGGTGACGTAGCTAAGAGCGAATGTACGATGATTCCCCGCCACTCTAGAAGCATCGAGAATAATGCTACCGATTTCGACGGAACTTCGGCGAACTTTTCTAACGCAATCGATTACGATATACAGTGTGGCCCATTTTTAATGGAAACACCCCCCCTAAAATTTAAAGTTGTAAACCAATTTTAATATTTTTTTTTGAAATGTCAAGTACTAAAAGTCTACCTTGGGACAAAATTTGAAATGTTTATTAAAGTTTCAGGGTATACTACGATATTTTTTCTTAGTCGAAAATCGGGATTTTTTATTGGCGATTTTTTTATTGAAAAAATCACTACACCACTGAATTCAGACTGCTTCTAAACAGGTGTGACCAAAATTTCATGAAAAAATATTCATTATTAACAAAGTTATGACAACTCAAAAATTCGAAAACTCACACAGCTAACAGTTACAAAAACACCCTATATCAACAGATATAGCCATGAGAATATTTTTTTATGATTTCAACAATAAAGTGCCGCCAGATGAGAAAAAAAAACAAATAGCGTAAATATTTTTAATGAAAATAACGGAATTGCATTCAAGTTTTCACGCAAATTATCTAAAACTAAGACCTAATATTTCAATTTAAATCTTAGTTGCAATGCAAATGATATTACAGTTTGACACTTGTGAAAGATTTAAGTGTACTATTGTCAACAATATTCACCTCACAATTCTTCGAATTATTTTGTGCCATGGCTGCAAGATTGAGCGTAAGAGAGAAAACTGAAATTGTACGCCTTTCGGGAGATGACGTTAGAAGTGCTAGAGAGGTTTGTAGAGTATTTAATGAGAGACATCCAGATCGTCCTCGTATTAGCTGCGGTACGGTAAATAAAATATTCAATGAAACTGGTGCAGTATCAAAAATGATGTTAAAAAGTAATCCTGTACAAAGACGAAACAGGAATGACAGAAATGATCAAATTATTTTAGATTATTTTGGAAATAATCCTAATGCCAGTATAAGGAATGCCACTTTAGATTTGAATATTCCACGAGAAACTATTCGGAGATGTCTCCAGGCGAAGAATATTAAACCTTTCAAGCCAAAATTTTTACACACACTTCAAGAAGGCGACGAAGCAAGACGCCTGGAATATTGTTTATGGGCCCAAGGGGAATATTTAAACAATAGAAATTTCCTAAAATATATTTTATATACCGACGAAGTCACTTTCACTACAAATGGAGTAGTGTCATCACAGAATTGTCGCTATTGGGCAGCGGATAATCCTAACTGGGTAATAAACTGTAAAAGCCAGTATTCCCAAAAAATCAACGTCTGGTGTGGGATATTGAACGAACGAATTATTGGTCCTTTCTTTTTTGAGGAAAACATTAATGCGCATAGGTTTTTAGAATTTTTAAACACAGAGTTTTAGGATGCTATTCACGAGCTGTCAACCAATGAACGATCAAATTTAATTGTCCAGTTAGATGGGTGTTCAGTTCATTATGCCAGAGCTGTGAGACAATGGCTTAACGAAAATTTTCCAAACCGATGGATAGGCCGTGGTAGTGTGAGTTTTTGAATTTTTGAGTTGTCATAACTTTGTTAATAATGAATATTTTTTCATGAAATTTTGGTCACATCTATTTAGATGCACTCTGAATCCAGTGGCGTAGTGATTTTTTCAATAAAAAAATCGCTAATAAAAAATCCCGATTTTCGACTAAGAAAAAATATCGTAGTATGCCCTGAAACTTTAATAAACATTTCAAAGTGTGTCCCAAGGTAGACCTTTTAGTACTTGACATTTAAAAAAATTATTAAAATCTATTTACAACTTCAAATTTTAGGGGGTTGTTTCCATTAAAAATGGGTCACACTGTATAAAGACTAGCCTCGAGCATATCGACACAGTCAAGTAGACGTTACAGTGAGGTACGCGAAGTGATCTAGTAAGGCGGTAGATATTCAAATAATAGTTGAAGTTTCAGTTGAAGTGTTTGTTTTATTTAAAGTGAAATAAAGTTGAGTTTGATTATTCAGTGTAGTCAATTATTGATTAACCCACAGGGAAAAAAGTAACATTTGTTGTCGTGGAATAATTGACTAAAAATTTGTCGTTTTATGGAGAAAACAAGGGGTGTCAATTACGACGAGATGGAAGAGCTTAAGAAAATGTGCAAGGCTTTGCAAGCGGGCCTGACGGAGAATGAAAATTGCAGAAGAGAAGAAAATGAACGCAGAAGACAGGAAGTTGAACGCAGAAGAGAAGAAGAACGATTAAGCCGAAACGAAGATCGTGAATGACTACTTAGGTATTCTGGAAAAACAAGAAAGAAACAGAGACGAATATCGTTAATTATTGGTAAATATGCAGAAGAAACAAGAAAAAGACAATAAGATGTACCTTCATTTATTTGAAGATTTGAAATCTTCCCATGTGAATGAAGGGGAGGTACAGGAATTGATTCAGCAAGAATTTGAAAAAGTATTTCAGAAAACAAAGGAGAGATTGAAACAAATAGTCGATGAGAAGTTTAATGGGGTTGAAAGCAAACTTGAAGAGAAGCTTGAAGAAGTCGGAGGAAATTTGAAAAGAAGCTTGAAGGGCTCGGAAAAAAATTGAAGCGGTTTTCCAGAAACTTTGAAAAAGAAAAAGTAGCGGAAACGCAGATTTAAGAAGACCATGCCTGATATCTGGGTGCAAATTTTGCCAACGCCAGGAAGACAAGGATATCCAGCTACCAGAAGAAGAACTTCCCACCAGACGTGAAAAGGTAGCGGGCAGAGACTCCTTTATGGACAGCTCTGATAGGGAGATAAACTCCCCTACCTCCCGCCGCTTCGGGTTCCCTCTGACCCGGAGGATAGCAACCTGTAAGGGTCCCTTGTCCAGGGATACGGTTAGACAAGTTGAGGAATCACCTGACCATGGTGTGATACAGTCGTTAACAGCCTCTGAAGGTGATACTACCTTCCTGACGAGGCAAGATATCATGGTAGCGTAGAAGAAGAATCCGGTCTTGAAAGCTGTATGAGAATGGATTGCCAAAGGATTGCGAAACTTCACGCTATCATCTGTTCGTCGCGAGAAGAAGGCTTATTATGACTATTTATTTCAATCTAAAGACTCTAAAAAATTATGAAAAAACCTAAAGAATATTAATAATACAAAAAGTAATACTGATTTACCAATTCCCTTGCAAAATCCTGAAGAAATCAATAATTATTTTGCTTCAGTATTTATTGATGATGATATTGACAACAACTTCCTAGAATACTACAATAGTAGTAAATACCCAAAATTAAAAAATCAAGAAAGTGTGTTTAAATTAAAATTCATCTCAGTTAATCAAATGAAAGAAGTCTTAGCTACTATCAAATCGAATGCCACTGGTTTTGATGGTTTATACATCAATATGATTAACTATTGTAGTCCGTTTTTAGATAATTTTCTCACTCATATTTTGAATTGTTGCTTAGAAAAATGTTATTTTCCTAATCTATGGAAAATTGCCATTGTCAGACCTTTGAGTAAAGTTTCGAACCCAGTGAACTACACTGACCTCCGTCCTATAAGTATTCTCTCTACGCTTTCAAAAATATTAGAAAAACTCATTCATCATCAAGTAAGTTCATATCTATATGAAAATTATATTATTCCTGATTGTCAAGCCGGGTTCAGAAGTGGGTATAGTACATCTGCAGCCCTCGTTCAGGTTACAGATGATATAATTCGAAACTCTGATAATAAAGAGTTGACAGCTCTAGTTGCCTTAGATTTTTCGAAGGCATTTGATACTATAAATCATTCTCTATTATGTTTCAAATTGAAATATTATGGATTCTCGGATGAGTTAGTCTTGCTACTATTTTCATATCTAACGAATCGCTGTCAAATGGTATATTATAATAATGAAATGTCGTCAACTCGAAATGTTCCTTCTGGTGTGCCTCAAGGGTCAATCTTAGGACCTTTACTCTTTATAATCTACACCAGTGACATCTTGAATTCTATGAAGCACTCAAACGTTCAGGCCTATGCAGATGATACGCAATTGTATACCAAGTTAAATATCTACAACTATGGAACTATTCAAAACCTCATCAATTCCGACCTACAAACCATTTCTAATTCAGCTGCGCAACATAATCTAAAATTGAATAGGAATAAATTCCATTTGATGCTTTTCGGTAATAAAAAGAATAGGGCTATAGTCGCACAACATCTCACAATTAGAATTGAGAACACCATACCTCCCGTTGTGAATTCCATTAGAAACCTAGGTATTATTTTTGATTCTGACCTAAAATTTGATTTGCATTTGAATGATTTGCTTAAAAAATCATTTGGGACACTCAAACTGATTTATTCAAATAGATATTTTTTCAGTCGACCAATCAGGAAACTTCTCACTGAGTCGTTGGTCTTATCACGGTTCAACTATGGTAACATTGTGTACAGCAATCTTTTAAGTAAATTTGATTTAAATCGAAAACAGAAAGTACAGAACTTCTGTTGTAGACTTGTCTTTGTCTCGATCATGTCTCGAGTAAAATCAAAGAAATAAATTGGCTGACAATGATCAATCGTACTAATTATAATCTTTGCAATTTTGTGTACAAAGTATTGAGTTACAAAATTCCCACATCACTTTATAATAAACTGATTCTTAGGTCTATGCTACATTCATTGGATGTAAGATCAAAAAATAAACTGCATGTCCGTCGTCATAAGACGTCACTGTTTCAGAGGTCGTTCACTTATCTCTCCATCAAATTCTACAACTCACTGTTATACAATTGTATACAACTTTCGAAAGGAGAGTTAAGAATCATTCTGAAAAATCACTTTCTGAAAAACACTTCCTGAATACCAACAGGAACTTGAGTGCCGTGTCCTGAATTTACTTTTAACCTTTACTTACCTTGTCACAATATGTCATCTAGATACCTATGATATAAATTATTATTATGTGATGCGTTTTTTTCATCGTGTCTTTCTCTCTATTTATCATTTTAGTTGATTAGAATTGTACATTTTAGGTTAAGTGTAAGAGTAGTCTTTGGCACATTTGGTACATATCAAAAATACGGGACGGACTGTGGCTGCTCATTGGTTTGAGGTTCAACTCAGTACACCTCGAACTTCACTGTTGAAAAACTCTTTCGTTTGGAAAACTGATGCGTTCATGTGGAATAAACTTCCTGAGAATGTTTTAAATCGCCAGTGATTCAAATCTAATGTGAAGCACTACTTTCACACAGGCACCGCTCTTAGAGCGCCTAAGGTTTTTCCCGTAGTGCTTGCGTTTGATAAAAAAAATGCCATTCACGCGAAGCAATGACTTGAAGAGTGTTATGGGGACTCCGCTCCCTCAGAAACAAGAATTAAACGTTGGTTTATAGACTTTAAATGTGGTCTTAGGGGCACTGATGATACAGAACGCAGTGGAAGTCCAAATGACCAGTGTTCTTCCTTGTGGATGATTTCACCTTGAGCCCACTTGATGTTATGTTGATGAGTCCAAACATGCTCTGCTGTTCCGGATTTGCTGGTTGCTCCTCGCTGTGTATGTTTCTTGTGCTGGATAACGCGTACTTTCAATGGCCTCTTAGTTTCACCAATATAGGATTCTCCACACTCACAGGGTATCCGGTAAATGCAATTCTTGGAATCGCAGTCCGCATTTGGTGGCCTGGTTTTCGTGAGGCTGCTACGGATAGTGTTTCTAGATCTGAAGCAGGTTCTGATGTTGTACTTGGAACCAATTCTTCTTATCCTCTCCGATAATCCTCTGATGTAGGGAAGTACATTACTGGTTGTGGCGGTTTCTCTTTCTTGTGGAGCTCTTGCTGTCTTCTAGCTAAAGCCTGTCCCACCATCACAGTACTTATACTTCCCTACATCAGAGGATTGTCGGAAAGGATGAGAAAAATTGGGTCCCAGTATAACATCAGAACCTGTTTCAGATCTGGGAACACTCTCCGTAGCAGCCTCACGAAAACCAGGCCACCAAACGCGGACTGCGATTCCTAGAATTGCACATCGGTGAAACTAAGAGGCCATTGAAAATTCGCAAATCCGAGCACAAGAAACACACACAACAAGGACAAACCAGTAAAACAGGAATAGCATAGCATGTTTGGACCCTTCAACAAAACATCAAGTGGGCTCAAGCTGAAATCATCCACAAAGAGGAACACTGGTTTAGGAGAAAATTCAAAGAAGCCGTCCAACAACGCTTTTAGCCAAGCTAGCGTAGAGATACGCAACATATGGATCAAGCGGAACACGACCAACTCCCAGAATTTTTTAATTTAAATCTCGTGCTAATATTTTAATTTTTTTGATTAGTTGGTTGTTGCTTGTATTTTATTTCATTGTAATTTCAGTTTTTTTGCTCAATATAATTGTTATTTTTCAGCTAATCTTTTTAATATTTTACAGATTATTTCAGGGATTTCAAATCAACTTATATAGTAGACAATGGAAGTACGAACTAATCAAATGCATCCCCAAAATCGATTTGAATGATCCAAAAGTGTAGTTGCGTGAGTTAACTGACATTGTGAAGATATCAAGAAAAAGTGTTGGCTTTATACAGGCTGATTCACGGTGGATGGCACATTAGACGTTTCTGGTGAACCAGACAACGGATCACTTTGAAAATTTAATGGAGGGCATATTCGGACATTCTCTAGCCAACTAAAATATTTTCGACAATGCGGTGTTGCCGCTTCTATTAGAAAGCAGTAGCAACTTTGATTTTTCAAATGGAACACTCTGTATATAATATTATTTTTGGAATCTCCAACAATTGCCCGACAACTTTTCTTGATATTTCCCTATACCTATCTGTTACCGTTTTCGAAATAAAAATTAATTTCAATTTTTTTCTTCGAAAATCATGACTTCTAAAAATGCCGATATCTTTTAGTTAAGAAGTACTATGATATCGAAATTTGGTTTGAAGTTAGGTGATACTTGGACACTTCCCACACGTCAGCCTAATCTCCGTTACTTCAATACAGGGTGGTAAAAAAATACAGTTTTTTCGTTTGCTTGAAAAAGTTGCTGAAATTTGATTATTTTAAATGGAACACCCTATATATTATTGAAAATTCGGAAAGCTGCTGAAATTTGCTTTCTTTCTATGTATATCATACCTATACCTAACTAGTCAAGTTTCGGACTTATGAACATTTATTTGTGAAAATGTCCCTTCAGAATGGTATTTCCATTCGGTATTTGGTAAGCAGGCCATGATTACTATTTGACAGTAGCGTTGTGACATTCTCCTAATAATATCGACATTTTCGTCACTTCAGAAGTTGCAAATACCTTCAAAACGATGGAACAAAACTATTCAAACGAAGTTCTTATGAATTTGTTTATTATTTTTGGACAGTGTGACAAAATTATCAGCAGAACATGTAGAAAGTTCAATGAAATGTATCCGAATCTACCGCCAATGAACCTCAAGAAATTTATACGAATTCAGAACAATTTCAATATGTTTGGATAAACTTTAAAAAAGCACCAAGAAACTTGAAATTGGAAATATTGATATGAATAATTATAAAAAAGTAAAACAATCATGTGGAATATTTCAAAATATGTTCGAATCGCTGGCCGTTCACTTCCAAGCACTTTAAAATGCGGGTGTTGACTGCTTTCGTGGTGGCAGATCTGATTTCATTGGAATCCAAATCTTCAAATGTTTGGGCAATCCTTTCTAACAATTCATCTCTCGAACGCACGGGTATTTTGTAAACTTTTTCTTTAAACATTCCCCACAAATAAAAATCTAATGGATTAAGATCGGGTGATCTCGCTGGCCAATTCCATGGTCCCAAGCGCCTCATCCACCGATCGTCAAATAGTCTATCCAGTTCTGCGCTCACTTCTCTTGTGCAATGTGCAGGAGCTCCGTCTAGTTGGTACCAACAGTTTCGATAATCTTCGAGTGGCAGATTATCCACGAAACTGTCTACAGTATTCTCCAAAATATTCAGGTAGCTTCTGGATGTTAATGACTCCTCGTATATCACGTACCTCAATTTGTTGTCCATCAACATGCAGAAGACATTAAAACTAAATTTTCCTTGAAATCCGGCTTCTTTTGTGACGTGAGGATTTTCACTGGACCAATAATGACGATTTTTTCTATTGAAAATCCCTTCTCTCGAAGATTTCGATTCATCAGTCCAAATAATTTTATTTAAAAAAAGTGGATCTTCTTGAATGCGTGTCAACAACATTTCACAAAATTCTACTCTCTGTTGAGGATCTTGAGGCTTCATTGCTTGAATTTTGGTGAATTTATAATCATGCATTTTATGTCTTCGCAAGATTCTTTGAACCGATGAATATTTTATACCCATATCTTCTTCAGCACTTCTTATCGATGACTCGGGAAATGCGTGAAAATATGCTAAGACATTAATCTGGTTGTCTTCGAAAGTTACGGGTCGAGGCAAGTTTCTTGGTGCTTTTAAAGTTGATCCAAATGCATTGAAATTGTTCTGAATTCGTATAAATTTCTTGAGGTTCATTGGCGGTAGATTCGGATACATTTCATTGAACTTTCTACATGTTCTGCTGATAATTTTGTCACACTGTCCAAAAATAATAAACAAATTCATAAGAACTTCGTTTGAATAGTTTTGTTCCATCGTTTTGAAGGTATTTGCAACTTCTGAGGTGTCGAAAATGTCGATATTATTAGGAGAATGTCACAACGCTACTGTCAAATAGTAATCATGGCCTGCTTACCAAATACCGAATGGAAATACCATTCTGAAGGGACATTTTCACAAATAAATGTTCATAAGTCCGAAACTTGACTAGTTAGGTATAGGTATGATATACATAGAAAGAAAGCAAATTTCAGCAGCTTTCCGAATTTTCAATAATATACAGGGTGTTCCATTTAAAATAATCAAATTTCAGCAACTTTTTCAAGCAAACGAAAAAACTGTATTTTTTTACCACCCTGTATTGAAGTAACGGAGATTAGGCTGACGTGTGGGAAGTGTCCAAGTATCACCTAACTCCAAACCAAATTTCGATATCATAGTACTTCTTAACTAAAAGATATCGGCATTTTTAGAAGTCATGATTTTCGAAGAAAAAAATTGAAATTAATTTTTATTTTGAAAACGGTAACAGATAGGTATAGGGAAATATCAAGAAAAGTTGTCGGGCAATTGTTGGAGATTCCAAAAATAATATTATATACAGAGTGTTCCATCTGAAAAATCAAAGTTGCTACTGCTTTCTAATAGAAGCGGCAACACCGCATTGTCGAAAATATTTTAGTTGGCTAGAGAATGTCCGAATATGCCCTCCATTAAATTTTCAAAGTGATCCGTTGTCTGGTTCACCAGAAACGTCTAATGTGCCATCCACCGTGAATCAGCCTGTATTGCATGATAATTTGACTATGAGAAAGCTCTGTTAAAGTGGGTGCCGCGCGAGCTCACTGTTGACCAAAAACAAGAACGTTTTGATGATTCTGAGCAGTGTTTGGCCATGTTTAAACATCACAAACCGGATTTTTTGCGTCGATATGTGACAAGGAATCAAAACGATCATTATCTAAGTGGAGAGCAACGCACCTCCAAAGTACAATACACGGCTGGAAATATTATAGCCTTTTGTTTGAAGACAACACACCGTGTCTCAAGTTAATCAAAACAATGTCAAAACTACATGAACTGAACTTCGAAATTCTCCCACATCCACTGTATTCGCCAGATTTGGTTCCCAGCGACTACTTGCTGGTAGACCCCAAAAAAATGCTCACTGGTAAAAAAATTTGGTCAAATGAAGAGGTTATTGCTGAAACTCAAGCCTATTTTCAAGCGAAAGATAAATCATTCTGCAAAAGTGGAATTAAAATGTTAGAGCGGCGTTGTAATGATTGTGTAGCCCATGATGGGGAGATTACGTTTATGAATAAAGCCGATAATAGAAATAAACGTGTTTTCTTTCTTAGGCTCGGGATTTTTCAGCCCACGTGTTCATGTAGAGAACAAAGCACATCTTGAAAATGCCAGCTGGGATGCTTTCTAAATTTTAGAAAGGAATCGCAATGGATGCTTTCTAGAAAAAAACAATTTTTCATACTCTATCATCCGTGAAAACATGAAAGCATGATCTATAAATAACATAAAATTAACCGCTTACCGATAGGTTCAACTCCAGAAATGTGATCGACGAAGTCACGTTTTCCCAAATACATGGTAAGTTTTCCATTTGGAGATTGTTTTTTAAATACACGAAAATTAAAAACCATTTCGGAGGTATTGCTCACAAAATATTCTCCACAAATTACTGTCAAATCTGTTCGACATTATCCTCAAAAGAATTCTTTTATACGTCCTTTCAAGGGTTTCTTTAATTTCATTAGGTTCGCTCTCCCACGCAGAAGATTATAATTTAATGGGATTGTTTTTTCAAGATTAAATTCAAGATACCAGGAAAAGTGGAACTAACTACTTGCTAGGGATGTCTGCATATTATTGTTGGGTTATGAGTAAGCTTCATAATACATCACTTCAATTATTAGTATTAATTCAGAGTTAATATAAAAAACAAACTGGGCGTTTCAATTCAGAAAAAATATATTATTCATCTTTCTGAAGTAACGAAATTCCTTGGAACGTAAATGAGTAGGGGAAATTACTATTGATGCCATACGAAATAAAGTGAACACAGGTTATCATGATATAATGCAATTGAAAAATCCACTCATTATTATTATCATTATTAATGTCTATTATGCTCTAATCTACTCCCACATATCATATTTATAACATCAACATTTGGGAATGCTCCTCAATCAATCAATCAATCAAATATACTTTATTGTCTGAAGAAAATATATCTTATAGACAAAGTCTGACAATACAAACAACAATACAAGGAGAAATATACAGTCTGATTCACGGTGGATGGCACATTAGACGTTTCTAGTAAACCAGACAACGGATCACTTTGAAAATTTAATGGAGGGCATATTCGGACATTCTCTAGCCAACTAAAATATTTTCGACAATGCGGTGTTGCCGCTTCTATTAGAAAGCAGTAGCAACTTTGATTTTTCAAATGGAACACTCTGTATATAATATTATTTTTGGAATCTCCAACAATTGCCCGACAACTTTTCTTGATATTTTCCTATAGCTATCTGTTACCGTTTTCGAAATAAAAATTAATTTTTTTCTTCGAAAATCATGACTTCTAAAAATGCCGATATCTTTTAGTTAAGAAGTACTATGATATCGAAATTTGGTTTGGAGTTAGGTGATACTTGGACACTTCCCACACGTCAGCCTAATCTCCGTTACTTCAATACAGGGTGGTAAAAAATACAGTTTTTTCGTTTGCTTGAAAAAGTTGCTGAAATTTGATTATTTTAAATGGAACACCATGTATATTATTGAAAATCCGGAAAGCTGCTGAAATTTGCTTTCTTTCTATGTATATCATACTTATACCTAACTAGTCAAGTTTCGGACTTATGTGAACATTTATTTGTGAAAATGTCCCTTCAGAATGGTATTTCCATTCGGTATTTGGTAAGCAGGCCATGATTACTATTTGACTGTAGCGTTGTGACATTCTCCTAATAATATCGACATTTTCGTCACTTCAGAAGTTGCAAATACCTTCAAAACGATGGAACAAAACTATTCAAACGAAGTTCTTATGAATTTGTTTATTATTTTTGGACAGTGTGACAAAATTATCAACAGAACATGTAGAAAGTTCAGTGAAATGTATCCGAATCTACCGCCAATGAACCTCAAGAAATTTATACGAATTCAGAACAATTTCAATGCATTTGGATCAACTTTAAAAGCACCAAGAAACTTGCCTCGACCCGTAACTTTCGAAGACAACCAGATTAATGTCTTAGCATATTTTCACGTATTTCCCGAGTCATCGATAAGAAGTGCTGAAGAAGATTTTGGTATAAAATATTCATCGGTTCAAAGAATCTTGCGAAGACATAAAATGCATAATTATAAATTCACCAAAATTCAAGCAATGAAGCCTCAAGATCCTCAACAGAGAGTAGAATTTTGTGAAATGTTGTTGACACGCATTCAAGAAGATCCACTTTTTTAAATAAAATTATTTGGACTGATGAATCGAAATTTTCGAGAGAAGGGATTTTCAATAGAAAAAATCGTCATTATTGGTCCAGTGAAAATCCTCACGTCAAAAAAGAAGCCGGATTTCAAGAAAAATTTAGTTTTAATGTCTTCTGCATGTTGATGGACAACAAATTGAGGTACGTGATATACGAGGAGTCATTAACATCCAGAAGCTACCTGAATATATTGGAGAATACTGTAGACAGTTTCGTGGATAATCTGCCACTCGAAAATTATCGAAACTGTTGGTACCAACTAGACGGAGCTCCTGCACATTGCACAAGAGAAATGAGCGCAGAACTGGATAGACTATTTGACGATCGGTGGATGAGGCGCTTGGGACCATGGAATTGGCCAGCGAGATCACCCGATCTCAATCCATTAGATTTTTATTTGTGGGGAATGTTTAAAGAAAAAGTTTGCAAAATACCCGTGCGTTCGAGAGATGAATTGTTAGAAAGGATTGCCCAAACATTTGAAGATTTGGATCCCAATGAAATCAGATCTGCCACCACGAAAGCAGTCAACACCCGCATTTTAAAGTGCTTGGAAGTGAACGGCCAGCGATTCGAACATATTTTGAAATATTCCACATGATTGTTTTACTTTTTTATAATTATTCATATCAATATTTCCAATTTCAAGTTTCTTGGTGCTTTTTTAAAGTTTATCCAAACATATTGAAATTGTTCTGAATTCGTATAAATTTCTTGAGGTTCATTGGCGGTAGATTCGGATACATTTCATTGAACTTTCTACATGTTCTGCTGATAATTTTGTCACACTGTCCAAAAATAATAAACAAATTCATAAGAACTTCGTTTGAATAGTTTTGTTCCATCGTTTTGAAGGTATTTGCAACTTCTGAAGTGACGAAAATGTCGATATTATTAGGAGAATGTCACAACGCTACTGTCAAATAGTAATCATGGCCTGCTTACCAAATACCGAATGGAAATACCATTCTGAAGGGACATTTTCACAAATAAATGTTCATAAGTCCGAAACTTGACTAGTTAGGTATAGGTATGATATACATAGAAAGAAAGCAAATTTCAGCAGCTTTCCGAATTTTCAATAATATACAGGGTGTTCCATTTAAAATAATCAAATTTCAGCAACTTTTTCAAGCAAACGAAAAAGCTGTATTTTTTTACCACCCTGTATTGAAGTAACGGAGATTAGGCTGACGTGTGGGAAGTGTCCAAGTATCACCTAACTCCAAACCAAATTTCGATATCATAGTACTTCTTAACTAAAAGATATCGGTCTTTTTAGAAGTCATGATTTTCGAAGAAAATAATTGAAATTAATTTTTATTTCGAAAACGGTAACAGATAGGTATAGGGAAATATCAAGAAAAGTTGTCGGGCAATTGTTGGAAATTCCAAAAATAATATTATATACAGAGTGTTCCATTTGAAAAATCAAAGTTGCTACTGCTTTCTAATAGAAGCGGCAACACCGCATTGCCGAAAATATTTTAGTTGGCTAGAGAATGTCCGAATATGCCCTCCATTAAAATTTCAAAGTGATCCGTTGTCTGGTTCACCAGAAACGTCTAATGTTCCATCCACGGTGAATCAGCCTGTATAAATAAAGTAGAATATATAAAAAATAATAAAATAATATGCCAAGCGAGAAAATATTGGTTATTGAGTGAATCAGGAGACAAAAATATCATCTGAGTAATAGACCCCATCAACCAGAAGCCTTTTGACCTCTTTTCTGAATTCAATGTAAGCATTGATTTCTTTTATTTTAGCTGGCAGATGATTAAACAGTTTGATTCCATTGAAATTAATCGAGTCCCTAACTTGTGAGCTCGTGGGAGTGGGCAGTTCAATATTCCTAATGTGACTTCGGGTGTTGTGAGGAGGAGTGTGATTCACCCTAGACAAATGGTGTTCTTCATTAAACATATTGTTTCTGTTATGTCTGAAGGTGGGCCGGGAGTTAAATAATACTTCCAACACTAATTGGTCAGGTTTTACTTCACTTTTCTTTACAACTGACATTCCATTGTCCTCTACATGGCATCCCGAATTCACCTCCCGGAAGGTATCTGTGCGCATGCTCGCCTGTGTGGCGGCAAATACAAACAGTATACAACAGTTTCCAAAATGTATAGGGAGGGTACAGTTACAATACTGTGAGCTTTGAAAAGAGGTTTGCAAGTAACCCGGGAAGCAGCCTTGCACATGTAACGGACGGCTCTTTTTTGAAGGACAAAGATCATATGAAATAAGTCTCTGAAACAGACTCCCCAGAAGGCGATTCCGTATCTAATATGTAAATCTATAAGAGCAAAATAGGCTGTTCTTGAATGGGCATAGCCTAATTCAGTCGAGATGGCCGTAGCAGGCCGTAGCAGCCTGAGGCAAGCTTAGGTTTATTGTATGGTCTTTGAAGTTCAATTTATCATCTATATTCAGCCCAAGAAATTTATAAGTATGTATACTTTCTAAGATTTCGTTACCAAGACAGATCTCAGGTAAAATGCAGCGAATAGTAAGGATGCTGGTTTTTCTTATTTTGAAAGATAATTTATTACAGTCGCACCATTCTTTAATTTTTTTTATGTCTTCCGAGATGATCTCATACAGAATGGCGTTATCTGTGTTGTGCCATAATAAGGTGGTGTCGTCAGCAAAGAGGGTGATAGTGGCTGATATATCTATGAAAGCTAAGTCATTTATTTAGATGGGAAATAGAATTGGGCCAAGGATCGAGCCTTGCGGCACTCTACATTTGATGAACTGTTCAGCAGAGTATTTAGATGTTTTGACTATTTGTTTGCGTCCCGATAAGTATGAGTGGAACCATTGACGGGTGATGCCTCGGAAACCATACTTCTGCAATTTATTCAGAAGTATCTCGTGGTTGACACAGTCGAATGCTTTCGATAGGTCGCAGAAAATTGCAGCCAGCGATTCATTGGCATTAAAATGGGAATAAACTGTTTCTAGAAGGGAGAACATTGCATCATTAGTACCCCTATTTTCTTGGAATCCGAATTGGTGAGGAGTACGAATGTTATTGGCATTACAAAACGATAACATTCTTATTTTGACCAGTTTTTCTATGATTTTTGCAAGGGCAGGAATAAGTGCTATAGGCCTGAAATTGGAAGGATCATCAGTATAGGTCCACCCTTATGGAGGGGTATTATGAGAAAAGTCTTCAGGAACGATGGGAACTCTCCAGATTGAAAAGACAGATTGATAAGATGTGATGAGACATCCAAAGTTGAAAATGGTAGAGTTTCTAATATTTTAATAGAAATATCATCTACACTCCTCTTGTTTTTGATGTCCTTGAGAAACACTAATTATTCGTCGGGGTTGGTTTCATAAAAGAAGAAACTATCAGATATATTGACATTATAAAGAAACTGTAAAGGATTTGAAGATGACGATATTTTTTTAGTGAGTTTGTTCGCTACAGAGCAATAAAAATCATTAAGCGCTGGTCATTTCCTCATTGGTGGTCCACTGACTTCCTTTCCACAGGAAAATTTGGCGGACCTTCCTGCAAACCGCCTCTCAGCTTGGCAGCACGCTCAGAAGCTGAAACAGCACTTCTGGAATCGATGGTATCATGAATATCTCAACAATATCATCAGTCTTCACCGTCAAACCAAAGGACCTGAACTTCAAGTTGGCGATCTGGTTATCATGCATGAAGACAATCTGCCACCATTGGCCGCATCATAGCTACACATCCGGGTCCCGATGGCGTCATACGAGTTGCAACCGTGAGGACCAAGAACGGCGAATATAAGCGGTGCAGCAAGAAACTATGTCCACTGCCGATAGAATAGCGGTTTCCCAATGCTCTCATTTCCTTGAACTCAGTAGTTCAAGGGGGGCGGCCATGTTGAGTCTCATCTCAATTATTATATTGATAGTACAATTTTTATTAAATCCACATTTTATTATTTTTATCATATTGCGTCTTTTAACGGGATTGAGTTATAAAATACCAAGCCGTAAGATTATTACTTCGAAATTCTAAGCATTCGAATTTCAATTAGATTTTATACCTCAAAATCGTCAAAGGCTTATAAATGGCCAGGTTATCTATTGCTCCGTAATCCATCACAAATCTAGAGAAATATTTGAAATTAGTAGAATTATAAAAGTACCCTATTGTATTTGCTCTCTTGGGTTTTTCTAAGCTTAAACAAAGGATTAAGTCTGGTTCTGTAATATTTCTTTCATGAATATTTCCATCTAGCTGTAGCAACTGAAAAGGTTGGTATCTGTGAATCTTTTCATTTGTGGGGTGGGCCTTTTCAAATGTCTACCCAATGAGGTGCCTCCACCCCCGAATTATTCTCCTACCATAGTAAGTTGCTCAAATCTCAGTTCGATATTGTAAATTTAAAATTAAGTTAGTATAAGTCAGAGACAACCAACGAGACTGTTAAGTTAATAGGAAAAATGGTTGTTGTGAAGCGATCGCTTCAATCAGGTCAACTATTCATCGATCCTTTTCTGGCACGTTATCTCTTAAGGAGAGTAGCTCTCTTTAAATATATATTTCTTCTTTCTCTTGTTCATTAGATTTGTAATTAAACTATTTCCCTTCAATAATTAAAAGCCACAGGGTGATGGCGCTACTATCGCGACATGGAGTGTAGCAACGTTGACGAAGTTCACTATTTATCTCTACAAATGCCAATGCCATCATTCAACTGTGTAAAAAAATAAATATTTATAGTTATTGCGTAGAAAGTAAAAACTTAACTCGTAAACATAGTTGAAGTATAGCGCTTTGAATTATACGATATATAAAAATTTTGAAAATAAAGGAAATGAAAATAGGAAATTATTATTGTGAACACCTCCATAAAATTCGATATGAAAGACGGCAACAGTGTATGTTCGTGATTTTATTTACCTACCTAACCTGACCTAACCTATAGATCAAAAACGAAACGACCCTGTTTGCTGTGGTTTATTACATTTGCTGTGATATTGTTGTTGTTTTTTCAATCTGGTGTAAGTAGAGATATTTAAAAACAATGTATTGATTAGTGTGTGGTTGTGATGAAAATGAGGTGCCCAAGATGCATTGCTTTCCAAGGAATGCTGAGAGGTAAGTACATAAAATGTGTTTCATATGTTTGTGTCTGTTATGAAATATACTACATGTCCAGAGCATTGCAAAAAAAACTAGTTGACGAAATGTATTTTCGCATTATTGTATCTTGTTTTGTCATACAACACTGCCTGATACGTTTTATAGCAGATATATTATAGTAGATAACATAGAAAAACTCCAATCAAAACCAAACTGTCATAAGCCATATCAGTGTAAAATCTGATGTAATCTAACACTTTTGCAAGTTATATAGCTCAAAGATAATGAAAATATTGGTTTGACTCCATCTCAACAATTGGAGTTCTTGTAATCGTTTAATGCTTATTTAAAAGATTAAATTGTGTTCTGATAACTCATATGCCTAAACTGTAGTACATGAGGGTGGGATATTGAAAAAGTTGCCTTTACTTCTTCTGTTTGTAACTATAGTTCAAATTTTTTAGGTGTAAGTTATGGCAGGATAGTCTGGGAATTCAGTATCCAGGAAATATGAGACATTTGAGAATCTGTAGCACTCATTTCAACAAAGCTGACTATATAGAGAAGTCATGGAAGTTAAAATCCAATGCGCTTCCAATTAAATTTATGGGAGAAAAACAAAATGTCAAAATAAATGAGGAGAAAAGGATAAGTAAGTAGTATTAAATAGGCTGTATATTTTATTATATTTATAATTATAATCCTATATTTTAAATAACTTTCAAAGGTAAAAAAAATCTTATTTTTTATCAAGGTTATATGTAACACTATTAATATTTAATTCATTATCTCATCTTTAGTATTTTTGTGTTTTTTTATATCTCTTATATAAACTTATCTTTTTTGACATACTATCAATATAGTGAAGTATAATATGCAATACAGGAAAATGTAACAGTTGAAGATCAATCTTTTAATTCTCTCACTGTATATTTTGAATTTGTTTTTTTTTGTGGTATTATAATTCATCTACTTTATAAATATGTTTGAAAAAATCTTTGTAAACTTACTTTTTTAACAAGTCAAATCATATACTATGTTGTTAATGACTGTGTAAAATTCACATTATTTTATTATTGTAACAGTTTTATTTTTTTTACAGATATTTTGGATTATAAAATTATTTTACCATTGTCACCAGTAAATAAGAATATTGTGGTTACTGAACCTATTCCTGGTCCAAGCAAAGAAATATGTGGCACTCGTAAAACAATAAAATGAAAGAACATGTATTTACATTATTATATTAACATGAATTAATTTTTTGTAAATAAAATATTTTGTTGTCTTCTAATTTGTTGTCTTTTTTATATATTATTTATTATGTTTAACCAAAAAAGTATGTTTTATTCAAATAATAAACATTAATTATAGTCCTAAAAATCAAGATAAATGTATCAAATAGCAGCAACATTTATACTCAATTTCTTAGTAACGGATATAATTCTACACATAACTAAAGATATTTCATTATAATGGGAAACATAAATCAGTAGCTTGTCTGCGAAACACAACAAATCTCAATTATCTGAAATTGAGTTGGGACTCTATTCTAATATTGCAAATAGAATAACATCGAATGGATATAAGTTAAAATACTTATATCCAATCAATGTTATTCTATTATTGATACTAGAACTGAGTTCTCACTCAATTCCTGTTAATTGTGGAATTGTTGAGTTTTGCTAACAAGTAACAACTAACTGAAGTTTAAACGGGGGTCTAGAATACCTGGCATAATATTTGAATTTTCCCGCCACACTTTCAACTTTCCGAAGAGGACACGAATAATGCCGAAGCTATGCAACTTGACTGCGTGTCATAGAACTAAAGTCTGGGGTTGTTAGTTCTATACTGCACGCCCTCTACAAATGGCTTTCTTTACAGTTCGCCAGTGCAGTTTTCACCGATCAAAATTTTATCATTAAGTTACTCGTCTCGTTGGTTGTCTCTGGTATAAGTTGAACCTTTGTAGAGAACAGTTGAAATGAACACTTGTCTGTGCTATCTTCGCATTCCTTTTATTTCACACAAGACTTAGTGCAAGCCTTGTGTGTAACTCAAATACGGACGATAAAACAATCGTACGTCAAAACACCTAGTTCATCTGTCTTAATGTTTCTTAATTTAAATTTCATCTGACTGAATATGTACAGATTTCTTCTGTAAAGTCATAAATGAATGTGGTTAATGCGATTTAAACTTTAATTTTGATCTTTTTAGGGCACTTAAATAAAAGCTTGTTTTTTATCATTATTTTATTTCTTTTAATATCTGAAACTTAACCATAGAAGCTGTTTCGGCATAGAGGTGCAATCCTTTGTCATTTTTTCTTTAAACATAATTGTTATTTTTCAGTCTCGCATCCATCAAAAGGAAACAAAAAACAAACAAGAATGGAATGTGTGAGGATTTTAGAACCCTGCTGGAAACTGACCCATCACAAAAGGTGCGTGAGATGGCGGAAGAACTGGGCGTCAGCTCCAATGTGATTTCTGATGGATTGAAACGTACTAAGAAGGTTAAAAGGCTCGATTTGAACGATCCACAGAAATGAGCACGTTTCGATGTATGTTCTTTTTTGCTTTTGCGCAACCAAAACGGTCCTTTATTGGATCGGATCGTCACGTATGATGAAAAGTGGTTTTTCTACGACAGAAGACGTTTAGGACCGTGGTTAGACACCGATGAGCTACCCAGGAACCCAGGCACTTCCCAAGGCGAAAACCCACCAATAAAACACCATGGTTTCTGTATGGATGATCAACAGGTCACTACAATTTTCTACAACCGGGCCATACAGTCACAGCAAAGTCCTATTGTGACGGGCTGGTTGGCTATCCTTGTTTATCTTTCACTGCCCGAACCACTGTGCATGCTGTTTTTGGCGAGTGCATTGGCTTGGGATGTGGGGGTTGAACAAACCGGCCACGTAGCCCCGCTGAGTAAGGGAATGACAGAGAATCACTTGAGGTTGTTATTCCCTAACTGAATGGCATATCAACGATGGCTTAATCCTAAGGTGTGTATATCCGTGCCGAGAGGATGAATGACACTGAGCCTATCAGCTGTCTCTACGGAACCTTCGAGATACTGGGCGCCCTCTCGTCGTAGCATCGCCTTGTCACGGTAATGCGGGGTTCTGGCGTGATTGACCTAGCTACTCATGGGACTTTTATGGACAGAGTAAACTTAAAAATTCTTTCTGACGCTGAGTCTAAAGAGGAGATGGATGTCGAGCTTACGACTCCAACTGACCTTCCTGTAAATTTAGATCAGGAGCGAGATGGATGTGTCTACAAAGGAGATGGATGTTAAGTTTACGACTACAACTGACCTATCTGTAAATTTAGTTCAGGAACGAATCTACAGAGGAGATGGATGTTGAGTTTACGACTCCAATTGACCTCCCTGTAAATTTATTTCGGGAGCGAGTCTACAGAAGAGATGGATGTCAAGTTTACGATTCCAATTGACCTCCATGTGAATTTAGTACAGGAGCGAGAGCTTCTCAACTCCCCAACTCCTGATCTAATAACTGAACCTAAAAATAGGTTTGGTGGTGCAGCCAGGAAACGACTGAGTCGTCTCCTCAAAAGCGGGGTACTTTATGAAACCGCCTTGCACCAAATTATTTAGCGGCGTACGCAGAATTTGTCTCAGAATGTGGAACAAACCCCCCATGAGCAGGTTAGCAAACGTTTGCGCTCAAGTGATGATTCACCAAAACCAGAGGCGAAAGAGCTCTGCACGTTGAATGTAAGTCCGGCCGTACACGGACCACATAATTGCAGTTGAGGCAACCCCTACATTAAGGCCACGTTGACTGCACTTTGCGACCACATTTTTGTGGTTGGGTTAGGTTAGGTTAGGTTACACATTTTTGTGGTCGACTTGCGGTCATATAAACCGCACTTACAGTTGAGGCAACTGACATCTATATTTTGTGGTGTCAAAGGTTGTTTGAAGGTGGTTGACAATGTTTCGTGGGACATTTCATCAGATTGGACTTCCATTCTCCCCAATATGATATGAACTGATTTGAAATCTCTGCAAGAATCTCTAAAGAAATTATAAAGATTAGCAGAAAAAATAATTTTATTAAGCAAAAAAACGGTATTACAATGAAATAACATACAAGCAACAACCGGTAAACTCCGGCAAGACGAAAAAAAAACATTTTTAATTACTTCAGAATGTCCATTAGTTCTTTTGATGAATTGATTAGTATTTTGAAATTAAAAATTGAACGCTGTGAGACCAATATGAGAAAAAGTACACGCCGGTGTACGCGGTTGGGTACGACTGCAGTTTGTGGTTAGTGTACGGCGGTTGCCGCGATGACATCTCGGCGGAGATCAGCAGCAAGTTGACTGCAGACGCCCGTGTACGTGTAGTATAGTATTTCTTATGGGCGGCTTGAGTTCGCTGGAACGCGACTGCAATTGTGTGGTCGATCCGACCGCAAAATGTGGCTCGTGTACGGGCTCTCTAAGGCATCGTTAGGTGTAGCTGAAGTACAAAAACCCCCATATGAGAAGGTTTTCGAGGTTATCAAGGTGGTAATCTTGCACCATAACTATCCGACTACCTCATTAACGATGAATCAGCAGAGCATATACTTGCCTGCCCCGTTGGGGACCGAATCAGGTTTTTAGAGTTCGGCAGAGCCGTACTCTCACCATCTGACCTAAAAGACCACTCACCATACATACTAATCGGCTTCGTTGAGAAGCTGGGTTTATTTGGTCGAGTTTGAATAGGTGTGAGCCACAATAAACCCTTGCGGGTTGCGGTGGAGGGTCGAATAAACCCACTCACTTTGTACCTAACGTAACCTATTGTGACGAAATCGAGGAATGTTCCGAAAATTGCGTAAGCAGCAGTCGGAACTGGTCAACAGAAGAGGTCTGCATGTTTTACAGACCTCTCGCCAATTATCTTTTCATGCACTTCCATAACTTTCTCACCGGTACAACCTTCGCCAATCAGAACTGTCTTCGTCGACTTCATCGAATCCACTACACGCAATTTTTATGATGACGGAATTAACCGACTTCTGTTACGTCGGCAAATGTGCAATGATACAAATGACGTTTATCTCAATTAAACTGAATAGGTTTTCACTGAGATATTACAGTTTAAAGTAGACTCATATAAACGCACAAAAGTTTTCAAACAACCTAATATGTTGCCCTTGTTCATAAAAACAACAACTTTTCCGTATTTAGTACACAAATTTTTTAATATTTTTTTTCAAGTCCTCATATAAAAATAGTAGATTTTTAGAAAATGATGGATTTTAGCAAAAAAAAAAAATAGAAGGAAAAAACTTTCCTATATCTACAAAGAATCCCGCTGAGTTAATGAATGTTTCATATTCGCGAAAAAAAATATTTTGAAACGTTAATATGGGACTTTATGAAAAAAATATTGACTCAGCGGGATTTTACATCCAAAAATAGACACATTTTGCTCGAAACATTTTTCCATATAATGTTTCATTTGGCCGGCATATTGAAATTGGAGTATTTTGAAATTTCTTATCGGAAGGTGCTGCCCCACGACAGAATCCTAAACTGAAAATCGTATGAAATAGCGTTGGCAAAATCACACTGGAATTTGTACGGTTTGTTTACTTTTGCCTTTTCAGCAGGGTCGTAGTTACTCTGTAGTGGAATGAGGTCGAAGGAATGAGAATTCTAAAGTAGGTAGATCGATGGGAATATTCGATCTTAAATAACTCATTAGCATATCAAGTAGTAGTTCACATGTACTTTTTTTTGTAACATTTTTCAGCCCTGTCCAAAAATTACGACCAAGGTGTCATTCGATTCGTATTTTTGCCTAGAAATTTTAAGGAAAGATCCGAAAACGCGCCGATAAAAATTACAAAAATTATAAACAATTAAGTGGAAAAAAATGGGGCTTTAGTTTTTTCTTAATATCTCGGAAAATTTTCAAAATTTTGGAAATTTGAAAAGATCAATGAATTTGCGTAAAAAAAGTCCCAACTCCCGAAATTGTATCTCGATTATTTATAATTTTTACAGAGCCCTGAAAATAGAGCCAAAAGCGGGTAGTCTGGCTTCCGCGCGCCTTTTGTCACTCTGACATAAAAACAATTATTTAAACATATTAAATGTAAATATTAAGGAATGAAAAAAATTCATGTAATGTTGGGATACACCAATAAACAATAATCCGCAGTAAAAAAATTTTTATCCCAATTTTAACGTTAATTATAAATTTGTTAATTAATAACTTTTTCTGAACTGAAAGATTTTTACTTCAATCACCTTTTGCCAGAGTTAATCGATCCACAATATCCAAAAGGAAGACCAATTAGGAAATAGTTTGTAGTCACAAGTTTTAGAGCAATTATAATATTATGTATTTTTTAAATAAAAAAAATGAATCAATCCTGACAATGTGAATTTATTTTTGAAATTTGATAACTGATGTAATTTACCAAAAAAATGAGGTGATACGTTAGAGTAGTGCAATAAATTGTTTTTGTTGAGATTGAAATATATACTGAAAATGTCTCTTTTGTCCCTTAAAGAAGAAATATTTCCTAATCCCGGGTGGTCGTATCTGCTATTTGGTTCTTCCTTTTACATATATCTATACCTTGGAATTTAGTACTATCAATCATCCGTATATAGACCACAGAAGAAAAACATTTTATGTCTATAGAGCTACGCTGTGTAAACAATAGATCGCTATCTAACATCGCCCTTCCTAGTTCCTACCTGTAATGTTACGAATGAAATTTCAATACCGTTCTCCTCACGCCATATTGCCAAACTTTGTTTGCAGCAAATGCGATTGTATGTAAGAAGGTTGGGCGTTCTAGTACTCCATCTCTCTCTCCTACTCATAAACATCAATTGACGAATCGGTCAGTACGTCTTCTCGCGATCGTTTGAAGGAAATAAGGTCCGCCCCTATTTGTCTCGATAAATTTCAAGGTTATGTCCGATTTGAATCTCGCTCGATGTCCTTACCATTCTTAAACATTTTAGATTAAAATACCAAGAAAAACAATGTTAATTAAACTACATACAATTTTATTTACAAACGCTTGATATAAAATTTGAAAAACACACTAAAATTTTATATTGTGTTTGCTCAATATCACTTCCAATTTATAACTGTTTATAAGTTTATATTGTGTTTGCTCAACATTACTTTCAATTCACTCATAATATTATCACTCAGTTCAAATCTATCTAGTTCATTTTCTGAATCGACACACAATTCAATATTCTTGAAAAGTACGTTGTGTTCATTTATAATGGACATGGGAGGAGTGTGTAGTAGCCCACCTTCCATCATAGGCCAAGGGGAAGATTTTGAAAGAAGTAGCTAAAAAAAGAAAATTAAATGGAAATAATGGACTGACAGGTTGGACTTCTGATTTGATATATTAACAAGAATACAACCAGGATTCAGTTCAGCATATTACATATCATAGAACATGAAAACCAAGGTGTCAATGAAACTCAAGTAGATATGTATGAAATTTGTTTTTTTCGAAAACCAGATTGGTTGATGAACATGATTTGAATTTTGTCAATAAACTCTAATAACTTTAATTAACAGGTCTAAATTCACTTGCTTTTATATTGTGTGTAACTTCAGGTATGGGTATAATGGTATTTTTTTTAATAATTCGGGAAATTGACCATTTTGATCCTCTCATCACTGAAATCGTCGAAGCGAATCCTAATGAATTCGATATGGATATTGTAATCCAACAAGATGGAGCACCACCACATTACTCCAGACAAGTAAGAAACTATTTGGATACAGAATGGCCAGCCCGTTCGCCAGATTTGACACCTTTGGACTTTATTTATGGGGCTATTTGAAGCAAAAGGTGTGCGAAACTGAACCTGATTCAATATTGGATATACGGCGGAGAATAATAAATATTTGTAGAGATATTGACGTTACTGTGTTCGAAAATGTTCGGCGTGAAATATCGGATAGGCTGTTCATATGTCAAGAAGTTCAAGGCAACCATTTCGAGCATCTTCTAAACTGACCTCAAGCTTATAACCTTATATTATGTAGTTAAATGTCAATGTATTCAGTCAATTATTAAATGTTTCGCCATTTTGTAGTAGGTGAAGATTTTGACTTCATATTCTAGGGTTGTGAAGTATTCGTCAGGAGCTTCACAAGAACCCCCATTCCATTTAATTTTTTTCCCAGATGGCGCCCAGTCGCCATCTTGAAAGTTTCATCTGTCAATTTCACTTCAGAATAAAGTATTCATGCATTAATTTCATTATCCCAAATTTCAATTTGTTGAGTTGATCCGTTCAAAAAATAAAAGGGGAGGGGACATTAAAGAAAAGCACTGTATAAACTGTGGCATATTTGTTTGGGGTGGGATAACTAATAATTATATTAAAAACCTAGAAGTGACACAAAAATGGCTGATAAAGATAATGTATAATAAAAGCTACAGATTTCCGTCAGATAAACTCTTCCAACAATCTAAACTATTTACAATCAATCAACTATACTTTCTGAATCTTACATCTTACCATCACCAACACAAGTATGAACTGCACAAATAGACCATCCATACAATACTCGACTGAAAAACCAAACAACCAGAATACCGAAGGTTGGAACTACAAAAAACCTAAGATTCTTTTCCTATCTATGCCTGATAATTTGCAGAAAGATCCCAAATAAAATAGAAATGCTCAATGGTCGTTTCCTATTTAAAAAGAAGTTGAAGGTATGGATTTTAATCCAGCCCCCGAACAAATTCTCATAGCTTTTCAAAGAGAAATTTAGAAAACAAGTTTAATATAAATTTAACCCTAACAACACAGAGACACAGAAAACTTTAAAGTACATTTAACTTGAACTGCCTTAAATATACTGCCTATATTTGTGAACATCAAAAGAGATTTATAAAATATGAACGAAAAAAAAAAAAAAGAATATCTTTGTGGACGCCCAACTTTACCTATACTCCCATACTAAATTCACCTTTATTGTTATATTTTATTATCATTGTATAGGTAACTCTTTATATACATATCTGCAATTTTATTATATTTATTATTTTCATTTTATTATAACATTTTATAGATCAGAGACTGGCTAGCTAGACCAGCTATTTGGAAGTCTGGCCATCCATAGCATGATTTTAAACATGTAGTGAAGAGATAGTGAATAAAAAAAACTGATTAAAAAGCTAGAAATCCATTAATCATTCTACCATCAATTACAAGTAAGAAGTTGTTTTTTGTTCCAGTTGTATGAAAAATTACTATCATACAATTTAGATTTTTGCAATAAATAACATAATTCTCTGAAAGTGTTTTTATTTCATGAAATATTAATATACAGAGTAACATTTAATTAGCCGATAATATTTTGGGCAAAGATAGTTCCAAATAACTTTATTTATAAAAAAATGCGTTTGCGACCATTACTTTCTTGGGAAAAGTTGTTCATACTGATGTATACTATAAGTAATTCTCCAAAATATGATCAGCTAATCAAATATTATCTTTATACATGGGTATATAGTGTGGTCCACTGAGTGTGCAATAAACGGGAAACTTTTTCATTATCGATTTCTCAGAAAATTTTATTCCTGACAAAAGTTGGTGCATGTTCCAAAACTATACCAAGTGTACCTGAAATGGTTTTATGACAAACACCATACAGGATAGGCCAAAAAATATAAAGTTCGTTCAAGAGTAAAGTACCCTTATTTCAAAAAATATAGAAATATGTTGAACAGAAAAGTTACTTAGAATTCAAAGTTATGTTCAGATACGAAGTCATGGCCTGCTATTCAAATTTTTTTCTTTAGGAAAATTTTGAATTACCCCCGTTTAATAAATATTTTTACTATTTTGATTTAATATGTATTTGAAGTAGCCACAATCAAATTAGTTTGCAGTATTTTTTATCAAATTAAAGTGTATTTGTAAAATTTACTTGGATTTGTATTTTCTCAAGTGACCGTCAACAATTCAATTCAATTCTTTATTTATCCATTCGAGCAAATACAGCTATAGGACAAGTCAAAAAACATATAGACATACAACAAAGTGCTGTGAGTAAAATGATAAAATAAAATAAATTATGTACATGCATAACAAGGATTGCAGACAAAATAAAATTAACATAGGATAGTGAAATAATACATGTTTACAGGTTGTTGTTTAAAAAATTAATTCATAATAATCTTCTAGGGAGTAGGGACACAGATCAATTAGTATCTTTTTCACTTCAATAAGAAATTTCCGGTTTGAAAAGGATCTATATCTTTGTGGAAGTCGATTATAGAGTCTTAAGTACAGTAGGTGAATTTAAGCTAATATTTAAGCGTCTGAAGGGAACGCAATATTTGCCTTTCTGTCTAGTATCATAATTGTGTAGTTCATCTACACGCATATGGTCGTCACGAGCTTTGTGTATATTCTTCAAAAGTTCTAAAATGAAAATACCACTAACTGTTAAAATCCTCATGTTTTTGAAGAGGTCACGACAACTATGGTTAAATGAGACTCTAGCAATACATCTAACAATGCGCTTTTGAGCCAGAAAAACATTTTGTGCATATGCTGATCCACCCCAGACTGCAATACCATAGTTTATTCTTGATTGAACTTCTGCAAAATAGAATGAACGGAGATGATTCAAGTTCAATGTATATCTAAGATTTCTGATTTGGTAACATTTTGAGTTCAGTGTCTTAGAAAGCTGTAGACAGTGAGTTCGAAATGATAAGTCTTCGTCCAAAAAAATTCCAAGAAATTTAACACTTTCAGTACTATAAATGCATGTGTTATTAATGTTGATATTTAATGGCAGTACGTTTTTGTTTTGATGAGTATGAAAAGTTACACAATTTGTTTTGTTTGTATTAAAAAGAAGAGACATATCAGAAGACCAGACTGAAAAGTTGAGCATTGTGGTGTTAATTTTTGTTTTCAGAATTTCAGAGTTTTCTCCTGTAAAAAGTAGCGTTGAGTCATCTGCATACAATGTAGTGAATGCATCAGTTAAGATCAGAGGTAGCTCATTAATATATAAGACGAATAGTATTGGCCCCAGAATGGAGCCATGAGGTACCCCAATGTCATTTCTTTGAGGAGATGAACAAGATGTTTTACCACAATGATAGATTTTTACAATTTGTTTCCGTCCTTTCAGATACGAGCTAAACCAGTCATGAATTTTACCTCTTATACCAAATTTATATAACTTATCAAGCAGAGTTTTGTGTTGAACACAATCAAAAGCTCGACTTAAATCACAAAATATTCCTGTCGGATTTTCACCCTTCTCAGTAGCTATTAATACTTTCTCATAGAAGGAGATAATTGCTGTTGTAGTAGAGTATTGGCTACGAAAACCATGATGATTATCCATAATAACTTTGTTCCTCTCTAAAAACGATACCAGTTGATTTAGAACCACATATTCAATTACTTTTGATATTACTGATGGAATAGTGATTGGTCTATAATTAGATATGTCAGATGCATTACCTTTCTTTAAAATAGGAGACACTAATGAAGTTTTCAATTTTGTTGGAAATATCCCGTCCTCAAGAGACTTATTAATCACGTGAGTTAGAGGTTTAACTATGTATTCTGCAATTTTTTTTAATATTACAGCTGAAATTCCATCATAACCACAGGAGGGCTTCATGTTTGTTGCAACGATATTTAACAGAACTCTAGAATAAAACAAATACTCCTTTTAACGAGGCAAATACTTTACTAAGTATAATGTTCATATGAATAAACTGTCAAAATCTATCGCGGATAGCCATGAACCAATAAGCGATAGTACAGAAAAATGTAGGTAACTTAACAACTTAACAGGTGCTAACAATAAAAATTATCGAAGCGTCTCTGTATGTCCACCTTCTCTTTTGATGCATCTAATTGTTCGCTCATAAAATTCGTTTAATGTAGATCGCAACACATTAGCGGTATTATTTCTGCAATGAACTCGTTATTGAAGTTTCAAGCTCATCAACATTATTAAAGGGGCGATCTCTGTAGACTTTTTGTTTTAAGTATCCCCGTAAGAAATAATCTAGAGGTGTAAGGTCTAGAGAACGAGGAGGCCATCGAGGATCGGTATTTCGTCCTAACCACTTTTATTACGAAATGTCCTATTCAGCCACTGAGAAACATTCCTAGTAGAATGGGCAGGACATTCGTCATGTTGAAACCATAACTTTTGCCGCTCTTCTAATACCATATCATCCAAAAACTCTCCTGTTTCAGTTTTCAAAATGTTCAAGTACCTGTCACCATTCAAATTCTCGCGAAAATAAAAACAGACCTAGTAATTTATCATTTAATATACCACACAAAACGTTTGTTTTCTGATACTATTGATTTTTGTTATCAATAATAAAATTTGGGTCGACATCTGACCACCATCTGCAATTTTGTTATGATAGAACCCCATTTGTTGTAAAAGTAGATTCTCCAAACAGAATACATCGATGAAAATTTTGTTGTTCTTCTATTTCACTCTGAATCCACATGGAAAAATCATATCTCAAATCATAGTCTCTTTCTTGAAAAGTACAAATGAATGTAGGTTTGTAAGCATGGTACTTGTGTTTCTTGAGAATACGCTTCACAGAGGTTTTTTATGCCGGTATAATCACTAATTTCTTGGGTGGACCTTCTAGGATTTTCCACTACTGCTTGAAGTACGTCAAGCTGGTTTTCTTCTGTGCATACAGGTTTTGTTACGCTCCGTATTATGTTTATATTCTAGTGAGCTGGTCTGTTTGAAATTCTTTAAAATTCTACTGACACTTGATTAGCAAATTTGTTTGTCTGGATGCTGCTCGTTGAGAATACTTGCAGCTTCGCGCATTGTTTTAAAACCATCACCACAGTTTGAAACTAATTCTGCCTTTTCAGTTAACGTTAATAAATCTGGGCGAGGCATTTTTAATTAAGGACAAATATGAAAACGTTTTACAGGCAAGTTTTAAGAAGCCAGACTATCAAACTACAGTATTGTTTTAGGGCGTATGTGTTTTTTGTTCATGGCTATCCGTGATAGATTTTGGATTGTTTTTTAATATCTGTTCTAGTTGAGGCATTGTTGTCAGAATAAAAAAAAATATACTTTTATTGACAGTTTATTCATATCAACATTTAGTTAGTAAAGTATTTGCCTCGTTAAAATTCTAGAGTTCTGTTAAATATCGTTGCAACAAACATGAAGTTGACGGTCACCTAAAAAATATATAAATCCAAGTAAATTTTACAAATACACTTTCATTTGAATTTCACTAGTTCGGACTTCCATTGTCTACTATATAAAATGATTTGAAATCCCTGGAACAATTAAAAAAAAATGAATTAAAAATGAATAGTTGAAAATAACAATTATATTAAGCAAAAATAAACCTGAAATGAAATAATAGTGAAATAAAATACAAGTAAAAATAGAACAATTGAATGAATAAAAACAAAATGAAAATAAAAATCAAAAGTTGAGAGATTCCAAGTCACGTTAGTTCACGACGTTTCGATTGTTAGTATCTACAATCGTCTTCGGGTGATGACTGGACTGATTCCTCCGAGAGATGACTATTTATAGGTGGTTCGAGTACTTTCACTTATCCCCGATTTCCATTTTCCGCTTCACTGGTTCCGTGGGAGATGACCGTTTTGGCGGGAGTTGGCCATTTTTCGCTTGATGATGGGTTTCCATATGTTGTGTATTTCTACGCTGGCTTGGCTGAATACGTTGTTGGATAACATGTAAGCGGCTTCCTTGAATTTTCTCCTAAACCAATGTTCCTCTCTGTGCAAGATCTCAGCTTGGGACCACTCGATGTTGTGTTGATGATTACAAACATGGTCTGCCACTACTGATTTGCTGGTTTCCCCTCGCTGTGTGTGTTTCTTGTGTTCGGCAATGCGAACATTCAATGGCCTCTTAGTTTCACCAATATAGGATTCTCCACACTCACAGGGTATCCGGTAAATGCAATTCTTGGAATCGCAGTCCGCGTTTGGTGGCCTGGTTTTCGTGAGGCTGCTACGGATAGTGTTGCCGGATCTGATGATGTACTTGGAATGTTCGCATTGCCGAACACAAGAAACACACACAGCGAGGGGAAACCAGAAAATCAGGAATAGCAGACCATGTTTGGACCCATCAACACAACATCGAGCGGTCCCAAGCTGAGATCTTGCACAGAGAGGAACATTGGTTTAGGAGAAAATTCAAGGAAGCCGCATACATGTTGTCCAACAACGTATTCAGCCAAGCCAGCGTAGAAATACGCAACATATGGAAACCCATCACCAAGCGAAAAATGGCCAACTCCCGCCAAACGGTCATCTCCCACGGAACCAGTGAAGCGGAAAATGGAAAGCGGGGATAAGTGAAATTACTCGAACGACCTATAGTCATCTCTCGGAGGAATCAGTCCAGTCATCACCCGAAGACGATTGTAGATACTAACAATCGAAACGTCGTGAACTAACGTGACTTGGAATCTCTCAACTTTTCATTTTTATTTTTTTTTTTTCATTTCTTTATTTTTATTTATTTTCCTTCAATTGTTCTATTTTACTTGTATTTTATTTCATTATTATTTAATTTCATGTTTATTTTGCTTAATATAATTGTTATTTTCAGCTACTCATTTTTAATTCTTCTTTTTTTTAGTTGTTGTCAATCAATCACCTTCAAACACTTTATTTGATAAAAAAAACTCCAAACTGATTTGATTGTGGCTACTTCAAATACATATTAAATCAAAATAGTAAAAATATGTATCAAACGGGGGTAATTCAAAATATTTCAAAAGAAATGAACTTTATATTTTTTGGCCTATCCTGTATGGTGTTTGTCATAAAGCCATTTCAGGTACCCTTGGTATAGTTTTGTATACCATTTGTTGTAGACTTAGTGGACCACACTGTATATGTAGATTAATATAGATGGATATGCATCCATATAGATGTATGTATGTATAGATGGATATGGTAAGTGCATTCCTGTCAAAAACAATTTCTCAGCGGCACTTAAAATTCTCTTTGCATTAACTTTTTTCTTCGAAGGTTTCAATACTCATTTTGGTATACTCAAAAAATGTTTCAGGATATAATCTGTATTTTTCGTACTTCTTGTGGAATTCTCCATCTAAACCCCGATTCTTATTCAAATCATGTACTCCACAATCTCTTCCAAATATTAGGTCTTGACTTCTGATGCATTGTTTGGAACCTTTGGTGTAGTAATGAATATTACTGGAGTTTTTTTCCAACACCAAATCGTTATTTTCAACACCTCGACACGTGTTTCGATCACCAAGTGATCATCTATCGATAAAACTGAGTTTTATCTTCCTCTTTGAAGATCATCTATCGATAAAACTGAGTTTTATCTTCCTCTTTGAAGATGATCACTTGGTCTTGAAGCAAAAAACTATTACTTTCTAAACACTATCGAGATAATTTCGATAAAGACATTTTGCTGTCAGACTACTGGTCGCGGCGGCGAACGTGACTGCTCGTGGCCTGCAAACGATGCCGCGCGAATGGTCGCCACGCCCCCCGCTTCGACGTTCGCATCGCCGATCCCCGTGGCCTGACCGTTAGGAGCTAATGCCACTCCAAAAACTGAAAAACTCACCATACAAACCCCATATATGTTATGATCACTGATGTGATGACCACAAAGAGACGATGGAGAATAATAATAGGTGTTTTCAAGATGTTCTGTACGATGCTTATTCATGAAACTGAAACTTCCAGCCGCCCTCGATCTCAAGACACCATTTTCCAAATCAATGAACCTAACTTTCAAGTCTTCATTAACGACGATATTATCAGGCGAAATGTCAGTCAAATACAGTCGAAACTGACCATGATTTTCAGTAAAATTATAGGCTGCTTGCAATAACTGGTATGCCACAAATGCTCTATCAAACCAAGAAAATTTTTCTATATCATTCAAAGGCCTTCCACAATTTTCCTCTATCACCAATCTACCACAAGCTCCGTAGTAATGCGGTACAGGATAGTTCTCTCTGGAGTTGAAAATTTGGAGCAAAACGGGTTCAGCGTTAATTCTCAGAAGGGTATAAACGTGTTCAAAAGTTTTATATTTAATATTTCCCAACAGAACCTCGAATGTCTCATTATCACATACACAAAAAGGGGATAAATAATTATTTGTTCCAACGGACATACTTCTTAGCACTTCCAAATTTAAACTACCAATTACTGATTTGTCTTGCTCCATGTCGCTCTCGTCTTCCAGCTTTTTCAGCACAACTTTTTTATCCTTGTACTTGGCGAAGAAAACATTTTTAACACTGACCAAATTATAAATTATGTCTGTAACACTATCATACGTCAAAGTTATCAAGTTTTTTTCCACGTCTTGGCACATATCGTCTCCATAACAGTAGAGGCACGCGTCTAGATGACATAGTTCCATTATTCGTTTTATTTTGGATGAAAATATCAGTATTGACAAAAGTGGAAGTAGAAGAAAATGCAATAGTTTTATTTTCATTGCTTGGCAATGTTCTACCGACTATTCTTGGCACCTTGCTGCAAGGATTTCTGTCTGAATGAATACAACTCTTTCACCCACTTCTCTATTCTGGCCTCTTCGTTCAGGAATAGCTGAAATATGATGAGAAATATGAGAATTTTCAATACAATAATGGAAGTTTTTGCTTATTACTATGAAGATGAGAGAGTATGGACAATTTGATCAGATAAAAAAAAGAGTTAAAAGCAAGCTTAGAACTGCAACACTAATAATAATAGAGGTCCCCTTCTTTTCTACATCCCACTATTGCCATTATTCGTTGCGCTCAGAAATACTCGAGGGTATAACTGTGGCACCCCCGGAAACTGGAGGCACAAGGTCACCCATCTGTTTTTTATGGATGATCTTGAACTTCATGCCTCTGGAGAGAAGGATCTCCATCAGTCCTTGAGGGTGGTGGAAGAGTACACGCATGCTATCGGTATGAAATTCGGGATAGACAAATGTGCAATGGTCCATCTCAAAAGAGGACGATGCGGGGGCTACGGAGAGGATGTGCAGCTCGTAGATGGAAGCATCCTACACCATCTGGATGCCGGAGAGACGTATACTTACCTCGGGGTGGAACAACGCCACTCACAAGAGGTAGCTGCAGTGAAAAACTCTCTCCGCGGCAAGTATCAGCACAAACTTCGACAGATCTGGTCATTGGAACTGTCGAGGAAGAACAAAGTTGCTGCAACAAATGCTGTTCCAATCTTACTCTACTCGTTTGGAGCTCGTAATATTTATCCGGTTTATATCAATTTTTTTATATTTGTATTTTGAAGTGAGGATCATCGCAGTAGTTTTACTCACATTCAGTTTCAATTTGTTCATTTTAATCTACTTTCAACTTTTTGCAATATCACATTCATTTTCTGTACAGCAGTGTCTAAGTTTATGTCACTACAAGCTAATAGAGTATCGTCTTCAAATAAGTTGATAAATTCACAATCAACGTGTATATTAATATCATTTAAATATAAAATGAATAATAAGGGGCCTAAAACACTTTCCTGGGGTACTACTCCTTTATCGTTTATTTCATTTGAAATTGTGCCATTGATTCTTACTCTTTGTTTTCACATACACATAGCCCTCAATTCCGTATATTTTCATTTTGCTGAGGATTACATTTCAATAATGTTTCGAAAGCTCTCTTCAAATCTAAAAATACCGCTATTACACACTGGTTGCCATCTAATGTTTTCATGAAATAGTTAAGTGACCTCTGTAATGACGATTTACAAGAATACTTTTTCCAAATCCCTGACTGATTATCAAACAGAATCTCATTTTCATTCACAAATTTCAGTAATTGATTGTAAACGGCATACTATAGTACTTTTTCAATGGAAGGCAAGGTATTGATAGGCCCAAATTTCTCAGCTTTAATAGTTTTATTTACCTCTGGAATTGGAATAATGGTACTAATTTTGAGCAGATCTGGAATCTTTCCAGTCTGAAGTGTTGATGAGATTCAGTATGGCATGTCCACCAGTTTAAAAAATGTGTTTAAGAATATTGGCATTTAGGATTTCATGAGTGTTCCTTTTTTTTTTTCACCGTAGTGTGCGCTGGTCCAGGCCCTATCCCCCGAAGCCCCGATACATTCGGGAGGAGCATTATCAACCAATGATCACTCCCCACACCGTGGGGTAAGTGATCATTAGGTCCGAGAATCATGTGCTCTGAGCAAGCGCAGTGAGCCAAGAATGACAGCCTTCTCCATCTGTGCGGCTAAGATTTTGTGCGGCAAGCCGGTATGATTTTAAGATTAGAGAGTAGAGAGGACATCATTCCACCAAGGACTCCAATAATCAGAACAACCATCTTCTGTGGAGTTCGAAGAGAAAATCTCGATATTTTATCCGTTTTTCCTCCTCTTTTCTGACGATATTCGTCTCGCCAGGAGCTGAAAACTCCACGACAAATATCGTTTTGCTCTGGTGGTCGAGAAGGACTACATCAGGCCTATTACCTTGTATGAGCCTGAGGGTGGGGAACGAATAGTTCCAATAAATTCGCCACTTCTCGTTCCCCACAACGGATTCAATATTCTCCGGAACGTAGGGCAACACCGGTGTCTCGTCAATACCGTAAGAGTGCCGTAGATGGTAATATAACACTCTTAGGGCCGCGTTATGTCGATGGATATAGACCGAGACCGCATATGTTGGACATGCTGATAACAAGTGCATCAGGGTCTTGGGTGCCTCGCGGCAGGCCCTGCACCTTGTGTCAGGAACCTCTATATCCATTACGCGACTGCGGTAGACTAAGGTGTTGAAGACACCATCCTGGCAAGCCATGATGAACCCCTCGTTTCCGACTTCAGCCCACTCGACCTGAGAAAAGCGAAGGTCAGGCGCTTTGATATGCCAAGGTCTCCAATGTTATTGAAGAAGACCCCATGCATTGGCTTATCCTTGTGTTTCCGCAGAAGTAAGGTGATCTCTGCGGCTTTTATCTGAGCTTTTTGCCGAACAGGTTCCAACTCGGTGACAGAGTTGTGGTCACCTCGTTTAGTGTCGAAAACTATACCGAGTTCATCAGCTGCTCGGGCTAAAGAGAAATGCTCCAATTCCTGCTCTCTCATGGTCACGGACCATACAGAGAAGGGAATTCGAACTCCTGACGACTTTATAGGCTGTATCCAGTACCATTCTGTCATGTAGACACTCCAAACTCAAAAGTCCACAGCCTCCCTGTTGTCGGGGAAGTACAACCGTGGAACGGACGATTTGGGATGCAAAATAGAGATGCATCATTTTTCGGGTCTTTACGTCGAGTTGATACAGCTCCTCCTGAGTCCACTTCACTACTCCAGACGAGTAAAGTAAGATTGGAACAGCAAGCATATTTGTTGCAGCAACTTTGTTCTTCCCCGACAGTTCCGATGACCAGATCTGTCGAAGTTTGTGCTGATACTTGCCGCGGAGAGAGTTTTTCACTGCAGCTACCTCTTGTGAGTGGCGTTGTTCCACCCCGAGGTAAGTATACGTCTCTCCGGCATCCAGATGGTGTAGGATGCTTCCATCTACAAGCTGCACATCCTCTCCGTAGTCCCCGCATCGTCCTCTTTTGAGATGAACCATTGCACATTTGTCTATCCCGAATTTCATACCGATAGCATGCGTGTACTCTTCCACCACCCTCAAGGACTGATGGAGATCCTTCTCTCCAGAGGCATAAAGTTTAAGATCATCCATATAAAACAAATGGGTGACCTTGTGCCTCCGGTTTTCGGGGGTGCCACAGTTATACCCTCGAGTATTTCTGAGCGCAACGGATAATGGCAATAGTGAGATGCAGAAGAGAAGGTGACTGAGGGAATCGCCCTGAAATACACCCCTTCTGAAAGTGACCCACTCTTGCTTGACCAGATGTTATGGTGAAGCGAGTTCGCCAAAGTGGTATCAGTTGTTCAATGCATCTCACTATTTTGTCGGGTACCGCAAGGCATCTGAGCAAATGCAAGATGAGCTCATGCGAAATTGTATCAAATGCCTTACAGTAATCGATCCAGACCATAGAGAGGTCACGCTTATATTGTATGAGTCCTGCATTTATTATTATTATTATTATAACTCTTCATTAGCAAATAATGATTTTCATAGTACAGTCAGTCACTTATAAAATACAAAACAAAAATATATAAAAATAGAAACAAGTCACGTTGTAAAAACAAGAAACTAGAAAACAGGACAAATAATTGATGACTAATGAAGCAAAAATATAACGTAATTCTCCTAAAGAGACCATTTTGAATTTAGTTATAGGCAAGTAAAGGTTAGAGTCGCGGTTATACCACTCTTCGTCACTTTGAATGCTCTCGATTACCTGGTTAATACTATTAACAAAATAATTGTTACAATGTTCTACCAGGAATGTCTCTTCCTTAACAATGTTCGGGGCTCTATCATAATCAAATTGTACCTGATTGAATGAGTTTTAATTATCGCTTTTTACAAGGACTTTTAATGTTTTTCACATCATCTGAGAATTGTTTCTGTAATAAAGCAACCCGAACCTCATAAAATATTTTGTATGTGACTTGTTGGCGATACAAAACTAGGGTGGACTTGGTAAAGTATTATAAAACCACCAATAACAGTTATAACGAAATCACCAAATTTTGTTTGACCACTTTGTTAGAGTTTTGCATTTATAATGAACATTCATTACTTTCAACTACTAGGAAACAGTATAATAATGTACATTTTTAAATGAATATAATTTTATCATTCTATTGTATTTGACACTGTGGACAAATCCGGTAAATACCTTTTGCAGATTTGTGAATCTTTGTCAATAAAAACTACACTTCTTGCACAATAAAGCCCATTTTTGTTGACTAATTAAACTTTCTCCTTTACTCCACTCCAAATATTCTATCCACTGAACAAAATAAAGAATTGAAGAGCATAAAATCAGTGGGAATGTCACTCCAATCTAGGAAATGCAACAAAATATGCAGCTCGCGCTTGCTAACATGAAAATTATTTGTCTCGAAAATGTATACTTACACTGTGATGAAAAATACTGTCAGGCTCCAGTTGCTCAACCTCTGGTACTTTGATAGTATTTTTCCTCAAGTCGATAACAATGTTATCTGGAACCTTCTTCGCTTTACTTGAGCTGAACTGCTTTGGAGTGAAATTATCTTCATTTATTTCTTCTAGTACCGTATTATCTACAATTACACAATCTGGAGAGTTTTTTTCAGGCTTACAACTACTTTCTTTAGTCGAGCTCTCAACTTCTTTCTTTGATTTATCAATTTTGTTCTTACTGGTCTTCACCGGCTCAGGACTTTCAGAGCTTGAACTAGAACTGGAACGTTTTTTAGGTTTACTAACAAACTCTCTTATATAAGATTTTGATCTTGAACGATGGGATCTGTAGCGATCTCTTGACTTTGATCGAGATCGGCGATGCCGATCTCTACGACGATCTCTAGAGTCTGACCTGTGAGACTTTGATCTAGAAGAGTGGTAGTTTGAAGTGCTTTTACTTCTGGATCTCCTGAAATGTGGAAGCAATAAGCGGGGCAAATACGGGAGATTAACATTTAACATTTAAATAAAAACAATCACAAACCTAGTTCTACCATATCTATCCCTAGACCTGTGTCTGCTGCGACTTCTCGATCGGCGGCTGGACTTTTTCTCCCTTCTACGCTTTGTTCTAGATTCTGACGAATCTGAAGATGATGATCTACGGACAGTTCTAATTCTGCATTTTGAACTCAACACATGTGCTAACTTTTGATCAAATACTTCCTCTGTCTTACCTACGCTTGCATCTACTACTTTTGCTTGATTTTTTATCCCAACGTTTTTCATTTTCAGAGTCACTAGAATACTTACCCATCCTGTGAATTTTTATCTTATGAGAACAGAATAAAATATGCGACTTTCTTCAACATACCTAATAACTAAATCTGAGAATAAAAACTAAAGAGTTCTACCATAACAAAAACAAGACTGTTTCCAGTGTTTCTAAAACCCTCTCGATCAGATAATTTTATAAAATACCACAGGCCACAGAATGACCATTCAGTTATGACACTTCAAACATCAACTGTCAGCTAAGGAATAATAGCATAATAGTTTCTATGAACTCATACTTTAAGGCTAGTTCATGTTGGAACGAACATCGCATAAAAAGTGCGATTTGAAATGGCGTCGTGTTTATCGTAAAAAAGTTGAAAAAATTGAACCTTTTTTGCGATTTCCGCAAAATGTTATACGTCAACATACAAAATAGTTATATTGCTTTGACTCTCGTTTTTTAAGCCCATACATCGAAAGTGAATCCAAAATGGACGAATGTGTCAGGTTGTTCAAATTATATCAACTTTACCGTAAAAAGCTTCATTGAAAAAACCTTGTCTTCATAGTGGGAAATATTTTCAAAAATAGAAGAAAATGGCCAATCTTGTGGCTGAAATAAATGAGAATTAGTGATCCAGAGAAATATTTCAACTAGTTCAGGCTCACTCTCTCATTATTCAATAAATTATTGAATTTGGTTGGCCCCTCATTAAAGAAAACTCATTTTGCAAAAGAACCCCTCGCCCCTGCAGGCAGTAACGTTAAGATAAGTGGTTTGAGGACACGCTCCTATTTAACAAAACTTGAGAAAATTGTTAGTCCTATATTCTGATATGATGGGGTCTGGTCTTAAAAGTCGTAATTCGTATGAGTCGTATGTCAGGTTCATGTCATAAAATTTAAAATTCAACAATGAAATCCCTAGATATTGCCCGCTTCAACATGAACAGAGTATTTTGACAATTGTGGCAAATTTGCGGAACCGCAAAAATATTATCGCAATCGTTTTAATATGAACTCGCCTTTAGAGGCATTTTATGCATATCAAAAGTTTGACTATATTTCCATGACCTCGAACATTGAATTCATTTAAATGATAAATGGTAGTAATGGGCATAATCGAAATATTTTGGTAATCGAATTAATAATAATCGAATTATCATTCAAATTATAAATCACTCGCAATGCGCAGGAGAATCACTCAATAGACATTGTTAATTTACGCATTCATAGATACGGTCACTGTTCGGGGTAGTATCCAGTTGTGCCGTACATTCGTTTAATTTATATCGATCAAAAAATGAGACCAGGTCCAAAGAACATTTTAATAAAATCGACGAAAGAAGTGTTGAGTGTAATATTTGCAATAAGAATTTGAAATTCTTTGGTAATACCACTAATTTGAAACAACGTTTAAAATGTATTCATCCTACGCTTACGCTCTCAAATTATAAGCCAACTTCGAATATGAGTATTGTTATTACGGGTAATAACAATACTTCCCCGCTGTCACTCTTGACAGCGGGGTACAAGATCAAAATACAGGGACAGGGTCGTCTGCAGTAGCGGATAAGGAAAATACCAGACCTTCAACATCATCCGGATTGTTTGCAAAAAGTGCACCTCCACCCGATAAACGTCAAAGACATGAAATTATTTGGTGTCACAAGTATAAAACTCGGTGAAAGTGACATAAAAAATATAGATAAAGCGTTGGTAAAAATGATAACGAATGATTATCAACCCCTTTCCATTGTGGAAGATAATGGTTTTATAGAATATTCAAACTTGCTTCGACCACAGTACAAGTTACCAAATCGAAAAAAATTGTCAAACGACATCTTACCAATTATTTATGCAGAACAAATTGAAAAATTAAAAAACTTTTGAATGTCACCAATAGTGTTTCTGTCACTACTGATATCTGGATGTCAGACAGCAATAGAGGTTACATCACGGTGACATGCCATTTTATTGTCGGAGATGATTGGAATGAAAAACTTCAATGCAGAAAAACGTTTCTATTCACCACAAAAACACAACAAGTCGCCGGAATAGATAAAATAGAGTACAGGTTTTGATAAACAATTTACATGTCGTCTGTTCAAAATGCAAATGCAAGTGTAAGTGTTCGTCAAACAAAAGAACGCTTGCTTTTTATGAAGTTCCTTGTCACGTGATCATAGACGCTAGTTACTGTTTTACCTTTCATATTCTAGCCAATAGAAATTAAACAAGTTGAAATGAGGTGATAACGACAACGAACTTCATAAAGTATTGTCAGCAAAACATACATTTCTAAATTCAACCAAGTATTGCAAGATGAACATAAATAAATCATGAACTAGATTCTCAATAATGAAACAAAGAAATAATAATGATAATAATAAGAAATTACATTACAACATTATTTACAATGATAAATTTAATTCCCACGTGTTATCAACAGAAAAAATAATTGGAAATCATTCAAGTGAACTCATTTCAACTATTCTTAGTGATATTTTCAATAGATGGAATATTTCGAATAAAATAATTACCATTGTTTCCGACAACGGATCAAATATAAAATGTGCAATCAACGATTTCCTATAAAAACATCACCATCTCCGTGTGTTGCGCATACACTGAATTTGAGTGTCACTGATGAATTGAACAGTAGCCCAAATTTTCAAACTATTGTTAAAACATGTAAAACAATAGTAGGCCATTTCAGTCATAGTGTTTTAGCGTGCAATAAACTGAAGTCAGTCCAAGAACAAATGGAATTTCCAGTTTTGAAGCTGAAACAAGACGTTTCCACCAAATGGAATTCCACACTGATCATGTTAGAAAGACTAGTAAAAGTGAAGGACGCCTTTTCGATGACCATCATTAGCATTACTAAGGCACCAGAGTTCTTGGATGCTGATGAGTGGGCTGTTGTCGAAGATAGCATTTTTCTACTCAAGCCTTTAGAAGTTATGACAGTAACTTTATCTGGAGACACGTATCCAACGATTTCTATAGTTATTCCTCTTGTAAGGGGTCTTCAGCACTCCCTCGTAAATTGGAAATCAAAAACAGATATTTGTGATACTCTGGGGACACCATCACTCGTCGTCTTGGAATTCTAGAATGCAACAAAATTATATCAAAAGCGAAATTTTTAGATCCGAGGTTTAAGAAATTAGCATTTGGTAATGATATTAATGCCAACAATGCTCAAAAATGGGTAAGTGAAGAACTTACAAGTCTAATTAATGAAAGGAATCAGGCACCAACTGGTGTAGATGAGGCTGAAGTCCAGCCAAAACCACAGGACCTTGAAAAAAACAGAAATTGCGACATTTGGTCGCATTTTGATAACAAAGTGGCGAAAGCAAAGTCAATTACGACACCTCTAACTATTGTGACGTTGATAATACGGCAGTACCTTGAAATGCCTTATTATGAGAGAAAATGTAATCCAATGGCTGTTAAGTATTTATCCATACCTGCCACATCGGTCCTATCAGAACGGATATTTTCTAAAACAGGACAATTAACAAATTTGAGAAGAAATCGTCTATCTCCCAAACATCTTGATGAAATTATTTTTTTAAATAGTAGGTATATGAATTGTACCTTATTATATTGAACTGTGATTTTGATGTGATTTTATCAGCCTTAGAATGTTTTATTTTATTTTTATATTGAGAATTTATTTAATTTGATAAGTTTCATTTGTTAATCTATTGTTGATTCTTTTCATCCTGTTTCATGTTTGAACTTTGTATTAAAGTTTAGTTTCAATATTTTTGAAAATATCTTAATGCCGACCCTGTTCATCCTTCCTGAATTATTATTCATATATTTCTCTATCCATCCTCGATTGGCTCTGGAACTATCAGTGGTTGACTAATATATATGACAAATAACCAAAGTAGTTGCAGTTCTAATACCATTTACAACATAACCGCTTTAAAAATTACTGTCGTTTTTACGTCAGCCGCCAATAGTATCAAACGTGTGATCTGTGATGGCGAATAATATAAAAATTAATTCCAATTATCCTGATAATCGATTCGATATCTCGAATTATTATGATAATCGAATTATCGATTATTTTTAATTCGAATTAGCCCATCACTAGTAAATGGGTAATTAAATTTGTAACTCTTATCGAGAAAAAAAACTGTGTTCATAACCTAAATTTGTTGGATTAGTTTGGATTCAAAAGACTTATGAATGTATAGAATCATTAAGTATTGATTCAAAGTCAAATACCTAAAGTCTATCCAAATCCAAGATAGAGTAAAACAAAACAAAACCGAAGCGTGATGTTCACGAGATCGTCCAGTGTCAGATGGAAAGGGCAGCGTTCATTGGTGAATTCGCCTTCTGAGTCCAGCCAGGAAACGATCCAAAAAAAGACATTTGAGTGTTGAGATGAAAGAAATGATTTTAAATGTGTTCAAGAAAGAGATGGAAGAAATTGAGACATCGACTGTCGACGAAGTCGTATCGAAAGTTTCCGATAAAATGGGAGTGTGTTGCGCTTCGATTTACAATGTTTTACGGGAATATAAACAAAATCATTCATTTTCCAAACCGAATAGAAATCAGAATCGTCAAACCATTATAAAATCAATAGATGATGCTGATAAGCATGCAATCAGGAGGAAAGTGCATGAGTACTTTTTCAGAAATGAAATACCCACGATAGACAAAGTACTCACAGAAATAAATGAAGATGTTTTATTGCCAAGTTTTAAGCAGTTTTAATGCTCGTTTGCCCGTGTTCAATAACTTTTAAACAAATGTTAAGTTGGGCCTCCTCAGCATATTTACTTGGAGTGTGCTTTTTCTTAAATTGATTTGCTACGGATCTCGTTTCTCTGAATTTCGACATTATCCTTGACACAGTAGTATGTTGAACATTTTTTTCTGGATGCCGTTCATTAAAAATGTTAGCTACTTGACGGTATGGTGTATTCTCACCACATATTAAAACTATTTCTGTTCTTTCCTGAAGAGACTTTATTGCAACAATAACTGTTAAAAATTTGACAAGTAAATCAACAACTTGAAACTACCATAGCATGCATTTTGTTTGTCAAGACCTACTTAAAAATTTTATTCAAAGTGATTAAGCATCCTTACCGCCCTAGTTTTAATGTAATTTCAACTCTAGTAATTTTATTAATACTTATTGCTACTAACATTTGTTTAAGAAAATAGCCAAGTGATTGAAACTTTGCACCAGTCATGTTAAAATTTTTATAGCACATTTTTAATTTCTTTCTAAAAATGTCCGTATCAGTAAAAATTTATCAGAAAAATTAAACTCCATGATGAGTTTGTTATGTATACATGAATTGATGACAATTAACCGAACTTTTTTTTTAAATAAAGGGGATATCTGTCAAAAATTAGCAAAACGTTAACTTTTTCCTAGTTGCATAAAATTTGGCATATGGATATAAAATTGCCGTAGACACAACTTTTTCAAGTAACTTTTTGTTAAATTCAATCTAGAAATGCACTTTTTCAATTTTTTTCAAAAAAAAAGTTGAATTTGACAAACACTGAACGTCAGTGGGTCGCAGTTGGCCGCATCATTTTAAGTTAAATTTAAAGCACAAACAAGTGCCCAAGTTAAACTTCATTAAAACTTTTCGAAAAAAAAGTTTCCCTCTTCCTGCTTCTAGTAGTGTAAATATGCCTAATTTTGTCTAGGGCTGGCAATATACTTTTTCCAGTCAGGTAGTACTTATGTATTCGATGCATACACCTAGTTGCCTTTGAGTATGTTTGGATGCTAAACGTAGTCACAATTTGCTGTTTAGCTCGGATCAGTTGTTTGAGGTAAACACGGGTAAATATGCATAATCTGAATTTCGGAAAGGGGTCATACACGACAAATTGAATGGTGACTTTTGTTACTACACATTTTTCGGTCAGCGCATAGTTCACGGTTGTCAAATTGTTGGATATTTCTGTCAATATATGTTGATTGTGCAAACCTGCCTTTAGTTAGCATTCCTTTTGTATTGTATACCTGGAACACCGTATAACAGTGTACTTAATCTTAGACAAGGAACTCTTTTACCTAATCTAAGTACTTAATATACGGTGCCTGAGATTAGTTTCAGTTGTCAGTGGGTGACACTTGAAATCTGACAGATAATAAGTGGTTAGTGTTTCCCTCAGAGTATCAAAAGACAATAGAGATGCTTTTTGCATCCTTACATTGAAGGCAGCATAACTTTGTTTGCTTAAGGGAAGTTGGACCATAAAACAGTGGTGGTTGGTTTAGTTGATAATCGAGGGATATTATACATTTATAAAATAAATCATTTCAGGTGAAAATGTCATCTGTTCAAATAGTTCCTACAGGAAATATAATTTATTTTTATTGTTAATTATTATGGAAATGGGGCCAGTTTTTGTACCACCTACTAGATTTTTTTTATGTATGGCTTTATAATAAAGCGCGTGGTTTAGTGGGTTAAAATTAAATTATTTCAAATGAACTAATTCATAACAATAATAAATGTTAATTTCAAAAGTAATGAGCTTTGCTTCATAAAATCAAATGAAGAAATTTATGATTTATTCTCAGATTTGATAAACAAGCGGTACAGTTTGTGAGGCCCGATATAAAGAATGTTCGATTAGAAGTCATGAATATTTATAATTACGATTGAGGTTTAATGTTATTATGTGATTTCACTCAAAATTGGTATATATGGTTTTTTGTGGACCGACATTATGAAAGGGGATATTTTTGATGTTTTTAATGATATTTTTTTTGATCTTATTCTTATAAATAAAGTTTTTGAAACTAGGTTTATATTATTTCATTATTTGACATATCCCAACCAAAAAAAAGGTTAAAAAAATGACAACCGTCATTTCTTTTTGAATATTGTCTCGGGAGCCTCGTGCAAAGAAACAAAAACCAAGACGAAAATCATATTCTTTGTGTGACGTAAGTTAGTTGTTAAGTGAGCAATAACAGACTTAACACCGGTTGCACAAGAATAACTATTTAGTATACAAACTGAACATTGAGCAGAAAGCTTTTTAATCTGTTGTTAGCAGAATGAATATGACCTATTGCACACATATGAAAAACATATTTTTCATTTTCGAATACAGTTTTTTTCATTTACATTACTGATTTTTCGTAATTATAGAATTCGTCAGCATGAATTATTGGAAAAAAACATAACATCGGTCCACAAAGACCCAATTTTGAATGAAATCACATAATAATATCAAACCACCTCAATCGTAATTATAACTGTTCATGGTTTCTAATGGAAAATTATTTATATCGGACCTCACAAACCGTACCGCTTGTTCATCAAATCTGAGAATAAATCACAATTTTCTTCATCTGATTATATAAATCAAAGTTCATTACTTTTGAAAGTAACATTTATTATTCTTATGCATTAGTTCATTTGAAATAATTTAATTTTATGCCAGTAAACCACGCGCTTTATTATAAAGCCATAAATAAATAAAAATCTATTAGGTGGTAGAAAAACTGGCCCCATTTCCATAATCATTAATAATAAATCAGATTTCCTGTAGGAACTATTTGAACAGAATACATTTTCCCCTGAAATGATTTACTGATTGATTCGGCCGTTACTTGATGAAGATCCATAGTAGTTTCAAAAACTACACCTCACGATTTGATCTCCACAAACTTTATTTGAAAAATATATCACAACATGTTTCGCTAGCACAGTAGCTTTTTCAAGTCAAACTTTATTTGAAAAATAAATCACAACATGTTTCGCTAGCACAGTAGCTTTCTCAAGTCACTTGAGAAAGCTACTGTGCTAGCGAAACATGTGATATATTTTTCAAATAAAGTTTGTGGAGATCAAATTGTGAAGTGTAGTTTTTGAAAAAAATTAAATGATTTATTTTATAAATATATATTATCCCTCCGTTTATCAACTAAACCAACCGCCACTGTTTTATGGTCCAACTTACTTCAAATGTAAACAAACTCTCCATAACCTCTTATTACCCGCCATCCCCCTTCGCCAACAAGTTGTACAGAAAAGGATACCGATTTCAAAATACATGTATTGTATTGGAATAGGCATGGTAACTCTATGTCTTATTATTACTCTGAGATTTTTACCGTGCCTTTCCTAATCTGTAACATAACCACAGATTAAATAATATAACCACAAATTTTGTTTATGGTTTTTACCATGTTCTTACAATAAAATGAAGTTGAACCAAAAAAGTAGTTCAAATGATTGAAAATTTCTGTAAAAAAATGGCATAATACAAGACTCATGAAAGTTGAATTATTTACATGATATTGGTATTTTTCTAATTACAATTATAAAATGAAAAATATCCCTCTACACAGATTTACTACATCTCTTGATGGCTTCAGAAAAATCCCTGAAACTATTAAAAACTTCCGCTGGCACTCTTCTGCCAAAGTGGTTCAGTCAGTCGATATTGATAAAATAAGAAACATTGGCATCTTAGCTCACATCGATGCAGGGAAGACTACAACCACGGAACGCATGTTGTATTACTCAGGATTAATTCAGCAAATGGGAGAAGTACATCACGGTAATACTGTAACGGATTATTTGGCACAAGAACGTGAACGTGGTATCACAATCACATCAGCCGCTATAACATTTTATTGGAAGAAGAATCAGTTTAATCTCATTGATACCCCTGGACATATCGATTTCACTATGGAAGTAGAAAAAACGTTGAATGTGTTGGATGGAGCTATAGTGGTGTTAGACGGGTCTGCAGGAGTCGAAGCACAAACGCTAACAGTCTGGAGACAGGCCGATAGAAATGAAATACCTAGAATTATATACGTTAATAAAATGGATAGAGTCGATTCAGATATATTGATGTGTTGTGACACTATTGATAAAAAGTTGGAGACAACAAGTTTATTACTTCAGTTGCCAGTTTTGGAAAATGGTAAACTGTCTGGGATAATTGACGTTTTAACAATGGAGTTATTGAATTATGGGTCTGCTAAAGACAAGCGTGTAAACAAAATTCCTCTGACTGAAAAGCAACATTGTAAGTATTGGAATGATGCTAGTCTGGCTCGCTCGCAACTTATTGAAAAACTTACCGACTTTGATGACGAGTTAGCTAATCAAGTCATTTCTTGTGAATCACTTGACTGTATATCGACCCCAGATTTGATCAAATCGTTGAAATCAGTAACAAGAAACCAGGTAGCTACTCCCGTGTTACTAGGCAGCTCCTACAAAAATATTGGGGTACAGTCACTAATGGACGCTGTTATATTATATCTCCCTTCACCACATAAAAGATATGAACAATTTTCAGCTTTCGAAGACAATTTGTGTGCCCGAGCATTTAAAGTGATACATGATAAACAAAGGGGACCTTTAGTTTTCTTCAGAATATACAACGGTTCTTTAAAAAAAGGTCAGAAGTTGTACAGCATAAAACAGGACAGTTCGGAACAAATGGGAAAATTATACATTGCCTATGCAGATGACTTCGAAGAGGTCGAGGAGGTAACTAATGGAAATATTGCAGTGGTAAGTGGCCTGAAAAAAATTGTATCAGGGGATTTGGTGACAAATTCCAGTTCTTCCAGTCAGAAGGCTAAAAATAATATTGTTAAAAAATATAAAGGGAGTGATGTTGAAACTTTACTAGGGTTGAATGTAACTATTCCCGAACCGGTGTTTTTTTGTTCTATCGAACCACCTAGTCTTTCTGTTCAAAGTGCTTTAGAGCAAGCTTTATTCGAGCTACAACGTGAGGATCCAAGTTTGAGAGTGAATCATGATCCTGAAACTGGACAGACTGTATTGGCGGGAATGGGAGAACTGCATTTGGACATTATTCGAGATAAAATTCTCAGAGATTATAAAATAGAGGTGAGTGAATAAGACTACAGAAGATTTAGATTTATTCATTTAAGTAGAACAATCCTGTTTTACAAAGAATAAAATAGTGAACATACCTATTTTACAATAAATATAACATCATAAATGTAATTATAAATATATATAATAAATTTGGGTATAAATATACAGTATAGAATAGAATACAGTATAGAATAATGGTGGAATATTTTTTTTAATTATAATACAAAATCAAATTATGTTTGAAATCTGCTACACTTCTTGACTCTTTAACATATTGTGGTAAACTATTGTACTGAATGAATCCTTTAAAAAATAAACTTTTTACATTATATGAGGTACTCTGCCTGTTTACATATAAATGATTCTGGTCTCTAGTATTGTATGTGTGGATTTGGTTTACAGTTATAATAAACTTACCCATGTATGCTGGAGTCAGTTCATGTATCATATCATATAGATCATGGTTATGTAGGTCAGTCTTCGCTTCACAGTAAATAACTGTAGATTTTCCAGCATCAGTGATACAGGAGTTGTCCTACTACATCGCAATACTATTCTCATTGCTCGATTTTGTAGCTTTTGTAATTGGGATATTTTATTCAGATCAAAGCAGTATAGTAATGTAGGGCAATATTCAAAATGAGGTTGAATGATAATCTTATACACAGTTATTCTGGAATTCAGACTCAAGTTTTGGGACACTCTAGAAAAGAAATAGAGTTTTTTCAAGATTTTTTTTGATATATTCAAAGTGGCTACTGAATAATAAATGATTATCCAATATAAATCCCAGATATTTAAATTCCTTTACAATTTCAATTATTTCATTGTTTATTTATATGTTAGTGTAACTATTATTTATTTGTTTATATTTATAGGGTGTAGTTATTATCATTGCCTTACTTTTACTTACATTTAACTTCAATTTATTCATTTTCAAATATTTGTCCATATTTTTCAGCACATCATTTATTTTGATCACTGCTCTATCGATGTTCCCATCGGTTACTGATATCAAAGTATCATCTGCGAATATATGAATGTAGTCACATTCAAAATATTTTTCCATATCATTAATATACATTAAAAACAATAATAGAGAGCTCAAAATACTACCCTGAGAAACTCCATGCTTTACTGTAATAGCTGATGACATTACATCACAAATTTTCGTTGTCTGTTTTCTTTTTGTAAGGTATCCTCTAATCCAATTGAATACTTTACCCTGTATTCCATGTTTATTTAGTTTTTTTAATAATATCTCTCTATTTACTGTTTCAAAAGCCCATTTTAGATCCAGTGATACTGCTATAGTGTACAGATGATTACTCATTTTTTCCTTCCAGTTAGTGACAGTGAGTTGAACAGCTGATTCACATGAGTGCTTTGATCTAAAGCCAGACTGATTAATGAATAGCAAATTATTTGAGTTAATATATTCTAATAAATGTTGAGAAACTACTGACTCTAATAGCTTTTCTTCAAATGGCAAAGAATTGATTGTTCTAAACTCACCACTTTTACTAGTATACTAGTATTTGCAACCTTTTCGATAGGTGTAACAGTGCTGGTTTTTAATTCCTCGGGAAATGTGCCATTTTCCAATGATACATTCACAAAGTGGCACCACACATACCCAAAAACATCAAAGCTATTTTTCCCAACTTTACTTTTCAGTTCATAAATTTGACTTCCTTTATTTTCTAGATTTTTCATAATTATACCCAACTCATATATAGATACTAATTTAAAATTACTGATTTTTTTTTCACTCCACTGTATATTTCAAGAAAACTAAATATCTTCAATACTAGACACCATATCATCAATGCTATTGACAAAGAACTCATTAAAATGCCCAGAAATATCTCTTACACAAAAAATCTGACAATTTTTTTTCGAATTGCACACCATTGCAGAAATCATTATTAATTTGTCCAGGGTTTCTTAATTTTTTTAAATTTTTCCACATTAAACGTGGATTATGCATATTTCCGTCAAATTGGTTATAATAATGATTTTATCCAAAATTGCGGTATGTATTTATAGAAATTATCTCTACTTTCAGTAATCATACGCAATATGACACACATTTTAATATGTTTGTAATTGTGTTTGAAACTTGAAGCTATTCATTTTGAATGCTTCATTTTTAGATTTATATATACACATATTTGATATTTTTACAATTTTCCTGTTGACGTATTTCTCAGAGAAAAATATTCTGCCACTCCTGTGAATGATTATAAAATACTCTGTTGAAATAAATGTATCTATCTATCTATCTATCTATCTAATAAAAACAATGTTTCTTTCTTTTATCAAATTAACAACAGCGTTATGTTTTTGTTTATAATTTTCCCAGTTGGTTGTATTAGAGATACTTCTGAAAATTTTATATGCACGATCTCTTTCTCTGCTAAATTTTGTTATATTATCGTCATACCAAGGTAGGTCGTTTACGCCATATGTTATTGTTTTCACAGGTGCGATCTTATTAGCAATTTTGCCTAAAATATCCTTAATATTGTTGTAAATGTCGTTAACATCTATACTATTCAGTAGGAATTGACTATAAATTAAATTTAAATTTATGGTATGCAAGTTTTCATCGGTTACCTTTCTAATCATTTTAGTGCCCCTCCCTGCTGTAGTAGGTCTCACATTTTGAAAACATTTAACAGTTATTATGGAGTATTCAGTGATTTTAGGCTCATCCAATATTTTAACTTCCAAATTATCCTGATATATCAATACATAGTCTATTAAACTTTTACTGGTGTTAGTTATTCTAGTATATGTTTCCACATTTTGATGTATACCATAAGCATTGAAAAGGTCTTTAATTTTTTGAACATAAAATTCATTAGACAAGAAGTCTAAATCAAAAGCACCAGCTAAGATCACTGGAGGATTCCTGCAGAATATTTCTTCACATATTATTTCTATTTGATCAAGAAAAGCTGCATGACTTCCACTGGGTGAATGATATAAATTTCCTATTATCCATTTCGTGCTGCCGCTGTATACAGATATTAATTTACACCAATATAATTTCCATTTTGCACATAGGTTTTACCGTTTGTAAATTTATTATCTTCTCTAATATAAATAATTACACCTCCTGTGTGTCTTGAGTTAGAGTTGCTTATGGGTGAATAGCCTGATATTTCAAGTTCATGGTTATTAATTTCGCTTGTGGTTCGGGCTTCACTAAGTAAAATAATGACAGGATAGTAACAAACAATGTCAGCTATCAATTGAGTTTTGGGAGCATCAAGTTTTGTGTAAAAATTTGATTGAGTTCTCAAAATCAATTGAAATATTGACAGTGGCATACAGTTGTTTTACCCTGAGTCAAAAAAATGTTTAGAAGTGATACAAACTTTTCATTATGATAATACCAGTATTGAATTGATATCTGTGCACTATATACAGGCTGATTCACGGTGGATGGCACATTAGACGTTTCTGGTGAACCAGACAACGGATCACTTTGAAAATTTAATGGAGGGCATATTCGGACATTCTTTAGCCAACTAAAATATTTTCGACAATGCGGTGTTGCCGCTTCTATTAGAAAGCAGTAGCAACTTTGATTTTTCAAATGGAACACTCTGTATATAATATTATTTTTGGAATCTCCAACAATTGCCCGACAACTTTTCTTGATATTTTCCTATACCTATCTGTTACCGTTTTCGAAATAAAAATTAATTTCAATTTTTTTCTTCGAAAATCATGACTTCTAAAAATGCCGATATCTTTTAGTTAAGAAGTACTATGATATCGAAATTTGGTTTGGAGTTAGGTGATACTTGGACACTTCCCACACGTCAGCCTAATCTCCGTTACTTCAATACAGGGTGGTAAAAAAATACAGTTTTTTCGTTTGCTTGAAAAAGTTGCTGAAATTTGATTATTTTAAATGGAACACCCTGTATATTATTGAAAATTCGGAAAGCTGCTGAAATTTGCTTTCTTTCTATGTATATCATACCTATACCTAACTAGTCAAGTTTCGGACTTATGAACATTTATTTGTGAAAATGTCCCTTCAGAATGTTATTTCCATTCGGTATTTGGTAAACAGGCCATGATTACTATTTGACAGTAGCGTTGTGACATTCTCCTAATAATATCGACATTTTCGTCACTTCAGAAGTTGCAAATACCTTCAAAACAATGGAACAAAACTATTCAAACGAAGTTCTTATGAATTTGTTTATTATTTTTGTGTGACAAAATTATCAGCAGAACATGTAGAAAGTTCAATGAAATGTATCCGAATCTACCGCCAATGAACCTCAAGAAATTTATACGAATTCAGAACAATTTCAATGCATTTGGATCAACTTTAAAAGCACCAAGAAACTTGCCTCGACCCGTAACTTTCGAAGACAACCAGATTAATGTCTTAGCATATTTTCACGCATTTCCCGAGTCATCGATAAGAAGTGCTGAAGAAGATTTGGGTATAAAATATTCATCGGTTCAAAGAATTTTGCGAAGACATAAAATGCATGATTATAAATTCACCAAAATTCAAGCAATGAAGCCTCAAGATCCCCAACAGAGAGTAGAATTTTGTAAAATGTTGTTGACATGCATTCAAGAAGATCCACTTTTTTTAAATAAAATTATTTGGACTGATGAATCGAAATTTTCGAGAGAAGGGATTTTCAATAGAAAAAATCGTCATTATTGGTCCAGTGAAAATCCTGACGTCACAAAAGAAGCCGGATTTCAAGAAAAACTTAGTTTTAATGTATTCTGCATGTTGATGGACAACAAATTGAGGTACGTGATATACGAGGAGTCATTAACATCCAGAAGCTATCTGAATATTTTGGAGAATACTGTAGACAGTTTCGTGGATAATCTGCCACTCGAAGATTATCGAAACTGTTGGTACCAACTAGACGGAACTCCTGCACATTGCACAAGAGAAGTGAGCGCAGAACTGGATAGACTATTTGACGATCGGTGGATGAGGCGCTTGGGACCATGGAATTGGCCAGCGAGAACACCCGATCTTAATCCATTAGATTTTTATTTGTGGGGAATGTTTAAAGAAAAAGTTTACAAAATACCCGTGCGTTCGAGAGATGAATTGTTAGAAAGGATTGCCCAAACATTTGAAGATTTGGATCCCAATGAAATCAGATCTGCCACCACGAAAGCAGTCAACACCCGCATTTTAAAGTGCTTGGAAGTGAACGGCCAGCGATTCGAACATATTTTGAAATATTCCACATGATTGTTTTACTTTTTTATAATTATTCATATCAATATTTCCAATTTCAAGTTTCTTGGTGCTTTTTTAAAGTTTATCCAAACATATTGAAATTGTTCTGAATTCGTATAAATTTCTTGAGGTTCATTGGCGGTAGATTCGGATACATTTCATTGAACTTTCTACATGTTCTGCTGATAATTTTGTCACACTGTCCAAAAATAATAAACAAATTCATAAGAACTTCGTTTGAATAGTTTTGTTCCATCGTTTTGAAGGTATTTGCAACTTCTGAAGTGACGAAAATGTCGATATTATTAGGAGAATGTCACAACGCTACTGTCAAATAGTAATCATGGCCTGCTTACCAAATACCGAATGGAAATACCATTCTGAAGGGACATTTTCACAAATAAATGTTCATAAGTCCGAAACTTGACTAGTTAGGTATAGGTATGATATACATAGAAAAAAAGCAAATTTCAGCAGCTTTCCGAATTTTCAATAATATACAGGGTGTTCCATTTAAAATAATCAAATTTCAGCAACTTTTTCAAGCAAACGAAAAAACTGTATTTTTTACCACCCTGTATTGAAGTAACGGAGATTAGGCTGACGTGTGGGAAGTGTCCAAGTATCACCTAACTCCAAACCAAATTTCGATATCATAGTACTTCTTAACTAAAAGATATCGGCATGTCATGATTTTCGGTAACAGATAGGTATAGGGAAATATCAAGAAAAGTTGTCGGGCAATTGTTGGAGATTCCAAAAATAATATTATATACAGAGCGTTCCATTTGAAAAATCAAAGTTGCTACTGCTTTCTAATAGAAGCGGCAACACCGCATTGTCGAAAATATTTCAGTTGGCTAGAGAATGTCCGAATATGCCCTCCATTAAATTTTCAAAGTGATCCGTTGTCTGGTTCACCAGAAACGTCTAATGTGCCATCCACCGAGAATCAGCCTGTAGATCATGGTGATATCATTGATGCAGCTAGGTGTTTGAAGATAAAAAAGTGGATTGGGCCTGTGAAAACTATCTTTAACCTGTCCTTGAGAAGCAAAACATTCCCTTACATCTGGAAAGAAGTAAAGGTTATTCCAGTCTTCAAAATAGATGACACAACCAATATTATCAATTACAGGCCAGTGGTAGTGTTATCAGCACCAGCCATACTTTTTGAGACTGTCATTGTCAAGCATCTCTATAGATTAGTTTCTCCTAAAATATCACAGTTCCAACATGGCTTCATGAAAAAAGATCCACTGTTAGTTATATTAGCAATGTTACCCAATTTATAGCTGAAAACTTGGATAGTCGAGATCAAGTGGACATTATATACACCCACTTTGCTAAAGCTTTCAATAAAGTCTCACATCCTATTCTTCTAAGAACCCTAGAATATGATTTTGGTTTTAAAATTTTTCAGTTCATACCTATCTAACGAAAACAAAGTGTAATCGTGAAAGGTAGTAGCAGTAGACTTTATTTTAGGAATCATAATATACAATATATAGTTATGCATATATGAATAATTTATACAGGGCTTTTCATGATGAGGGTTGATTAGCCGTTTCTGGCAAACTATTCAACGGATCAACCTGAAAATTCCATAGTATGCATAAGTCAACATGACCTACACGCCTAAAATATTTTAGACGAAGCGGCGTTGTCGCTTCTACTATAAAGTAGCAGCTTCTTTGATTTTTCAAATGGAACACCCCGTATATAATATCATATTATGATTCATTTTCACTTTTTCAACAAATTCATACACTATTTCCCTATACCTATCTATTACCGTTTAGAAGATATAAATTAATTTCGATATTTTTTTTACCAAACATGAACTTTTATAAATGCTGATAATCTTGAACTCTCTTGCACTAAAACGATCAAATTTGAAATGGAGTGGAGTGATACTATGAGGATCTTCACTTCGAGTCATATTTTCATTTGCCTCATACAGGGTCTTCAAAAAATGCAGATATTTTGATATTGGCAGATAATCTTCATATAATTTGTAAACGAGGCTGTATTTAAGTTTTTTATATCTTCTGGTAGTTTATTAAATAAAATAGAATCATAATAATTTTTCGAAAAACGGCAGTGATTTAGTCATGTGAATTCAATTTTAATCTGTTTGATTGTCTGGTGTTATGTGAATGAAAATCGTTAGAACTTTTAATCATAGCATTCCATAAAAATTCATCGGATTTATCTGAAAATAACACACAGTCTTCAGACACGGTTTAAACATGAATATTGAATGGAATACTTCATGGATATTGATATATTTTTTCAGGTAGATCTCGGTCCTTTGCAGATAGCATACAGAGAAGCCCCAGTGAAAGAGGTGACCGATACTTTGACTGTGGACACCAAAATTGGAAACAGTAAACAGTTCGTCAATATCAAGTTGAGCTTGGTCCCTTCATTTGGAAAAGAACATGGTGGAGACATACTCAAGCTTGACAGGAGTCCTGAATACGCCAGCAATATCTCAAATATATTCCCAAAGCATTTAGTTGCCATCAGACAAGGTAAATGAAAGTACTTGTTGGATTTGCCTGTTTGATCGTGGTAGTAATATTCTTTCTTGGAAATGGAAAACCCTAAAGAAAGAAACATTTTTAACGTTCATACAGTGCGGAAGTAAATAGTTCTTCCCCCTCTTAACTTCGAACGGGGAAAAATATTAGAGTCGGACAAAATTCTTGTATGAAGGAATAATTTTTAGTACTTTTTGAGATGAAAGACAATAGTATTGCACCATTCGTCGCCTAAAGGCGACTCACATAGTTTACAGGTAGCAATTATAGAGGCAATATAAGACTAGTCTTCATAATATAATAGTACATAAGATGAAAAGACAACAAACAGTATTTTTAGACACGTCCAACAAAAAAATGTACATAATATAGTCCGGTGTTAGAAATGTCTGTATATAACCAATTAATTCATTACTTTGATACCAATGAATTGTTTATAGGCAACCAATCAGGTTTTAGAGCTAGACACTCATGCGAAACGTCTCTACAATTTTTAATAACTGAATGGAAAAATACAGTTGATAGAAATCAGTACATTGTTGCGACATTTCTCGACCTTAAAAGGGCATTTGAAACAATTGATCGAAATATTCTACTTGAAAAATTAAAATATTATGGGATATCAGGGATTGTTTTCGATTGGATTCAAAGTTACTTATTCAACATAAGACAAAAAACTAAATTTGGAAAATAATTGTCAGATGAACTTATAATTGAGAGTGGCATACCCCAGGGTAGTGTGTTAGGTCCATTGCTTTTTATTATTTACCTAAATGATATTAATCACATATCTGGATCACACTGTATAAATCTTTTTGCCGATGATACATTGATTTATTGTATACATGAAAATTTGGATCAGGCAATTGTTGAAATGAATAGGTCTTTAAATAGCATTGAAACATATTTATTTATTAATAAACTGAAACTAAATGTCAGTAAAACAAAAAGTATGATTTTGACATCATCTTATAAGTATGATCAAATTGTTTGGGCAAATGCTGTTATAAAAATTAATAATGTTAGCATTGAAATTGTGACTGAAATAAAATATTTGGGTTTTATAATTGATAAAAATTTAAAACTAAATAGTCATGCTGATTTTATTTGTAAAAAAATATCTAAAAAACTTTTTTCTCTCTCTCTCGTATATGTAAAAAAGTGTCTATGTATGCTAGGTTGACTCTTTTTAAAAGCCTATATTTAAGCCTATATTTAAGCTGCATAAAGGATTGCTACCCAATTACTTTCAAAAATTCTTATTGAAAATAATGAAGTTCATGATTACAATACGAGAAGAAATAACAATTTTTACATTAATAAAACTAACACTAAATTTGGAATGAATAGTATATTTCATAAAGGCTTAAACGAATTTAATAAACTACCACAATTTGTAAAAGAATTTAATTCAATAAACCAATTTAAGTCATCATTAAAGAAGTATATTAGTGACAGCTCATTATGATATTTGTAATTTTTTATTTTTTAATGTGAACTAACCTAACAATCTATAGATATGTATGTATATTTGGTTTTCCTTGAAAGGTACTTTAAAATGTTATTATATTTACATAGTTAATGTCGTGAGATATTTATGAATTTGAAAATTGCGACAGAGCTAAATTTTGGTGAAGACCTTTATTTTACCATAAAAAATAAAAATTTTAAAGTCCCAAACTGTCCCATGAGCGCTTCAAAAGTTATTTGGGGTAAAAGGTCAAAATTTCAGGTTTTTTGAGTTTTTCTCGAAAGCCGTAAGTTTTATCAAAAAAATACCTCAGACCAAAGTTGTAGATCTCAAAATTCTCTACAAAAATAAAGTTTTCTGTAAGTATCACCGTTCCTGAGATATCGCAATTGTGAAATTCACGTTCTATGTAATATGCACACGTTTCCACACCACCTGTGAGGTAGTGTACTTGGCGCGTTTTTTTTAACGTGGTTTCTTCAGTAGGCCTATTCCACGAATCGTTATTACGTACTTTTTAATCACAATACTTATTTAACGGCATGAAGATTATTCGGATTGATGATGTTTATGGAGTGTAATTGTCAGTTTAATTTCTTTTGATACTTTAATCCGATTCATACTTTTATAAGTAATTTACAAAGAGTTATCGACGGTGTTTCGAATCATCTTCCAATATGAATGCAAATATCGATTATTCAAACGAAGTTCTTATGAAATTATTTATTATACACATGAACAAAGTGATCAAATCATTGTCAGAACGTGTAAAAAATTCAACCAAATGTATCCTGAATTAACACCAATGAACGAGAGGAAGTTTGTAAGGTTACAAAATAATTTCCTTAACTATGGCTCAAAGTTTCCAGGAAACAACTGTACCAAAAATCAGTCATTTATAGGTAAAAAGTAAGATTTTGTGGGCTAAAACATGTGAAAGTACAGACAATAACAGAATAGGATGATTCAAAATAACAAAATTGTAAACAAAATATCACATTTTCACAATAAATGCTGAAAATGTTGTCCATTACATTCTAAACACTTTAAAATGTTTTTTTGTACGCGACTTGTGGTTGCTTTTTCAATTTCCTGGGGATCCAGATCTTCAATACTCCGCACTATTCGCCGTCGCAATTCTTTGGTAGGCACTGGAGTACTGTATACCCATTTTTTTCAACACCCCATAAAAAAAGTCGAGTGGCGTGAGATCGGGTGATCTCGGTTGCCAATCCCACGGCCCTAAACGCCTAAACCAACGATCGTCGAAGAGTTCGTCAAGTTTCCTGGAAAATTCCTGGGTGGAATGAGCTGGCGCTCCGTCCAGTTGAAACCACGAATTCCTATATTCCTCTAAAGGCAAATTTTCAAGAAAATCGGTTACAGTCGTCCTTAATATTTGGAGATATCTCTCTGCATTCAGTGTGTCTTCATAAATAAAAAAGCTAATTTTATTGTTCTTCAGAATACAGAAAACATTCAGGTCAAATTTTTCTTGAAAACCCATTTCTTTTGTAACATGAGGATTATGATCAGCCCAAAAATGTTTATTCCTTCTATTGAAAATATCATCCCTCGTAAATTTTGATTCGTCGCTCCAAATTATTTTTGACAAAAATTCCCGATCTTCCTGTGTATGAACCAAAATTCGTTGTACTGAAGCATGTGATACACCTTAATCTTTTTCTGCACTGCGAATGGAAGCTTCTGGATATGCATAAAAATATGCCAAAACGTTAACAATATTTTCCAGATTTGAAGTAACAGGTTTTGGTAATGTTGAAGGCGCTTTTAACATGGAGCCATAGTTAAGGAAATTATTTTGTAATCTTACAAACTTCCTCTCGTTCATTAGTGTTAATTCAGGATACATTTGGTTGAATTTTCTACAAGTTCTGGCAATGATTTGATCACACTGTCCGTGTATAATAAATAATTTCATAAGAACTTCGTTTGAATAATCAATATTTGCATTCATTTTTGGCGATTTTTTGAAACACCGTCAATAACCATTTATCAATTACTTATAAAAGTCACCAAACTGTCATAAGCTTGATATTTCCACGGCTACCTAGAAATCAAATTCTTTATTGTACAACTGTTATTGAAAATCTCTTTGATAGAAACACTTCAATCAGAACACCTACCATTTAGAAAAGTTCACACATGCATTTCGTGCTATTGGTAATATTAAATCCCTGTGAAGTTACTGACGATGACGAAGTAGTATTCAGTCCAACTGTAGAAAGTCCTTCATGACTAACCAATAATCCTCCTTAAAATAACGTGAGTTGGCGTATGTAGTTGTAACATATGCCTTGTAATCCAAAGATCGTGTGTTCAAATCCCGCATGGACCCTATAATTTTTTTTATTATCAGCAGTAACGTTATACAAAAAAAATTGTATGATATATTTGTTAAAAGTGATTTTATTTTTCTCGTGAGTTTGCTCCACTTGCTGACGCTCGTTTTGCAATAATCCCCACTCACAAAATAAAATGCCACTTTCAACACTTGTAGGTAAAACGTGAATAACTATTTTTCCACAAAAACGGCTTTATTAAGAAAAATTGACGATTTAGGTATAGGTACATGTATATCATCTTGAAGCATTTTTCACCATCTTTCAATTTATCGAGTAATATACAAGATATGTTTAATACAATAATACCTCAACAGTTTGGATTCAGAAAAGGTGTTTCAACTTCTGATGCTATTCTTTTTTTAACCAAATTTATTGAAAATTGCTTTGAAAACAATCAACATTGTATAGGATTATTCACTGACTTATCCGCAGCATTTGATTGTGTTGATCACTCAACTTTATTAAGTAAACTCAATTATTATGGTGTTCGGAGAAACACGCTTGACCTATTCTCCTCTTACTTATGCAACAGAACTCAGACTGTTGAATGTAATAATTTAAGAAGTAATCCCCTTGAAATAATAGGGGGTGTGCCTCAAGGGTCAGTTTTGGGACCATTACTCTTCCTAATTTATATCAACGATATGACGTCTTCTATTACCTACCATAATACAGCAACAGTTCTCTTTGCTGACGATACTACAATCAGTGCTAGTATTGATAGACGGGAGGATCCCGAAATTGCCCTCGAGGCAATTATGAATCAAGCCAAAACATGGTTCTCTGCAAATGATCTCTTACTGAATGAAACAAAAACTTTAACTCTTAATTTTGATTCGAGAGCCTTAAACAACAGCTGTAATTATACTTCCACCAAATTTCTTGGTATTCTAATCGATAGTCACTTAAACTGGTCTGAACACATAAGTAATCTCTGTAACAAACTTGCTAAATGTGTATTTGCAATAAAAAAAATTCGAGAAGTAGTCAATCAAGATGCTGCTCTTACCACCTACATTTCTCTGTTTCATTCTCTTCTTCGCTATGGTATATTAGCCTGGGGAAACTCAGCTCAATCACATTTAATGAAAGTATTTATCTTGCAAAAATCTGCTGTACGAAAAATTGTCAAAGCAAATTGGGACTCGAGCTGTAAAGTAATATTCCCAGTTCTGAAGATCATGACTTTATATGCCGTCATTGTATATGAAAAATTACTATATGTCAGGAAACATATTAATGATAAAACCACAATTGAGGTTGCAAAAGACGCAAAAAGTGGACACTTACCTTTTCAATGCCCTACCCATCCATTTTCGCAACTTATCGCTTAAAATATTTAAGTACAAATTGAAAAACATACTGAATGAGCATTGTCTTTATAGTATTGACGATTTTACTAAAATAGCAACTGATAAATGTATTTTCTTGTAACTTGAAATTGTTATATTTAATTGTAGTTTGTATTATTGTGTGTAGTTTGTTTGAAAAAATGAACTTTTGACTACTTTTATGCACAATGGAAATAATAGTAATTTTATGGACTCGATTTCTTGGTGTTATTTGAATATTTCGAGTTTGTCCAAACTATCATCAAAATATCAACTTTTAATGAATTGAGAGTACTGATGTACTTAATTTCAATTAAGGCTATGTTTTGGACCATATTTAGCACAATTTATTTTTTATCTCGAAAACAGTAGAGATAGGTATAGGACATTATTAACAAAAAAGTATTAAATTATCAGAGCGATTCCAAAAATGTATTAATATACGGGCTGTTCCATTTAAAAAAATTAAGTTGCTAGGACTTTTTGATGGAAGTGGCAACGCCGCAATGCTGAAAATATTTTAGATCGATAGAACAGGTAAAGAAATGTGAGAGGTGAAATTTTCAGAAAAATCATGCTTTGCGTTTTCCACAAACGTCGAACTTACCATCGACCGTGAGTCACGCTGTATAGAACATACACAGATGTATACTACATAAATATGATAATAGATAATTGTTTCCTATACACACACACACATATAATATTGGATTACAAATAAAAATCATCATTACTGTAGCAGTTCTTTCACAGAAGAAGTTGCTTCAGTTTTGATTTAAAAATGTGTACATTTTCAGAATTTCTGATATTGTCGGGGAGTTTATTAAAAGGTTTGCAGCCTTGAAACTCAAAACTTCTTTGGAAAAGAGCAGTGCGATGTTGACTAGATACTAATAAGTGGGCATTCCGAGTAGAGTGATTATGATAGGCTCTGTTAGCAGCAGAAGAAAGGTTGGAGATTTGTCTCTCTTCTATAGATACTTTCACGGGAAGTGTTGAAGTGACTTGGCACATTTGATTCCACCAAGAGTGGTACATATCAGAAATACGCGACAGACTGTGGCTGTAGAGTAGAGTAGAGTAGAGTTTATTCTCTTGTGTGACAATTAAAAAAAGTGTATACAGTCGTCAAAAAAATAGTAAAAGGAAAATTTTGTACTTGCAGAAAAAAAATTTTTAATCTATTTAAAATGTAAAATAAAGTTATATATATATATACAAAAATAACCTATGTAAAATAGTAGGAGAACTTAGTTATAATACATTACTGTTACTTAGTCATGTTCCATTAAAGAAGTGTATGAACTCTTCACTTTTATAAAACACATTTTCTTTAAGAAAACTTTTGACCCTTTTAGCAAATTTAACTAGGACTAGTTCCTTCCACTCGTTTGGTATCATATTGTAATATTTAATAGACATAAATCTGAAAGAGTTGAGATTCTTGGATAAGCGAAAATACGGCACTATAACGGATTTATATCTGGTATTATATTTATTTTGAACAGTATAACTGGAAATGTTTTTCTTGGCAAAAAGTAAGCATTCATAAATGAATTGATTAGTCACAGTCAATATACCTAGTTTTTTGAATAGTGGACGACAACTTTCATCAAGTTTTGAATTTGTTATTACTCTTATTGCCCTTTTTTGCATTATGAGAATTTTATCAACATGTGCCGATCCACCCCATAAGAGAATTCCGTAGGACATGGTACTGTGAAAAAGACCGTGGTAGGCTGCGAGAACAACACTTTCATTTACAATATCTTTGATATTTCTTAAGAGATAGATGGAGGTAGCTAATTTATTTCTCAGATTGGTTATGTGAGCCTCCCATGTCAGCTTACAATCTAATGTTAGTCCCAGGCATTTTACCGGCAAATTGTCCTCCAGGGTTAAGTTGTAATTCAGAGTAAAAAGTAACGTTTTTGTTTTATCATTATTTAGACACAATCTTACATTCGTGAAATATTCCTGAGCACTTTTGAGGGTATATGATTCAATATTCTGATCATAGTTTCTCATTGAAACTAGTAATGTGGTATCATCAGCATATTCAACATGTTTTGACGATAAGAAATGAGTTGTCATTAACATAAATAATAAATAGTATGGGACCTAAGATTGAACCCTGGGGAACCCCCCATGTAATTTCCCTTTTGGATGTTACCTTTCCGTTTGAGGAGGTACACTGATATCTTCCTGTAAGGTAACTCTGAATGAATGAAAAAGCATTTCCTCTGACACCATAACTTTCCAATTTCATTAAAAGAATTTCATGTGACACACAATCAAAAGCTTTGGAAAGGTCCAAAAAAGATGCTAGTGTCACATTTCCTTTCTCAAATTCATCTGTGATGTGAATAATCATATCTACAAGTGCAGTTATAGTAGACTTTCCCTCACGAAATCCATGTTGTTCATCATTTTGAGTTTCAACTTAGTACACCTCGAACATCACTGTTTAAGAATTCTTTCATTTGGAGTACTGCGTTCATGTGGAATAAACTTCCTGGGAACGTTTTTTCAAATTAATTTAATCTCCAACGATTCAAATCCATTGTGAATCGCTACTTTCGCACAGGCACCGCTCTGAAAGCGTCTTAAGTATTTTCATGTAGTGCTTGTGTTGTGTCCTTGAAAAAAATAATTGTTAAATTGTCCAAGCTGCACTAAAGACATCATTAATTTTGTAGACTGCTTAGCTTACAAGTACCCGCTTCACTTCAAATTTATTTATTTATTTAAAAAAAATGTATTTATTGAATTAGGATTCCCTAATATACAGGTTAGCTAACTTAAAATATAATATAATCAACAAAATTTATATAAATAATACAACTTTATATACATACATAATTTAAACTGAACAAATAGGAATTTTTCAATTTCCATCATGAATATATTTCAACAGTTCCCTCTTGAAAATCTTTAATGATAGAGTAGATTTAATTGAATCAGGTACATCATTGAATTGGACAAAACCTTTAAACAATGAACTGTTCATACTATTTCTTGTATTTGTTCTATTTATATGAATGTGACTGTTGTGCCTAGTAGGATGATGATGAATGTCCTTATTGAAAGTTATTAATGATAGCAAGTATGGTGGGGTCATTTTATTTAATATTTTATAAATGAAAACCAAGGAACAATAGAATAATCTTTTGGATACTGAGAGCCATTGTAGAGCAGATAGCATGGTAGAAATTGGTGTATACCTATTACATTTTAAAAATTACTATCATTCCTCGATTTTGTATTTGTTGCACTTTGTTCAAATTAAAAGAGAATAAAAGATGCACAGTAGTCAAAATGGGGTTGGATTATCAATTTATATACCATAATTTTTGTATCCGTTGATAAGTTATTGGCGATTCTTGAGAAAAAATTTAATTTTTTTGCAATCTTTTTTTCAATATATTTAAAGTGATCGTCGAATGATAAGCAATTATCAAGTTGAAATTCCAAATACTTCACTGATGTTACTATTTCTATAAGTTCATCTTCAATTTTTATATTTATGTTGTTTGTATTTATTTGATTATATTTGAATTTAGTAGTAATTATCATGGCTTTTGTTTTTTAAGGTTAACTTTCATTTTATTGGTTTCCAGATATTTTTCTACTTTCTCTAGAACTATATTCGTTCTGCCAACAGTTGCTTCTAAGTTTACTCCAGTACAGGCCAATAAGATATCATCTGCAAATAAGTTGATGAACTCACAGTCTGTAAATAATTGTATATCATTCAGATACAGAATGAATAATAGGGAACCAAGCACACTACCTACAACTTTATCTGTTTCATTAGTAAATTTAGTTTAATGATAACTGTAGTGATGTTTCACAAGAATATTTTTTTCAAAAGCCAGATTGATTGATAAACATGAATTAAACAACGATAAAAATAAAATAAAAACAACAATAAAAATCAATTGGCACTCCGGAGCGACTTCATTGATTCCAGTGGCGCATTTGCTTTTTCAGCTGCAGGAAAACCCGGAAAAACCTATAGCACCACATCATCTGAAGATCTTGATCCAACAATGTCCTCTCTCTTATAAAACAAAATGTAGGGTGTCTCCACAGGCTCCAATAAATTCAATGCATCGCCAGAACACTTCGTGACACGACTATCGTCAAACTTAAACCAGTCCGTTTCTTCTTTGACCAAGGCGTAATAATGACCAAATTCAACGCCAGAACCACAGTGAACAATGACTGCATGAATATTATAATAGTGGTCTGCTAGATTGAAATGTTCATCTATTTCGAACCTTCCAAAGAGTTTCTTGCTTCCGTTAGAGGTTGAGTCTTGTTTGAACATCATCAGTGTTATTATTAGATTGACTGGTGCCTCAGCTATACTTGTTTCCTTATAACAGTCACTTAGTTTGGTGCATGTTTGACAATACAGTCGATCATCACCTGTTAAAAATTCAATTTTCAGATGATTTAACAATAAGCTTTGCACGGACTGGTTATTAGTCATATTAGGAAAAGCTAGATGAAGTTCCAGAAATTCACATAAGTACTTCAGTACTTCTTGAACATCTACCACAAAGTAAACAAGTGAGGATTTTTCCAGCAAAAGATTTACAAACACAAACATGATTTGATTTTTATGAAAAAACTAATAATTGATTATATACTGCTATTTCGAAAAATCTTCTCTATTGGCGGTAAGGTATTAATAGGTCTAAATTTACTTGCTTTTATAGTGTTTGTAACTTTAGGTATGGGTATAATGGTACTTATTCTTAATAATTTGGGCAATTGACCATTCTGAAGCGATGTATTGATCAAATTGAGGATTGCATAACCAGCTGTTTCAAATACTTGCTTTAACATTTTAGAATTCAAGATTTCATGGATACTACATTCAAGTTTTTTAATTGTAAAGTTTTTCGTTCTTGTAGAAGAGTATTATATATTTTTCCGTACAATGTTTCGGATTGTTTTTCAGTATTCACCAAATTCAGTTTAGCTGTTCTAATGATCTCCTTGTTTTTTGTATTGTGTTCGTGTATCATTGCCCCAGTAGTGTATTTAATATAGCTATATAATGTATATATATATATATATATATATATATATATATATATATATATATATATATATATATATATAAACGAGTATATATAAACATGGGACAGTGAGAACCTCTAGATCAATGAAAAAAGGTTTTGCATGATCACGGTAGTTTGCTCTAACCATTTCTCTAATTACTTTTTTCTGAGAGATAAAATCTGCTGCTGATACTGAACCCCAAAGTAATATTCGAAGGGGAAAAACGTAACATATGGTGTCAGAAGTGGGATAATTGACTGAAATGTTACGTTTTTACCTGTGGGTTGACCAATAATTGACTACGCTGAACAATCAAACTCAACTTTATTTCACTTTGAATACAATAAACACTTCAACTATTATTCGAATGTCTATCGCCTTATTAGATCGCTTCGCGTATCGCACTGTAGCTTCCACTTGACTGTCAATATGCTTGAGGCTAGCGTTTATATATCGTAATCGAATGCAGTAGAAATTTCGCCGAAGTTCCATGGGAATCGGTAGCATTATTCTTGCTGCTTCTAGAGCGGCACGGAACATCGTACATTCGCGCGCTCTTAGCTACGTCATGATTGCTTTATGGCTACCAGTGGCGGCCGGCGTTATTTTCTTTAGGGCATGATTTACAACAGTATTCAAAGTGAAATAAAGTTGAGTTTGATTATTCAGTGTAGTCAATTATTGGACAACCCACGGGTAAAAACGTAACAATAGATACTCAGGGTAACTACACAATTTTGAAATAATTTAATTGTGTTCAAGGAGCTGTAGTTGGAATGGCACATGGACCCAAAATAAATTGCCAAGTAGTGAATTCCCAGGTAGTTCTCCACTATATTGAGGTTGGCAGAGGTACGTCGGAGACTATGATAGCCGCCACAGTAACTCAGCTAGTGTCCTCGATGATCAAGAAAGCTGGTACAGACATCCTGGAACCCATCATGGACTTGGAAATTCTCACCCCTGACGAATATCTATCACCAGTTTTGGCTGATTTATCCAGAAGAAGGGCTACTATAAGAGATGTTGGAATGCGGAAGAACACTAAAGTTGTTTTAACAGAGGCTCCTCTTTCTGAGTTAATGGGTTACTCGACAGTTCTGAGGACTGTATCTTCTGGAACTGCTTCTTTCTCTATGGAATTCAACAGCTATAAAAAAATGTCAGCAGACTTGGAAATTATTGCAATTCAGAATGTGAGAGGATTTTAATGTTAAATAATACTTACCCCTGCCATGGAAAATATGCTTTTATATTATTAGTTGATCATCAAAGATATTGAGAAGGCTGTGCGAATTAAACGAATATCGTTAGTATATGATATTTTTATTTCATCTACTGACAGTCTTCATTCACAGTTTATGATGAACTTTACAGTCATAAAAATTTTAGAGCCGACCTAGACGGTGCAGCGCCGCACCGTACCGCATTACTCCGCACCGCACTGGCGGCCACACGAGCAGTTCGGCGTCGCAATGTTCTTGCGGCACTGCAACAGGGTTGGCTTGGCTTGCCCAGTTGATGAGGTAGTCCACGTCTATAGATTCCAAACTGGTACTCAATTTTTTTTTGTATAATAGAGGAAGATCAAACTGTTTGATCTTTTAATCTCGCCGAATCACGTAAAAAATTGGAGTGAACAACTTTTTATCAAAAATTGTTTCACTTCCTTTCACGCTCTTTCCCCAGGACCTGCTGCTGAAAAATCTTGAATGAAAAAAGGTATCTATCGATAGTGATAGCTAATTTGGCGGGTCCTTGAAGGTAAACTACCAAATATGGAGGGTAGAGGTAAGGAGAACCGTCTCTGTATGTGAAAAAGTGCCCATTGAAATGTGCCAAATAAGGGTGGCGCTACAGTAGCAACAGTGTAAATTTAAAAAAAATCCGCTGAAAGTTATTAGAATATGATAGAGAAATGCAAAATAAGAATAAAATGAAAATCGAAGTTTCAGAATCAAACGCTTGATCACTATAACATTCAGGAAGTAATACATAAATAAAATGCAAAGAACATTTAGGAAGTATTACATGCGCGAATTACAGTTGAGAAAGTAGAGAATAAAAAAGTCTTAAAAAGCCAAATAATAATAGTAAATTTCATAAATGTCAGTTTTAAAAAAGATGTAAAAATTCATGTTAATAATTAATGAAGAATATATTGCTTACAATTTATTACAATGTATTGTAACAGTAAACACTACAAAATTACAAAAAGTATTATTTGAAGCTGATAAGAAAATTCAATCGATGTATCCACGTTTTACCACAGCAATAATTTTAGATTATATTGACGGAATTAGTTTGGACTATGTAAACATGTGAGGTTTTGTATATTATACTGTCACTAACTACTCTAGTCATTAAATATATTGAATTTCCTAACTCAGCATGCTTCAATCATTTAACAACTGCCTAATTCATATCATACCCTGTGCCTATGCTAGCGCCATTCTAGAGGGTTTCTGAACCGTTATTTACTGCTGAAAGTTGGACCTTTTTCAAACTTACTTCCATATGAGACGGTTCTCCTTACCTCTACCCTCCATAGTCGAGGGGCGCAGCGGTCTTGATTCTTGATCCAAGAATTGCTGCCACCCTGAGATTATTGTTACATTTGAAAAAACACATTTTTTTTCGTTAGTCGTCTCCTCCTAGGGAAACCTTTGAACTTTTAATTCCACATAAGATTGATAAAATTTTCACGTATTGATGGACAATCACAACACAAAAAACAGCACCGTGATAACACATTGCATACGCATACCTTCTTTGTGGACGGACGTTATCGGCAATATCGACACTTCCGGCCACCACGGAACCCAGAGCACGCAACTCATCTGAATTATGACAGTCATCTGTGTGTCATTCGTAGCTCAATATGTTAAAGTGTAGAGGCGTTTTGTGGCGCTCATGTATTCAAAACGTATTCGTCTGTGATTCAAATACATTCATTCCGGCGTTGAAACAATGACGTCACATCAATTATGATCTGAAACGTATTCATGATGATTCAAAACTAGCGTGAGGTTTGTTTTGAAACGGACTATGACGTTTCGTTACGTCAGTTTCTGTTTTATTTTGTTGTTGGTTCATATTTTGAATAGAAAAAAGAATTCTGGTACACTGGTTTTCGAAATGCAGCTACATTTGTAATATTCATGCAAAAAATTGTATGCACCAATTAGATTCTGATTGAGATTAGAGAAAATTTAATAGTTTGTTTTTATTATTGAATTTGACATCTGACACAAATTGAATCGTTGCATTTTGGCGAATCTTATTATTAATGACGTCACTACGAATCGTTTTTGAATACATGCTCAAATAAGGATTAAACGCCAGACAACACCTCAGTATTTTGTGGTCAAAATAACTTAAAACGAAACTGTATACAATACCAGCACAGAATTCACAATTCATTGGGTTCCGCTCTGTCAAACTTGATGAAGTAACACCCGTACAATCATTCCAATGTTCAATTACAAAAATTAATTACCTCTGAAATTTTCACAAAAAATTGTAAATACTCGCAAAATCCTCAGAAAATGCCATTTACTACAAGTCGATGGAAATATTCGCAAATTCAGTAATTACTCGTAAAGTACTTATTAGTATGGTGACCCACCTTAAAATTGTGAAACTTTCCATAAAACTGTGGTAAAAAAGAGTTATAATTTATGACATCAAAAATAAAATAAATACGACAATAAAAATTAATTGGCGCTCCGGGGCGACTTCATTGATTCCAGTGGCGTATTTGCTTTTTCAGCTGCAGGAAAACTCGGAAAAACCTGCAGCACCACATCATCTGAAGATCTTGATCTAACAATGTCCTCTCTCTCATAAAACAAAATGTAGGGTGTCTCCAGTGGTAAAAACAAAAAAATTCATAATATGAACCCACTCATTCAATTGAGTCATTGATACTAGATTGGATCTGACCTAGTTAATCGAGGTCACGCAAAGCGTCAAGTTTTGACTAGATTATAAAGAATTTCTTCTCGATACTCATTTCTATCGCACGCGTACTACGTAGATTTGAACTGCGTGTACAGCAAGTGTAAAATTCTTGTCTGGATGAAGAGGATACAAGATACAGCTACAAGTACAAACCCAATGCGGACTGGTGCGGCAGATCGCCTGTCCAAGATTCTTTTCAAATGGCTACAGTCTTCGTAATGTGCATCAAGTGGTAGATACTTGCTATTATTTGTCAAGTTTCTTTAAATATCTTCTGATATGTTATTTTCCTACAAAGTCAATAAACAGTTGATAAAATCAACTCTTCTAACTCTGTGGCTCGGGGCTATCTGTCCTCCACCTGTGGATGGCACTGTTGACACAGGAATTGGCAAAGGAAATGAAGGGTTCATCATAAATGTATCGGGCACATGGACATTTACGCCTGATATTTGAGAATTATATAGAAATATTTGAAAATTGAAAGTTTTACCATTTCAAAAATCATTAAAACAAAATCAAGTCAATATTACAGTCTGTGATGCAAACAAACTCTTATCGATACACATCAATGGTGTGTTCGAGAAGTAAAAGTGGAGTATACCTACCATGTTAGATACAAATAGAGACTGTTTTAGAGTTAGGAATTAGTTTTCCTCATCTCTTGAAGACGCCAACTCTGTTGATGCAACGCGCATCGAGGAGGGTATTGCAGTTCTGGTTACTGGAAAAAGTGCCTGTTTTAGACGATCTGATATATGTATATTCTCATACAGTTATAGGGGGTTTGTAAACAAACAACTTGATAATATTCTAGTTACTTCAATAAGGATAGGCGGGCATCTATATTTGTTTCTGGTTCCTATCCTGAGTACATATCTACACAAAGTTAGTCTTTAGAGGCTATATATCAATTCTGATATACAAACATAAAACTTGTCATCATTTGTAACCGGTAACCGAAATTATAGCCACTTCCAAATACAGTTCTCGCGCATGCTTGCTCACTTACTCTTTAGTATTTTTCAATTTATTTTTATGGAAAATTAGTCGAGTCAAACATTCTGTCAGAAAACGTATTGATCTTTGTTTTGCTTTGGGGATTTGTGAAGATGACTATTTTGACGAAACCCTTCTCAGAAAAGAAGGAAGACAATTCAATAGCACCGCTAGTTCTCAATGAACAACTCCCACCACCGGTAAGTGTTTTAAAAAACTGTTAACGAAATCAGTGAAGAAGTAAAATGGCCATACAATGAAAATAATAAAGACGTCATTTGTGTTTAGTCACAAATTCTTGATTGTTTATCATTTCACATTACATTCGAACAAATGTTGTGGACACTGCAATTTATTTTTATAGCCTTCACAAATGAATGTGACTTTTATCAGTAGGTTTCAACAGAATATTTTTTAATACTAAGAACATTGTGATAATATTTCATAATGATTGAGTTGTTGCTTGAACGTGCAGAAATATTATTAGTTTCAAATACTAAAATTCATTATGTTCGTCAATTATTTTTATATGTACTTCATAAACTGTGTTGAATATTGAATTCAAATTTATATAATTTAATCTTTCAGTATATTTTTAGTGGATTAGCATTCCAGTGTCCTGTATTGAGTATGAAGTTAGATGAAATATTAAAAGTCTTCATCTTTAAAGTGCAAAACCCTAATACACCCTATTTCACTTGACAAAACAGGTGGAATGTTGGCAACACTCTTTGTCAAAAGTTCAATTCTATAGTTATTTTGGTATTTTAGTTTTAAAATGAATGAATTTATAACAATTTTATATTAATTATACTTGGAGTTTCCAATGAATTTGACGTCAAGTGTAGACAACATTAAAATGTATCCTCTTTTTTAAGTGTTTTGTTATAATGTTGGCTACACTTGATGTCGAGTCTATTGCCAACTATCAATTAATGTCAAATTGTTTAAAATTTATTAATTCCAACATTCAACCAAATATTTGATACTCAGTTAGGTTTGCCAATCATACAACACCAAATTCCTCCTATTTTTTCAAGTGAAATACCATCTAAAGACAACGTGTATCATCACATTACATGAATTTATTGTGTGCTATTCTTCATTATTCTGATGAAAATGATGATCAAAGTTGGGATTTCCACAGATAAGAATGTTTGATAAGGTTTGCTAATAGAGGACAATTTTTAAAAGAATTCCCATTGTAGATATTCATAGATTAACATCACCACAACAAAGTGATATGCAGTAACTCATCAAAAATGACTCGATTTATGCAGTTCTAGCAGATGAAAGTGTTATTTTTTTAAGAAACGAATTATTGGTTCTTTTTTGACATCAACTTTTATTGTCATTAGCTTTGTGTTCAGTGTAGGCATTGCTTCTAACTCTGTATCACTCTCCACAGCTGAGGCAGTATAGTTATGCGAATTTAATCATGAAAAAAGAGTCAGTTTTGCTTGGACTACACTACTGACCTTCAAGACCAATTAGAGTTGTACCAGGTTGATTTACTTCACTAAAACAATATACAGTGCATTTCTTTAATGTTCCCCCCCTTTTATTTTTTGAACGGGCAACTAAAAAAATCGAAATTTGAGATAATGAAATTAATACATGAATACTTTATTTTGAAGTGAAATTAACAGATGAAACTTTCAAGATAGCGACTGGGTGCCATCTGTGAAAAAAAAATTTAATGGAAAGGGGGGTCTTGTGACACCTTATTTTGAGGCTCCTGACCGAGACTTCACAACCCTAGAATATGACGTCAATATCTTCACCTACTACAAAATGGCGGAACATTTAATAATTTCCCGAAGACAAACACATTAACATCGATATTTCTAGAAATATTCCTTTTTATGTGCCATATGGCAATACCAACAACCCGATAAGGTTTGTTGAGTTATTTTTTGTTTATAAAAACGATAAAAATGTCAGTACGACAATAATAATAATAATAATAAATATACTTTATTGTCTGAAGATACAATAATCTTATCGACAAAGTGTAGACATTCATAAAACTTTATATATCATGGTTCACATGATATTGTCAATAAAAATATAGGACTATCAATTAATTTAATTTTCAATTGGTTATAACTAAGTATTAAAATAAATAAATTAAATAACACATATAACATACTGAGCTGATGTTAGACGTCAGTGAACACCGTCTCAAAAAATTCCGTAATACTGTATAAAGCCAGATCCAGAAGAGAAGTTTTCAATTTTTTTCTGAACACAGCATATGTTTCAGAATGTTTTATTTCTGTTGGCAGATGATTGAATATTTTGGCAGCGTTATATATGCATGAATTTTTTATTAAATTTGTTTTTGGGATTGGAAGTTTTATGTCATTTCTCTGGCGGGTGATTCCATCAGCGAACTTGTAAAGTGTTTTGTTTTTATATACTAGACAGGCAGTTTCGAGAATGAACAATGAGGGCAGAGTTGACAACTTACGAGTTTTGAATAGTTCTTTACAAGATACCCTGGGAGCCGCCTTACAAAGATAGCGAATTGCACGTTTTTAAAGAACAAAGATTGAGTTAAAATGTACTTGATTACAGACTCCCCAGAAAGCGATTCCATATCGAATGTGCGATTCGATCAAGGCATGATAAACCTGCATTGCTGTCGCTGTACCTAGTTCATTTACAACGATGCGTAGTGCATAACCACCCGAGGCGATCCTTGAATCTAGCTGTCGCAACATGATGCTGGAAGTTCAGTTCCCCATCCATGTGCACCCCTAGAAACTTATTACATGCATTATTTCTTATTGCACCATCACCCAGAGGGATATCCTGCAAAGCACAGTGGAATGATACGCAGTTAGTTTTTTTAATATTGAAGGAGAGTAAATTAGCATCGCACCATTCTTTGATCTTTGTAATCCCTAAAACTATTTTTGAGTGCAAGTTATCAGCATCTTTATCGTACCATAGAATGGTATTGTCATCAGCAAAGATTGTGAAAGAACCGTCGGTTGTAACATTTACTAAGTTGTTAAAATACAGTAAGAACAAAATTGGTCCCAGCGCTGAGCCCTGAGGAACCCCACACTCGACGGAACCTCCATCTGTGTTCTCACAATCTGAGTTCTCTGTTTAAGGTACGATTCTATCCAAGCATAACTCTGTTTTCTGAAACCATACTGGTTTAGTTTACGCAGTAGAATTTTATGGTTTACACAGTCAAATGCTTTAGACAGGTCGCAAAACACCGCCGCACATGCGTCTCCACGGTTTAGTGTAGTGTACAGTTCATTAAGGAAGACAAACATGGCATCTCCAGTTCCTTTCTTAGCCTGAAAGCCAAATTGCTGCCTATTTGGAATTTTATTTCTTTCCACGAACTCCATTATTCTTACCTTTACTAGTTTCTCAATGATTTTACCAAGAATTGGTATAAGCGATATTGGCCTATAATTGCAAGGGTTATTAATATCACCACCTTTATAGATTGGAATTACTATAGTGGTTTTTAGGAAGTCCGGATATGTTCCCGTCACAAACGAGTTGTTAACAAGTTGGACTACTAATTCTAAATCGAAAATAGGCATGTTTTCAATGATACTGAGATACTGTCATACCCACAACACTTTTTGTTTTTTTATGCTACTAATAGTAGCCATAAGTTCTTGTAAACTGGTGTTATATAATATCAAGTTTTCGGATATTTTGATACTATTCATATAGATCAAGGGATCAGGGGAATCTGGAATGCGTATGGATAGTTTTTTTGCTATAGAGCAGTAAAATTCATTGAGTAAATTTGGATCAAGGGTAACGGTCTCAGTTCTTGGATTGTTTCTTCCACTCAAATCATTCACAATCTGCCATGCCTCTTTGATAGCGTTTTTGCTATTAGTCATTCTGTTATGATAATAGCTCCTCTTCGCTAATTTAATGACATTTTTATATACTCTATTATACCTGTTGTAGTATTCATGAAAGAATATGTTATTTGTATACTTTCTTATATTATTTAACGATCTAAGACTTTGAGGTTGTTTTTATCGCTTGTGTTAACCACGGTTTTTTGTTTTTTCGTTTCATTTTGATTTTTTGCATTGGAAATGAATTATTAAAGGAATTAGTCAGAAGGTTGTAAAAAGACAAGAATGGGTCGATAGTTTCTAAACAAGCATTCCAATCGTTATATAAACAATTTTCATAGAATGTGTCGTAGTTTCGTTTACTGAAAAGCCTTCCATATTTATATTTTTTTATATCAATAACACTGTCTAAAGCTTTTACACAATGGACAGCCTCATGATCAGAAATGTTCGCTGATTTTACGTTGCAGCATATATTGTTGTTGTTCAAGTTACTACAGATATAATCGATAGTGCTTTGAGAATATGGAGATATCCTAGTAGGACTATTGGTTTGCACTGATATATCAAAAGATAGAAATAAATTCTTCATATGTTGGGTGAGGAGAGAGTTCTCGTCGTCATAGTCAATGTTGAAATCGCCCGCCAAAATAACATTTGCTTTATTTGGTAGACTACTAAGTAGCTGTTCCAGTTTTTCCAAAAAACTATAGCCATTTGTACTAGGAGATCTGTATAAACATATTATATACATACATATAATGAACATCATTGTTAATTTAGAATATTCTCATAGTTTTCGGTTTTACTAGTAGAAAGGTACCACGTCAACAATCTCTAAAATGGTCAATTCCCATCCATTGGAAGAGAAAATTGAAGCGATTTTTATTTAAGGTGCGACGCGTAACCTTCACGAGACCGAAAGGATTTTCAGTGAACGTCTTCCGAATCCTCCCATCTCTAGAAAATATTTGAGGTAACTTGTATCCAAATTCACAACTACCGGTAGTGTACATAACAAAAAAGCCCCCAGGTCATCCGTCTATTCCGGAAGAACAGCAAGTGCAGATAATTGGTGGGACGGTAGTATAAGAATAAGAAAACTTTATTGACTACATTGTGAATAACTTATACGAGTAGTAGGTCAGTAACAGTACACATATAAATGTAAAAATAATAAAAAAATGTATATGAAAAGAAGGTGAATGTATAGCAATGGACTAGTGAATTGCGGAGTTCATGTATTCCTCTATTGAATAGAAGCAATGTTCAGTCAATGTTTTTAAAAAGTATTTTCTTAAAAAGATACATGCTGAGCTTTGTTAGGCCTTCATTAAGTAGTTTATTGTACAAATTCAAGTTGGGAGAGTTGGAAGAAGACATTTTCAGTCTGAACCTGTTTGGCCTCACCTGACTATTATTTCGGGTGGGACAGTTGTGGAAGTCTGGGTTCAACTTCAGATTTCCCCTATTTCTGTGCAATTCACAGAACCTAACCTAACCTAACCTACAAAGAAATGAAGTTGAAACAAATTTCCATCTTTTTCTTGACAAAGAACCGATTGACTGGGTGAATTCAGCAAAAAATTTAGGTGTATATATCGATAACACTCTCTCGTTCAACGAGCATGATTTCAACAATAAAGTGCCGCCAGATGAAAAAAAACAAATAGCGTAAATATTTTTAATGAAAATAACGGAATTACATTCAAGTTTTCACGCGAATTAACTAAAACTAAGACCTAATATTTCAATTTAAATCTTAGTTGCCATGGAAATGATATTATAGTTTGACACTTGTGAAAGATTTAAGTGTACTATTGTCAACAATATTCACCTTACAGTTCTTTGAATTATTTTGTGTCATGGCTGCAAGATTGAGCGTAAGAGAGAAAATTGAAATTGTACGCCTTTCGGGAGATGACGTTAGAAGTGCTAGAGAGGTTTGTAGAGTATTTAATGAGAGACATCCAGATCGTCCTCGTATTAGCTGCGGTACGGTAAATAAAATATTCAATGAAACTGGTGCAGTATCAAAAATGATGTTAAAAAGTAATCCTGTACAAAGACGAAACAGGAATGACAGGAATGATCAAATCATTTTAGATTATTTCGGAAATAATCCTAATGCCAGTATAAGGAATGCCACTTTAGATTTGAATATTCCACGAGAAACTATTCGGAGATGTCTTAAAGCGAAAAATATTAAACCATTCAAGCCAAAATTTTTACACACACTTCAAGAAGGCGACGAAGCAAGACGCCTGGAATATTGTTTATGGGCCCAAGGGGAATATTTAAACAATAGAAATTTCCTTAAAAATATTTTGTATACCGACGAAGCCACTTTCACTACAAATGGAGTAGTGTCATCACAGAATTGTGTCGCTATTGGGTAGCGGATAATCCTAACTGGTTAATAAACTGTAAAAGCCAGTATTTCCAAAAAATCAACGTCCGGTGTGGGATATTGAACGAACGAATTATTGGTCCTCTCTTTTTTGAGGAAAACATTAATGCGCAGAGGTTTTTAGAATTTTCAAACACATAGTTTTGGGATGCTATTCACGAGCTGCCAATCAATGAACGATCACTTGTCCAGTTAGATGGGTGTTCAGCTCATTATTCCAGAGCTGTGAGGCAATGGCTTAACGAACATTTTCCAAATCGATGGATAGGCCGTGGTAGTCCGTTTATAGAGTGGCCACCCAGATCTCCAGACCTCACAGTTTTAGACTTTTTTCTCTGGGGACTTCTCAGACAAAAGGTTTACAAAAACCGCTCAAGAGATAGAAATGAACTTTGTGCAAGAATTCGACAGGTATGTGCAGATATTAGCCCTCAAGAACTAAGGAACGTAATCAGAAACATTCGTAAGCGCTACTACACATGTATCGAAATACGTGGTGGATTAGTAGAGGCTACTAGAATATGAGTTAGAATTAATTGCTGCACTATTTCAATAATTAATTATCAGTTACGTTTATTGAATTTTTTTGCTTCATTGTTAGTTGAATGTGTGAATGTAATTCCGTTATTTTTATTAAAAATATTTACGCTATTTGTTTTTTTTTTCATCTGGTGGCACTTTATTGTTGAAATCATAAAAAAATGATATATTATGACTGTTAGCTGTGTGAGTTTTCGAATTTTTGAGTTGTCATAACTCTCTTAATAATGAATACTTTTTCATGAAATTTTGGTGACACCTATTTAGAGGCACTCTGAATCCAGTGGCGTAGTGATTTTTTCAATAAAAAAATCTCTAATAAAAAATCCCATTTTTCCATTAAGAAAAAATATCGTAGTATGCCCTGAAACTTTTAATAATATTTTCAATTTTGTCCTAAGGTAGACCTTTTAGTACTTGACATTAAAAAAAAAAAGATTAAAATCGATTTACAACTTCAAATTTTAGAAGGGTGTTTCCATTAAAAATGGGTCACACTGTATGTATACGGTATACAATACCCTATATGAGTGTATTCTACTGCTTTCTCAGCGCTCTAGTCCGAAAACGGTTGACTTTACAGAAAAATGCAAGAGACATTTTTTGTAGATAATCGTATGAGGAATAAATTTTATACGGACCTTTATTGACCTCCGAGCCATAGGTCGCGACATATTCCCGAAAAACTGATTTTCTTGACCTTTTCACCCTTATAACTTTTTTAGCCGGCACGATATCAATGTCGATTTTTCACATCTTCATTAAAACGCCATAATGAAGGTGTATACCAAAATTCAGCTTAGTAAGAATTTTTCCGCAGATTGACCTTTAAAAAACATAAAATGACTGGACTACACAGCGATGGTAGGTTAGACGTTTCTGGAAAATGCAAAGCATGCTTTTTCTGAAAATTTCACCTCTCACATTTCCTTACCTGTTCTATCGATCTAAAATATTTTCAGCATTGCGGCGTTGCCACCTTCTATCAAAAAGTCCTACCAATTATATTTTTTTAAATGGAACATCCCGTATATTTTTACATTTTTGGAATCGCTCTAATATTTCAATACTTTTTTGTTAATAATGTCCTTTACGTATCTCTATCTGTTTTCGAGATATAAAATAAATTGTGCTAAATATGGTCCAAAACATAACCTTAATTGAAATTAAGTACATCAGTACTCTCAATTCATGAAATATTTCATCATTTCATTCATGAAAATATTTTGATGATAGTTTGGACAAACTCGCAATATTCAAATAACACCAGGAAGTCGACTTCATATCATACAGGGCGTGCTAAAATTACTATTATTTCCATTGTGCATAAAAGTAGTCGAAAGTTCATTTTTTCAAATGAAACCCCCTGTATATTACTCGGCAAATTGAAAGATGGTGAAAAATGCTTCAAGATGATATATCATGTCCCTATAACTAAATCGTCAAGTTTTCTCAATAAAGTCGCTTCTTCTAGAAATATTTTTTTTTTTTAGAATTTGGATTTAGGTAGCAGTGGAATTATCAAGCTTATAGCAGTTCGGTTACTTTTATAAGTAATTTACAAAGAGTTTTCGACGGTGTTTCGAATCATCTTCCAAAATGAATGCAAATATCGATTATTCAAACGAAGTTCTTATGAAATTATTTATTATACACATGAACAAAGTGATCAAATCATTGTCAGAACGTGTAAAAAATTCAACCAAATGTATCCTGAATTAACACCAATGAACGAGAGGAAGTTTGTAAGGTTACAAAATAATTTCCTTAACTATGGCTCAAAGTTTCCAGGGAACAACTGTACCAAAAATCAGTCATTTCTAGGTAAAAAGTAATATTTTGTGGACTAATGTCAAGTACAGACAATAACAGAATAGGATGATTCAAAATAATAAAATTGTAAACAAAATATCACATTTTCACAATTAATGCTGAAAATGTTCTCCATTACATTCTAAACACTTTAAAATGTTTTTTTGTACGCGACTTGTGGTTGCTTTTTCAATTTCCTGGGGATCCCGATCTTCAATACTCCGCACTATTCGCCGTCGCAATTCTTCTTTGTTAGGCACTGGAGTAATGTATATCCTTTCTTTTAAAACACCCCATAAAAAAATTCAAGTGGCGTGAGATCTGGTGATCTCGGTGGCCAATCCCACGGCCACTTCGTTTGAATAATCAATATTTGCATTCATTTTTGGCGATTTTTTGAAACACCGTCAATAACCATTTATCAATTACTTATAAAAGTCACCAAACTGTCATAAGCTTGATATTTCCACGGCTACCTAGAAATCAAATTCTTTAAAAATTATTTTTTGTACAACTGTTATTGAAAACCTCTTTGATTGGACCATATTTAGCACAGTTTATTTTTTATCTCGAAAATAGATAGAGATAGGTATAGGACATTATTAACAAAAAAGTATTAAAATACCAGAGCGATTCCAAAAATGTATTAATATACGGGGTGTTCCATTTAAAAAAATATAATTGCTAGGACTTTTTGATAGAAGTGGCAACGCCGCAATGCTGAAAATATTTTAGATCGATAAACCGGTAAGGAAATGTGAGAGGTGAAATTTTCAGAAAATTCATGCTTTGCGTTTTCCAGAAACGTCTAACCTACCATCGATCGTGAGTCACGCTGTAAATAGCTCCACCACCCTCAAGGACTGATGGAGATCCTTTTCTCCAGGCGCAAAAAGTTAAGCATCATCCATATAAAACAAACGGTTATCATTACTATTATATAAAATTCGTGATTTTTTTCATTATCATCGTGAAAATTTGCAATAATAATTGAAAGGGATATTTTGAATATTTTGAAATTTTCAGAGTCTATCAATATCTTTCCGATTCGTCCATTATAATCAGAAATTATTCCGTGAAAATCATATTCATAAATCTATGAATAGTTACAAAGGATTTAACTACTCATTAGCTACATGGTCAAAAATTCTCATGAACTTTGTAAATATTGGTCATAGTGTATTGTTACATTCACAAACAATCGCAGGAGTTATGCACGGTCTAATCCAGTCATTTAAGCTTAAATTAGGTAAGAATCTCGGAATTCGAGATACCCAGCTGTAAGTCTGTAAATACTTGTATATTGACACCCTAAAAGTTGTCTCAAAACCTACATATGTTAGGGTGTAAGCAACTATTGAATTTCAAGGTCAAAGGTCACAAAAATCGGTTTTTTGCGCTTTTTTTGGAAATATCTCATTTCCTAATGGGTTTTTTGCTATTTGTATTTATTATCAATATTGTAGAATACAAAAATTTTGTTTAAAAAAATTTTTTATACGGTGAACCGTTTTCGTGATAGAGGGCGGAGAGCACGCGGTCACAGCATCACTTCAGGTCAACCGGTGCCTCCGGTCGAAAACGCGCCATATATAGTTGATAAACTATCGATAAATAAGTTATTATAAATATTTGTCAATTTTCATTAACTATTATATTATATTTTATCATTTTCTTCATGCATTTTTGAGAAACTGACAAATTTGGATGAACTAGCTGCAGCATTTGAGGAAGAAAATTGTTCGGCCCAGAGATTATTAGAGAGTGGAACTCAAACCTTATTGGCAGTCTATAATGCTCCGAAATCTGTGAGAAGTCTCGATCATCTTCGTTATATGCATTACGTCAAATCTACAAAACTTAATAAACCTGTGCAGCTTTCAAATATTCCACCAACAAGTGCAGCTGCTCATCAACATTTCATCCGTGTATATTATCAAGTTCAAACTTGGTTAGGACATGATTTGGAACACCAGGTATGGGGTTGGGCAATGCGAAACGATTTTCTGGAGCCTATCATGACAATTTTACCACCTGCTCCAGAAGATTTGCTAAATACAATTTTCTGCAACTGCAAGAGTGGTTGTGGTTCGCGATGCGGATGCAGGAAAGCGGGCTTGCAATGCTCTTTAGCTTGTGGCCAATGTAATGGGCAAGCTTGTCTCTATGCTCTACCATATCAGAGCGACATTAACGAAGATGGAACCTTTGACCCGAAATCATGGAAGAACTTGAGACAAATGTCGTTGAAGACGATAATGAAGACCAGTTTGAAATTTACCAGCAGCCAGAAGACGACGATGAAGAGGAAGAAGATGATTAAAATTATAAATTGTAGTTTTTGTACCCTTTATTCCATTTCTTTACTTTCAATAAAAATAAATGTATTCAATGATATTTTTTAATAAAAAGATTAATTCATAATTTATTTGTTTTTTTTTCATCATGTAAGAAGTTATAAATATTAATTAGGTTAAAATTCAAATATAATTCCTATATTTTCATTAACAATTCTGCAATTACATGAGCAGGTAAGTGTTGTTAAATAAATTAATACTGAATAAAAAGTGGATAAGTTAGGAAAAAAATTATAAAATATAATATAATAGTTAATAAAAATTGACAAATATTTATAATCATTGATTTATTGATAGTTCATCAACTATATATGGCGCGTTTTCGACCGGAGGCACCGGTTGACCTGAAGTGATGCTGTGACCGCGCGCTCTCCGCCCTCTATCTCGAAAACGGTTCACCGTATAAAAATTTTTTTTAAAGAAAATTTGTAGAGAATTTTGTATTCTACAATATTGATAATGAATACAAATAGCAAAAAACCCATAGGAAATAAGATATTTCCAAAAAAAAGCGCAAAAAACCGATTTTTGTGACCTTTGACCTTGAAATTTAATAGTTGCTTACACCCTACCATATGTAGGTTTTGAGACAACTTTTAGGGTGTCAATATACAAGTATTTACAGACTTACAGCTGGGTATCTCGAATTCCGAGGTAAACTTACTATAATGACTGGACTAGTCAGGAAACTGATATCTTGATTGTCATTTTCAGAGCGACATTATTTCTCGCTTCCAGTATTGTAAATACTATCTTTGAATCATTTGTTTTGCTGAACTGCCCAGTCGATGAGTCACTGTTATATTTCTTTTTGTTGATCTGGAAACAGTTAGAGATTAAATCAATTGTAATTACTACGAAATATAAAACAAAGTCGACCAATTGCGTCCGGCTGTCTTGTCAGAACGTGATGAACTCGAAAACTATCATAACAAATTTCATACGGTTTTCACCAATGAAATGTTTATGTGTATAATTCATTTCTGATCATGAGGCTGTCCATTGTGTAATAGATTTAGACAGTGTTATTGATATAAAAAAATATAAATATGGAAGGCTTTTCAGTAAACGAAACTACGACACATTCTATGAAAATTGTTTACATAACGATTGGAATGCTTGTTTAGAAACTATCGACCCATTCTTGTCTTTTTACAACCTTCTGACTAATTCCTTTATTTATTCATTTACAATGCAAAAAATCAAAATAAAACGAAAAAACAAAAAACCGTGGTTAACACAAGGGATAAAAACATCCTCAAAAAATCTTAGATCGTTATATAATATAAGAAAGTATACAAATAACATATTCTTTCATGAATACTACAACAGGTATAATAGAGTATATAAAAATGTCATTAAATTAGCGAAGAGGAGCTATTATCATAACAGAATGAATAGCAAGAACGATATCAAAGAGGCATGGCAGATTGTAAATGATTTGAGTGGAAGAAACAATCCAAGAACTGAGACCGTTACCCTTGATCCAAATTTATTCAATGAATTTTACTGCACTATAGCAAAACATCTATCCATAAGCATTCCAGATTCCCCTGATCCCTTGATCTATATGAATAGTATCAAAATATCCGAAAACTTGATATTATATAACACCAATTTACAAGAACTTATGGCTACTATTAGTAGCATAAAAAAACAAAAAGTGTTGTGGGTATGACAGTATCTCAGTTAGTATCATTGAAAACATGCCTATTTTCGTTTTAGAATTACTGCTCCAACTCATTAACAACTCGTTTGTGACGGGAACATATCCGGACTTCCTAAAAACCACTATAGTAATTCCAATCTACAGGGTGTCCCTGGACTTCCTCTTTTCCTCTCGGGAATGTATAGATGGGGTCAAAATATCACCAGTACTTCATATAACTTTTTTTCCTAAAATCCTTCGTTACCAAGTAACGGGCCCTCGAAGTTACAAAATGAAAAATGTTTTTCTTTGATAACTCTTCAAGTGAATATTCAAAATCATCCAAATTTTGGTAATTGACTAAACAAATGAATTCCTTCGATGAGCTTTCATGCAGGAGTCAGTTGTTTTGCTACAAAGTCAGGAACGGACTACCCCCGATGGTCCACACCCCAAAACTTTGAAATGACAGATATTTTTCAATATTTTTCAACAAATTAAGGTTACTTGGACAATTTTATGAATAAAATTACTCGTGTGGAAAGTCGATCGGAGCAACGAGTCTTGATAAAAATGTAGTTTCACTCGACGACATCAAACCCGCTCGTCCACCATTATTTGAAATGAATAATTATCAAAGCAGAAATAATAATGATAACGTTAATTCAACAACATTTATCCTGAGATGTCTACCATTATTCGAAAATATTAGTTTTTAAGGAAAATGGAAATGATAGGTAAAATGTTCATAACGAATTTTTATAATGCAAACACGTTTAACTAACGAAACTCAAGAGCCTCAAGAGCAAACAGAAATGAAAAATCCTCTACAGAAACTGCTCGATATGACCACCTTCTCTCTCTATACATTTTCTTAGTCTGCGAAGACACCCTCTCTGTACTTGAAATAGCATTCCAGGGTCGTTTCGTATGGCTTCACAATGTAATGTTATTCTATTCAACAATGCATCTCTTGTGTGAATAGGTGTAGCGTAAACAAGGCTTTTTAGATGCCCCCACAGAAAGAAATCCAATGGATTTAAATCCGGAGACCGCGATGACCATGAATATGGCCCACCTCTACCAATCCATCTATTGTGGAAAATATGGTTCAGATAGTCACGCACAATCAAACTAAAATGAGGAGGAGCGCCATCATGCATAAACCACATATCTCTTCGGGTTTGCAATGGAACATGTTCCAAAAGTCCATTCAAATCGTTCTGAATGAACTCCAAATAACGTTCTCCATTCAATCGGTCCTGTAGAACGAATGGTCCTATAAGATGGTTTCCTATGATACCAGCCCAAACATTCACGTTGAATTTCCGTTGGTGTTTGGTTTGCAATATCCCATGGGGATTTTCTTCGGCACATATATGGAGATTATGAGAGTTGATAACTTCATCTCTACTGAAACCTGCTTCATCAGTGAATAAAACTCGATTAATAAAAGTCATATCCTCTCTTTGCCTATCCATGAACCAATTGGCATATTCCAGTCGTGCTGGAAAATCTTGAGGTGTTATGGCATGTACCTTCAGGATGTGAAATGGGTGGAGCAGTTGTTCCCTAATTATTCTATGAATAGTGGACTTGGATGTATGGAACTGTTCTGATAGATTTCTGATGCTCATTGAAGGATCATCAGCGACGGCTTCCAAAATATTTTCCTCCAATACAACGATACGTACAGTCCTAGGAGCGCCCTCACCACCTCGTTTTGGCAAAACTGTACCTACAATAATATCGAAATAAAACAACGTGCTCAAATTAATTATCAATTATTACATACCTGTCTCCCTCAAGCTGCGATCGACACGCTCGAATGTTTCTCTTGACGGTACCGTTCGATTGGGAAAATGCTCGGAATACAGACGACGAGCTTCTGCAGCATTACAAAATGCTCGTCCATAAAATACATGCATATCTGCATATTCATTGAATGTAAACTGTTCGGCCATATCAAAAAAATTCAAAATATCCTATAGAATATTGACAATACAATGATAGTCATATGTCAACGCACCACTCAACAAAACAAAATCGCATTCCAGTTTCTCATGTTTTATCAAAACTTTCTAAAAGGTTTTTTTGTCAACATCTGTGAAAGAAATATTATTCCCTGGATATTTTTCACCTGATCATGTGCAGCCGTTTTTGTAGTTCATTCGTTTGCTTTTCATTAGTATAGTAAATATTTTTTCCGATGTGCGTTTTTTCAGCTAAATTTAGATTCGTGTTAAAGAATTTCTCCCATAAAATTATAATTATCAGTGAAACTCCTCAACAGTTTAGCTGTGAAGAAGAATTTGAAACATTCGAATGTTGAGTTTCATGAGATTCAGATAACTGATCAACACGAAACGTGATTATTCCACACGTATTATGTACATACAAAATATGGAATGAATTCGATATTTTATAGTAGAGTAGCTTGTTAGTTTAAAAACACCACGAATCTACAGAACTTGATATTTCTTTTGAAAAAATATCTGCTATCACAATTGTGACTTAAACTTCCATATAGGTACTGTACTTTTTGTTTACGACTTCATTTTAGCATACTTTGTATTATTCCTGTTATAAATGTTGTTGAATTAACGTTATCATTATTATTTCTGCTTTGATAATTATTCATTTCAAATAATGGTGGACGAGCAGGTCCACCATTATGCCGTCGAGTAGAACTACATTTTTATCAAGACTCGTTGCTCCGATCGACTTTCCACACGAGTACTTTTATTCATAAAATTGTCCAAGTAACCTTATTTTGTTGAAAAATATTGAAAAATATCTGTCATTTCAAAGTTTTGGGGTGTGGACCATCGGGGGTAGTCCGTTCCTGACTTTGTAGCAAAACAACTGACTCCTGCATGAAAGCTCATCGACGGAATTCATTTGTTTAGTCAATTACCAAAATTTGGATGACTTTGAATATTCACTTGAAAAGTTATCAAAGAAAAACATTTTTCATTTTGTAACTTCGAGGGCCCGTAACTTAGTTACGAAGACTTTTAGGAAAAAAAGTTATATGAAGTACTGGTGATATTTTGACCCCATCTATACATTCCCGAGAGAAAAAGAGGAAGTCCAGGGACACCCTGTATAAAGATGGTGATATTAATAACCCTTGCAATTATAGGCCAATATCACTTATACCAATTCTTGGTAAAATCATTGAGAAACTAGTAAAGGTAAGAATAATGGAGTTCGTGGAAAGAAATAAAATTCTAAATAGGCAGCAATTTGGCTTTCAGGCTAGGAAAGGAACTGGAGATGCCATGTTTGTCTTCCTTAATGAACTGTACACTACACTAAACCGTGGAGACGCATGTGCGGCGGTGTTTTGCGACCTGTCAAAAGCATTTGACTGTGTAAACCATAAAATTCTACTGCGTAAACTAAACCAGTATGGTTTCAGAAAACAGAGTTATGCTTGGATAGAATCGTACCTTGAACAGAGAACTCAGATTGTGAGAACACATAGGCTCTCAGATGGAGGCTCCGTCGAGTGTGGGGTTCCTCAGGGCTCAGTGCTGGGACCAATTTTGTTCTTACTGTATTTTAACGACTTAGTAAATATTACAACCGACGGTTCTTTCACAATCTTTGCTGATGACACTACCATTCTATGGTACGATAAAGACGCTGATAACTTGCACTCAAAAATAGTTTTAGGGATTACAAAGATCAAAGAGTGGTGCGATGCTAACTTATTCTCCTTCAATATTAAAAAAAACTAACTGCGTATCATTCCACTGTGCTTTGCCGGATATCCCTCTGGGTGATGGTGCAATAAGAAATAATGCATGTAATAAGTTTCTAGGGGTGCATATGGATGGGGAACTAAACTTCCAGCATCATGTTAGACAGCTAGGTTCCAGGATCGCCTTGGGTGGTTATGCACTAGGCATCGTTGTAAATGAAGTAGGTACAGCGACAGCAATGCAGGTTTATCATGCCTTGATCGAATCGCACATTCGATATGGAATCGCTTTCTGGGGAGTCTGTAATCAAGTACATTTTAGCTCAATCTTTGTTCTTCAAAAACGTGCAATTCGCTATCTTTGTAAGGTGGCTCCCAGGGTATCTTGTAAAGAACTATTCAAAACTCGTAAGTTGTTAACTCTGCCCTCATTGTTCATTCTCGAAATTGCCTGTCTAGTATATAAAAACAAAACACTTTACAAGTTCGCTGATGGAATCACCCGCCAGAGAAATGACATAAAACTTCCAATCCCAAAAATAAATTTAATAAAAAATTCATGCATATATAACGCTGCCAAAATATTCAATCATCTGCCAAGAGAAGTAAAACATTCTGAAACATATGCTGTGTTCAGAAAAAAATTGAAAACTTCTCTTCTGGATCTGGCTTTATATAGTATTACGGATTTTTTTGAGACAGTGTTCACTGACGTCTAACATCAGCTCAGTATGTTATATGTGTTATTTAATTTATTTATTTTAATACTTAGTTATAACCAATTGAAAATTAAATCAATTGATAGTCCTATATTTTATTGACAATATCATGTGAACCATGATATATAAAGTTTTATGAATGTCTACACTTTGTCGATAAGATTATTGTATCTTCAGACAATAAAGTATATTTATTATTATTATTATCATCATCAATGCTCGATGTAGAATGGTTGAAACATGATGATTTTAATAGTTCGGACTTCCACTGTCTAATATGATATAATGATTTGAAATAACAAATAAAATTAAAACATTAAAATGAATAGCTAAAATTAACAACGATATTAGGCAGTAAAATGTGAAATGAAATTACACTAAAATAAAAATAAGCAAAAATCTGAAAACCTGAAGAACAAATTCTTTACGCAAGATGAGGGACTGCCAATGGGATCGCCATTTTCACCGGTTATAGCCAACATATATATGGAGTGGTTTGAAACTCTGGCCATTGAAGAAGCCTTCAAAAAACCCCGAGTCTAGTTGAGAAACGTTGACAACACCTTCATAATATGGAACCATGGGTATACAGAACTAAAAACGTTCCGTCACCTTCAACAGTGGAGAAGGAAATCCACAACGAATTACCATTATTAGACGTATTGGTGAAGAGGACCGACATTAAGTGGGAACGTTGTCTTGACCCACGATTGTTTTATCGTGAGTATGAATGCTCAATGCACACAAGAATCACAATAACTCTTGTGAAAAGATAGGATAAGAAAAATAACTGTTAGGATGTACTGTAGACAAGACAAGATTTAATTCTAACTGCAATGTTTCACATCGGTAGGTATTTTAGAGAAGGAGTCAGATTGGTCTTTGGAGGGATAAACAAAGAAACAAAGGTTTGGATTAACATAAGTAGGAGAGATCATAATAGCGGGTAATTCCCAAGATAAGGGATACAAGGAATAATTAAGGAATAACAAATGTACGGGTTGCTTGAGAAAAGATATTTGGGAATATTGAATTTTATGAACATAAGTGGATTAGAAAGACCCGTAAATTTGAGACCAACTGGGAAACCCAGATTATGAATAATGAAAAATTAAATAACTTAAACAAGATTAGTTAACAATACATAAAATAAAAATAATGCCATAAAACATTCTGTTTTGTTGTACAAATTTTAGAGCTGGCAAATCTAGGCTAAATACTAAAAAATTAAGATTCACTTGAAAAACGATAATTTTGATAGTGAAATTTTGAGACCGAACAAACGTGTATACGAAAAACCCGCTCACACGGGACAGTATCTGAACCACGTTGCGTACAGCGTTGCCACTAGTTGTAATAAATATCTAACACTATACAGAAAATAATGAATTTTTACTGATCAGTAATCAGGAAATGTATAAGTATTACTCATTACAAGCTCATTACTGATTTTTGTCATAAATAATACCGTTTAATCGTACTAGTATTGTGTATTATCTATAATTTGCCACAACCTACAACTCTACTGCTTACTATATTTTGATTCTGCTATAAACTGGTAACGTAAAATTTAGATATGACAACGCGCTTTACTCTCAATCATTATTGGTTTTACTATAGAGCGTATATCGTATGATAACGCTGAGATCTCTATGAATTAGTGCTAGGAGTATACTTAATATATATTATCATCTTAAATTGCTCTGTAAATGGTTGTTACTGTTGGCAATAAATGCTTTATTATTATTATAAATGCTTTATTATTATATAATGTACCCTTGTTCATCTGTCCAATAGCTGAGGTGCGTGAACTCGTACCCAAGCTCAAGTGTCGGTCGGGGTGGGTCCACGAGATCAATTTTATTAGATTTTCCTGAGTTGATTTTAATGGGCGCCACTAGTTATCAATGAGCCAGGCTTAACTAGTAGACTACCCAAAATAATCAGGTATGAAAAGACAAATCGGAACGATATAAAGATGATTAACAATTATATTACAATAATAAACAGGTTACGCGTATCAGTACAAAAGAAAGGACTGCACCTTAACATCTAATATGCAGGGTGTTCCTTAAACACATGCTAATATTTAAGGAGGTAATTCCTAGATCCATTTCAAGAAAAAAACTTCCTATGGACGTATGTCCTAAACGCCTTAACTTTTGAGATACAGGGTGGCAAAGTTTTCAAAAATAATCAGTTTTTCAATAATAACTGAGATAATTTTGTACACATCTTTGGCATATTTGGTACATATGTTCCATGCCTCAAGGCGCATTTTCTGATGTACACAAATTTGTATTTTTTCAAACAGTGGCATCCCTACGGGTTTCGCATTGAATATTTTTGGGGAAAAAGTACTACGCCAATGCTTTCTTTTCAAAATAAAATCATTTTTAAAATCCTCGTTTATTTTTGAGAAAATTTGATCTCCTGGTATTTCTTTGTCCGACGCATGATTTTCACTCAAACAAATAAAAATCGACAGAAAGCAAATTAAGAAATTAGATCAATTCTAAAATGAATGAGAATCTGAAAATTGCTTCATAACGCATTACCAATTCCCTAATAATATTTGAAAACATAATTTGCAAAAAAATAAATTTTTTACAAAAACGAGTTTTATTTTATTTTGTGACAGTAAGTCTAAACGAATAGCACAAATTTGTTAATTAGTAATAATACCAAAACTGATTATAAAAATTGTTGGAAGTGGCCACCTGCACTTAGTATACATGCTTCCGCCTTTCTACGCATGGAATTACGCACCCGTTCAAATATTCCCGGCGTATTTCGTATAGTTTCATACGAGGCAACTATTCGCTCTCTTAAATCTTCTAAAGTATTAACGGGAGTTTTATGCACAAGAGTTTTGAGGTGACCCCACAAAAAAATCTAAACTGTTGAGATCGGGGGATCTTGCTGGCCATTGCTGAGGTCCTCCGCGACCTATCCAACGATTAGGATAAACTGTATTTAAATGGTTTTGGACAATTACACTGAAATGAGCAGGGGCGCCATCGTGCATGTACCATATTCGATTCCTTAACGCAAGTGGCACATCTTCCAATAACCCAGGTAAGTCTTCTTCGAGAAAGTGTAAATAAGAACGACCATCAAGGCGTCCTGGTAGAAAAAATGGGCCTATTAGATGATCACCTATAATTCCTGCCCATACATTAACCGAAAATTGGTGTTGGAAATGGGTTTCGGTTATTGCATGGGGATTTTCTTCAGTCCACACATGATTGTTATGGAAATTTTGAATGGCATTCCGACAAAAATTTGCTTCGTTTGTGAACAAAATTTGTGTCTCAAACTGCGGATTTAGTGCAATACTTTGTAGATACCACTGACTGAAGTTCACACGCTGTGGAAAATCTCTGGGGAGTAATGCCTGCACTCTTGAAATATGGTATGGGTTTAACAAAAAGTCAACCAAAATACGCCAAACAATTTGATGACAAATATCCAGAGTTCTAGCGATCTTCCTCGTACTCGTCTCAGGATGTTCCTCAATTTCTTGCAGCACCGCTTCCTCAATTTCAGGAGTTCTTACTACACGAGGTCTACCTTCTGGAGTCCCTTTCTTGAAACTACCAGTTTCCCCAAGTCGACGATGAATATTTGAAAAGGTTCGGCTATCTGGTAAGGCATGACTAGGATATCTTTCCTGATAAATGCGCCTGGCTTCTGTTGCATTACCATCGGCAAGGCCATATACGTAATGCATTTGCGCCATTTCCGCATTCGTATAATTTACCGTATTTACTGATATTCAGAAAAACAGCGGACTACCAAAATAACTTCAATAACACTTCAAAATCAATCAAAACGCGCTGTGACAGTTTTTAACACCAACACCTTACTTTAAACCAACATCAATATTAGCTACTGACGTTTGTACATACAGAGAATTCGTTTTTTATTGCTATGGTGGGTACGCTGTTTTTTCTGCTTTTAATCTTTAAAAGAAATCACATATCGACAAACTCCATATTTCCAAAAGGTGCAGTAAATAAATTGTGCTACACGTCATTTATTCCAGGATAACTAAATTTATGTTTTCAAAAATTATTAAGCGGTGCTGCGTTATGACGTAATTTTAATTGAGAACAGTGCATCTGACAACAAACAAATACCTTTAAGATCCTCAATTATTTTGCAACAAATCTGATCTCTTAGTTTGCTTTCAGTCGAGGCACGATACCGCATCAGATTTTTAAGGAATTTATCCTTAAGTAAAGCGATTTTTAATTTTTTGAGCGAAAACCATACGTCGGACAAAGTAAACCCAACAAATCAAATGTGCTCAAAAATGTATGGAGATTTTAAAAATAATTTTTAATTTAAGATAAAGCAGTGGCGTAGTATTTTTTTCGCCAAAAATATACATTTCAAAACTCGTACGTACGCCACTGGCAGAGAAAATTAAGAAAATTGTACATCAGAAAATGCGCCTTGAGGCATGGAACATATGTACCAAATATGCCAAAGATGTCTACAAAATTATCTCAGTTATTATTAAAAAACTGATTATTTTTGAAAACTTTGCCACCCTGTATCTCAAAAGTTACGGCGTTTAGGACATACGTCCATAGGACGTTTTTTCCTTAAAATGGGTCTAAGAATTACCTCCTTAAATATTAGCATGTGTTTAAGGAAAACCCTGTATATTTACTTACAACAAAAAGGCAAAACAAACTCAGTTAACGCGCCACAGTGACGTCACGTTGTCGCTTACACGTTACCTTTTAGGAACAAAACACATAATACATTCTTTTTTAAGAAGAACGTCGTTGAAATTCTCTTCTATTTTATTTGTATTGTCCTTTCTTAAATTAACGGATCAGAGGGGTTAAATAAAATGGTATCGACTAATAATTCAATAGACCTGAAAGACCATTTCAAAACTTGCAATTTGAATAAGTCAGCACTCCTAACAACTATGAGTTCTACAGTTTTCTCCGGAGAATTCAGATGGGAAATTGAATTGAGAGCTACCCATTTCACTTGCCCAAGACAGCAATATTGCATGTAGTGAAAATTGGAAATGAAATAAGTGACGAACTGATTGTACAAATTGGTATACCACAGGGGACAGTTTTGGGGCCAATACTTTTTCTCATTTACATTAACAGTATAACAAAAATTAACAATTTCGAAGGTGATATAATATGCTATGCCGATGATACTGATCTAATTTTTACAGGAACATCTTGGAATGAAATAAGGGAGACAGTAGAAACAAATTTACAAAAAATATACATGTGGTTGAATAATTCTAAACTATCACTGAATGTAAATAAGACAAAGTATCTAACCTTCTCCCCTACACTTCGTGATCAACCCAAAAACTACGAAATGAAAATGCATATACCGCTCTGTGATAATCAAGGTAGTTGTAACTGTCAGACCATAGAACATACTACATCTATAAATTACCTCGGAGTTATACTAGATCAGCACCTAAAATGGACAGAACATATCAACTTTGTTACAAAAAGGCTCAGAGTAACAATGCACACATTTCATGAACTACATGACATACTATCAAAAAAAATCTTATAATACTCTATAACTCTCTCGTCGAATCTATAATAAAATATTGTATTCCTGCTTGGGGTGGAACATTCAAAAATGCTATTAGCCCGTTACAAACTGCCCAAAACATTCTATTAAAAATTATCTTTGAAAAAAATAAACTATTTTCAACAAGAGAGTTATATCGAGAAACCAACATGTTAAATATTCATTCGCTATACGCTTATCACTGCCTAATAAGAATGTTCTATAAACGAGCAGATTTTGCGCAGACACATTCAAGAGAAACTCGTTCAAAAATGAACCAGGACGTAAAAATTGAATTCTTCAACAAAACAGTCACCCAAAATTCTTTCTTCTTTCATGGTCCAAAAATATTTAACATCTTACCAAAAAATATAAAAGATATTACATCCTTCAAACGATTCAAAAAAGAAGCAAAAAAGTATGTATATAATCATCCAGAAAAATTTGCAATTTTATAATGTAATAAATACTTACCTTTAATTGTTCCTATATATTGTGTATCTAGGCTCTTCACATACACTACCGGAAACTTACACACCAAGTTTGAGGTTAGGTTATACCCCAATCGAAATGTTCAAATTAATTGTCCAGTCTCTTTCGAATGCTAATTTTGGAATTTTAAAATGATATGTATATACAGGGTGTCCCTGGACTTCCTCTTTTCCTCTCGGGAATGTATAGATGGGGTCAAAATATCACCAGTACTTCATATAACTTTTTTTCCTAAAAGTCTTCGTAACCAAGTTACGGGCCCTCGAAGTTACAAAATGAAAAATGTTTTTCTTTGATAATTTTTCAAGTGAATATTCAAAATCATCCAAATTTTGGTAATTGACTAAACAAATGAATTCCTTCGATGAGCTTTCATGCAGGAGTCAGTTGTTTTGCTACAAAGTCAGGAACGGACTACCCCCGATGGTCCACACCCCAAAACTTTGAAATGACAGATATTTTTCAATATTTTTCAACAAAATAAGGTTACTTGGACAATTTTATGAATAAAAGTACTCGTGTGGAAAGTCGATCGGAGCAACGAGTCTTGATAAAAATGTAGTTCTACTCGACGACATCAAACCCGCTCGTCCACCATTATTTGAAATGAATAATTATCAAAGCAAAAATAATAATGATAACGTTAATTCAACAACATTTATAACAGGAATAATACAAAGTATGCTAAAATGAAGTCGTAAACAAAAAGTACAGTACCTATATGGAAGTTTAAGTCACAATTGTGATAGCAGATATTTTTTCAAAAGAAATATCAAGTTCTGTAGATTCGTGGTGTTTTTAAACTAACAAGCTACTCTACTATGAAATATCGAATTCATTCCATATTTTGTATGTACATAATACGTGTGGAATAATCACGTTTCGTGTTGATCAGTTATCTGAATCTCATGAAACTCAACATTCGAATGTTTCAAATTCTTCTTCACAGCAGAACTGTTGAGGAGTTTCACTGATAATTATAATTTTATGGGAGAAATTCTTTAACACGAATCTAAATTTAGCTGAAAAAACGCACATCGGAAAAAATATTTACTATACTAATAAAAAGCAAACGAATGAACTACAAAAACGGCTGCACATGATCAGGTGAAAAATATCCAGGGAATAATATTTCTTTCACAGATGTTGACAAAAAAACCTTTTAGAAAGTTTTGATAAAAAATGAGAAACTGGAATGCGATTTTGTTTTGTTGAGTGGTGCGTTGTCATATGACTATCATTGTATTGTCAATATTCTATAGGATATTTTGAATTTTTTTGATATGGCCGAACAGTTTACATTCAATGAATATGCAGATATGCATGTATTTTATGGACGAGCATTTTGTAATGCTGCAGAAGCTCGTCGTCTGTATTCCGAGCATTTTCCCAATGGAACGGTACCGTCAAGAGAACGTGTCGATCGCAGCTTGAGGGAGACAGGTATGTAATAATTGATAATTAATTTGAGCACGTTGTTTTATTTCGATATTATTGTAGGTACAGTTTTGCCAAAACGAGGTGGTGAGGGCGCTCCTAGGACTGTACGTACCGTTGTATTGGAGGAAAATATTTTGGAAGCCGTCGCTGATGATCCTTCAATGAGCATCAGAAATCTATCAGAACAGTTCCATACATCCAAGTCCACTATTCATAGAATAATTAGGGAACAACTGCTCCACCCATTTCACATCCAGAAGGTACATGCCATGACACCTCAAGATTTTCCAGCACGACTGGAATATGCCAATTGGTTCATGGATAGGCAAAGAGAGGATATGACTTTTATTAATCGAGTTTTATTCACTGATGAAGCAGGTTTCAGTAGAGATGGAGTTATCAACTCTCATAATCTCCATATATGGGCCGAAGAAAATCCCCATGGGATATTGCAAACCAAACACCAACGGAAATTCAACGTGAATGTTTGGGCTGGTATCATAGGAAACCATCTTATAGGACCATTCGTTCTACAGGACCGATTGAATGGAGAACGTTATTTGGAGTTCATTCAGAACGATTTGAATGGACTTTTGGAACATGTTCCATTGCAAACCCGAAGAGATATGTGGTTTATGCATGATGGCGCTCCTCCTCATTTTAGTTTGATTGTGCGTGACCATCTGAACCATATTTTCCACAATAGATGGATTGGTAGAGGTGGGCCATATTCATGGCCATCGTGGTCTCCGGATTTAAATCCATTGGATTTCTTTCTGTGGGGGCATCTGAAAAGCCTTGTTTACGCTACACCTATTCACACAAGAGATTCATTGTTGAATAGAATAACATTACATTGTGAAGCCATACGAAACGTCCCTGGAATGCTATTTCAAGTACAGAGAGGGTGTCTTCGCAGACTAAGAAAATGTACAGAGAGAGAGAAGGTGGTCATATCGAGCAGTTTCTGTAGCGGATTTTTCATTTCTGTTTGCTCTTGAGGCTCTTGAGTTTCGTTAGTTAAACGTGTTTGCATTATAAAAATTCGTTATGAACATTTTACCTATCATTTCCATTTTCCTTAAAAACTAATATTTTCGAATAATGGTAGACATCTCAGGATAAATGTTGTTGAATTAACGTTATCATTATTATTTCTGCTTTGATAATTATTCATTTCAAATAATGGTGGACGAGCGGGTTTGATGTCGTCGAGTGAAACTACATTTTTATCAAGACTCGTTGCTCCGATCGACTTTCTACACGAGTACTTTTATTCATAAAATTGTCCAAGTAACCTTATTTTGTTGAAAAATATTGAAAAATATCTGTCATTTCAAAGTTTTGGGGTGTGGACCATCGGGGGTAGTCCGTTCCTGACTTTGTAGCAAAACAACTGACTCCTGCATGAAAGCTCATCGAAGGAATTCATTTGTTTAGTCAATTACCAAAATTTGGATGATTTTGAATATTCACTTGAAAAGTTATCAAAGAAAAACATTTTTCATTTTGTAACTTCGAGGGCCCGTTACTTGGTAACGAAGGATTTTAGGAAAAAAAGTTATATGAAGTGCTGGGTATTATTTTGACCCCATCTATACATTCCCGAGAGGAAAAGAGGAAGTCCAGGGACACCCTGTATAATCATCCAGAAAAATTTGCAATTTTATAATGTAATAAATACTTACCTTTAATTGTTCCTATATATTGTGTATCTAGGCTCTTCACATACACTACCGGAAACTTACAATAATACCACACCAAGTTTGAGGTTAGGTTATACCCCAATCGAAATGTTCAAATTGTCCAGTCTCTTTCGAATACTAATTTTGGAATTTTAAAATGATATGTATATATATGTATAATCATAAATAATGTAAGTGAACTGCATATGCCGTCTGAATACAATTACATAAGACATACAATTGTACGAATGACATTCTGATTTAGACATCACAAAACACGCTATAATAGCCTAGCGTGAGTCTAATTCAGTGAGTCATTTAAAAAAAAATATTGAACTGACCTATGTTAGTGAACTTGAGAATTCAATGAAAAACTTGAGATCGGTTTTTTATGGCTAGAAGCTACATGAAAATGATTTTTTGAAATTTTTATCTGATATTCTTCGAAAAATTGTTATAAACAAATGCTTTGTGTGTGTATAGATGTTGAATTCTGCCATTTGTTAGGATAGGTTAGTATGTCTTGTACTGAGAATAGTTATTATTATTAATAGAAGCAAATGGCTACTTCATTAACTTCCACATCAAGTTCGATCAGGAATAGTGGAACCCTCTTGAGGGCCCTTACGTCCACAAAACCTCTCGTATCCAAAATAAGTAACAAAGGAAAAGCCCCAACTGCTTATACAGCATTTTATCCACCTTGTAGTGAATATTATTGGCGAAAAGCTCTTCCTAATGTCGCTTTGAAATGCTTCTCTCCACAGATATTAGACTCTTCCACAACCAGGAGCAGAGACAACGATGAAAACCAATTCCTTCTTAACGTTGAAGCACTCAATTAACTATAATAAGCCACATTCTACTCCTACATAACGTTCCTACTCGAGTTCTCACTTCAGTGCCCTTCATGGCCCACCCTGTATTCATTTTTCAATGAAACTACCTTCTAACGGCGAACCTTGCGAGCAAGCTGTCGCCTCCAAAAATGTCGCCTCCAAAAATGTCGCCTACCGGCAATGGCGCAAAGATACCAGTGCCGAAAACCGAATTAGGTTACTCGCAACATCTGCAAACTTAGGTTAAAAGAAAGCAGAGAACTTCACAATCCGAGAATTAGGGATAAACTGCTTGCCAATTTTGACGGGTCTAGATCCTTCTGGTCCGGAGCTAAATCTGTTAATCAGAACTTTACAAAATCCACAATTCCACCAGTAACACAAGCAGATGGTTCCATTGCAACAACAGCCATAGAAAAATCAAATCTACTAGCTAAACAATTTGCGTCCCACTCCGCAGTCTATTTTCTGGGGAAGGTACCACCAACTATTTCCACACTAGAATCCACAATGCCGGAAATTACTTTTCGACAACGCAACGTCTAGTCAGGCGAATTTTGAAACGGCTTAATATCAACAAGGCGTCTCGTCCTGATGAAGTGCCCGTCATCGTACTTAAAAAGTGCGCAAATTAACTCGCACCAGTGGAGACGCAATCACCTTCGTGAACAATTATTATGCAGAGAAAAACGCCGAGTACTATTTGGACGGGTTATATAGTCTAGTTCACATGTATTTTTTTTTGTAACATTTTTCAGCCCTGTCCAAAAATTACGACCAAGGTGTCATTCGATTCGTATTTTTGCCTAGAAAGTTTGAGGAAAGGTCCGAAAACGCGCCGATAAAAATTACAAAAGTTATAAACAATTAAGTGAAAAAAAAGGGGCTTTAGTTTTTTCTTAATATTTCGGAAAATGTTCAAAATTTTGTAAATTTGAATAATGATTTGAAAAGATCAATGAATTTGCGTAAAAAAAGTCCCGACTCCCGAAACTGTGTCTTGATTATTTATAATTTTTACAGAGCCCTGAAAATAGACCCAAAAGCGGGTTGTCTGGCTTCCGCGCGCCTTTCGTCACTCTGACATAAAAACAAAAAAAATTATTTAAACATATTAAATGTAAATATTAAGGAATAAAAAAATTCATGTAATATTGGAATACATCAATAAACAATAATCCGCAGTCAAAAAATTTTTATCCCAATTTTAACGTTAATTATAAATTTGTTAATTGATAACTTTTTCTGAATTGAAAGTTAATATAAAAATCCCTATAATTATTAAACTAAAACCCTGGCATTCTTTTCCTTTGGTGAACTTATCATTAATAGCCAAAAAAATAGATTACCGTTGACAAAATAAAAAAAATGTTATTTTCTATTTTTTTATTGACAATTATATTTTATAAAAAGTACATTACAATTTTTTTTTTCATTTTTTTATTGTTTCAATGTCTCATGGCTAAGAACTAATTAATTTTTTTTTTATTTTTTACAGCTATTGTTAATGAATTTATTATAAACAAATACATTGTTTATAAGCAATTCGAATTTTTTTTTGCATTATGTTAATTGAAAAAAAATCATGATTTTTAGAAAAAAAATGGTTTCTTAAAAAATTTCTTTGTTGCTAAAAAATGCGTTTGTTAATCAACAATCGTTTTTTTCAACTAAATATTAAAATTAAGGAACCGTTTTTTTTTAAATCATAAATTCTATTGTTGTTTAAGGTTTTGAAAAATTTTTTTTGTTCTTTTTTCAATTGTTCATTTAAAAAAATTGTTATAAACAAATTTTTTTTATTTATTTATTTTTTTTCAATACTTTGTTCTATAATAAAAGTAACTATGTGTTTTTTTTATTTATTCTATTTTTTATAAAACTTTTAATATTGTGATACCTTGATACTTGTCTTTTTCATTCGCAGCGAATTATGCTGGCCTTGTACGGTCAGTTCGATACTAATTCAACATCAGGCCAGTGTCGTGTTTCTCGATTCTTAATTATGATTGCGAAATCAAAGACTGCGATCCTTCACAGTCTTTAGCAACTTTACCTCCAACAACAATAGCAACACATTTACACTCATTTAGGACGTATTACCAAGTTCAGTTTTGGATTGGTAATTATAATTTGAATCCGGAAGATTTGGATCAAATCTGAAACAATGTTCCTGCCGATAAAAACAACGGAAAAACTGGCGCCTGACGACTTACTTAAGCTGGTTAATTGTGCCTGCATAAAAGAGTGTAATAATCGATGTGGATGTAAAAAAGCTGGGCTTCCTTGCTCATCTTTATGCAAAAATTGTAAAGGTGAAACATGTTCTAACAATACAAGGCCATCACTTGATGATGACAATGATGATACTGATATCATGATCGGTCGATTAAATGCTATCGATAGTAATCCCGATGGAAATGAAGACGACCTTAATGATTATCAAGATTTTCCAGTAGGAGTTCAAGAATACTGTGAACCGATACTTAAAGAAGTCGAAGAGGAGGAAGTTCAAGGAACATCACGACAAGAAAATACAGAAGAAACCACAGATGATGAGCCACCGCCACTAAAACGATCTAAAAGATAAAAAAAAATAAACATTATAAAAAAACTTTTAACTGTACTGAACATGATTTAATAAATTTTAAAATAATTTTCAGTATGTTTTTGATTTAGTAAATTTCCTGAAAACTTGAAATTTTTCTTTTCTTTTAATAAATAACGATCAATAGTTAAATAAATAATAGGACTACAACTTTAGTAAAAGGCTTAAATTGTTAATAAATTCATAATGAACAAAAAAGACTTGAAGCATATTTGTCATAACTGCAATAGTTTAAAAGTTATTATAATTATAAAAGCGAAGGAGCGAATGAAAAAGACAAGTATCAAGGTATCACAATATTAAAAGTTTTATAAAAAATAGAATAAATTAAAAAAATACATAGTTACTTTTATTATAGAACAGAGTATTAAAAAAAAATTAAAAAATGTTTATAAAATTTTTTTATAAACAATTGAAAAAAGAATGAAAAAAAGTTTTTTCGAAACCTTAAAGAACTATAGAATTTATGATTTAAAAAAAAACGGTTCCTTAATTTCAATATTTAGTTGCAAAAAACGATTGTTAATTAACAAACGCATTTTTTAGTAGCAAAGACATTTTTTAAGAAACCATTTTTTTTCTAAAAATCATGATTTTTTCAATTAACATGATGCAAAAAAAAGTTTTCGAATCGCTTATAAACAATGTTTTTATTTATAATAAATTTATTAACAATAGCTGTAAAAAACTGAAAAAAAAATAGTATTAATTAGTTTTTAGCCATGAGACATTGAAACAATAAAAAAATTGTAATGTATTTTTTATAAAATTATAATTTTTAATTGTAAATAAAAAAATAGAAAATAACAATTTTTTTATTTTGGCAACGGTAATCTATTTTTTTGCCTATTAAGGAGAACTTCACCAAAGGAAAAAAATGCCAGGGTTTCAGTTTAATAATTATAGGGATTTTTATATTAACTTTCAATTCAGAAAAAGTTATTAATTAACAAATTTGTAATGAACATTAAAATTGGGATAAAAATTTTTTGACTGCGGATTATTGTTTATTGATGTATCCCAACATCACATGAATTTTTTCATTCCGTAATATTTACATTCAATATGTTTAAATATTTTTTTGTTTTTATGTCAGAGTGACGAAAGGCGCGCGGAAGCCAGACTACCCGCTTTTGGCTCTATTTTCTGGGCGATATAAAAATTATAAATAATCGAGATACAGTTTCGGGAGTCGGGACTTTTTTACGCAAATTCATTGATCTTTTCAAATCTTTTTTCAAATTTCCAAAATTTTGAAAATTTTCCTAGATATTAAGAAAAAACTAAACCCTATTTTTTTTTTATTTAATTGTTTATAACTTTTGTAATTTTTATCGGCGCGTTTTCGGACCTTTCCTTAAACTTTCTAGGCAAAAATACGAATCGAATGACACCTTGGTCGTAATTTTTGGACAGGGCTGAAAAATGTCACCAAAAAGAGCTAAATCGAGTACATGTGAACCAGACTAATAGAGTTTGGAGCATCACTGGGAGGAGTGTGTAGAGTTGAAACGAGATTATGTTGGAAAATGAAAAAAAAATTGAAAAAATATCTTGTATCTTTGTTCGGTTGGAAACTTTCCAGACTACCCTCGTACTTCTGCCCATCAATAAAAAAGATATTTTTTTCTCTTTGAATAAACATTTTCACCGAAACATGCATTATTTCTCTCTCTCTCTCTCTCTCCGTCATTTATTTTCTGCAGGATGAGGGGAAATCGTAAATGGTTGGATAATAATAATGGATGAGTTCAATCATTTCATTTATACTCTCTGACCTCGTCAGCTCCTCTACGTATGAAACCGATCAAGTGTAAACGCACTTGATCGGTTTCATACGTAGAGAATACGTAGGAAAAATGTCCTGGCAGCCTGGCTGGCTTACAGAGTTGCTAGACAGAAACGAAACAGAGCCGTTATCAGGAAGTGAGTTTACGTTTTAGGAAAACGCAAGAACCTGTCGATTGTCGCATGAAGAGGGGGGGGCTCTTTATGGGTATTTTTGACTTCGCTACTTCCACTTCCAAGCGAGGGTAACAATCATTCAAAATATACAGTGTGGATGTTAATACATTCCCCGCTTAACTTTTGAACGGGGCAAGATTTTGAAGTCGGAGAAACTTTGCATGAAAAAGAATCATTTGAAGTACTTTTTGACCAAAAAGCCGGCAGCAGGAGGTAGCATATCTTATGAGGATCTAAAAGTGATTTCCAATTGTGGTGAAAGTAACCAGATTCAATTCAATACCGCGAGAACCCAGGCATCGGTGTTCTACAAGTAGATAAATGTCTCCGAATCGGATAATAATAATGTCAGGTCGAACAATTCCGCTTTCTGCTTTGATAAGTTTTTTGCTCGTCGTCACACTTAAAAAGTGCGCAAATGAACTCGCACCAGAGTTTTGTAGACTTTCCAACCTGTCTTATAAGAAAGGGGTTTTTCCGTCTTGTTGGAAGATTGATCGCGTTCAGCATATTCCCAAAAAGGGCAAGAAAACTCTTCCAAATAACTATAGATCAGTCGCTTTGCTATCAGTCATAAAAAAATTATGGAGAAACTCGTAAACCACCATATCCTCAAATATTTGAAATGCTTCAACATTTTGAGCGATCATCAATATGGCTTTCGGAAACAAATATCAACAGGCGACCCATTATCGTATGTCACCCATATTTGGAATAACCCAATCGGGAAACATGGAGAGTCAAGAGCTGTTACGCTTGAATAGAAAAGATCAATGAATTTGCTTAAAAAAAAGTCCCGACTCCCGAAACTGTATCTCGATTAATTATAATTTTTACAGAGGCCTGAAAATAGAGCCAAAAGCGGGTAGTCTGGCTTCCGCGCGTCTTTCGTCACTCTGACGTAAAAACAAAAAAAAATATTTTAACATATTAAATGTAAATATTAAGGAATGAAAAAATTCATGTAATGTTGGGATACATCAATAAACAATAATCCGCAGTCAAAACATTTTTATCCCATTTTTAACGTTAATAATAAATTTGTTAATCAATAACTTTTTATGAATTGAAAGTTAATATAAAAATCCCTATAATTATTAAACTAAAACCCTGGCAGTTTTTTCCTTTGGTGAAGTTATCCTTAATAGGCAAAAAAATAGATTACCGTTGCCAAAATAAAAAAATTGTTGTTTTCTATTTTTTTATTAACAATTGAAAATTATAATTTTATAAAAATACATTACAAATTTTTTATTTTTTATTGTTTCAATGTCTCATGGCTAAAATCTAATTGATATATTTTTTTAATTGTTTAATCCTATTGTTAATAAATTTATTATAAACAAATACATTGTTTATAAGCAATTCGAAATTTTTTTTTGCATTATGTTAATTGAAAAAATTCATGATTTTTAGAAAAAAAAATGGTTTCTCAAAAAATTTCTTTGTTGTTACAAAATGCGTTTGTTAATTAACAATCGTTTTTTGCAACTAAATATTAAAATTAAGAAACCGTTTTTCTTAATCATAAATTCTATTGTTCTTTAAGGTTTTGGAAAAACTTTTTTTTAAATCTTTTTTTAATTGTTCATAAAAAAAATTGTTATAAACAATTTTTTTTTAATTTTTTTTTCAATAATTTGTTCTATAATAAAAGTGACTATGTGTTATTTTTATTTATTCTATTTTTTATAAAACTTTTAATATTGTGATACCTTGATACTTGTCTCTTTCATTCGCTCCTTCGCTTTTATAATTATAATAACTTTTAAACTATTGCAGTTATGACAAATATGCTTCAAGTCTTTTTTGTTCATTATGAATTTATTGACAATATAAGCATTTTACTAAAGTTGAGTCCTATTATTTATTTAATTATTGATCGTTATTTATTAAAAAAAGAAAAATTTCAAGTTTTCAGGGAATTTACTAAATCAAAAACATACTGAAAGTTATTTTTAAAATTTATTAAATCATGTTTAGTACAGTTGAAAGTTTTTTTATAATTTTTATTATTTTTTTTTGTAATCTTTTAAATCGTTTTAGTGGCGGTGGCTCATCATCTGTGGTTTCTTCTGTATTTTCTTGTCGTGATGTTCCTTGAACCTCCTCCTCTTCGACTTCTTTAAGTATCGGTTCGCAGTATTCTTGAACTCCTACTGGAAAATCTTGATAATCATTCCATCGGGATTACTATCGATAACATTTAATCGACCGATCATGATATCGGTATCATCATTGTCATCATCAAGTGATGGCCTTGTACTGTTAGAACATGTTTCACCTTTACAATTTTTTCAGGAAAAAAGTGTATTCGTAGTAAGATGGTAGTCTTGATCACGAATCTGAAGGAATTTTGAGCCTATTTTGCCCCTAATATGTTTTACCGTAAAATGGGGTGTTCCATCGCGAGTAGCGGACAGTGTATATCACTTTGGCCAACCGTATTCAGGTGGTAGGTGCATTTTGAGCATTTCCATCAGTCCTGAGAGTTTCATCGTTCCACCTCGAATATTACGGAAGATACGGGGGTGTTTCCATAAGAAGTGAGACAAATTCAGACTTTTCGGGACTGAAATTTTTTCAGGAAAAAAGTGTATTCGTAGTAAGATAATAGTCCTGATCATGAATCTGAAGTAATTTTGAGCCTATTTTGCCCCTAATATGTTTTCGTAAAAATGGGGTGTTCCATCGCGAGTGGCGGACAGTGTATATCACTTTGGCCAACCCCATTCAGGTGGTAGGTGCATTTTGAGCATTTCCATCAGTCCTGAGAGTTTCATCGTTCCACCTCGAATATTACGGAAGATACGGGGGTGTTTCCATAAGAAGTGAGACAAATTCAGATTTTTCGGTACTGAAATTTTTTCAGGAAAAAAGTGTATTCGTAGTAAGATAATAGTCCTGATCACGAATCTGAAGTAATTTTGAGCCTATTTTGCCCCTAATATGTTTTACCGTAAAAATGGGGTGTTCCATCGCGAGTGGCGGACAGTGTATATCAATTTGGCCAACCGTATTCAGGTGGTAGGTGCATTTTGAGCATTTCCATCAGTCCTGAGAGTTTCATCGTTCCACCTCGAATATTACGGAAGATACGGGGGTGTTTCCATGAGAACTGAGACACACTGTATACCTTAATATCTTGACATCTTTCCTACACAAACAATTTTATAGTTATTTATGTATCAAGGGAATTAGGAGGGCCTTAATTACCGATGGCAAAGTTTGCGTCCCGAGGGCCTCTGGCCCGAGGGACAGCAATTGCCTGAGGTTATTAAGGCTCATTAATTCCCGTGGTACATAGATAATTTTATTTCTGACCGATTTCAATAAAATTTTGTTCATTTTTGAAACGGAAAAATGTACCAATTCATTACCTTCCCGGTATATTTGAATCAGGTACCGTTGATTATAGTAGAGTTTTCTTGTTGCTAGGTTGTTGCTATGTTACTTGTTTATAAACAGAACTTTGTTATCAAGCTGTGTTTGCGGTGAAAACGTGTTTTCTACCCCAAATATAATGGAGGATATTTTGAAAAAAGCTGAACAAGCAAGAGAATCATTAATTCCATCGAAAAGTGAAGCCGTATACCAAAAAGAATACAAGATATATCTGGACTGGCTGACACGGAAAAATGTTATGCCAAAAGATGTCACTGAAACTGTATTTCTGGCATATTTTCAAGAACTGGTAAGGAATTTTCTATGTTTTTCGGTAGATTTGGTAGTAATTGTGTTTATTCGTTTCAGTCAGAAACGTATAGTCCGAATTCTTTATGGACTAAATGGTCAATGCTAAAATCGATGGTGACTATACATGAGAAACGAGATATCACCAAGTTCAATGAACTACAGGCTTTTTTGAAACGGAAGAGTAAGAGTTATAAGCCGAAAAAATCTGCTGTTTTATCTCCTAAAGATGTTATCAGATTCCTAAAGGACGCTCCTAATGATATTCATTTATTGCATAAGGTAATTTCTTTCTTATTTTCCTTTTTGTGTGTATTTATTTCCTTTTTTTGTTTTAGGTTGTTTTGATTATGGGTTATTTTGGAGGATGCAGAAGTCAGGAACTTTTGAATATGAAGATATCGGATATAGAGGACCGGGATTCCGTTATGGTAGTGAACGTACCGGAAAGTAAAACTGGTGTATCGAAGAAATTTACAGTTGTGGATGAAAAAGAGTTCTCCGCTTTGCCTTTATTAAGACTTTATATGTCTTTGCGTCCTAAAGGTATTGAACGATTTTTTTTGAGCTTCTGACAAAATAAATGTACATCTCAGCCAATTGGAAAAAACATGTTTGGGAAAATCCCCAGCAAAATCGCAATGTATTTAGGATTGCCAAACTCATCTTCCTATACGGGACATTGCCTTCGTCGCACTTGTGCTACTGCTCTAGCCAATGCAGGAGCAACTATGACTAACTTAAAAAGACACGGAGGTTGGAAAAGTTCCACGGTGGCGGAGGGGTATTTGGAGGATAGCATCGAATTGAGAAATAAAACGGCGCGTATGTTGTCTACTTTGTCATCAGAAGAGGCAGGTACCTCGACTGTAGTGAACAGAAGCTCCAGCCATACAAAAGAAGAAATTGTTTCCAGTGGCGGAAGTAATTTTCAGGGAACATTTCAAAATTGTACATTTATTATTTGTAATGACGTGAATAAATAAAATATGGTTCAGTTTTCATTTCTATTTATTTTTACTTGTGAAAGGTAGAGGGAATTATAAAATCTATAATGTCCCAAGGGAGTTATGACCCTCTTTATTGATAGCGTAACTATGACGATATAAGCTTATAATATCCCGGTCAGAAATAAAATTATATATATTATCCTTCCTTGCACTCAAGCAGTTCACTGCTTCGTAAGTTCTTGTTTTGTTTCATTCATATATTGTCCAAATGCATTGTATTGATACCTCAATCAGAAAGTGAATAAAATTATTATTATTGAAATACGTCAATAAGAATTTTTGTTCTTCAGACAATAACAAATGTTTCTCTCCCTCTTCGTAAGGGGAGATATCAATGACCTTACTCACTTAGGCGTGTCATTCAAGGCAGTTAAGTCCAGCAATGCATTTGTGATTCAGCCTAGCAAACTTATGAGACCTATGGCGGGTCGAAACAGCGCTGGTGTTGAATCATAAAACATGCCTTCAATCAGTATTACTAATACAAAAACGTGCAATACGAGGCATATGCAAAGCCAAGCCTAGGGACTCTTGTCGACCTCTTTTTGCCTCTAACAAAATCCTAACTGTGGTCTCCCTATTTATATACGAGACAATCTGCCTTGTCTTCAAAAATAGGGTATTGTTTAACAACTTGGACGCGGCAATGTATCAAACCAGGCAAAGATTCAGCTTTAAATTACCGCTGCCTTCTTCGTCGCTAGTTAAAGATTCCATTATTTACAACGGTCTTAAAATGTTCAATCACCTTCCTCAAGCTTTAAGAACCATGAATGACCTTAGAGCTCTTAAGAAAGAGTTGAAAGACTTACTCTCTGGGAGACCTTATTATAGCTTAGCAGAATTCTATGATGATAATTTTAATTGAGAAGACTAACTGTAATATCTACGGTATTTTATTGATTTCATTTCATTCAATTTAGTTTAAATTGATTTATTTACATTTTGTTGACCATGTTCTTATATCCTGAACGTTTGTTATTATTTACATGTCTCTTTTCAGTTCATGTTATAACCTAATTTTAGTGATTTTACTTTTGTGATTTCATGTATATGTTATTTATTTTTCGCACAAGGCTTTGTCAATAAGAATTTATTCTTCAGACAATAAAGTATATTTAAAAAAAAAAAAAAAAAAAAAAATAGTACGTTGTGTTTGGGCTCTGATTTTCGAAAAGGAATCCCAATTATTCATCATTCGTTAATTGTTACAGAACGAACCTGAAGATGTAGAAGCTCAACATCGTGTCCCACGCATTCTAGTGTTTCCCACTAGTGCACACCGCGTATCTACTGGTACCACTGTGTGTCTCCTGATTGCAGCTCTCACCGTTGTTGGCCTCGGCATCGTCGGAGGATTAATAGTTTACGATCAGTACTTGAGCGTATCGAAAAACTTGCCGCAAACAAGATTTGATTGGCAGGAAACATCTGTGCCATCGTCTAGATTCGAAGGATGGGCCCAAATACCAATGTGAGTATCAAACTTGTTTTCTTTGTAGTCCTTGGTACACTCCTGGCTGCCTGCGCAACCTCTGCTGCAGGCAGCCAGTGATGCAATTGAATCCAGGTATGTCTCATTAAACTCTACAAAATAGAAATAAAACAGAACACAAGAGTCAGGTGCTACAAATGCAATACGCATAAACCGGGTGTCAACGAATCTATTAGACAAGTCATAATTTCTAGACTATTAGGAGAATTGAAATGAGATTTGGTATAGTTGAATGGTATGTGGAGAGGAATGTTTTCACATATTTTTCACTTTCCGGTCACTTCCGGTTTCAGCGGAAATGGCTCCGGTTCCGAATTTTTAAATGGAACACCCTGTATATTGTAACATTTTTGGATTTCTGAGACAATTCTGGATCAGAAACTGACATTTCCGGAAGTTTTTCAGCCTACTTGATTTTTTCAGAGTCACTTTTAAAATTGCATCTAGGTGGCCATGATCGGACGTAAACTAATCTATGGACCTCAGATGATATCAGAAAATTGCAATAGCGGAGTTTTAGTGACTAGTGTGTTGAATATGAATGAGACAAGTTTACAAAATAACATTTTCGTGTCTAACTATTTATTATTTTTCAAATGGCGACCATTTTTTGACAAGCAATTTCCGAAAAAAGGATTTTTTGACGAATCTAACGTTACTAATTTATTTGCGATTGGATCAACAAATTTAACAAATTTAACTAATAATTTCAGCGATGCACTTAGATTTTTTGCAATATCCTAAGTTCTTGAAAATTCCACTATAGTAAATTTTCAAAGTGCATCCCTCCTTGTTCAAGACACATTTCAGCTCGTTCAATTGTTTCTCTCAACACGTTTTGTAACATTTGAGGCGATATACTTCTAAATGCCTGTTGAATCCTTTCTTCTAAGATTTCGAGAGTGGCTGGGGCTGTTGCATAGTAGACCCTTTCTTTTACATATCCCCAAATGAAGAAATCTAACACAGTCAGATCCGGTGAGCGGGCAGGCCACCGTACTGGACCGTTGGTTGCAATAACTCTATTATTAAAATGCTCTATTAAAAAATCAAGTACGTCTCTGCTATTATGGGGTGGTGCTCCATCTTGCTGGAAGTAAATTTGCCGTAAAACTTCTAAAGGCATATCATTAAGATGATCCTCGATTTCATTTTGAAGAAAACCCAAGTATCTAACCCCTGTTAACTGACCTTGAAACAATATTGGACCAATTATTCTGTTTCCAACGATACCAGCCCAGACATTGACGCCAAACCTTTCTTGAAAATTGCCCTCTCTCATTGCATGTTGATTTTGTTGGGCCCAGTACCGACAATTCTGCTTATTAAACATGCCATTATTTGTAAACCGTGATTCGTCGGAAAATAGAATGAAGTTGATAAAATTTGGGTTAACTCTATGATTTTGAAGCAACCAATCACAAAATACTACTCTTCTATTGCCGTCGTCAGCATACAAATGTTGTTGTAACTGATATTTAAATGCTCGATATCCGTGCTTTTTCAGTATTTTTCTTGCTGATTCGTGACTTATCTGCATTTCTCTACTAATTTCTCTTAAAGAAACCGTTTTGTCAACTTCTACCATAGCAAGAACGTTAATCTCAGTCTCCTCATTTATGACAAACCTCTGTTCTGCGTCTCGATTTCCCTCTTGCCTAAAACGACTCTCAACATAGGGAAAATACTGATGAGATGGGTGTTGCCGATTGGGATATCTCTGAGCATACAACTCAGCAGCTTTCCTTGAATTTCTGTGGCATTCTCCAAACAATAACAACATATCCACTTTTTCACTTTGAGTATACATTATTTCGACGAAAAATTAAACTAAAATTAACGAAAATCAAGAGAAACTTCTACTTTCTGCTCATAAAGCTTATGTCACTGTCATAACCTAGGTGAGCGTTTTGTTCTCCAAAGTGGACTTGATGGAAATAACCGCAAAATATTATGCATCATTCCTATCCATGGCACCCTTGACAAAAGTAAATGAATTTGTATCGAGTATTTTCCTCAGTAATATTTAATTTATGTTCTTATTTGTAATCCAATCGCAAATAAATTAGTATCATTAGATTTGTCAAAAAATCCTTTTTTCGGAAAGTACTTGTCAAAAAATAATAGTTAGACACGAAAATGTTATTTTGTAAACTTGTCTCATTCATATTCAACACACTAGTCACTAAAACTCCGCTATTGCAATTTTCTGATATCACCTGAGGTCCATAGATTAGTTTACGTCCGATCATGGCCACCTAGATGCAATTTTAAAAGTGACTCTGAAAAAATCAAGTAGGCTGAAAAACTTCCGGAAATGTCAGTTTCTGATCCAGAATTGTCTCAGAAATCCAAAAATGTTACAATATACAGGGTGTTCCATTTAAAAATTCGGAACCGGAGCCATTTCCGCTGAAACCGGAAGTGACCGGAAAGTGAAAAATATGTGAAAACATTCCTCTCCACATACCATTCAACTATACCAAATCTCATTTCAATTCTCCTAATAGTCTAGAAATTATGACTTGTCTAATAGATTCGTTGACACCCGGTATACAGACGGCTCAAAAACCAAAGAAGGCTCAGGATGTGCAGGAAATTTGAAAAAAAATTTGAAAAGATCAATGAATTTGCGTAAAAAAAGTCTCGACTCCCGAAACTGTATCTCAATTATTTATAATTTTTACAGAGCCCTGAAAATAGAGCCAAAAGCGAGTAGTCTGGCTTCCGCGCGCCTTTCGTCACTCTGACAAAAAAAATTATTTAAACATATTAAATGTAAATATTACGGAATGAAAAAATTCATGTAATGTTGGGATACATCTATAAACAATAATCCGCAGTCAAAAAATGTTTACCTCAATTTTAACGTTCATTATAAATTTGTTAATTAATAACTTTTTCTGAATTGAAAGATAATATAAAAATCTCTATAATTATTAAACTAAAACCCTGGTATTTTTTCCTTTGGTGAAGTTAACCTTAATAGACAAAAAAATAGATTACCGTTGCCAAAATAAAAAAATACATAACAATTTTTTTTATTGTTTCAATGTCTCACGGCTAAAAAACTAATTAATACTTTTTTTATTTTTTACAGCTATTAATAAATTTATTATAAACAAATACATTGTTTATAAGCAATTCGAATTTTTTTTTGCATTATGTTAATTGAAAAAAAATCATGATTTTTAGAAAAAAAATGGTTTCTCGAAAAAATTTCTTTGTTGCTAATAAATGCGTTTGTTAATTAACAATCGATTTTTGCAACTAAATATTAAAATTAAGGAACCGTTTTTTTTTAATCATAAATTCTATTGTTCTTTAAGGTTTTGAAAAAACTTTTTTTAAATTCTTTTTTTAATTGTTTTCAATATTGTGATACCTTGATAATTGTCTTTTTCATTCGCTCCTTCGCTTTTATAATTAAAATAACTTTTAAACTATTGCAGTTATGACAAATATGCTTCAAGTCTTTTTTGTTCATTATGAATTTATTAACAATTTAAGCCTTTTACTAAAGTTGTAGTCCTATTATTTATATTAAAAAAAGAAATTTTTTTAAGTCTTTTCAACATAAACTTCGTGTCATGTAACAATAAATCATAAGGATTTTATTACTTGCACTTTTAGTAGTTGTAGGATCATTAACATTCACTTATTGTCATATTTGTATGGAGTTTAAGAAATTCTGTTAATTTAATTTTAATGAGTTTACTCATTAACCTTTAAATTTCTGATGCTCACAAATTTTTAAATTACTTTGAAATTCCGGTTTATACCTGTATGCGATATTTTTTTGTTACGTGGAAGAAACGTCTGCTTACGGTTTGGAGAGTTAAATAAACAATTAAAAAAATAATAAAAAAAAGTTTTTTCAAAACCTTAAAGAACAATATAATTTATGATTTGAAAAAAATGGTTCCTTAATTTTAATATTTAGTTGCAAAAAACAATTGTTAATTAACAAACGCATTTTTTAGCAACAAAGAAATTTTTTTAAGAAACCATTTTTTTTCTAAAAATCATGATTTTTTCCAATTAACATAATGCAAAAAAAATTGTTCGAATTGCTTATAAACAATGTATTTGTTTATTATAAATTTATTAACAATAGCTGTAAAAAATATATTATTAATTAGTTTTTAGCCATGAGACATTGAAACAATAAAAAATTTAAAAAATAAGTTTCTAATGTATTTTTTATAAAATTATAATTTTCAATTGTCAATAAAAAATAGAAAATAACAATTTTTTTTATTTTGGCAATGGTAATCTATTTTTTTGCCTATTAAGGATAACTTCACCAAAGGAAAAATGCCAGGGTTTTAATTTAATAATTATAGGGATTTTTATATTAACTTTCAATTCAGAAAAAGTTATTAATTAACAAATTTATAATTAACGTTAAAATTGGGATAAAAATTTTTTGACTGCGGATTATTGTTTATTGATGTATCCCAACATTACATGAATTTTTTCATTCCTTAATATTTACATTTAATATGTTTAAATATTTTTTTTTGTTTTTATGTCAGAGTGACGAAAAGCGCGCGGAAGCCAGACTATCCGCTTTTGGCTCTATTTTCAGGGCTCTGTAAAAATTATAAATTATCGAGATACAGTTTCGGGAGTCGGGACTTTTTTTACGCAAATTCATTGATCTTTTCAAATCATTTTTCAAATTTCCAAAATTTTGAAAATTTTCCGAGATATTAAGAAAAAACTTAAGCCCCATTTTTTTCACTTAATTGTTTATAACTTTTGTAATTTTTATCGGCGCGTTTTCGGACCTTTCCTTAAACTTTCTAGGCAAAAATACGAATCGATAGACACCTTGGTCGTAATTTTTTGACAGGGCTGAAAAATGTCACCAAAAAGAGCTAAATCGAGTACATGTGAACCAGACTATTAGCTCATTCATCTGAAACAGCTCGTGCAGCTCAACGGAATGCGTCTGCTTATTGTATAAGGTCTTTCATTAGGCACTTCATATCTTTAAATTTAAAGAGGACATTCGTTGTGAAAGTCATATTGATGCTATGATGTGTGGAATATAACATCATTCAAATTTCCGCCACGGCATCCGAAAGGTCCAATTTTTCATGACTCTGACACATTAATCAGGCAGAATTTGATACATTACAATTTTTTTAAATTGTTTAAATGTATCATGGCTAAAAACTAATTAATATTTTTTAAAATTTTTTACAGCTATTGTTAATAAATTTATTATAAACAAATACATTGTTTACAAGCAATTCGAATTTTTTTTTGCATTATGTTAATTGAAAAAAATCATGATTTTTAGAAAAAAAATGTTTTTTTTTTTAAATTTCTTTGTTGCTGAAAAATGCGTTTGTTAATTATCAATCGTTTTTTGCAACTAAATATTAAAATTAAGGAACCGTTTTTTTAATCATAAATTCTATTGTTCTTTAAGGTTTTGAAAAAACTTCTTTTTGTTCTTTTTTTAATTGTTTATTTAAAAAAAAATGTTATAAACAAATTATTTTTTTATTTTATTTTTTCAATACTTTGTTCTATTATAAAAGTAACTATGTTTTTTAATTTATTCTATTTTTTATAAAATATACAAAATTATGGAAGTGTGTGCAGCCAGTCATCTTTTCCAAAATTACTTGACAGTATATTTTCAGATCAACTTAACTTTTCATGTAGGGAAAGATTGATCAATAACCAACACGGCTTTTCTCGAAATAAGTCGACTGTTTCCAATCTTCTCATATACGAGCAAAAAATATTAAATGTCTTAGAGGGTAGAGGTCAAATGGATGCCATATACACTGACTTTTCCAAGGCTTTTGACAGAATAAATCACAATATTCTATTGAAGATCAGAAATTTCGGTTTTACAGAACATTTGGTGAATTGGTTTGGTAGTTTTTTGGTTGGTCGTTCACAACAGGTTAAAATTGGAGGATGCAAATCGAGTGACATATTAGTAATATCTGGAGTGCCACAAGGATCACATTGTTCACCCCTGGTATTCAATATTTTTGTGAATGGCATAGAATGCTGTTTAGAGAACAGTGAATTTTTAATGTTTGCGGATGACCTGAAGCTTTTCGGACCGATAAAATCATACCATGACTAAATTCTCCTTCAAGATGATTTAGTTGAAGTTTATGAATGGTGTGTTATAAATAACTTATTTCTTAACGTAAATAAATGCCATTTTATTACTTTCTCAAGAGTTGGTATACATCATACAACATAAATGATCAGCACTTAGAATACACTTCCTCTATAAAAGATTTGGGGGTCATTTTTGACAAACAATTCAAATTTGTAAACCATATAAACTAAGTGAATGTGAAATCATCCAAAACACTGGGTCTTATTTTACGTCATTATTCAGGATTTTCCTTTGAAGCATTAAAAAGGATCTATTTAGCTCTAGTGGTGTCTAAGTTAGAATATGCATGTATCATTTGGTCTTCATTTTACAATGTGCACTGTGTGTCTCAAGAAAGAGTGCAAAACAAATTTTTGAGATTTTGTTCTTTCAAGTTGGGTCTTCAAATACAGTACCATGACTATTCGAGTATATTACAATAAATAGGGTTTAAACTATTGCAAACCAGAAGAATTCATGCAGATCTATGCTATGCATTCAAGCTGCTCAATGGGCTAATAACTTGTCGTGAATTACTTTAAACTATCAACATTCATGTTCCAAACAGCCATTTATTTCACATACCCTTCCATCATACAAATTATGGCAAACATACACCCTTGGAAAGAACCCTAAAGTTAGTAGATGACAAAAACAAACATCAGTATTTTTAACGTTTGTTTGAAGATGAAATTCATCAGTATTTTTGGTGTCTCTTATGGTCGTTTTAAACAATCATTGAATAATTTAAGTAGGTAATTGTTTACGTAAGGTAGTAACAAGTTTAATTTTAATTCTTTATCCTAAAGTACACACATCGGAAAAGTCTAGGGATATTTTTATAACATACTAAATATCATAAAAATAAATGCATGAGGTCGTTTAATTTCGATTAAATTGGTACACACGACCACCCTGTAGATATCTGTGGGTTGAACAAAGCCTGCAAAAACGGTAACTAATCTTTTATCAAGTTTTTTACAAACTGTAAGTTTTCGGCTAAAATGAATAATCTGAAAGTGTCGAGTTTGTACATTCTATGTAGTTCTTGCTCAGCAATTAAACTGGAAATATTGTGCTTTAACATGGAAGCCATCACTTACCATTGGCTGAGATGAATAGAGCTGTAGGGCTTCTTCAAGGTGGCATGTGACAAAATGGTGTAGCTCTTCGTTTAGGGGTCTCCCAAAGTGTTATCAGTCGATTGTGGCGGCGTTTCCGTGAAACTGGCAGTCCAGCCGAACAACATCCAGGGCGAGGACGCGCTACAACTGCAGTTCAAGACCGATTTTTGGTCTCAACCGCAAGAAGACAACCGACAATCACAGCACCTGAGTTGGTTAACGTGTTGCAGCAGACGCACCAGGTAACCATTGGTCGTGATACTGTCAGAAATCGACTGCATGAAGCAGATCTCCACAACAGAAGGACACTTAGATGTCCACCTTTGTCGAGAGGCAATCGCGGTAGAAGATTAGAGTGGTGTCAAGAACATCAAAACTGGGATGCAAATGATTGGGCCACAGTTTTGTTCACAGACGAATCCAGATTTGGATTTTATCCAGATTCTCGTCGAGTAAGAGTGTGGAGACGACCTGGAAATAATGAACGTTTGAGACACGTCCAGGAAGTCCACACATACAGAGGTGGTACAGTAATGCTATGGGGCGGAATCATGATCGGCGGCAGAACCGATCTCGTTTTTCCAAATCGCTCCCTCACAGCTCGACAGTACCTCGACACCATTCTTCTACCTATCGTCCGTCCGTTTGCTGGTGCTGTTGGTGAAAACTTCCACCTAATGCACGATAATGCTCGTCCACATGTCGCGCATCTAGTAACTGACTGGCTCACCAACGAAGGAGTTGATGTATTGCCATGGCCAGTACAATCACCGGACCTGAATCCCATCGAGCATGTGTGGGACATGCTTCAACGAAGAATTACTCCGCATATGGGGAACATTCACACAACGTTTTAATTGAGAGAGCTTTTAATCGCTGAATGGGCAAATGTACCTCAACAAGACATTGACAATCTCATTTTGTCGATGCACGATAGATGTAGGGCTGTAATAAACCAGTTTGGAGGCCATACTTTGTACTGATTCCAATTTTTTTTGTATTATGATTTTTTTCGGGGTGCTAAAGAAGAGCCATATTTTTTTTTTAGTTTTGCTTATATGCGCACTCAGTATTTTTGACCATTTAATAAATTTTGTTGTAAGTTACATTCGTTTAATAATCACCCGTCAACTTTTTTTTTCCCTAAAGCGATCTAAAAAAAAATTATTGCCATTTCAAAAATATTCCTAGACTTTTCCGATGTGTGTATTCTATAATGTTATATATAGTTGTGTGCTGCAGAAACATTCCGTAGCGTATTAGTTTATATTTTACATTTTTATATTGTTCTTTTTTTCTGAATAACTTTTTTCGAGATCCATTGCCCTAACACCAAACTGATATTTTTGCACTCGACGCGCGTTTCGCCAACAAAGTTAACATCCTCAGGAGAAAAAATTGATACCTAGTCTAGTCTGGTTAGTCCTTGTATACTAAAATTTGTTACCTGTGGTTGTATACCTGAAGTCCAATATGGAATTTCTCGGTAATTAACTACCTGCAAGTTCTTACTAATTATTCTCTTCCTAACAGAAGATTAAAAAGCGGGCTAAACGGGATGGATCCCTTACCACCATTCATGCTGTTTTAACATTTTGCTATTTCTAGACTCTCACATGCATCGAGTAGCCTGGTGTCATGCACATGCTTAATCAGTTTCAGATTGTTTTCACCAATTATGTGGTCCTTGTCTAGAGCATGTTGGGCGACACTGGATTTTTCTATCCTTCCGTATGTGATGTATGCACAATGCTCCTTGAAGCGGGTTTTAATCGCTCGTCGGCTCTGGCCGATGTATTTGCTGTTGCAATCTCGACAACTGATTTCGTAAATCCCCGACCTTTCTAGTCTATTTTCTAGTCTATCTTTTGGATTACCAAGAAGCTGTTGCAATTTATGAGAAGTTTTATATGCAACTTTCATATTTACTTTATCGAATATCTGTTGAAGCCCTCTCGTTTATTGGGGTTCATATGGGATTACTATATAAACTTGTTATTACTCTCCTCTTTTTGAAACGTTGAAGATTTACGAAGTGCTTCCCTAAACTTGCATTTTCTAATTATCTTGTCAACTATGTCTGGGTTAAAACCGTTTACTTCAGCTACATACCGAATCACTCTCTTTTCATTGTCGTACTTATCTTTCTTTAAAGGAAAAGTTATTAACCTGTGTACCAGAAATTGCAGTGCCGCCATTTTGTGTTGTGACAATGATTCGAGTCATTGGGAATGTATCTGAAAGTGCCCGTGTCTTTCCTGTAAATGTCAAATTCTATTTTGTTCCGTTCGTTTCTTATGACCAATACATCTAAAAACGGCAACTTTCGTTCTTTTTCTACTTCATATGTGAATTTTATACTCTTACACCTGTTGTTTAGTGCCGAAAGGACCTTCTCGATTCTGGTTATCCTTGTATCCACTACAGCGAATGTGTCATCAACATACCTGATCCAGACCCTAGGGAAGTAACTGAGTTCTTTCCCAGCTTCCGTCTCAAACCTACCCATGAATAGGTTCGCTATAAATGGAGACAATGGGTTACCCATAGCCGTTCCTTCACGCTGTTCATAATATGAGCCATTATATTGAAAACAGTTTTGATCCATGCAAAGCTTGGTGAGTTGAATGTATTCTTCAACAGCTTTATTTGCTAAGTTGTTCGATTTCAGAAGATCCCTCAAACACTCCAGAGCTTGTGAGTTTGGGACGCTTGGAAATAAGGAACTCACATCGAACGTATAACACATCTCGTATAATTAAATAAATAAATAAAATTCTTTCAGAGTATCTCATTCCTCTTCCGAAGTTGGAGCGAACATCACAAAATGTCACTCCATCTAGTGGACGAGGTACTAACCAACTGCAAGTTACGTAACTTGGTTTGGAATCTTAATTCAAATTTTTTGTATTTTTCATATCTTTTTAATTTTTTTACAGATTCTTTCAAGGATTTCAAATCAATTTATATTATATTAGACAGTGGAATACCGAACTGATGAAATACTGTTTTTCAAGTTAGATATACAGGCTGATTCACGGTGGATGGCACATTAGACGTTTCTGGTGAACCAGACAACGGATCACTATGAAAATTTAATGGAGGGCATATTCGGACATTCTCTAGCCAACTAAAATATTTTCGACAATGCGGTGTTGCCGCTTCTATTAGAAAGCAGTAGCAACTTTGATTTTTCAAATGGAACACTCTGTATATAATATTATTTTTGGAATCTCCAACAATTGCCCGACAACTTTTCCTGATATTTCCCTATACCTATCTGTTACCGTTTTCGAAATAAAAATTAATTTCAATTTTTTCCTTCGAAAATCATGACTTCTAAAAATGCCGATATCTTTTAGTTAAGAAGTACTATGATATCGAAATTTGGTTTGGAGTTAGGTGATACTTTGACACTTCCCACACGTCAGCCTAATCTCCGTTACTTCAATACAGGGTGGTAAAGAAATACAGTTTTTTCGTTTGCTTGAAAAAGTTGCTGAAATTTGATTATTTTAAATGGAACACCCTGTATATTATTGAAAATTCGGAAAGCTGCTGAAATTTGCTTTCTTTCTATGTATATCATACCTATACCTAACTAGTCAAGTTTCGGACTTATGAACATTTATTTGTGAAAATGTCCCTTCAGAATGGTATTTCCATTCGGTATTTGGTAAGCAGGCCATGATTACTATTTGACAGTAGAGTTGTGACATTCTCCTAATAATATCGACATTTTCGTCACTTCAGAAGTTGCAAATACCTTCAAAACGATGGAACAAAACTATTCAAACGTTCACCAGAAACGTCTAATGTGCCATCCACCGTGAATCAGCCTGTATATTCACTGTTAAAGTGATATCCATGTCATTAGAGTGTTTTAAGTGTGAGTGAGTAGCCAGAAAGAATTTCTGTACTTAATTGGAAGTAGTTTAAGCGCTGACACAATGTTACTTTCGACATTTTTGGTTGCGTTATTGAAATTTGATGACTTCGTTATTTTTTTATTACACGCTTTATGTTAGCTTCACCTGTTTGTATGTATGTATATTTGTCACTCAAGTTCGGTATCTGTATTTGACAGAATTACCGACATTATTGCTTGATCTATTCGCGGGCAGATGGCGCTGTACGAAAATATCAATGGTAATTTTTCTAAACAATATATGGCTGACTGATCCCAAAGTTTAGATAAAATAAATATATTTTTTTTTATTTATTTATTTATTTCAACGGACAAGCCGATTTTTTCAAATATCTTTTTATAAATTGTACATGTGCTTACAAACTAAAGATACATCAGATGTTTTTAATCGATTTTTTGAAGGATAATAATGATGAATTAAACAATTCCAGGTTAAGATGGTAATGATTTGCTGATTTCAATATCCTACATATTGTTTCATTCTGACCATAATTGGTTCTACAAAAAGGAATTTTAAAAATATCACTATTTCTGCTTCTTCTATCATTCACGGAGAGAGTAGTACAAAGCTCAACTATTTCTGGAGAATCAATATAGCCGTTTAATACTTTGTGGACAAACACAAGATCTGTTTCAAGTCTCCTATGAGTTAAGGTGTTCATGTTCAATATGTTCAATATCTGTGAGTAGTTATACTCTCCTCTATTTAATCCTAACTGAAAAGCAACATATCTCTAGAATTTGTTTTGACACCCCTCTAACAACTCAACATCAACATTATAATAGGGTGACCATACAATGGAGTTATACTCAAGAATGGATCTCACTTGTGCACAATAAATCAGTTTTATAGATTCGACACTTAGGTCTCTAGCAGAACGAAGTGTTTTTTTGCTATTAGGTATAGGTACATGTTTATTTTCAGTTCCTTTTAATTAAGATTAAATTCCACTGTATTTTTTGTTAAAAAAACAATAAACACTCTAAGATATTGTTTCCTAATGTTCCGTTTTGTTCTAATTCATATTGTGAGGCCATTTGCTCATTAAAAAACTCAAGCACTGTATAGTTTTGAAAGCCCCGTTGAAACTAGATGAACTTTGCATCAAGTTTGACAACTTTTATTTTTCAAAATTTGTTTTTAACATCAAAGAGGCTCTTAAAATATTATTATATTACAAAAAAAGAAATTCGGTGACGAGTTTAGTTAAAATAAATGATTTAGTACAGGTGTGCTTAAATTTTGATAAGTAGAAAAAGCAGGAATGCGGAAAAATAGTGAAAATATAAAATACTCATTATGGGTTTGAAACTTGGTGTGTGGGTATAAAATTACAAAAGAAAATGTTTTTATCCTTTGATATTTTTGGATATTTTGAAGAATAATGTCATTTTTCGATGTTTCTTTTTTTAAATGTCAATTTTGACAGGTTAAGGAAATCACGTGACCTATTTTGTAGACGCCATTTGACATCATTTCTTAAGCAAAATCTACTGCCAAAATCAAATTTCACATAAAACGATAAATAAAAAAGTTTCCCATTTGATGCGGACTTTATCGGTGACACTGTATTTTGTATTGATTTAAACACCTTTAAATCATCTGCAAACATTAGAAATGAGCTGGAGGTAAAAACAGTGGAGACATCATTGATAAATAAATTGAACAGTAATGGGCCTATGTGGGATCCCTGAGGAACACCTGATGGCACATTTATCGGTTCAGATATAGAGTTGCCATATTTAACGTATTGAACTCTATAGTTTAAAAAGACTAAAAAACACGATTTTATAGCATACGAAACTAAAAAATTAAAAATAAATATAGTTCAAAAAGCTAAAAAATACGTTTTTAAAGAACATCGAACTAAAAATTTAATATTTTTTTTAAATAAGCTTTAAACAATAACGAACGTAAAATACTAATTCTATTGTTGGCGCTTTGAGCCAAATTTTCCGTAGATTTTTTCACAATAATATTAGTATTTTTCGTTCATTATTGTTTCAAGCTTATTTTAAAAATAATATTTTTAACTTTTTAGTTCGATGTTTTTTGAAAGTGTTTTTTTTTAGTTTTCTAAACTATATTTATTTAATCTCGATTAATTTCATTCTACTTCTTTCGTTTATGGGTTGCAGGAGACAGGATGATTTTGAAGATATCGATACAGCAGATAGCTTAAATACTCCTAGCTATCCTGATCCGGAATATTGGTAAGCGTGTGGTGCGATTTTTGTTTTTGGTTTTCACTAACCCTTTTTGCAAGTTCGAGTGACAAATTAACTACGTAACTGGTGGGTTATTGTGTGTGGTTCAACTCGACATCATGACATGAATTGCTCAACCTAGGTTAGGTTAGGTTAGGCTAGGCCTAAAGTGAGTGGGTCTATTCGACCCTCCACCGCAACCCACAAGGGTTTATTGTGGCTCACACCTATTCAAATTCGACAAAATAAACCCAGCTTCTTAACGAAGCCGATTAGTTTGTATGGTGAGTGATCTTTCAAGTCAGATGCTAAGATTGCGGCTCTGCCAAACTCTGAAAACCTGATTCGCCTTCCAGCGGGGCAGACACAAAGTATGTGCTCTGCTGTTTCATCAATTTCCAAACAGAGGCGACACACACTGTCTTCCGACAGTGAAAAAACTCTGCATATGATGTTTCAGACGACAGACCTGTTAGACATTGTAGTTCATCCCTACTGTAGTCCAACAACTGTTTCGTTTCAAGCTTCAAAGGCTGATGAACGCCTTGGAGTGAACCCATCGTGGAAGATTTTTCCAGAAGTCCATAAATCTTCTTACAATCCAGGTGTTCAATGTTTGTTTGGCAAAATCTAAAGTGATGCCAATGACAGGTTCTGGTTCGATGAAGCTGCTTGCAGCACTCTCCTTTGCAAGGGAGTCAGCAGCCTTATTGTCTTCTAGGTCAGTATGACCTAGAATCCACACCAGAGACAATTTGTTAAGTTTTCCTATTGAGGAAAGTCGTTTTTGGCACTTTGCTACCAATTTAGACGTTGCTCGATAGGAGCTAAGAGCTTCCAACGTCGTTTGACTGTCCGAGAATCTGTTTATTGACTTGTGTATGAGGTAGGATTCTGCCAATCTCTTCGGGCACAATTTAATAGCATACATTTCCACTTAAACTACAGTCGCATAGGTTTCTAGGCAGGTTGATACCTCTGACCTGGGTCTGCGACTCTGAAAACACCTGCACCAGAACCTGAAAGGTTTTTTATCCAGCTGTGAAGCAACAGCTATCTGCTCTTAATATTCCTTTCTCCCGGAGGATCTAGTCCTCTCCACTCGGGAAGTGAACTTTATAAGGCAGTTCGTAGTTGACATTTGGAGGCATAAAGTCAGGAGTCATTCCCAGAATGCTGTCACTTACACGATGTCAATCAGCAGTCTTTTGTACTCTGCGTTTGATTGATTTGTGAAATTGGCGATGTGCACAAGTCTATACAGTACGATGCAAATGTATGGAATAAATTCGATATTTACAAATTGAGCGTCTTTCGGAAGAAATCCAAAAACAGGTCAACTTTAATTTTTGACGGCCCATCTCATGATATTCATATGAAAGACGTTTCGTCACCGGTGTTGGCGTGATGACGTAATCGACAATTTTTTTAAATGCAAACAAGGGTCATGTGGCATTTCATTCAAAAGGTCTACTAATCATCTATTCAACGGTATAACCATGTCAAAATTCATTTATACAAGATGAACCAAAACATGTTATTTATTGAAGTACAATAAAATTATAATAAATGTTCAAATTGATGACCTTCAGCTATGATGCAATGTGAAAGCCGGGCACTGAATTCATTTCTAACGTTTCCGAGAACTTCGGGGGTTATTTGTGCAATCTCCGCTCTGATGCGTTCCTTCAACTCTTCTAAATCATTTGGTCGATTTTGGTAAACTTTACTCTTCAAGTATCCCCATAAAAAAAGTCTAACGGGGTCAAATCCGGAGATCTTGGTGGCCATTCGATCGGCCCTCTTCTTCCTATCCACTTTCCTCGGAAAACAGTAGGTTCGTACATCAACGGCGTAGTGTAGGGGCGCCCCATCCTGCTGAAACCACAAATCATTTCTATTTGGAAATAGCTGATTCAGTTGTGGCATCAGATAATCTTGAAGAAAGTGTAGATACCGAGCACCAGTTATGCTTTCCTCAAAAAAGTATGGTCCTTGTTACGTTTCAATTTAGCACTAGATCAAACTGCTCTTATGTGACCTTTCAAAACACTACGTTACCTTTTAAGATCTTTATTCAAAGGATATTAACAATGTAATTAAGTTACAAGTAGATTTTATTCATTTAACATCATAGTAATGGGAATCTTCCGTTCCATAGAAAACCATACCTGAAATGTACAAGAATATATGTATGCTCCCTGACTAACTGCTTTGACCAGTACTTACACATTTTCCTATTGCTAATCGACGTTGGAGATCCGAAAATTCCTCGCTAGGTTGAAATAGTTGTTATTGTTTGTTTCTCAGTTTACTTCGCCTATCATTTTTTTTGCCGTTGTTTGCCTTATTCCCTATACCTTTCCAAGAATATTTCTTGCATAGATTGTTATTCATCACTTCCAGAAGGATTACTTACATATTAGAGCCATATCGCCTGAAAAACAATATTAGTTAGCTCTGGGTTTCTGAATACTGTTTGATATTTTCGGTAAATATTCTGCATAATATGAATGCTCAAATATTTGTACTGAAAGGGAAGGATGTGGCGACTTACCTTATATGTTTCTATTCCATCGCATGAATAAGGATTGGTAAATGGTTGAAAATAGGTTGGAACAATATTTTTGTAAACATTCTAATACAAGGTTAAGAGACAGCTGTTGATTGACATCCGCCGAACTTTCGTAGTGTCGTTCCGACGAACTACACCGAACTAGTTCTACAGTTGTTCACGGGTGGAGGATTGATCGATTACTCAAGTTGTCAAGGGTTGTTTTAGGGTTGCATTGCTTTGAGAAGGAGTTTTGATGGGTCATGGACTTGTTGATATTGTCTCAAGTGGCTGTGGAGGAATTGATAGATGTATGATGTTGTGCACAGCGCCCCCTTGGTGCTTGTAGTGTAGATTGGACGCACTGTGGCAACAACTGGTTAGCTGTCAGATGTGGCAGTCTCTTAGTATTCGGAAGTTGGCCTTCGATGAGCTTGGTTCGGGGTTCAAGCGTACCATCAGACTGATTGTAGGATATATATGGTTGTATTTGTGCCATCCTTCACGGGGATTATTTCTACAAGTCAGGATTGTATAGTGGAAGACTGATTGGTCATTTTGGTGTGGATATTTGCAGTCTGAAACTTAAGCTCTTTTGAGGATTTGTGGTGGTTACCGAACTCGTGCCAGGTGGAAGGATTTCCGAAATTAGGTATGTCTGAATAACTGTCGCATCTCTCATGTGGTATTAGCTATGATATCACCTCTTCAATTCTACAACCTTCGTTTCTCGTCTCTAGATTCATAAGAAACAGAAGGCCCTTAGTCACTCATCAAGTCCCAGTAGGACTTCCGTGCAGAGCACCGCACACGAAGAAACGTATAGAAAACCCCTTGGCCAGGGTAAGAATGTTACCATTAAATGTGCTTTACATTATTTTAGTAATATTTGCTCCCAGCGTTGTCATTCAAGTGAATATTAGTTTTGAAGAGAGGTTTCAACACTCATTCAATTGTCTTGATTTTTACGGGTCATATGGTTATACAGGGCACCCAAAAATATACTCTTGTTATCTTGCTACTTTGCTTAATGAAAATATACCAGGGGTATTGATTAGTCAAATAGTCCCTATTGAATGGGGATTGAATCTCACCTTGTTTTTATCTGATTCTGATTGAGAATTTTCTTCCGGTTTTCCTGTTTTCCGGTTTTCCTGTTTTCCGGTTTTCCTGTTTTCCGGTTTTCTTGTTTTCCTGTTTTCCTTTTTTCTTCTTCTTTCCTTTTTTTATTTATCTTTCTGGATCTTATTTGGTGATCCATTACTGGTCCAGCTTGTTGGGCCCTACAGGGTGATCTATCTTGGTGGTGCTACAGGGTGATCTATCTAGGTGGTGCTACAGGGTGATCCATCTCCGCCGTACTACCGGGTGATCCACTTCCGTCGGACCACGGGGTAGCCTAACACCATATACCGGGTGGCCCAAAAGGAGCACGCAAGTTATAATTGATTTAATTGAATATTTGTGATATACTGAGTTATTTGAATAATTGTTGCCCTTATGTTTATTGATACCTGTTGATATAGTGTTTGTTTATTGTTTATTGATAAAGAGTTTGTTTATTTATACCAGATTGATATAGTGATTCATCTGTGAAACGGAAATTGAGGTATATTCTTCCTTTCACGATTGCTTGTTGACACCGATGCGCCTACGCCTGAGCTCACGCGACGCAAACGAGATTGTCTTACCTACCAATACTAGTATTTACGATTTCACCTACTCAATTTTCGTGGTAGTTTTACTCGACGTATTGTAGTTTTTTTTGAGCGTCGTTACTACCGTAATTTATGGCTGGTAGTTTTACTCGACGTATTGTAGTTTTTTTTTGAGCGTCGTTACTACCGTAATTTAAGGCTGATTGAATTCGTGGTTATATACACCGCGTTCTTGTATTGACATTTGAACATCGCGTAGTAGTGTGAATATCGCATTGTTGTCTTAGAAGCGTTGTTGGTTAATCCTTGTAAGTTAGGATTACTGAATAAATCATATTGGGGATCTTTATCTTTTATTTCCAATATTAATTGGTAAGTTATTGATATTGTGAGTTAGTTAGGGTATCTGGAGGATTAAATTTACCTGGCGCCCATTAAGATCTATTTGAAATTTGCTAAGTTGTTTAACCCACTCCCGTCTCCACTATTTAGCTTAGCCGCGGATACCCATCTATCTTATTTGTTACCGACAGATGATTTAGTCTCCTCTTTTGGTTTGTGAGGTGACATCCTATTATCTGGTTGTTCAAAATTCCGGCCCAAACATTCACTTTTTGTGGATATTGTGTGCTATGCTCCTCCATCCAATGTGGATTTTCTCTTGCCCAGTATCGATAAGTCTGACGGTTTACGTGACCGTTGAGCATAAAAGTAGCTTCATCTGAAAATATTATATTTTGTATGAAACTCCGATCTCTGTGCGAGCGCTCCATCATGATTTCGCAAAATTCGACTCTTCTGTCAAAGTCATCTTCTAACAGTTCTTGGACCAGCTGAACTTTATACGGATGCCACTTTTCTTTTTTCAATACTCTAACAACAGTCGATTGGTGTAAATTATTATCCAGTGCGACTTGCCTCGTGCTGGTATGGTGGTTTTCTTGGAACGCAAGTACCACATCAAGTTTTTGGACTTTGAAATTCATTTTCTACCACTTTTAGGGAGATCTTTAACATGGCCCGTTTCCCGAAACTTTTTCTCAATTTTACTTATTGTTGATTGAGAAACGGGTTCCCGGTTGGGGTATTTCGCATTGAATAAATCACGAACTTCTGCCTGAGTCCTTACTTTATCTCCACAGCCAATCATAATCAAAATTTCGATTCTTTGGGTTTCTGTTACTTTCATTGCCAGATTATAAGTGATTTAAATATTTTCTAGAAATAATGTCAACCGCTTCAATGATACTTCTCTTCAATGACATTGACTAATCTCAAGTATAGTGTAGGACTTTTATCACCATTTCTTTTTTCTAATCAACAAAAACAATAGAAGACAGTACGATACTTTATTCTCAGTGGCGGTGCATAGCATTATTTGGTTCAACGAATTACTATTATTTGTAATTCCAGTCTTCTGAATACATAATTTCGGTTGACCCTGTATTAATACATATTGAAACCATTATACCGTTGAATAGAATGGGGTGCCACATGACCCCTGTTTGCATTTAAAAAAATTGTCGATTACGTCATCACGCCAACACTGGTGACGAAACGTCTTTCATATGAATATCATGAGATGGGCCGTCAAAAATTAAAGTTGACCTGTTTTTGGATTTCTTCCGAAAGACGCTCCTTTTGTGAATATCGAATTTATTCCATACATTTGCATCGTACTGTATATAGTCCATGTAGCACCCATCTCCAGAAAAATGTGTAGAAGAGGTAGATCTACAAAAATGTTTATGGCCGCTGACGGTGTGTGGTACTGATGGCACCACAGATGGCCAGACAAACCTATCTCTGTAAGCCAGATAGCTTCACCTTGAAGACAATATGGATCCCTAGCGTTGTAATACCTAGCGAAAGTCATGTATGGTAATAGACAGGGTGTTTGGTAGCTGGGTGCAAACCTTTAAGAGGGTGATACATTAGCCCATGTAGAACATATTCATAAAAACATTTTTATTTTCTAGCGCATTTTTTATTTTTGAGGGAACTTTTACGATTTCTAGTACAAAAACCCAAAACTGGTCAATTAAATGCTAATAACTTCGAATCTTAACAAGAATGTCCGGTTTTTTAAATTTATTTTAGTAGTCTTATGTGTCCTCAATCTTACTAAAGTAGTTTGAAGCACCATTGTGTCCAAAAAAGTTATGTACAGAGCATTTAAACTTTACAAAAAAAGAAAGAAAATAAAAAATCTGACCTTTGATGCCAATTAAAAAAATAAATAAAATACATACAAGTGTTCAGACACCTTTAAAAACATGCTTAGTTATTGCTCTTTCGTTTGAGCTATCATATACCTAGCTAAGTCTTAAACTTTTTTAATTAGGGTACCTGAACCAGTTAAAGGCCGTAAATATGTATTTTTGTGGAATTAAAGAAAAAAATGTTTTGTACTGTAAAACTTTATCGTTGGTGTTCAAAATGCCCTCCACCATTGCGTATACACTTTCTACAACGATTTCGTACTTCAGTTGTGGTTACTTTCATTTGCATTTCCTGTTCCATAATTCCAAACGCTGCCTCTATTCGCTGAAGTAATTCTTCTCTCGTGGTGATTTCTGTTGTGTATACGAGTTCTTTCACCCGACCCCACACAAAAAAATCCAACGGAGTCAGGTCGGGCGATCTGGCAGGCCAGGGGATGGGTCCGTCTCTCCCGATCCAGTTGCTAGGAAAACAGCGGTTCAGGTGTTCGCGGACGCTTACAGCCCAATGTGCTGGGCATCCATCTTGCTGAAATGTGATCGGCCTGTCTGTGTCCAATATTGGCACTTCGGCATCATAGAGTAACATTGGCAAGTCGTTTATCATGAATTCGAGGTAATTTTGTCCATTCAAATTGTCAGGCAAAATGTGTGGGCCAACCAATGAGCGTCCGATGACCCCAGCCCACACATTTATTGAAAATTGTCTTTGGAAAGAAATCTGAAACAAAAATGCAATAAAATTAGTTAATTTAGGTAATTAAACACGTGTTGAACATGGGTAATAAAATATTAATAATAAAAATCATTTATTTACCTGTTTTTTCCAATTTGGATTGCTGTCCTTATCAGCCCATTCATGAAGGTTGTGGAAATTAGTAATTCCTTCCCTGGAGAACTTCGATTCGTCAGTCCAGAGGATGGACTTTAAGAACCACGCGTCGTCAATATCTGCGTTTAGCAAAAAACGGCAGAACCGTATCCGTCTCGCCGGATCTGTTTCCTCCAAGCCTTGCACACCCGTGCCGTGAAACGGATATTTCTTTTCGTTGTGCATCGTACTTCACACTTTCCATATCGAAAGGTTTAAATCTCTCGCTACAACTCTAATGCTGGTGGTAGGATCCGCTTCGAAGGCTGCGAGAATTTGCTCCTCAACATTGACATTATGTCTTCCTGGATTTACTGCAGGTTCAGCATAATGAATACCAGATTCAGACAGCCTACGATATGTGTTGGAAAACACACGGACGTTAGGCACCCTGCAATAAAATAACTCATTTTTAACGTCTTTTGAGGGTGAAAATGGCAAAATTTAACTACCGCTACAATTAGAAATTAATTTACCCGCGGTTCGGGTAACGTTCTTGGTATAAACGTCGTGCCAGAGATGCGTTACCATCAGCTCTGCCATACATAAAAATGATATCGGCTTGTTCATGACTCGTAAACTCAGCCATGGCAGCACACACAACAAAAAGTTCGATAGTCCAAAATAAACAACACCTGCAGGAGCGAAAGGTTACAACTGAACACGGTGAATTACAAAAATGGGGAACACAAAACCAACGTCTACTCGCAACTCGAAAGGGCAAAGCAGTGACTAGAGAACTTGTTTGGCCAACCAAACCGACCCGGCGAGGGGTCCAAGATGATTACTCAACTCAGGTACCTAAAAATTGATAAACTCAAAAGCAAGTTTATGGCCCTAGCATAAGGTCTAAATCATAACAACAGAATGCATTCCAATTAATGACTAGCTTCAGGTCAAATTCTTTGTTGTAAAATGCCACCGGCACCGGCCTTTGTTCAGTTTTCTCTTCTTTCAAGTTGGGCTAAGTTTCTTATTATTCCATGTAAGTCTAAAAATAATATCGCATATTGCTTTAGGATTTTCGTTTAAAGGTTTTTGAGCTGAATTTCATTTAAATTACTTTTTTTTTAATTTTTCAAATATCCATATTTACGACCTTTAACTGGTTCAGGTACCCTAATTAAAAAAGTTTAAGACTTAGCTAGGTAAATGATACCTCAAACGAAAGAGCAATAACTAAGCATGTTTTTAAAGGTGTCTGAACACCTGTATGTATTTCATTTATTTTTTTAATTGGCGTCAAAGGTCAGATTTTTTATTTTCTTTCTTTTTTTGTAAAGTTTAAATGCTCTGTACATAACTTTTTTGGACACAATGGTGCTTCAAACTACTTTAGTACGATTGAGGACACATAAGACTACTAAAATAAATTTAAAAAACCGGACATTTCTGTTAAGATTCGAAGTTATTAGCATTTAATTGACCAATTTTGGGTTTTTGTACTAAAAATCGTAAAAGTTTCCTTTAAAATCAAAAGCGCGCTAGAAAATAAAAATGTTTTTATGAATATGTTCTACATGGGCTAGTGTATCACCCCCTTAAAGGTTTGCACCCAGCTACCAAACACCCTGTATATTCTAACTTCGGGAAGAGACATATTTCTTTGATTAAGAATTTTTTCAAACGCCGGATCTGTCTCTCTGAGAGACCGATAGTGTTTATATAAACACTATTCATCGGCGTGTTTTGAAAAGATGCACAGTCAGATATATTTGTCACGTAGCTGAATTCGTATTACAAGCATCTTATTCACACGAATACTCACCGTAGTTGACCGAGTGTTCGAACGGATATTTGAGCAGAGAGGGTCGAAGATAGGAGTCGTTGGATGTAAAGAGAACCTGCTCATCGATAGATGTGTAACGCAGGACTCTACAATATAAGCACAACCTCTCTATGGCCTGGATCGATTACCATAAGGCATTTGATACAATTTCGCATGAGCTCATCTTGCATTTGCTCAGATGCCTTGCGGTACCCGACAAAATAGTGAGATGCATCTAGTCATAACATCTAGTCAAGCCAGAGTCCAAACAGGGTGGGTCACTTTCAGAATGGGTGTATTTCAGGGCGATTCCCTCAGTCCCCTTCTCTTCTGCATCTCACTATTGCCATTATCCGTGGCACCCCCGGAAACCGGAGGCACAAGGTCACCCATCTGTTTCATATGGATGATCTCAAACTTTATGCTTCTGGAGAGAAGGATCCATCAGTCCTTGAGGGTGGTGGAAGAGTACACGCTTGCTATAGGTATGAAGTTCGGGATAGACAAATGTGCAATGGTCCATCTCAAAAGAGGATGTGCAGCTCGTAGATGGAAGCATCCTACACCATTTGGATGCCGGAGAGACGTATACTTACCTCGTGGTGGAACAACGCCACTCACAAGAGGTAACAGCAGTGAAGAACTCTCTCCGCGGCAAGTATCAGCACAAACTTCGACAGATCTGGTCATCGGAACTGTCGGGGAGGAACAAAGTTGCTGCAATAAATATGCTTGCCGTTCCAATCTTACTCTACTCGTTTAGAGTAGTGAAGTGGACTCGGGAAGAGCTGTATCAACTCGACGTAAAGACCCGAAAGATGATGCATCTCTATAGGAGTTTGCATCTCAAATTGTCCGTCCCACGGTTGTACTTCCCTCGACAACAGGGAGGCCGTGGTCTTTTGAGTTTGGAGTGTCTACATGACAGAATGGTACTGGATATAGCCTGTAAAGTTGTCAGGAGTTCGGATCCCATCCTCTGCTTGGTCCGTGACCATGCGAGAGCTGGAATTGGAGAATTTCTCTTCATGGCAGTTGCCCGAGCAGCTGATGAACTCGGTTTAGTTTTCGACACTGAACGAGGTGACCACAACTCTGTAAACGAGTTGGAACCCGTTCAGCAGAAAGCTCATATAAAAACCGCAGAGATCACCTCACTTCTGCTGAAACACAAGGATAAGCCAATGCATTGGGTCTTCTTCAATAACATTGAAGACCTTGGCTTATCAAAGCGCCTGACTTTAGCTTTTCTAAGGTCGAGTGAGCTGAAGTCGGAAACTGAGGGGTTCATCATGGCTTGCCAGGATGGCATATGGTAGCCATACACAAAAATGATCCGACAAACCATAGCATCGAAGTTTGGCCAGCCACGGTCAAATTTTCTACCTTATTATTACCTTTAACAATCATTCTGAATACCCATTTACTAATGTCGTATGTAAATAAAATTGTGTAACCAGTTTGTGCTTGCTAACTTTTATTTTTGTGTTTTCATTTCTTCCATCTTTTCAGGAATGTGGACGACGACCCGGATATCAAGAACCTGTTCAAGAACTTCTTCCAGGAGAACTTCGAACTCGATGATGATCAGAAATACGAGAAAATTGACGTTCCAAATTTTGCAGATGGTCGCAGCGGCCGTTTCATTCACGACTTCAACAACAACATGACAGGTATCATTGACGTTACTGGACAAAGATGCTTCGTGATGCCGATAAATAGAAAGACCGTCTTGCCACCAAAGTCACTAGTGGATCTTATCCATAAAATGTGGGAAGGGTAAGTTTATAGGAAAGAAAAGGTTTTGAATTTCTATTTCTCCATATTTATACAACAAAAGTAGGAATTGTTGCGTCGTTGAACAACACTGTGTCCTTAAAGTATGGAACAGATTCATTTTTAGCTAAACAGGTCATTTTAAGAAATAATCCTGAAACACGTCGATTTTTGATGTTAATTTACCGTATTTTAAAATAATAATCTAATATACAGGGTGAATTACGTTCGAGTAACGACGTCACCGTAATTTTTTTTAAATGGAACACTCCCATTTTATCTGAATTTTCAGATTACTCTAGCTGAGCTGATTCCAAAAATGTATAACATGTTGATTCCAATTGGTACAGGGTGGACAAAAATACAGTAGTTGTGTGTGTGCTAATAAAGTAACGCGTAACATTCTTTATTAGGTATATTAACAATATTATCAAAAATACTTATTGTCTAGCGGACAGAATATGCTGGAATACATGACTTTATATTAAATGTTCGAACTGCAGCCCTTGCTGTATTTGACAGTAACCCAAACGGTGTGCAAATTCTTGTTGAACCTTGTGTATGGTTTCTTGCATAATATTGTTTATTTCTGTTCGAACTTTCACTTGTACATCTTCAATATTTGCTGGTTTCGTTTTATAAATAACATTCTTCAGATGGCCCCACAGAAAATAATCCAAAGGATTTAAATCTGGTGACCTCGCTGGCCATTCAGTGGGTCCACGTCTACCAATCCACCTGTTCGGAAAAATTTCATCTACGTACGTTCTAACATGTACAGCATAATGTGGAGGTGCACCATCCTGTTGAAACCATAAACTTTCATCAAAACCTCCAGGATTACGTCTGCTGGGAAATAAATTACGTAAAGTAGGTACGAGATACCCCCTTAAAAACTCAAGGTACCTTCGATAAAGTAGGGTCCAATGATTCGATTTCGTACAATTCCAGCCCATACATTTACCTTTTGAGGGTATTGTGTATGATGCTAGAATCCAGTGGGTGTTTTCTTTTGCCCAGTATCTACAATTCTGACGGTTAACCTCACCATTTAACGTGAAAGTGGACTCATCAGAAAAAACAATGTTTTGTATCAAGAGAGGGTATCGGTGACATTTATCCATCATTTCTTCGCAAAATTGGAGTCGTCTATCGGGATCATCTTCGTTTAATTCTTGCACAAGTTTGATTTTATAAGGATACCATTTTTCAAGCTTCAATAGTTTGTGTACCGTTGTTTTGCCAACACCGATTTCGCGACTAACTTTACGAACAGAAGTGTGCGCATCTTCTTCAAAACTCAGTAAAACATCTAATGCTGTATCAGCATTTGCTGGGGAACGACCTGATTTGCGTACATTTGCAACCGTACCAGTTTCTCGAAATTTCGATTCCAGCTTACTGACTGTTGAACGCGTTATAGGTCTTTCTGGATATTTATCATTAAACAAATTGCACACTTCCATCTGAGTTCGCGATCTGTCTCCATACCCAATCATCATAAGTATTTCAATTCTTTGTTTTACACTTAACTCCATTTCTACTTCCAATTAAATCTAAGCAATCATTCGAATATTCACGAATACCAAAAATATTGTAGTACTAAACTGTCACTGAACATCAATAAATTACTAAACAAATAATGATATTTCACAAAAAACTAGACGATTATGTTTTTTATAAATGTAGATAAGAAATAATTTCTTTCATATTCTGTCTGCTAGACCACAAGTACCAAACATGTTTGGAAACAGCTCATTTTTATTACTCTAAACATGTAGCAAACTACGGGGTGTTACATTTAAACCAATTGCCCCTAGACAATAAGTATTTTTGATAATATTGTTAATTTACCTAATAAAGAATGTTACGCGTTACTTTATTAGGTACAACTACTGTATTTTTGTCCACCCTGTACCAATTGGAATCAACATGTGATACATTTTTGGAATCAGCTCAGCTAGAGTAATCCGAAAATTGAGACAAAATGGGGGTGTTCCATTTAAAAAAAATGACGGTGACGTCATTACTCGAACGTAATTCACCCTGTATATTAGATTATTATTTTAAAATACGGTAAATTAACATAAAAAATCGACGTGTTTCAGGATTATTTCTTAAAATGACCTGTTTAGCTAAAAATGAATTTGTTCCATACTTTACGGACACAGTGTATATGCAGCCTCTTTGAACTTCCTCTCAAACCAGTGTTCCTCCGTGTGATAAAAGATAAAATATCATTGTCAAAGTATTATTATTTTAAAGAATATAGGTTATCCAAATTGAAAGTAGTACTTGAACATTTGTTGATTTCAGAATTTTGGGATGAAAAAGTAGTCAGAAAGTAATAATATATACAGTGTCACCATTAAAGTGAGCACCATATGGGAAACTTTTTTTTCGAAAAGTTTCAGTGAAGTTTAACTTCGGCACTTGTTTGTGCTTTAAATTTAACTTAAAATGATACGGCTAACTGCGACCCACTGATGTTCAGTGTTTGTCAAATTCGTTGCTTTTCGAGTTTGAAAGCCGTGGATTTTTGGAATTTCTTCCAACTCTCAAACTCGAAAAGCAACGACACTGAAAACCTCAGCCGTGAAAGTCTAAACCATTTCGTCATTAATGATATGACTAACAACGTAATGAATGTTATCTCCTATAATGTACGCTGATGATGCAACTTTCTTGTTGAGTGACACAACACTTCACAATCTACTTTCTAACATGCATCTGAAACCTTTTTAGCAAACTGGTCTAGAAGCAACTATCTCACTATAAAGGATGATAAAACCAAAACGTTAGATTTCTCAACTGAGAATAATATAAAAAATAATAAACCAGTCAAGCTTCTTGAAGTGTATTTTGTGTCATCTCTGAACTTCTATTTGCATATTCACAAATTATGAAATCGACTATCCACGTGTATATACATGATACGACAACTTAGCAACATAATGACAACGGATTGTTCAAGAGTAGTTTATTTCGTCATTTTTCACAGCATAATGACATATAGACTAATAGTTTGGGGTTCATCATGTCATCTAAATGTTATAACCTACCTTGGTATTTATGTAATTACCAAAAAGTAGTTCGGCCCAGGCTAGTCGATTATTGTCGGGGCTGGACGTGGGTAAGAAAATATGTTTTTTTTTTACAGTCGAAATAGATGGGAAAAAGGTAAGCCCTGGGGCTCTAGTTGAACGGATTCAACAGGAAAGGGGTTGGAGAAATAACCAAAAAGTCAAAAACGAAGCTCTAGGCTTGAAATTTATATTAAATTGATATATAGAAAGAAATATTTACAAACTTCACTACCAACTGTGTAATGACACAAAAATTGATTTTCATATATTATTTGCAACGAACTAATGTAAAAAAACAGGCAAATATATATACATCAAGTTTAAAGAACCAATACGTAATACAAAAAAAAACGTTCACAGTAAAGATATTAATACGCCGCTATAGGCCGTTTTGATCACGATATTACTACTGGAGAACTCTTACTTCGGAACAATATCAAATCAAAAGATTCAAGTACTGAACTGACAGAGATAGACCTTTACGTAAATTGAAAATGAGGGTACAAATGAGCAGTTAAAAGTAACTGCCTGAATCTTAATTTATCCAGAATCTACTTTTCGATTAACTTCAATCAACCTCGATAATTATTAACCCCGTCAACAGCTGTCTTAGGTGCACAGAGAAAAGGAAAATGCTTAACACTATCCTCTAATTTTAGGAATGAACTGTAGATTTCAGTACTCAAACCGCTCCAAAATATATCAACAATATCAGGGCTTCTACTCAAGGGTTATCATCATTTTTGATATGTTTTCTTATATACTTGCTATGGCTCTCCGTTGGTACTTTCTAGAGCAGTGGTCGCAAACCTCTTCAATGTGTTGAGCTACTTTGTTAATTTTGGAATAAACAGCGAGCTACCCACACGGAAGCCACGTAACGCAACGTAAATGAAATAACCCACTGTTAATTTATCATTATATGTATTTATTTTACTATTTAACAGGTAATACATAATACATAGGTACTAATAATAAACTAATAACAAAATAACTAATATTACTAGTACGTACTTGTTCATAGCTACATTCCTACCTATCAAACGAAGGTGTTTGAAAAATAAACACAAAATTTTATCCAGCCACAACGGCAAGTCACGTATGATTTAAAAATAGTTAAAAATAACAACAAAAAAGTAACGCACTATCATGAACATAAACATTGAAAAATAAAAAAGCACGTTCAATGAGAAGGCTGACACTCAGACTCATCGATAATTTTTTTAATGTTTGCAGTATAATTTGATGCAGCCATTCGAATACAATTATCCAAATATTCATCTGTAAGTCGATTGCGATATTTGTTCTTGATAAACTTCATATTGGAAAAAGAAGATTCACACAAATAGGTTGAACTGAATAATGCTTTCACTTTCAAGGCAACACGGCATAGAACTGAATATTTGTCTTTACTTACAATAGGCCAGATACATTCAGTACTTGAGACTAACGATTGTAAGGCTAAATCATTTTGAAGCTCAATGACTTCCATTTCCGTTGCAGCGATGTCTTCGCCAAAGTTCTGCATAACACAAGTTGCAAACTGTTGGATATCAATTTCCATAAAGGGTGAAACAACAAACTGCGCTACTAAAGCTATTTCATTGAAATCCTTAAGACGATTTTTGAAGTTATTCTTCATGGTAAAAATTATTTCTACATGATATTTGTTGTCATAGGGTTCTAATGGATTTTGAGATATTTTTTCTGAAAGAATAGGAAAATGCTTGGCATCGCTGTTAATTAGGTTTTGTTCCCAAAACTCCAGCTTTTTGATAAATGCTTTTATATCAGAATTTATTTCCGCTAGTTCTTTGTCTCTCCCCTGAATCTGCAAATTAAGTTCGTTTAATTTCTCTGTAATGTCCACGAGAAAACCAAAATCTCTAAGCCAGATTGAATTTTCTAGTTCCGGAGTCGGTTCATCCCGTTGTTTGAAAAATTGAACTATGCCAGATAGGACATCATTAAAACGTTTCAGCACCCGTCCTCTACTTAACCATCGGACTTCAGAGTGAAGGAGTAGGTCCCCGTATTGACAGTCAACTTCATCGGCCAAGGTTCTGAATAATTTTCTTTGTAACGCTTGAGCTCTAATCTTGTTCACAATTTTTACCACCAGTTTCATAACGTTGTTTAGTTTCAGGGAATTTCCATCCTGACGAACACGGCCATCTGGGCAGTGTCAACGACATCTGTTGATTCATCCAGTTGAAGTGAAAAATAAACACAGTTATTTAAGTCAGTTCTTAACTGTAAAAAAATATAATTGCTCATTACTTCTACATGTCTCATCACTGTATTAGTAGATAGTTGCATAGATTATATAGATGAAACTATCTCGTCTTTATTTCTAAAGTTGGCAAATAACGAATCAGCAGCTTCTAAAAACGCCTGTTTTATCATTTCCCCGTCTTCATAAGGTTACTTTTTTTGTGCAATTATCTGGGACACACGGTACGATGCTTCAGTTGCAGCCTTATTTTTGTCGACTGTTCTTAAAAATATTGATTGTTGTCCAATTAACTGCTTTTTTAACTGTTTCAGTTTCTCCTTTCTGGCGGCAGAATGTAGTGGGAATGATTTTTCAAAATTAGAATGTACAGTTTTATGATGTCTCTCAATGCTTTTTGGGGTGCATGCAATAAAAATGTATTACAGATGATCCAAGTTGTACAAAAAAGAGTCATTAGAGCCCTCTTCAAGATTAAGAGTCGCAAATCGTGCAAAGAATACTTTAAAAATCACCAAATCCTCACAGTGATCTCTATTTTTATATTGGAAACATCTTGTTTGATTCATAAGCACCGTGATCTATGTAAAGGAGCGTCATCGTCTTACAATACTTGATCTTCCCAAAACTCGACTCTTATGTTGCCTATACCCAAAAGTCGCCTCGTAAAGGATTCTATTATATATAACGGCCTGAAAATATACAACTACCTTCCAGCAAGAATTAGGGAAATCAAGAATTATAATAGATTCAGAGGTAGTGTGAAGGTTTTACTATTTGATCATCCCTTCTATAGCTTGGATGAATTTTTTATAGCCAAATTATCTGAATGAACTCATTATCCATATCTGTCAATCTGTCATTGCTGAGGCTCAATTATGTGAACATGTATGTATGGATGGGTGTATATATATATATATATATATATATATATATATATATATATATATATATATATATATATATATATATATATATATATATATATATATATATGTACCATTATTTACTCTAATTTGATCAGATCCTGTGTTTATTTGTGTTTACACATCTGTAAGTGTTATTTTAACTATATTTTAACATACATCCATGTACGACAACTGACTTTGTCAACAAGAATTGTATTCTTTCGACAATAAAGCATATTCTGATTCTGAATATTTCTTTTTTTAGCAACGGAGACCGAAGTATTACATAACAAACACACATTTTTGTCTTTAACTTCTGTAAAAAAGTATTTTTCTTCCCATTCCGAATGAAAGTGGTATGTCTTTACCTTCTTACAACTACTTGCCATAATATTATTTTTGTTGTTCTCTACTAACCCAACCGCTGGACTTGGTTACGCGTTCAGTTTTAAACTAAGCGCAATGTCGCCGCGCCGTGCGTATGTATCCCGTTCAAAGCAATCCAGATCGTTCTCAAACACTAACGCGCTGGTCCGGCTGGTCGGTTCTAGCCGATTCTAGCTTGATGGCGTCGGCGGCAGATCGCTCACCGCAACGTTGCCGCTGTTTATGTTTAATATTATGACAATTAGATTTTTTTGTGGAATTTTCGAAAGCTTCTTTGATTTTTGCAGTTTGTATTTTTTAAATTAAAATCGTTGTGAGAGCTACCAGAATTGCCTCCGCGAGCTACCAGTAGCTCGCGATCGACAGGTTGGCGACCACTGTTCTAGAGTGTCTCCTCATATCTCAAAGAATGATATATATAATGCAACTATAGCTTTTCCGAAGAATTTCTCACATTACCAGATAAATATGCCTTGAAAGCTTTTTTTTACCACCAAAAAAATGAATAAAAGGTCTGACAGTGCTCGACTTGAATCTTTCATAGGTGATATTATTATGTGTTATGGAATTCTCTACTGATATTTCAAGAATAGGAAATGAAAATATTGAATTGATTAATTTGACTGACCTTAGAAGTTTTTAGGTTTCGGACAGTCCCTTGCTAGAACCTTGCTTTTGTGTTGGCTTCAGGATAGATACTAATCTGAATCGTTTTTAAATCCTGACCGTGAAAATCTCCTTGCTTTTATTTACTCCTGCTTACTAGACAACCCACCATCCCAGCAATATGCTGTTAAAATAACGAACCTACAGGGCGGCTCTACTGATTCTTCAGAATTCAGAAATTTAGACCGTTACAATATAATATTTAAACTACAAAACAAAGTAGTAAGAATTATGGCCCAGGCTAAATACGACGCGACGATCATTGTAAACTTCTTTTCAAAAATCTCCGCGATCTCTGCGATCTTGCTTCATATATGAATGTACAGTAGAATGTACAGTAGAATGGAATAACGGGGTCTCTCAGTCAAAAAATCAAAAATCAAAAACTCTGCTTTACTTTGCCAAGCTTTCGCTTCTAGTGGGAAGCTTCTTCAGGGCAGTAAAAATGAGTAAAAAACAATTAATTGAACATATAAATCGACAAAAAAAGTTTAACATTAATGAAGTTTTTTTTTTTTGATATATACAGTGTGATCCATTTAAGATGGAAGCACCCTTATAAAACTTACATTTTTCAACCGATTGGAATGTTTTTTTTGTTAGGTAGATATTCAAAAAGTCTATTAGGACACCAAATATCATGAATAAATCTCAATTTCCAGGGCCAACTAATCTTATTTTTCAAGGTCAAAAATCTAAAAAAATTACTAGCGACTTTTTTAAAAAAACTCTGACTACACCACTGGATTTGTGACATTTTCAAATGGGTAACATGTAAATTACGTTGAAATGCGTCAATCAATAAAAAAGTTATAAAGGAATGAAATTTGAAAAATATGCCGTTTAATCAACCCACCAATTCATGTTCAGGAATTTTATGAAAATTCTGAATACACCACTGTATTCAGGATGTCTTGAAATATCACTGGTCACAGTTTCATCGAAATCTGTTCAGTAATAAAAAAGTTATAAGGGAATGAAATTTGAAAAATATGTATGTTGTAAAATGAAATTTTAACAACGTTCTTACTACACCACTGTTGATTATTGAAAAAATTATTGGGGTGATTATTGCAATGTCGTACAATTATAACATCTGAAAATCATGATGGTAAAAATAGTCTATAGGTATTTCTCGAAGTGGAGTGGATACATAAACAAGTACAATCAGGAGAGAACTCCTGGTTAATCTTCATAACATAACAATATAAGACAAGTCTAATGTACTCCCAATAGAAATTATAACGAAAAAAATATGCAATGGATAATAATTATTATCATTCCAGTAGGTAACATCAGCTGTGATTTCTTCCTTTTGTTGAATAGCAAAAAATGAGATTTGCAATTTTAACTGCCTGTTATTCAGAATGCATTAATGAAATAAACAAGTTAGCTGTGACTTACAGTTTCTCATCTATTTATTTGCGCATGAATTGTCATTTTGTTAAATTGTCATTTTGTTACGCACCATTAGTGAACTGAATAATTTGTGTTTCAAAATAAAAACAGATAATGGCTCAATTGTCAATTCAAGAAAAAATCGAAATTATACGTCTTTCCGGTGATGATTACCGGAGTGAAAGAGAAGTAACTAGAATATTCAATGAAAGACACCCAAATCGTCCAGCCATAAGTAACAGCACGGTACATAAAATAAACCAAGTTTTCAATCGGACTAGAGCAGTAACCACATATATTTTAAAGAACAATATACGAAGAAGGAACGAAAATAACCAGACTATATTAGATTACTTCAGAAATAATCCAAATAGTAGTTTGAGGGATGCCAGCTTAGATTTAAACTTACCTAGGGAGAATGTTAGGCGATGTCTGAAGAAAAATAAATTGAGGCCATTTAAACCAAAGTTTTTACATACTCTGGAACTAGGTGATCAAGAAAAACGATTGGAATTCTGCTTATGGGCCCAGGGCGAGTATCTTAATGACAGGCAATTTTTAAAGAAAATTTTATTTAGTGATGAAGCTAGTTTCACAACAAATGGAGTGGTTTCATCACAAAATATTCGCTATTGGGCCACTGAAAATCCTAACTGGGTGATAAACTGTAAAAGGCAGTATTCAGAAAAAGTGAACGTTTGGTGTGGAATACTGAATGAAAGGATAATTGGACCATTCTTTTTCGACGGCAACATGAATGGCGCAATTTTCCTACAATTTTTAAGGAATGAATTTTCGGACGCAATAGATGGACTTCCCCTTGCAGAAACAAGAAATTTATATTTTCAGTTAGATGGTTGTTCCATACATAATGCGGGAATTGTGAAGAGTTGGCTGAATCAAAATTACCCTAATCGTTGGATAGGAAGGGGGAGTACATTAATTGGATGGCCACCAAGATCGCCTGACCTTACTTCACTCGATTTTTTCCTTTGGGGTTATGTTACACAAAAGGTTTACAAATCACGACCAAGGAATCGAGTGGAACTGTGCACCAGAATTCAGCAAGCTTGCGATGCAATTACTCCACAACAATTGAGGAATACTTTAAAAAATATTCGTAAGCGATATGATAAATGCATTGAATTGGATGGAAGTTTGGTGGAGGCCACCAGAATATGAATTGCACTCATTTATTTTTCAATTCGGTATCTTCTTGGTTTCTATTTTTACATTGATTGTGAATAAAAGATTGTTTTCCGCTAGTTTGTAGCAATTAGAAAAATGTACTTACAGTTAGTTTTTTGTAGATTCATTTGAAATTATTGACACTAAAGTTTGTTGTGATAAACTGATTGATTGATATGGTTCGACATACATTATGAAAGGAAATTGATTCTCCCATAAACGTTTCATGAATTTTATTTGAATAAATAATATTTTGTTGAATATTGCCCCTAATCCAGTGGTGTGGTAAGAACGTTTCTAAAATTCCATTGAACAACATATTTTTCAAATTTTATTCCTTTATAACTTTTTTATTACCGAACAGATTTCGATGAAACTGTGATCAAGTAATATTTCAAGACATCCTGAATCCAGTGGAGTATACAGAATTTTCATAAAATTCCTGAACATGAATTGGTGGGTTGATTAAACGGCATATTTTTCAAATTTCATTCCTTTATAACTTTTTTATTGATTGACGCATTTCAACATAATTTACATGTTACCCATTTGAAAATGTCCGAACCGCCCTGGCCCTGGAAATTGAGATTTATTCATGATATTTGGTGTCCTAATAGACTTTTTGAATATCTACCTAACAAAAAAAAAATCATTCCAATCGGTTAAAAAAAGTAAGTTTTATAAGGGTGCTTCCATCTTAAATGGGTCACACTGTATGTATATATATATATATATATATATATATATATATATATATATATATATATATATATTCGAAGAATATTTTAATTATTTCAACTCAACAAATTTGTTGCGTGTCTAATAATAGATATATTTTTATATAACAATATTCATATATTTATTTGACTGTATTGTGTAACATTCATTTTAATTTATATATTATTTATCCCATTGACGTATGTGAATACTATTTATGTATACATTACACTAATAAATTCTATTCTATTCTACGTTTTTTTATTGTTCAAAACTAAATGGTTAAGGCTTTCGCGGCCGAGGTTTTTAGTGTGAATATTCTTCGCGTTTGAACGCCAAAAATCCACGGCCTTCAAACCCGAAGAATATTCACATTGTTCAAAACTGTTGTGTATTTTGGGTGTAATAAATTCCATTCTATATTTTGAACAGGATTTTCATTTTATATTATATTTTCAACATATATATTTTCTCTGCAGGTATTACAAAGTTGACACTGAACTAGTTAGAGAGTCGATGAGAGTTGTGCTTCCTCCTATTACAGATACAAAAGTCGTCGGAGCATACATCTCCAATGAATGTAGAGGAATGCCAATTTACAAGTTAGAAAAATATGTCGGTGGTGGTGAGTAGTTTCTTTCTACACTATTTTTAGAGGTTGATTTGGTGTTTCATCCAGATTAGAACAAAATTTGCCACAGAGAGAATAAAAAGTGGGTTACTGAAAAAATGGACGCAGTTTAAAAGACAACCTTGTTTAGTTTCAATAATATATTCAACTCTTATAACAATGATGGTAGAGTTTAACTTCCATTTTGCTTCCTTCAACTATGCAGATTGTACATACAGTGCATTTCTTTAATGTCTCCCCCTTTTATTTTTCGAACGGATCAACTCAAAAAATTGAAATTTGGGATAATGAAATTAATGCATGATTACTTCATTCTGAAGTGAAATTGACAGATGAAACCTTCAAGATGGCGACTGGGCGCCATATGGGGAAAAAATTAATTGGAAAGGGGGGTCTTGTGACACCTCATTTTGAAGCTCCTGACGAATACTTCACAACCCTAGAATATGAAGTTAATATCTTCACCTACTACAAAATGGCGGAACAGTTAATAATTTTCTGAAGACAAACACATTAATATCGATATTTCTAGAAATATTCCTTTTTGATCTGCTATACGGCAATTCCAACAATCCAATAAGTTTTGTTTAGTTATTTTTTGTTCATAAAAACGACAAAAAATGTCAATATTCTCATTTAGTTTTCGTTTTTACTAGAAGAAAGGTACCACGTCAACAATCTGTAAAATGGTTAATTCTCGTCCTTTGGAAGAAAAAAATTGAAGCGATTTTTATTTACGGTGCGACGCGTAACTTTCACGAGACCGAGATAATTTTCAATGATTGTTTTCTGAATCGTCCTATCTGTAGAAAATATTTGAGGTAACTTGTATCCAAATTCACAACTACCGGTAATTTACATAACAAAAAGCCCCCAGGTCATCCGTCCATTCCGAAAGAACAGCAAGTGCAAATAATTGGTGAGATGCTAGTAAATCCTGAACAGTCTACTTATTCCGTCGCGAATATTTGTGAGGTGTCTCCATCTACTGTGTGTAGACTTTTGAAGAGAAATAGGTATCATCCATACAAAATTAAAGGGGTACACCAATTAACTGAAGATGAACAGAATTCTACAAAATCATGACAGAAACCATTGCAAGGTATCCTAGCTATCTCCACAATATTTATTTTTGTGACGAATGTACATTTTTTTATTATGTCTGTGAACTTTGCCGTTATTGGAGTGACACCAACCCTCACGGTTCCTAATATTTAGAAAAAAATTAACGTTTGGGCACGAATATTAGGAAACCATACTGTAGGACCTCTATTTATTGATCAAAATTCAACCGGGGAACTATTCGAATATGTTGGAAACTACTGTTGACTCTCTCATCACTGAAATCGTCAAAGCGAATCCTAATGAATTCGATATGAATTCTTGTATTTCAACAAGATGGAGCACCACCACATTACTCCAGACAAGTAAGAAACTATTCGGATACTACTTTTCCCGGTCGTTGAATTGGCCGTCGGGGTCCTACAGAATGGCCAGCCCACTCACCAGATTTCACACCTTTGGACTTTTTTTATGGGGCTATTTGAAGCAAAAGATGTACGAAACTGAACCTGCTTATAGAAATTATATTATGCTTCATGAGAAAACATGCACTCAACCAAATTGCAACTGTCCATCTATTCAAAAAACCAGAAAAATATATCTTAGCGTAATTGTCGATCAACACCTTAAATGGAACGCGCACACAAAATATGTAAACAATAAAGCTAGACAAATAATTCGAAAATTTTACATACTTAGGTACATTTTAGACAATCGTAACCTAAAACTTATATATATATATATATATATATATATATATATATATATATATATATATATAATTTAGAAAAAGTCACTCCCAAAATATCCTTTTTTAGATAGGTCCGAAACTATATAACAAACTACCACTTCAAATAAAAAAAATATATAAACTCAATTCTTTAAACACCAAATAAAACAAATGAATAATGAAAATAAAATATACCTATGAATGAAAAAAAAATGCTTGAATAAAAAAAAATAAAAAAATATATGAATGAATGAAAATAAAATAAAATGAACGAATAAATAAAAAAAAATTAAAATATAAATGAATGAAGGGAAAAAAATGAAAAAGTACTCCTCAAGTTTACTCATTTCTACTCAATTTTTTTATACAATGTTTTGAAAAAAAAAACACACTATCCTCTATGCCCAATCAATTTGCACCTCTCCGAACATTAAAACAAATATATATATATATATATATATATATTTTTATAACATACTAAATATCATAAAAATAAATGCATGAGGTCGTTTAATTTCGATTAAATTGGTACACTCGACCACCCTGTAGATTTCTATGGGTTGAACAAAGCCTGCAAAAACGGTAACTAATCTTTTATCAAGTTTTTTACAAACTGTAGGTTTTCGGCTAAAATGAATAATCTGAAAGTGTCGAGCTTGTACATTCTATGCAGTTCTTGCTCAGCAATTAAACTGGAAATATTGTGCTTCAACATGGAACGCCATCACTTACCATTGGCTGAGATGAATAGAGCTGTAGGGCTTCTTCAAGGTGGCATGCGACAAAATGATGTAGCTCTTCGTTTGGGGGTCTCCCAAAGTGTTATCAGTCGATTGTGGCGGCGTTTCTGTGAAACTGGCAGTCCAGCAGAATAACATCCAGGGCGAGGATGCGCTACAACTGCAGTTCAAGACCGATTTTTGGTCTTAAACCGCAAGAAGACAACCGACAATCACAGCACCTGAGTTGGTTAACGTGTTGCAGCAGACGCACTAGGTAACCATTGGTCGTGATACTGTCAGAAATCGACTGCATGAAGCAGATCTCCACAACAGAAGGCCACTTAGATGTCCACCTTTGTCGAGAGGCAATCGCGGTAGAAGATTAGAGTGGTGTCAAGAACATCAAAACTGGGATGCAAATGATTGGGCCACAGTTTTGTTTACAGACGAATCCAGATTTGGATTTCATCCAGATTCTCGTCGAGTAAGACTGTGGAGACGACCTGGAAATAATGAACGTTTGAGACACGTCCAGGAAGTCCACACATACAGAGGTGGTACAGTAATGCTATGGGGCGGAATCATGATCGGCGGCAGAACCGATCTCGTTTTTCCAAATCGCTCCCTCACAGCTCGACAGTACCTCGACACCATTCTTCTACCTATCGTCCGTCCATTTGCTGGTGCTGTTGGTGAAAACTTCCACCTAATGCACGATAATGCTCGTCCACATGTCGCGCGTCTAGTGACTGACTGGCTCACCAACAAAGGAGTTGATGTATTGCCATGGCCAGCACAATCACCGTACCTGAATCCCATCGAGCATGTGTGGGACATGCTTCAACGAAGAACTACTCCGCATATGGGGAACATTCACAAAACGTTTCAATTGAGAGAGCTTTTAATCGTTGAATGGGCAAATGTACCTCAACAAGACATTGACAATCTCATTTTGTCGATGCACGATAGATGTAGGGCCGTAATAAACCAGCGTGGAGGCCACACTTTGTACTGATTCCAATTTTTTTTGTATTATGATTTTTTTTTCGTTGTGCCAAAGAAGAGCCATATTTTTTTTTAGTTTTGCTTATATGCGCACTCAGCATTTTTGACCATTTAATAAATTTTGTTGTAAGTTACATTCGTTTAATAATCACCCGACCTAAAAAAAATTATTACCATTTTTAAAAATATCCCTAGACTTTTCCGATGTGTGTACATACATATCCATAGATTGTTAGGTTAGTTCACATTAAAAAATAAAAAATTACAAATATCATAATGTGCTGTCACTAATATACTTCTTCAATGATGACTTAAATTGGTTTATTGAATTAGATTCTTTTACAAATTGTGTTACTTTATTAAATTCGTTTAAGCCTTTATGAAATATACTATTCATTCCAAATTTAGTGTTAGGGTTATTAATATAAAAATTGTTATTTCTTCTCGTATTGTAATCATGAACTTCATTATTTCTCAATAAGAATTTTTGAAAGTAATTGGGTAGCAATCCTTTATGCAGCTTAAATATAAAGATCATAGTCATATATAATATACGTTCTTCAACTGAAAACCAGTTTAGACACTGTAACATCGATTTAATTGCTGAGTAACGGCTACGTCCCAATATTAATCGCATGCCCCGATTTCGAAGCTTTTGCAATTGCGCTATTTTATTTTTACCAAGTAGAAAAAGTAATGTTGTACAATAATCAAAATGAGGTTGTATTAGACTTTTAAAAAGAGTCAACCTAGCATACATAGACACTTTTTTACATATACGAGAGAGAGAAAAAAGTTTTTTAAATTATTTTTTTACAAATAAAATCAGCATGACTATTCAGTTTTAAATTTTTATCAATTATAAAACCCAAATATTTTATTTCAGTCACAATTTCAATGCTAACATTAATAATTTTCATAACAGCATTTGCCCAAACAATTTGATCATACTTATAAGATGATGTCAAAATCATACTTTTTGTTTTACTGACATTTAGTTTCAGTTTATCAATAAATCAATGCTATTTAAAGACCTATTCATTTCAACAATTGCTTGATCCAAATCTTCATGTATACAATAAACCAATGTATCATCTGCAAAAAGATTTATACAGTTTGATCCAGATATGTGATTAATATCATTTAGGTAAATAATAAAAAGCAATGGACCTAACACACTATCCTGGGTATGCCACTTTCAATTATAAGTTCATCTGACAATTCATTTCCAAATTTATTTTTTTGTCTTCTGTTGAATAAGTAACTTTGAATCCAATCGAAAACAATCCCTGATATCCCATAATATTTTAATTTTTCAAGTGGAATATTTCAATCAATTGTTTCAAATGCCCTTTTAAGGTCGAGAAATGTCGCAGCAATGTACTGATTTCTATCAATCAAACCATTCAATTATTAAAAATTGTAGAGACGTTTCATATGAGTGTCTAGCTCTAACAACAATACCAATTGTAAAAATGACAATTATGGAATTATTTTGTTTATAACAATCGTAATTTTTTACCCTCTGTAAAATACTTCAAATACATTGAGAATGAAATTATAGTGCATAAGAAGACAATTCTAATGGCATAAAAACTAAATAGTTACCGAACGTCGGCAGTTTCTTGGTATGGCACGGGCGGCGTGGTATAATTCACGAGGTCTAATCATTATTTTTATGTGGGACGTTTTAAATGGTATTAACTAGTAAATTTATCAAACCCAGTACATCAGTCTTATTTAGCTATTCGGATTGATTTTGTATAGACTATATTAGTTGATTATTGCAATCTGTTTGGTTGCTCACAATTTGATGTGGCATAGTTTTGTCTCTGGAATCATTTGTTTTCCATTTTCGAAAACTGATTTTTTGGGTTTTTGTGAATCATTCAAATCCTTTTCAGTGAAAAATTAACTTAAACAATACTCTTCTTATTTTTCCAGTTGTTAAGCGGTCTGCCGACCTTCTCTCAGAAGCCAAGTTCGCTCAGTTCGCAGGCAAAGGGATAACTCAATTCAACATCGTGAATTTGGAGGAGGTACAGGCCTATGAAAGGGCTTCGAGAAACCATTAAATTGTAAATATGATGATATTAATTATTAATTACTACCTTTCACAGGTGATATAGATGAACGTTTTCAAGTAATTTCTATTTCTGCTTTATCTAGTTTATTGAATTTATGTTACATATCTTATCGATTCATATTTATAGGTCAGATGGTGCATGAAAAGCAAGTCCTAAGACTGATTTCTTTTATTTTTCGACACTCGAAATGAAAAAAAATAACTGATTATCTTTTTGAAAATTTGGTGGTCGAAATTATCGAAATGAAGCATTCCTAAAATATGTTTGTTTAATTGTTTTTTTGAGAAATGAGTGACTTTTTATGCACTATCTTTTGCAGTTACATATTATATATATAGGAAGTTTACAAGTAAATATGTAACTGAGGGTGTGAAAAAATAAATTTGTGCATGTAAAATGATTGTAAATTTTATAAATAAAAACTACCATTACATACATCTGTAATTTGTGGAGAATATAAACTTACTATTTATATTGTTTTCGAATATCTGTGGATTCACGCCCATGTGATATTTTTTGGTTTTCCATTACCTCTCTGTTACCCCTTTCTCCCTACAAAACTTATATGATATAAATGAAATCCCAAAGCAAAAAATATAGTACTGATGAAGTTGGTCTCGAAGTTATTAAAAGTTATTAACTTAAGTTTATTGAAGGAAAGAGTGCCGCAATGTTTCAAAACTTCAACAACAGTTCCAACAACAAAAATTCTAAATACTAACTTAGCTGAACAATTGAGACCAGTAAATATGTTACCATTTTGTGACAAAATCTTAGAAATTGCAGTACTGAATCAAATTATGAAATATATTGATGTGAATAATAGTATCTGTTCGTTCACAGCTTGCATGCGTCTAGATGTCGGCGCATTGAGCCACGTATTCGCTCAAATATTCCTGGAGTCTCTCTGATTACCCTGCACGCATCGATGATGTGGTTTCCTAAGTCCTCTACATCGCGAACAGGAGTACGATAAACCTTATGCTGGAAATGGCCCCAAATAGAGAAATCGAAAGGATTGAGATCCGGGGATCGAGCGGGCCAGTTCTGTGGTCCTCCTCGACCTATCCACTGATTTGCATATGTTTCATTCAGAGGCTGACGTGCTACTTGACTAAAATGGGCGAGAGCCCCATCATGCATAAAAAACATATCCCATCTGACGCCCAAAGGAACTTCCTCCAGCGGTACTGGATGCACTTCTATTAAAAATTGAACGTATGCCTCACCATTTAATCAAGGAGGTAGAAAATGAGACCCAATTAAGTCATTCCCAATAACTCCGAGCCACACGTTAAGAGAAAACTGTTCTTGATGGTTAGTTTCGACAATAGCGTGAGGGTTTTCATCAGCCCATATGTGGTAATTATGAAAATTAATAATCTTGTCCCGAGAAAAACTACATTCGTCTGTGAATTCTATCGTCTTCAGAAAGTCACAATGTCTTCTAATCATTTCCAGCATCCAATTGCAAAATTCAAGACGGTTCGGAAAGTCTCGCGGTAACAGTGCCTGTACTAGTTGCAGATGGTAAGGGTATAAGAGTTGTTCCTTTAAAATTCGAAATACCGTCAAATGATCAACATTTAGCTGGAAAGCAATCTTTCTAGTACTGGTAGTGAGTTGTTCTTCAATCAAACTAAGTACTGCTTCCTCAAGCTGTGGTGTTCGTACTTCTCGATGGCCACCACAATCCTTCGTTCTTTTGTCGAATGAACCATATTCTCGTAATCGTTGATGAAGTCGAGCAATTATTCTATGTGAAGGATGCTGCCGTTGAGGATACATTTCAGCATATCTTCTAGAAGTTTCTAACCCATTCCCCTGCGACAGACCGTAAACGTAATGCATATCAGCCATTTCCTCATTTGTGTATGCCATTTTAATAACAAGTAAATTATTAAAGTAACAAATTAAGAACAGAACAACAACACACAATTAGTATTAATTCAATTTCGAAAATTCACAATCTGACAGCGTCATACCAATTTAATTGTCACTATCGCTAAAAGCGACCTACTAGATAGATTAGTTTCGTATTTTCGCATTTATGAGGATGTATCTCTGTAGTTGTTCGTAAAATAATTTTTTGCTGCGAACTGGTTTATTTTGGGCAAAAAACCCAAGAGACATTTTTTGTTTAGAATGAAACAGGTTATAGGAAATTAATTTTTAAATGGTAAACAAATAATAAGACAAAAAGTTACATTGGTAATGAATTTTAGGGGTTGCGTTTTCCACCCCTTACAACCATGAGGTAAACCAAATAAATTACTAGCTGAGTGTCTTTTTGGTAGTACAAAACGTCAGGTTAATTTCAATATTTTAACTTTTTCAGTGCTTGTAAAAAAAATTGTTTAACAAATTTTATGTACCCCCTTTAAGGGGCTGTATCTCAACAAAGGATGCTCCAATGAAACTTCTTTATACGAAATATCCTATCATTTTCGATGAGGAATCACCTCCTTAAATGTTTTACACTTATTTAGTTACATATATATATATATATATATATATATATATATATATATATATATATATATATATATATATATATATATATATATATATATATATATATATATATATATATTGAACACAATTGTTTACAATGAAGACATTTGACATTAAAAAGTGATTTAAGATTTCGACGAACTTGGATAGTCGCGAAGTTGTTCGAAAATGCGATGTCCTCTTGTTCTCCCCTATTTATAGGATCTGGAACTGCTGATGTAGATGTGCGTTTCTTCGAATTTTCTAGAAAAACCTTGGAAATGTGCTGAATATGCTGAGTCATTTCCTGGGTAACTGCTTAGTGGCTGATGCAATACTTGGACAAAGGGTGCATTGATTTTTCTAATATAACATATATATTTGTCATTATCTAGGTGTGCTGTTTCGTGTTCAGAAGTTTTGTTGACCCTGCTCAACTCACTTCTTACTATACTGGTAAAACGGTATTCGTTACGTGTTCAGATATAGAGTGTCCATAAACTCTCTACTACCTACTACTTAAATGTTGTTGAGTTTTACCTGAGTTCTTCTTCTTCTTAGTTGACCTCATCTCCCCGTTAAGGTATCGAATATGAAATCTGAAGTTTTCACGGATAGGAATATGCTGAACTGGTTTTTCGGGTATTTGATCCGTGTATGTGATATTATCTCTAATTTCACCGACGTTTCGACAAAATCTCATTTGTCAATATCTAGGTGTGTTGTTACGTGTTCAGAAGTTTGTTGACCCTGCTCAACTCACTTCTTACTATACTGGTAAAACGGTATTCGTTACATGTTCATATTCGATACCTTAACTGGGAGATGACGTCAACTAAGAAGAAGAAGAACTCAGGTAAAACTCAACAACATTTAAGTAGTAGGTAGTAGAGAGTTTATGGACACTCTATATCTGAACACGTAACAAATACCGTTTTACCAGTATAGTAAGAAGTGAGTTGAGCAGGGTCAACAAAACTTCTGAACACGTAACAGCACAATGAGATTTTGTCGAAACGTCGGTGAAATTAGAGATAATATCACATACCCGTATCAAATACCTGAAAAACCAGTTCAGCATATATATATATATATATATATATATATATATATATATATATATATATATATATATATATTACAATGTAAGTTTTCACGGATGGTAGAATATGATGTGTTGTTTTTCCGGGTGTTCATCCGTTGTGTACTATTCGATAGTCGACGTTTCGCCATCATCTCAGATGGTATTATCAAGACGAGTTACTGCTTCGCTTCGAGAGGTGTAACTTACCTCTCGAAGTAAAAGAATATATATATATATATATATATATATATATATATATATATATATATATATATATATATATATATATATATATATATATATATATATATATGCTGAACTGGATTTTCCGGGTATTTGATCCGTGTATGTGATATTATCTCTAATTTCACCGACGTTTCGACAAAATCTCATTTGTCATTATCAAGGTGTGCTGTTATGTATTCAGAAGTTTGTTGACCTTGCTCAACTCACTTCTTACTATAATGGTAATTTGGTATTCGTTATGTGTTCAGAAATTAGAGATAATATCACATACACGGATCAAATACCCGGAAAAACCAGTTCAGCATATTCCTGTCCGTGAAAACTTCAGATTTCATATATATATATATATATATATATATATATATATATATATATATATATATATATAATATATATATTCCTTTACTTTCAGTATTTTAATATTGAATGAGTCACAAAAAGGATTTGAAGCTTTATAACTTCTATTTAATTATCTGCGAGCGCTTTCGACATTTGGTCGTACTGTCATCATCTAGGCACTACTCAACAGTACAACCAGCTGTCGAAAGCGTACGCAGATAATTAAAAAGAAGTTATAAAGCTTCAAATCCTTTTTGTGACTCACAATCAATATATATAAATAAATAAGTACCATTCTGATCATTCCCATATTGATTTCAATTTAAGAGCCACCGGTACACAGCTGTTTCAGCCTATTGGGCATCGTCAGTACCGGGCAGGCGGTCCTCGATTGAAGACAAAATTAGAAAAACCAAGAAAAGCACTTGATAAAATAACCGCGTAAACGCAAGCGAAACATAAGTGGAACCACCTATTGGTGTGACACCCAAGTCGACTTGCCAAGTTTTTATGTCAGTGTTGGTGGTTTGACCAATCAACCGACAACTGCGGTAGCAGAAATTTGGGAAGCTAACCTGGAATGTCATCGAAAAACGAATCCACATGTTTCTAGAAATGTTATGGAATCGAGAAAGATTAATGCAGTCAAGCTGCTGGAAAATAATTCCATGAATTCCAAAAATTCTAGTTCAGAAATATATACTTTAAAAGTCGAATCGACAAAAGGTTTTTATTTCAAAGAAAAACAAAGATGCAAGGTGAACTCATTTTTCCATTACTGGCTGTAAAGGGAACTAGACTCTTAAAGTAAAATGAAGATCAGTTGTTTTAATCACGGATATAGCAGAAATTTGAAAAAAAATTCAATTTGAAATATAAAAAAACAACGACACGCGGTGTTCCCAAGCGGTCACCCATCCAAGTACTAACCGCGCCCGACGTTGCTTGGCTTCAGTGATCGGACGAGAACTGGCATTTTTCAACGTGGTATGGCCGTTGCATGTGAGAGTCACATTCTTCAACGAATATAAAACAGCACTACAGAAAAGGAAGGGCTTTTAGGAGAAGCTTTTTTTAGTTTGAAAGACTCATTAGTACTTCAATTTTCAATGTTACTTACATTTGGCAATGAATTGATATTAAGTGAAAAATTGTTCACACTTTGTTCCAAAGATAAGGTAAATATATATCCAAATAAAATACGAGTGATAGATTTCGATTCTTGCGCCATCTATCAACATGTGTACAAAGTCGGGCCAAACTCATTTTTCACATCGAGAGTTTTCGACAAAACAATGGCGAATCTGTTTAAACACCAGGGCAAAGAATATAAATCTCATATAAGATCATAAGTAAGATTTCAGTGTATCATAAAATTTATAGTTGTGACAATAATTTTGGCTAATGTGCTAAGTGAAAAACAGAATCAAAATTATCCTTTACATCGGTTTTCAAAATCGACTAAAGAAGTGGTTTGCTGTTGCCGTTCCAAAAATTCTAATTCAAAAAATATACTCAGAAATAAAAAAAACAACGACACGTGGTGTTCCCAAGCGGTCACCCATCCAAGTACTAACCGCGCCCGACGTTGCTTGGCTTCAGTGATCGGACGAGAACTGGCATTTTTCAACGTGGTATGGCCGTTGCATGTGAAAGTCACATTCTTCAACGAATATAAAGCAGCACTACAGAAAAGGAAGGGCTTTTAGGAGAAGCTTTTTTCAGTTTAAAAGACTCATTAGTACTTCAATTTTCAATGTTATTTACATTTGGTAATGGGTATATATTAAGTGAAAAATTGTTCACACTATGTTCCAAAGATAAGGTAAATATCCAAATGAAATACGAGTGATAGATTTCGATTCTTGCGCCATCTATCAACATGTGTACAAAGTTGGGCCAAACTCATTTTTCACATCGAGAGTTTTCGACAAAACAATGGCGAATCTGTTTAAACATCAGGGCAAAGAATATAAATCTCATATGAAATCATAAGTAAGATTTCAGTGTATCATGAAATTTATAGTTGTGACAATAATTTTGGCTAATGTGCTAAGTGAAAAACAGAATCAAAATTATCCTTTACATCGGTTTTCAAAATCGACTAAAGAAGTGGTTTGCTGTTGCCGTTCCAAAAATTCTAATTCAAAAAATATACTCAGAAATAAAAATAAAACAACGACACGCGGTGTTCCCTAGCGGTCACCCATCCAAGTACTAACCGCGCCCGACGTTGCTTGGCTTCAGTGATCGGACGAGAACTGGCATTTTTCAACGTGGTATGGCCATTGCATGGAAATGTTATATACTTCAGCTAATATTAATCAGCTGTACAGAAAAGAAAGGGCTACTAGGAGAAGTTTTTAGGAGGGACTTTTTTTAGTGTGAGAGACTCGTTAGTACGTCTATTTCCAATGTTATGTATTGCGAATCTGTTTAAAACCAGGGAAAAGAATGCAAATGTCATATGAACTCGTAAGTACGACTTGGTGTATCATGAAATTTATAGTTGTCTAATCTAAAGAAATGAACTTTAAATGTTCAAGCCAGTCTCGGATATACCTACATAGTGGGTTGAATGGACTGACCCCTATCAGAAAAGAACTACTCCACTAGTTAATACCACGAACGCTGTTGGATTATATCCGACAGGCGTCATTGCAGGAATCTTCAGAGAAAATTACTTGCATATGCAATTGGCAATACAACTGAAATTGAAGGTCGACTCTTTCATAGTACCAAATGTAAATAACATTGAAAATTGAAGTACTAATGAGTCTTTCAAACTGAAAAAAGCTCCTAAAAGCCCTTCCTTTTCTGTAGTGCTGCTTTATATTCGTTGAAGAATGTGACTTTCACATGCAACGGCCATACCACGTTGAAAAATGCCAGTTCTCGTCCGATCACTGAAGCCAAGCAACGTCGGGCGCGGTTAGTACTTGGATGGGTGACCGCTTGGGAACACCGCGTGTCGTTTTTTTTTTTATTTCTGAAAATATATTTTTGAATTAAAATTTTTGGAACAGCAATATCAAACCACTTCCTTAGTCGATTTTGAAAACCGATGTAGAGGATAATTGTGATTCTGTTTTTCACTTAGCACATTAGCCAAAATTATTGTCACAACTATAAATTTCATGATACACTGAAATCTTACTTATGATCTTATATGAGATTTATATTCTTTGCCCTGGTGTTTAAACAGATTCGCCATTGTTTTGTCGAAAACTCTCGATGTGAAAAATGAGTTTGGTCCAACTTTGTACACATGTTGGTAGATGGCGCTAGAATCGAAATCTATCACATGATTTTATTTGAATATTTACCTTATCTTTGGAACATGTGTGAACAATTTTTCACTAAATATCAATTCATTGCCAAATGTAAATAACATTGAAAATCGAAGTACTAATGAGTCTTTTAAACTGAAAAAAGCTTCTCGTGAAAGCCCTTCCTTTTCTGTAGTGCTGCTTTATATTCGTTGAAGAATGTGACTTTCACATGCAACGGCCATACCACGTTGAAAAATGCCAGTTCTCGTCCGATCACTGAAGCCAAGCAACGTCGGGCGCGGTTAGTACTTGGATGGGTGACCGCTTGGGAACACCGCGTGTCGTTGTTTTTTTTATTTCTGAGTATATTTTTTGAATTAGAATTTTTGGAACGGCAACAGCAAACCACTTCTTTAGTCGATTTTGAAAACCGATGTAAAGGATAATTTTGATTCTGTTTTTCACTTAGCACATTAGCCAAAATTATTGTCACAACTATAAATTTCATGATACACTGAAATCTTACTTATGATCTTATATGAGATTCATATTCTTTGACCTGGTGTTTAAACAGATTCGCCATTGTTTTGTCGAAAACTCTCGATGTGAAAAATGAGTTTGGCCCGACTTTGTACACATGTTGATAGATGGCGCAAGAATCGAAATCTATCACTCGTATTTTATTTGGATATATATTTACCTTATCGTTGGAACAAAGTGTGAACAATTTTTCACTTAATATCAATTCATTGCCAAATGTAAATAACATTGAAAATTGAAGTACTGATGAGTCTTTCAAACTAAAAAAAGCTTCTCCTGAAAGCCCTTCCTTTTCTGTAGTGCTGTTTTATATTCGTTGAAGAATGTGACTCTCACATGCAACGGCCATACCACGTTGAAAAATGCCAGTTCTCGTCCGATCACTGAAGCCAAGCAACGTCGGGCGCGGTTAGTACTTGGATGGGTGACCGCTTGGGAACACCGCGTGTCGTTGTTTTTTTTATTTCTTAGTATATTTTTTGAATTAGAATTTTTGGAACGGCAACAGCAAACCACTTCTTTAGTCGATTTTGAAAAACGATGTAAAGGATAATTTTGATTCTGTTTTTCACTTAGCACATTAGCCAAAATTATTGTCACAACTATAAATTTCATGATACACTGAAATCTTACTTATGATCTTATATGAGATTTATATTCTTTGCCTTGGTGTTTAAACAGATTCGCCATTGTTTTGTCGAAAACTCTCGATATGAAAAATGAGTTTGCCCAACTTTGTACACATGTTGATAGATGGCGCAAGAATCGAAATCCATCCTCGTATTTTATTTAGATATTCACCTAATCTTTGGATCAAAGTGTGAACAATTTTTCACTTAATATATATTCATTACCAAATGTAAATAACATTGAAAATTGAAGTACTAATGAGTCTTTCAAACTAAAAAAGCTTCTCGTGAAAGCCCTTCCTTTTCTGTAGTGCTGCTTTATATTCGTTGAAGAATGTGACTCTCACATGCAACGGCCATACCACGTTGAAAAATGCCAGTTCTCGTCCGATCACTGAAGCCAAGCAACGTCGGGCGCGGTTAGTACTTGGATGGGTGACCGCTTGGGAACACCGCGTGTCGTTGTTTTTTTTTATTTCTGAGTATATTTTTTGAATTAGAATTTTTGGAACGGCAACAGCAAACCACTTCTTTAGTCGATTTTGAAAACCGATGTAAAGGATAATTTTGATTCTGTTTTTCACTTAGCACATTAGCCAAAATTATTGTCACAACTATAAATTTCATGATACACTGAAATCTTACTTATGATCTTATATGAGATTTATATTCTTTGCCCTGGTGTTTAAACAGATTCGCCATTGTTTTGTCGAAAACTCTCGATGTGAAAAATGAGTTTGCTTAACTTTGTACACATGTTGATATATGGCGCAAGAATCGAAATCCATCACTCGTATTTTATTTAGATATTCACCTAATCTTTGGATCAAAGTGTGAACAATTTTTCACTTAATATATATTCATTACCAAATGTAAATAACATTGAAAATCGAAGTACTGATGAGTCTTTTAAACTGAAAAAAGCTTCTCCTAAAAGCCCTTCCTTTTCTGTAGTGCTGCTTTATATTCGTTGAAGAATGTGACTTTCACATGCAACGGCCATACCACGTTGAAAAATGCCAGTTCTCGTCCGATCACTGAAGCCAAGCAACGTCGGGCGCGGTTAGTACTTGGATGGTTGACCGCTTGGGAACACCGCGTGTCGTTGTTTTTTTTATTTCTGAGTATATTTTTTGAATTAGAATTTTTGGAACGGCAACAGCAAACCACTTCTTTAGTCGATTTTGAAAACCGATGTAAAGGATAATTTTGATTCTGTTTTTCACTTAGCACATTAGCCAAAATTATTGTCACAACTATAAATTTCATGATACACTGAAATCTTACTTATGATCTTATATGAGATTTATATTCTTTGTCCTGGTGTTTAAACAGATTCGCCATTGTTTTGTCGAAAACTCTCGATGTGAAAAATGAGTTTGCTTAACTTTGTACACATATTGATATATGGCGCAAGAATCGAAATCCATCACTCGTATTTTATTTAGATATTCACCTAATCTTTGGATCAAAGTGTGAACAATTTTTCACTTAATATATATTCATTACCAAATGTAAATAACATTGAAAATCGAAGTACTAATGAGTCTTTCAAACTGACAAAAGCTTCTCCTAAAAGCCCTTCCTTTTCTGTAGTGCTGCTTTATATTCGTTGAAGAATGTGACTTTCACATGCAACGGCCATACCACGTTGAAAAATGCCAGTTCTCGTCCGATCACTGAAGCCAAGCAACGTCGGGCGCGGTTAGTACTTGGATGGGTGACCGCTTGGGAACACCGCGTGTCGTTGTTTTTTTTTATTTCTGAGTATATTTTTTGAATTAGAATTTTTGGAACGGCAACAGCAAACCACTTCTTTAGTCGATTTTGAAAACCGATGTAAAGGATAATTTTGATTCTGTTTTTCACTTAGCACATTAGCCAAAATTATTGTCACAACTATTAATTTTATGATACACTGAAATTTTACTTATGATCTTATATGAGATTTATATTCTTTGACCTGGTGTTTAAACAGATTCGCCATTGTTTTGTCGAAAACTCTCGATGTGAAAAATGAGTTTGGCTCAACTTTGTACACATGTTGATAGATGGCGCAAGAATCGAAATCTATCACTCGTATTTTATTTGGATATATATTTACCTTATCTTTGGAACAAAGTGTGAACAATTTTTCACTTAATATCAATTCATTGCCAAATGTAAGTAACATTGAAAATTGAAGTACTAATGAGTCTTTCAAACTAAAAAAAGCTTCTCCTAAAAGCCCTTCCTTTTCTGTAGTGCTGTTTTATATTCGTTGAAGAATGTGACTTTCACATGCAACGGCCATACCACGTTGAAAAATGCCAGTTCTCGTCCGATCACTGAAGCCAAGCAACGTCGGGCGCGGTTAGTACTTGGATGGGTGACCGCTTGGGAACACCGCGTGTCGTTGTTTTTTTTATTATTTCTGGGTATATTTTTTGAATTAGAATATTTGGAACGGCAACAGCAAACCACTTCTTTAGTCAATTTTGAAAATCGATGTGAAGGATAATCTTGATTCTGTTTTTCACTTAGCACAGTAGCCAAAATTATTGTCACAACTATAAATTTTATGATAAACTGAAATCTTACTTATGAGCTTATATGAGATTCATATTCTTTGCCCTGGTGTTTAAACAGATTCGCCATTGTTTTGTCGAAAACTCTCGATGTGAAAAATGAGTTTGGCCCGACTTTGTACACATGTTGATAGATGGCGCAAGAATCGAAATCTATCACTCGTATTTTATTTGGATATATATTTACCTTATCTTTGGAACATAGTGTGAACAATTTTTCACTTAATATCAATTCATTACCAAATGTAAATAACATTGAAAATTGAAGTACTAATGAGTCCTTCAAACTAAAAAAAGCTTCTCCTAAAAGCCCTTCCTTTTCTGTAGTGCTGCTTCATATTCGTTGAAGAATGTGACTTTCACATGCAACGGCCATACCACGTTGAAAAATGCCAGTTCTCGTCCGATCACTGAAGCCAAGCAACGTCGGGCGCGGTTAGTACTTGGATGGGTGACCGCTTGGGAACACCGCGTGTCGTTGTTTTTTTTTATTTCTGAGTATATTTTTTTACTTTGAATTTTTGGAACGGCAACAGCAAACCACTTCTTTAGTCGATTTTGAAAACAGATGTAAAGGATAATTTTGATTCTGTTTTTCACTTAGGATAAAACCTAATTAGATGAGTGATTCTGTCAGATCAAGATCTTCAGATGATGTGGTGCTGCAGGTTTTTCCGGGTTTTCCTGGCGCAAATGCGCCACTGGAATCAATGAAGTCGCCTCGGAGCGTCAATTAATTTTTACTGTTGTTTTATAATTTCACATGAAAAAGTATTTGTTTCGAAAGAATTTTTATTTCGTGTAAATCAATGTTTATTCGTTTCAGGAGGGCTTTTTTCCAGTTTGTGTCTGAAAGTTACTTTTTTGCATGATCTACAGATCCATATATAGTTACTTATTTTAAAATTGATTACTTCCTTCCTTTTTTGGAAGATTCTTACATTTTTTTGTATCAAGATGAAGTCGTAGAAAGCCAAAAACTTTCCCATTATTGGAATGTAATTAAATATCATTCAGCCGTTGCTTGCGATGTTTTACTTTTCCGTAAAACAGTTTTACGTGCCACTATAGATGTTTCACATCAAAAACCCACTCTGCTCTTTCACAACTGATCTTTTCATGAGAACATTTGAATAGGAAGCAAAATATTGCTTAGATTAATTTCCACAAAATTGGATCCGATATTCCACAAGAAAATTTCCCGCAAATGTCTACCCGAAACGTGTTTCCAACGTTTCACAATTATAACTGCTTACAAATTCAACCAGCTAAATCAGCTCATTGAGTTGAACAATCAAAAAATGTTTTGAAGGTCAAAGAAGCATTTGATTATGAAATGAATTGGAATACTTGGTTCACAGCTGATACAATGTTTGAATTAAATAGTTTCTATTAGTTACACATTCTGAGTACGTATAATCTTTACAGGTGAGTGTAAGTAAGTAAGTAAGTAAGTAAGTAACATTGAAATTGAGAGTTTGGGAAAAAAGTAATTGTTCGTATTCGAATCATGAAATAACATATACATTCATATTTTTCACTTACCATTCGAACTGACAAAGCGAAGTAGATCGACCCAAAATTATGTATATACGGGGACTGCTCAAAAAATAAGGTGAATGTTAACATTTTGGGGGCTGGTTGGTACACTCGTTTCGTACATACAGTTTCAGCTGTTCAACATGTTTAGTTTATTAGTGACAGTTAGAAGTTAGAAGTTTTTGTGTGTTCGGCGATTTTCTGCTAAAGAAAAAATGGATCACAGAATCTGCATCAAATTTTGTGTAAAAAATTGAATCAAGTCTGTCTGTTTCTGTTCTGTTTTCGTTAATCAGCTGTCGCCCCATACGAACGACAACTCTCAGAAGTTGAGAAAGTTGTACGAGCTAAGGACTAACGAGGTTTTACCTTTCAATGTGTGATTCCCAACACGGAATGTTGCTCAAAAACACTAGAAATGTTGACAGTAGCATACGGTGATTGTGCTCTGAGTCAGAAAAATGTTTACAAACGGTATAGTTCAAGAAAACGATATAGTGCAACCTACCTCCCAACAGATCCCCTTTAATAATATAGTTAGGAAGCTAACTAATTATTTTTGACTGTTTCTCAGAAAAAAAATCCTGTGCTGTTAGATCTTGGGAGCGGGATGGCCAAAGATTTGGTTCGTTGTTGGCTATTCATTGATCATAAAACATGGTTTCATGCAAAATAAAAGCACGGAAATAGCTTTGTATGATTTCACAGAACACGTGGTAACAGCCTTGGATAACAAACTACAAATTTGTGGTTTGTTCTTCGATTTTTCTAGAGCATTTGACTGTGAATACGCTACAAGACAAATAAAATGTAACATAAAAACAAAAAAAAATAATTTGAAAAGACATGACGGTATAAGTTGACAGAAAATATAAATAAAACAATAATAATAATAATAATAAGATTCGTGTAAACTTAATACAAGGTGCCTGTTTATGGTAACAATGAGTATTATTTCTAGAATACGGCACAAGACAAATAATATAAAAAGAAATAAAACAAGGACATAAACCAATATACAGTGTGACCCATTTAAAATGGAACCACCCCTGTAGAATGTGCATTTTTCAATCAATCTCATTTTTTTTTATTGAAATATTAAGCATGAAAAACTGTATCTTGACACTAACTTTCACAATTTTAGTTTCATTTCCAAGGCACTCTATGGTTTTTTTTGTTTGTCAAAAACGGCAAAAGTTTATTAGGCAATTTTTGTTTTCAAATTTGACTACACCACTGGATTCGTAGTCGTTATAAATCAAAACTGTCAAATTTTCATTAAAAAATATTTGTTAACAACGAAGTTACAACAACTTCAATTTTGGAAACAAAGTATTTGTTTGTAATTTTTATTCAGATTATAGACATATTTGAGATCTGACAACACTGTCATCACCAAGTAGAACACCAGTGAATTTGTACAGTGAAAATCCGAAGTCAACAGCTCAATGCGTTCTACAGTTATAACTCCTGAAAATATGGTAATGTGAGAGATTTGTGGTGCAAGCGTTTTGTAATAAAAATCTGACTATGCCACTGGATTTGTGGATAATATTCCCTTAAAATCATTCATTTGAGTGTAGGTTACGAGAAGTGAAAATTAAAATAAAAATTGAATAATTGAATAACAGAAAATTAAAAATTCATTTTCAAGTTACGCAGTAGTAGACCAAGTTCAGAATCTCATGTCATGGGATCTCCCAATTGCGCTTTTACCAAATCTTGATAGAATCTTGAAGTATTAATGGTCATACTTGTAAGCTTTTTGGAAGTTTCCCAATAATAAATAATAGTACTTTTGTAACAGCGCACCTGGAAAATCACATTTTATGAGATTCTGAACTTACTCTACCTTCTTCTATAGCTGATGAAAACAAAATGTATACAAACAAGTTTCAAAGTATTTATTCAACAATTAATTGCCATTAAAAAAAACTGATACTAAAATAAACATTGATTTAAAACTAAACATTCAAATTTTTGTGGCTTCTACCAAACCTCCATTAAGTTCAATACATTTATCGTATCTCTTCCGAATATTGTTTACACTATTTCTTATTTGTTGAACTGTAATTTCGGCACAAGCTTGTCGTATCCTTTGCATGAGTTCAGCTCGATTCGTTGGTCTTGTTCTGTATACTTTTTGTGTCAGAATACCCCACAGAAAAAAGTCTAATATTGTTAGATCAGGCGATCTAGGTGGCCATTCAATTAAGTCACTACCTCGTCCTATCCAATGATTTGGAAACTGGTTATTTAGCCGCTCTTTAACAATCCTCGAATTGTGCACGGAACAGCCGTCGAGCTGAAAATATAAATTTACTTGTTCCGCAAGAGGCATTTCATCTATTTCGTCCGATAATTGGTTATTTAGAAATTCCAAAAAATTTTGCCCGTTTATGTTTCCATCAAAAAAATATGGACCTATTATTCTATTTTGTACTATACCACACCAAACGTTAACTTTTTCGGAATATTGACTTTTACAATTTATGATCCAGTGCGGATTTTCCGTAGCCCAATACCGAGCATTTTGCGATGAAACTACCCCATTGGTGCTGAAAGAAGCTTCATCACTAAACATTATGCAGTTTAAAAAATTTCTTGTATTCAGGTACTCGCCTTGTGCCCACAAACAAAATTCCATACGTTTCATTTCATCACCTGCCTTTAAAGAGTGAAGAAATTTAGGTTTAAATGCTCTCATTTTGTTTTGTTTAAGACATCGTCGATAGTCTCTCTCGGTAAGTTTAAATCCAAACTGGCGACTCGTAAACTTCTGTTTGGGTGGTTTCTAAAATAATCTAAAACAGCACCTTCGTTTAAATTTCTTCTTCGGTGATTATTTTTTAAAATATGTTTGCTGACTGCACCGGTTTCTTTAAATGTTTTGTTAATTTTACTGACGGTGCTTCTGTCAATGGGAAGTCGATTTGGATGTCTGTGATTAAATATCCTAGCTGCTTCTCTTTCACTATGATAATTGTCCCCAGAAATTCTCACAATTTCAATTCTTTCTTCTAATGATAATTGCACGTAACTAACAACTATTATTTTATTTAAGATTAACTGTCGAAATCACAGCCTACTGTTGATTTATTATAAAACCTTTGCATAATGAGTTCAGCTTCCTCAAATTATTGATATCTCCTCTAAAAGATTGTTTTAGCTGAGTTATGAAGAAATTACAGGGAACAATTTTTGTCCTGCTCTCTGTTTTATTATTGAATAAATGATTTCCATGCTTTAAATCAATTTGATTTTAGCGGCTATGCGGAAGAATGTACTAAGTACTGCATAACTTGAAAATGAATTTTTAATTTTCTGTTATTCTAGAATACACTTCTCGTAACCTACACTCAAATGAATGATTTTAAGGGAATATTATCCACAAATCCAGTGGCGTAGTCAGATTTTTGTTACAAAACGCTTGCACCACACATCTCTCACATTACCATATTTTCATGAGTTATAACTGTAGAACGCATTGAGCTGTTGACTTCGGATTTTCACTGTACAAATTCACTGAATAAAAATTACAAACAAATACTTTGTTTCCAAAATTGAAGTTGTTGTAACTTCGTTGTTAACAAATATTTTTTAATGAAAATTTGACAGTTTTGATTTATAACGACTACGAATCCAGTGGTGTAGTCAAATTCGAAAACAAAAATTGCCTACTAAACTTTTGCCGTTTTTGACAAACAAAAAAAACCATAGAGTGCCTTGGAAATGAAACTAAAATTGTGAAAGTTAGTGTCAAGATACAGTTTTTCATGCTTAATATTTCAATAAAAAAAATTGAGATTGATTGTAAAATTCACATTCTACAGGGGTAGTTCCATTTTAAATGGGTCACACTGTATGTTGACAGAATGTAAAAATAATAATAAGACTTGTATAAATTTATATAATGTGACTAGGGTAATATAGCATAATTGGTTGGTATACTTTTTATTCTAATATATTTATCACATATTGTCTTTGTTTTTCGAATATAAACGATTTCAAATTCTTCCTGAAAATTGGAGTGCGGTTACTGTTTTTATTTTAATAGGAATAATATTGTAGAATTTGGTAGATGTGTATGAAAATGCTCTTTGTGAAATTGACTTTTTCAGTATGATGGGATACGGTATTTTCTTGTAATTTCTTGTATAGTAACTGTGATGTTTTGCTTTTATTTGATTTTTGTTGGAATTGTATTTGAGTACGTTGTAAAAATAAAGCTGTCTAAGGTCCATTATTTGACATTCCTTGTATAGTTCGTCCGAGGAATAGCAATTGTTTCTAAACATTAAAATTTTAAGTATTTTCCTTTGCAGGATTTCTAACGGGTTGAGATGGGTACGTAAAGCAGCTCCCCAGGCTACAATGCCATATTTCAAATGACTTTCAACCAGCGCATAATAAAGATTTTTTAATTTTTTAATGGGGAGGTATTTCCTCAGAAATCTGAATCTGAATAGGATTGTCTGAAGTTTTTTGATGACATACTTGATATGAGTATCCCATTTCAGGTACCTATCCAAATAAACACCTAAATATTTCACTTCGTTAACAGCTTGAATTGTTTGATGTTTGCTCTTTGATAAGGAGATTGTCAAAAGGGCAGGAATTGTTTGAATTGCAACTAAAGGGTAAGAAATTTGTTTTTTCCATATTAACAGTGAGTAATTTATAGTCGAACCATTCTTTTATATCTTTAAAATCCATTTCCACTACATTTTTGAGGTTATTCCAGGTCTTTTCCTCATAAAAAATGGCTGTATCATCTGCATATCGAATTATTGTACCAGCTGAATTGAGTTTGAATATCGTTTATGTAGAGATTGAATAAAGTTGGTCCTAAGATTGTACCTTGGGGCACACCACATTCTACTCTTCTCGGCTCGCTTTGTATCCCTTCGATTCTTACTGACTGTTCTCTACTGAGTAAATAGCTCTCAAACAGTTTCAGGCAATTGCCCCTAATACCGTTATTTTCCAATGTATTCAGAAGTTTTTTATGATCCACGGTGTCAAAGGCTTTTGAGAGATCAATGAATAGACAGAGAGAGGGTGTGGAGTTCTCTAAAGCCTTGTGTATCTTCTCAGTTGAAGTTATTAAAGCATCATCGATGGAAATATTTTGTCTGAAGCCAAATCGTTTCTCTGAAATTAGCTGATATTTGTTTATAAATGACGTCAACCTATTTTTCAATAATTTTTCAAAAACTTTCGATAAGTGTGTGATCAGGGATATTGGTCTGTAGTTGTTCACTGAGGTTTTATCTCCTCTTTTGTAAATTGGGCAAATTATTGATTTTTTGAAGGCATCAGGCCAAACACCTTTAGATTTACATTGATTAATGAAGAATTGAAGTGGTTCAATAATAAACTGAGAGATTGATTTTATTACTTCTGATTTAATTTCATCATAGCCTACCGATTTGTGATTTTTTAACTCATTTATTAGTGTAATCAGTTCTTTGGAGTCGGTATGTGTTAAAGCTAATGAGTTTGGTAGAATATACTGATGTGCGTAATAATTTCTACTCGTTTAGATTTTTTAATCCTCAACTACATTTGATAGCACGTTTACTAACTATCTGGGCGACTAGGGGCCACAGGCAAGATATGTTTATAACTGTACTCTTATTTTTATTGCCGTTCCAATTGGGAATGGATAGACTATACCTACTTTTTGTTCTGCAACAACTAGATTCAACAAAAACTATCAGTGTAAAAAAAACTAACAGTGTCGCCAATTTCAAAACGTTTGCTGCTAGTTTAATGAATTCTACAAATTTAGAAGACCTGCGACAACTGTTCGGGGATGATGATTTCTGACTCCGGACATCTTTAATAATGTGAGGAATGCTTTCGAAAGTAGAAGGTATTATAGTATGGAACTAGATGGAGATTATTTTGAACACTTGCCATTGATATTACTTTTGTTGATTCCCTTAATAAAATGAGCGACAGCGAATTTTTTGTTTTTTCCTAAATACTACGTTCAACATTTAATTTCTCAATAACGAATGAAGCAATTTCTAAACAAATTACAGAAGTGATAGAGGGACAAAATACCTTTCAAATGATGTATCACTCGACCTCCCATGCCATGAAAAAAAAGGGGGGTGGGTAGTTGCTGACCGCAGGGGGGGTGATGTTTCGCGTATGATTTCCATATCAGAATCAGTCAGAAATTGACGTGTTCTTTGAAATTTTTTATTACGAATGCGTTTCTGATTTACAGGGAGGGGGGTCAAGTTTTCGTTGGAACGCCCTGTATTTGGTATTCCGTTTAATGAGTTTCACATGAATTTATTCATTTATCTATAGTAGATACTTTCGTTACGATATCTTTACAAAGTTGTATTGCCATTATTCAAGGGTTACGATCTTTAATTAATTAATAAACATCCTCAATGAGTCGATTTTTCAATGAAAAATTCGAATGATTGTATTGTGTACATGGTGAAAAAGTTGTCTATCGAAGTTCAGTTATTGTTGAAATATTATTGCAAACAGTACCACTTCTTTTGAGCTGATTTTTCACTTTTTACAGACTGAAAAACCACTTTTCTCATGGATTTCCAATTCCTAGAATCATATTTTGCAAAATTCGTTGGCGGAGAGATATATTTATCAAGAAGTTATTCGAATGAAGGTGTTGCTATGCTATACTTGAATAATCCTCGAAAACGGAACGCTATTAGCGGTAAGTGAAATTATAAACATTAATTCGGGTGAATTTTTGAAGTCATTTGTTGTAGATATTTCTTACAGAGTTAACACAATACCAGAGTGTTATAATATAATGATATTAATGGTGACTTCATTCATTTGAATAATAATAATAGTGATGGGTGAATAAATAAAATGGCGATACGTGCAAAAGCTCTTGCTTGGCATAACAGGAACAATTCAATTTCAAGAATTTGGTAAACACATATGAAATATATAAATATAAAGTTAAACTCACAAAATTAACAATAGTAAAAAGAATATATAAGAGTGAAATACGATGAAAATATTAGTGAAACTTGAATAATAGGAAAGATATTAAACGCTGGCTCAATTTTCATGTTACGATAATTGTACATCTATATACATACACATATTAATACATACAGGACAGGTCAATTTTGCTTTTGAGGGGGACACATTTTAGATGTATTTTTCTACCTGTGCCTTCAACCCCCTAGCGAGGGTGAGTAACAATCCTAAAATTTTAATGGAAAGTGGGGTCGAGTGATATATCATTTGAAAGGGTACAAAATTCTCTTTCCAATGATACCTAATTTGTTGTATTTACTTGAATAGTAATAAAAAAAGCAAGAACATTTACTCGATATTTTTGGTGTTAATGAAAATGCGGAAAAAACGGCTTTTTTATCACTACTACATTCCTCAATTTCTCTCGTGCGTTTTTTGGTTCAAATAACAACAGCAAATAGGTAAGTGTACAAAAATAATTCAGGCAAACGTTCATTGATTCAGTTCGGTTGCTTTTGAAATTATTTCAACTTTACTGTAAAAATGGTTTATTCCATTCCTGAACGAGTTGAAATTGTTAAACTTGATTATCAACATAATAGTTGTGCTAGACTTACTGCTCGCCTCTTTAATAACAGTCATCCCGGAAAAAATGTGAATGATTCGTACGTTGCCAAGTTAGTCCAAAAGTTTGTCGATACCGGATCTGTCTGTAATGTGAAACACCAGCCACGGAAACCGATCAGAAATGAAGCAGTGGAAGTCTCTGTTTTGGGACATGTTGAATTGGATCATACTAAAAGTACCCGTCAGCTTGCTGCAGCCTCGTCCATAATACGGATATTAAAAGCCTATAAATTTCATCCGTACAAAATTAAATTAGTACAGGAACTCAATGAAGATGATCCTGATAGAAGGCTGCAATTTTGTGAACAACTGAGCCAGCTACTAATTGATGATCCGCACCTATCATTCGACACGTGCTTTTCCGATGAGAGTACATTTTTTTTATGGAGCTGTGAATAGACATAATTGCCGTTACTGGGATGACAGTAACCCACACTTATTCCGAGATGTCCGTACCCAGTACCCTCAAAAAATCAATGTCTGGTGTGGCATATTAGGTAGTCATATCGTAGGGCTACTTTTTATTCCTGGGAATTTAATTAGTGAGATCTACCTGAACATGCTTGAAGATACAATTGATCCTCTCATAACAGAAATAATTGAAAATGACCAAAATCATAATGATGATCGGCTTCATTTCCAGCGAGATGGAGCACCTCCTCACTATGTTGCTCCGGTAAGAGAGTTTTTAGATGACCGGTTTCCTGGACGGTGGATTGGAAGGAGAGGCCCCATCGAATGGCCTGTCAGGTCACCTGATTTATCGTTTTTAGACTTTTTCCTTTGCGGACACTTGAAAAATAAATGTTTTGCTACGCAGCCCGAGTCCAAAGAAGATCTTCGCCAACGAATTACAGCAGAGTGCAGAAGTATAACACCTGATATGCTACAGAATGTTAGGAATAGATTTGAACAAAATCTGTATTATTGTATGGAAGCAAATGGGTCACATTTTCAGCACTTGCTGAAGTAAGCTTCTACTAAGTCAATTACATATTTCAAAGTACTAGGTTGTAGTTGTTTTTCTTCATAATACCTACATGTTTGAGTGAAATACAACAAATTAGGTATCATTGGAAAGATAATTTTGTGCCCTTTCAAATAAATAATATATCACTCGACCCCACTTTCCATTTAAAATTTTAGGGTTGTTACACACCCTCGCTAGAGGGTCCCCCTCAAAAGCAAAATTGACCTGTCCGAGCATTTTTGCGTTAAGTTACAAAAAAAGGAGAAAAGCAAGGTGCATACTTTTCGTTGGACCACTCGATATGTATATACTATACAGTGCATTTATTTAATGTCCCCCCATTTTATTTATTGAAAGGCTTAACTTATAAAATTTGAATTTGGATAATGAAATTAATGCATGAATACTTTATTTTGAAGTGTAATTGACAGATGAAACTTTCAAGATGGCGGCTGGGCGCCATCTGGGAAAAAAATTAAATGGAAAGGGGGATCTTGTGACGTCGTTTTGAAGCTCCTAATGAATACTCCACAACACACATGGCAGAACATTAAATAATTTCCTGAAGACAAACACATTTATATCGATATATCTAGAAATATTTCTTTTTATCTGCCATATGGCAATTCCAACAACCCGATAAGGTTTGTTAAGTTATTTTTCATTTATAAAAATGACAAAATATGTCAGTACGACAATGACCATCAATGTTCAGTTAGAATATTCTCATTTAGTTTTCGGTTTTACTTGTAGAAAGCTACCACGTCAACAATCTCTAAAATGGTCAATTCTCGTCCATTGAAAGAAAAAATGTAAGCGATTTTTATTTAAGGTGCGACGCGTAACTTTCACGAGACCGAAATGATTTTCAATGAACGTTTTTCCAATGGTTCTATCTGTAGAATAGTATATTGTGTAACAAGTGCGTGAAATCGACTTTTTTACACAAGCGTGGAATTTGCGCGTGGAATAACGCGAGTGTAAAAAAGTCTTCACGCACATGTTGCACACTATACTTTTTCTACGACCATACAGAGAAAATTAAGCACCATTAGTTCAAAGAGCTTTATTGAATTTCAGAATAATTAGTAAGTACCTATATTATAAAATTAACAATTAATTCTTATACTGAGATTATTATTTTTGGTTTTCATTCTGATGTGGAATAATAATGATTATTAATAGTAATATTGGAACCTGTGACCATTCCAAAACTTACACCTGCAGCATTTGATTTTTCGATTAGTGTGTTTCTTGACTTGGAAGTTGAGATGATAGAAGTAGTGGCGATAGGGGCTGAGGAAATTTGATTTTGAGGCGATAAAATTTTATTTGCCACATCAGTTTTCTGAGTAATTGAGTTTTCTATATAATGCTCTGCCACTGCAGGGGATTTCCAACTTCCATGTTTTTTTAAGGTAAGCAAATCGCCTCCAGCTTCTACTAATAACGTGGCGGATAACCGCCTAAAACAGTGGCCTGTATATTGTTCAGCATGAGGTAAATTTAGGTATTTTGCGATTACCGAAGGAACTTTACCAATTTTATTTATACCAACGATCTGGCAGGTACATTTTCCACCTTGATAATTAATAAATACATTTTTTTCTGCGTATTTTTGCAGACGGAGTGCTGTATATTTTCGGTATAATTCAAGATGTTCCGTGATGGTAAATTTTCTTGAGATTTCGGTTTTTGTATCATGGACGTTTACTATGAGTATTGTACCTAAATCTTCAATATCATCTAATTTCAGTTTATACAGTTCATCTCTTCTAAGAGCTCCAGCAAGTCCAAATATTAGTATAACCTAAAAGAAAAAGAAATTACAATATAGAAACTAAAAAAAGATTATGGCTGTCAGAAATCGAACCCAGGTCCTTGGGCGTGCGAGGCCGACGCACTACCGCTGAACCATTCGTATTTACAAATATATGTTTGAAAACGCGATTCTCAACGCCCAATTTAAAATAATTTAGAAGATCATAGTTAGATATCACATTAACATAGTTTTAGATAATATATCTGATTTGGCCAACTATACTTATCAGGATCTACTTAATTTATAGATATTATTTTCTATTTATTTAATACTACTGTGAGACATTAAACTTACCTTGGTCAATAAAAATTTTTCGTCAGGAGCTTCTTGTATAAACTTCGGTATTTGTTCTTTCTCCAAAACTCTGGATTTTTTGGGAACGTATCCCTCACTCTTCCTTTTTAAAAAAGCACGTACCTTTGGATAGTCAATAAAGTCTTACTAGCCTCATTGGCTGCATCCATAACACCCCCACATAGCAATAGATATTCCAGGTATATTTCATGAATATACATTTAGGGATATTGTATTATGCTCCTGGCGAACCTTTGATATATTTTAAGAATATTCCTTGGGAATATTCTTGGAATATCTTATAATATTCTTAGAATATGTAAGGTATATTCTATTAAGAATATTCCAGGAATAGAACCCGAGGAATATTCATAAAATATTCAGGATATTCTTAGTTTATTGTAGGAATATACAATAGAGAAACACCATAGAATATTCTTTAAATATATTTTATGAATATTCTAGGAATATTTGGAATATTCCAAGAATGTGACGAGTAACCGCTATTAGGAATGTATATATTGCATTTTGATGCAAGATTCACACAAGTAATAAAAAACATAATATTCATAAACAAATATATTTTAAAAACAATATACAGTGAAATATTTGACGTTTCAACCAATATTAAAAATGAAAAATCTCTAATTCAAAATATTTATTCACTGAATACTGTCATATTACAAATACTAGAAATGTATTCAAATTAGGATGTTCCTACTCTCAAACAAATGTATACCAAAAAATATACTAAAATAACAACTCTGTTAATTCATCAGCACTAATTAAAAATTAATAAATATATCATTTAATTGAAAAAGAAAAAGTGTATTAAATCAATAAATAGGTTAGGTTAGGTTTCTCACTTAAAAAAATAAACCCACAAATGAAGTATTTAAAATGAATGGTGTGATGGGTTCTTCAATGAATTTCACTTACTTAAAGTTATCCAAACTTTGCTCACCAGAATAGTTTTCCTTATATTTGTCCAACAATACATCAACCAGTGTTTCAATAGTAATACCTGGAACAAAATGTACATTAACGTTCATTATCACTATTTGAAAGTGGCACAATAAAACTGGAATAAAAATCAAATAGATATTTTTCGCATAGGTAACCTACTCATGAACATTTACAACATTTTATGACTTGGAAAGCAACTTGCATTGTCTTGTTGAAAAGTACTCATTACGTTTTCAGTTCCTTGGCGCACCTGCCTGTACCAGGTACCACTCTGTTTCCTTTTGGGCAAATTGATACTATCTTGAAAACGAGTGATAAAAATTATGAAAACAAATGATACAAAAGAATGTGTCATTCACTTACTTTTCTCTATTGAAGATACACAACTGAAATCACTCTAGTTCAAACATGTACTTAGCCAAACCAACAAATCCTACACACCAACTCTCCTCGAACCTAAAATGAGGTATAGTAGGTTAATCACCATGAATTTACTATCGATACTATCGCATTTTACTTACTTTTCGTGAAGACTGAATATATGCAACTCTCCTGTTTGAAGATCCAAAATCAAACTATTCGCTGTACTGCAAATTGGACAACCCCAAATTATAAATGGTACACTGAACGTGACAGAATTATACTTTGATAATAACACCAACACACCATGCATTACACACGCAAACCTGCCACGTCAACCGCCATGTTGAATCAAATGTCGAATTTAACGCAAATATACCATGCATTAAGGGACAGCCGCTTTCACAGAGCTTATTCGACTGTCGCGCGCTACACTTCAATTGACCAATGAGAAACGTTTACTCCAATTCTTCATTTCCCCATTTCTCTGTTTCCACGATTTTTCGCTTTGTAATTAAATAATTTCAAATACAAAAAGAAGAATAGGATGAGAATTAACCAATTTATTGTTGCAATTGGTTCATTTATTGGCCCATTCAAATTTTTTTGTCGTTTCCAACAGTTGCTGTTGGAGCAATTCATCCAGAATCTTCGCGTTGAGTTCAAAAACAGGTTAACACTATCAGGGTTATGTACATTAGGTTATGCATTCGACTGAGAACTTCAAATATTTTTGTTTTTAATGATATTGAATTATTTGAATACGTTATTATAAGATAATTCAAAATTCCATTGTATAGAATATTCCAAAATATACCGTGGGGATATATTCTAAGAATATACCATATGGTATATTCGATCGACAATATTCTTAGAATATTCAAGGGAGAATAATCCATTTATAGACATTCTATGCACATTCTTTCGGGAATAATCCTGCCATATTCATTCAAGCATATTCTATGAATATTCTAAAGGCATGTATATATTCCAAGAATATTCTATGAATATTTGGAATATATACGTTCGTTTTATGATATACAGGGAATATTCCATGAATATCTAGTGCTGTGTGGGCCGGCGGGGTACTTCGTATATCTGAATGATCAGAATCCATTATAATATAATGTTAAAATATTAATAATTAACTCTTAACAATGAGCTCACAACAATAATATTTTTGGGAACTTGTATCCAAATGCATAACTATACCGGTAGTGTACATAACAAAAAGCCCCCAGGTCATCCGTTCATTCCGGAAAAACAGCAAATACAAATAATTGGTGAGATGGTAGTAAATCCTGAACAGTCTACTTATTCCGTCGCGAATATTTGTGAGGTGTCTCCTTCTTCTGTGTGGAGACTGTTGACGAGAAGTACAGTGTGATCCATACAAAATTAAAATGGTACACTAATTAACTGAAGACGAACCTGATCGAAAAACAGAATTCTGCGAAATCACGAGGGAAACCATTGCAAAGCATCCTATCTGTCCCCAAAATATTTGTTTTAGTGACGAACGGGAAACACATACCCAATATCCAGAAAAAAGTAACGATTGGGCAGGAATATTGGGAAACCACATTGTAGGATCTCTATTTATTGATCAAAATTCAACAGGGGAACTGTATTTGAATATGCTGGCAACTAATGTTGACCGTTTTATCACTGAAATCGTCGAAGCGAATCCTAATGAATTCGATATGGATATTCCATTCTAACAAGATGGAGCACAACCACATTACTCCAGACAAGTAAGAAACTATTTTGATACTACTTTTCCTCCTTCAAATCTCCCGGAGAGGATGATATATTTCCAGCTCTTCTTCAAAACGGTCTGGAAATAATTTTACCTATTCTCACAAAATTGTATAGAGCTAGTCTGGCGTGGAACTATACGTGGAACTATACCACCCAGTTGGTTGGCAGCAAGGGTGGTATATATACCTGAAGTGGGTTGGAAAGACCCAAACCCCAAATCGGTACGACCAATCAGCCTTACATCCTTCCTGTTGAAAGGACTTGAGAGGATACTGGACCGACATATCAGGAGGGTAGCATTATATGCATCCCCACTGAATAACCACCAGTATGCTTATCAAACCGGCAAATCGATAGATTCAGCATTAAACAACCTCGTTGAGAAAATATCCCAATCCCTTGACAACAAGGAGATTGCGGTTGCTGTATTTCTTGATATTGAAGGAGCATTTGACAATGCAGTACCTAAATCTATAGGATTGTCTCTGGCTAGAAAGGGTATAGAATCGACCATAACTGGCGGGATCTATGCCATGCTACTAAACAGAACTGCAACTACGACTCTTCAAGGCGAGGCTATCAGGTTCAAGGTCACCAGGGGCTGCCCTCAAGGTGGGGTACTATCTCCCCTTCTGTGGTTGCTCCTGGTGGATAGTCTGCTTGATGTCCTCGACAGAAGAAAAGTTGATCTGCAAGCTTATGCAGATGACCTTATCATCCTGGCAAGGTCCACGGGTCGTGAAGGGTAGCTTGTAATATTTTCCAAAGCGCGTTGGACGTTGTTCACAGTTGGTGCCTGAGGGAGCAGATGTCTGTCAATCCCAGCAAAACTGTGTTAATTCCCTTCACCAAGAAAAAAGAAATTGGACGATCTAACGCCACTTTCCCTCAATGGTGTGGTCATTCCATTTGGAACGGAGGTGAAATATCTTGGCATTGTCCTTGATGAAAGACTCACCTGGAACGCTCACTAAGAAAAAGTTTTACACAAAGCCAGACTGTCTCAATGGACATGTCGAAGGATTTGTGGTAAAACTTGGGGTTTAGGTCCCAAACAAATCCATTGTATTCATGTGATGATTGTCAGACCAATGATCACGTATGGTGCAATTGCTTGGTGACCAAAGGCTTTACAGAAAACGGCTCAAGCGAAGCTCTCTGGCTTACAGAGACAGGCTTGTCTGGCTATCAGTGTTGCCATCAGTACCACACCGTCAGCGGCCATGGAAATCCTTCTAGATCTACCTCCTCTCCACATTTTTCTGGAAAGAGAGGCTAGATGGACTGAATACAGACTTGTGTACATTGCCAATTGCACAAATCAATTCTATGCAGAGTGCAACAGGCTGTTGGTTGACATTGGAAGTCACAGCATTCTGGAAATGGCCTCTGACTTTATGCCTCGAACTGACAACTACGAACTGCCTTATAAAGTACTATTCCCGAGTAGAGAGGACTGGATCCTACGGGAGAAGGAAATATTAAGAGCAGATAGTTGTTGGTTCACAGATGGATCAAAAACACCTCCCGGTTCTGGTGTAGGTGTTTTCAGTCGCAGACCCAGGACAGAGTCATCTACCTGCCTAGGAACTTATGCGACTGTATTTCAAGCGGAAATTTACGCTATTGAATTGTGTGCGGAGAGATTGGATAAATCCAACCTCACTCACAAGTCAATAAAAATATTCTCGGACAGTCAAGAGGCGTTGGAAGCTCTTGGCTCCCACCGAACAACGTTTAAATTGTTAGCAAACTGCCAAAAAAGACTCTCCTCGATAGGAAGACGATAGGCTTCATTGGACCAGAACCTGTCATTGCCATCACTTTGGGCTTTGCCAAACAAACACTTAACACCTGGATGGCAAGAAGAGTTATGGACTTCTGGCAGAATCTTCTAGGATTGGCTCACTCCAAGGCGTTTATTTACCCTTCGAAGCTTAATTCCAAACAGTTGTTGAACTACAGTAGGGATGAACTACGATGTCTAACAGGCCTTCTTACAGGTCACTGTCATTTGAATCATCACATACAGAGTCTTGGACTGTCGGAAGACAGTGTGTGTCGCCTCTGTCTGGAAAATGATGAAACTGCAGAGCATATACTTTGTGCCTGCCCCGCTGGGGACCGAATCAGGTTCTTTGAGTTCGGCAGAGCCGTACTCATACCATCTGACCTGAAAGACCATTCACCGTACAAACTAATCGGCTTCGTTAAGAAGCTGGGTTTATTTGGCCGAGTGTGAGTCACAATAAACCCATATGGGTTGCGGTGGAGGGTCGAATAGACCCACTCACTTTAGACCTACCTACCTACCTACTTTTCCTGGTTCTTAGATTGGGCGTCAAGGTCATACAGAATGGCCAGCCCGCTCGCCAGATTTAACACTTTTGGACTTTTTGTATGAGGCTATTTGAAGCAGAAGGTGTACGAAACTGAACCTGCTTCGATATTGGATATACCGCAGAGAATAATAAATATTTGTAGAGATATTGACGTTACTGTGTTCAAAAATGTTCGGCCTGACATATCCGATAGGCTGTTCATATGTCAAGAAGTTCATGGCAACCATTTCGAGCATCTCCTAAACTTACCTCAAGCTTATTACTTCATATTATGTAGCTAAATTTTAATGTATTCTGACAGTTATTTGAAGTTCCGCCATTTTGTAGTAGTTGAGTATATTGACATTATATTCCAGGGTTGTGAAGTATTTGTCAGGAGCTTAGAAATGATGTGTAACAAGACCCCTTTCTATTCAATTTTTTCCCCATATGGCGCCCAGTCGCCATCTTGAAAGTTTCATATGTCAATTTCACTTCAAAATAAAGTACTCATGAGTTAATTACATTATACCAAATTAAATATTTTTAATTGACCCGTTCAAAAAATAAAAGGGGGGGACATTAAAGAAATGCACTGTATACAGGCTGTTTGTTCCATTTGAAAAATCAAAGTAGCCGCTACTTCATATAGTCTAGTTCACATGTACTTTTTTTTTGTAACACTTTTCAGCCCTGTCCAAAAATTACGACCAAGGTATCATTCGATTCGTATTTTTGCCTAGAAAGTTCAAGGAAAGGTCCGAAAACGCGCCGATAAAAATTACAAAAGTTATAAATAATTAAGAGAAAAAAAATGGGGCTTTAGTTTTTTCTTAATATCTCGAAACATTTTCAAAATTTTGGAAATTTGAAAAAAGATTTGAAAAGATCAATGAATTTGCGTAAAAAAAGTCCCGACTCCCGAAATTGTATCTCGATTATTTATAATTTTTACAGAGCCCTGAAAATAGAGCCAAAAGCGGGTAGTCTGCTATTGTTAATAAATTTATTATAAACAAATACATTGTTTATAAGCAATTCGATTTTTTTTTTTGCATTATGTTGATTGAAAAAAAATCATGATTTTTAGGAAAAAATAGTTTCTTAAAAAAAATTTCATTGTTGCTAAAAAATGCGTTTGTTGATCAACAATCGTTTTTTGCAACTAAATATTAAAATTAAGGAACCGTTTTTTTTAAATCATGAATTCTATTGTTCTTGAAGGTTTTGGAATAACTTATTTTTTATTCATTTTTTAATTGTTTATTTAAAAAAAATTGTTATGAACAAATTATTTTTTTTGTTTTTTTTTTTCAATACTTTGTTCTATAATAAAAGTACCTACGTGTTTTTTTAATTCATTCTATTTTTTATAAAACTTTTAATATTGTGATATCTTGATACTTGTCTTTTCCATTCGCTCCTTCGCTTTTATAATTATGATAACTTTCAAACTATTGCAGTTATGATAAATATGCTTCAAGTTTTTTTTGTTCATTATGAATTTATTAACAATTTAAGCCTTTTACTAAAGTTGTAGTCCTATTATTTACCTCCAACAACAATAGCAACACATTTACACTCATTTAGGACGTATTACCAAGTTCAGTTTTGGATTGGTAATTAGAATTTGAATCTGAAACAATGTTCCTGCCGATAAAAACAACGGAAAAACTTGGGCTGACGACTCACTTAAGCTGGTTAATTGTGCCTGCGTAAAAGAGTGTAATAATCGATGTGGATGTAAAAAAGCTGGGCTTTCTTGCTCATCTTTATGCAAAAATTGTAAAGGTGAAACATGTTCTAACAGTACAAGGCCATCACTTGATGATGACAATGATGATACTGATATCATGATCGGTCGATTAAATGCTATCGATATTAATCCCGATGGAAATGAAGACGACCTTAATGATTATCAAGATTTCTAGTAGGTTCAAGGAACATCACGACAAGAAAATACAGAAGAAACCACAGATGATGAGCCACCGCCACTAAAACGATATAAAAGATTACAAAAAAATAATATAAAATAATGAAAAAATTATAAAATAACTTTCAGTATGTTTTTGATTTAGTAAATTTCCTGTAAACTTGAAATTTTTCTTTTTTCAATAAATAACGATCAATAATTAAATAAATAATAGGACTACAACTTTAGTAAAAGGCTTAAATTGTTAATAAATTCATAATGAACAAAAAAGACTTGAAGCATATTTGTCATAATTGCAATAGTTTAAAAGTTATTATAATTATAAAAGCGAAGAAGCGAATGAAAAAGACAAGTATCAAGGTATCACAATATTAAAAGTTTTATAAAAAATTCAACAAATAAAAAAAATAGTTACTTCTATTATAGAACAAAGTATTGAAAAATAAAAAAAAATAAAAAGAAATGATTTGTTTATAACAATTTTTTTTAAACAATTAAAAAAAGAATGAAAAAAAGTTTTTTCAAAACTTTAAAGAACTATAGAATTTATTTAAAAAAACAACGGTTCCTTAATTTTAATATTTAGTGCAAATAACGATTGTTAATCAACAAACGCATTTTTTAGTAACATATTTGAGAAACCATTTTCTTTCTAAACATCATGATTTTTTCAATTAACACAATGCAAAAAAAAATTTCGAATTGCTTATAAACAATGTATTCGTTTATAATAAATTTATTAACAAAAGCTGTAAAAAAATTTAAAAAAATATTATTAATTAGTCTCTAGCCATGAGACATTGAAACAATAAAGAATTAAAAAAAAAATTGTAATGTATTTTTTTATAAAATTATTATAGAATTATAGAAAATAACAATTTTTTTATTTTGGCAACGGTAACCTATTTTTTTTTGCCTATTAAGGATAACTTCACCAAAGGAAAAAAATGCCAGGGTTTTAGTTTAATAATTATAGGGATTTTTATATTAACTTTCAATTCAGAAAAAGTTATTAATTAACAAATTGATAATTAACGTTGAAATTGGGATAAACATTTTTTGACTGCGGATTATTGTTCATTGATGTATCCAACATTACATGAATTTTTTCATTCCTTAATATTTAAATTTAATATGTTTAAATAATTTTTTTTGTTTTTATGTCAGAGTAACGAAAGGCGCGCGGAAGCCAGACTATTCGCTTTTGGCTCTATTTTCAGGGCTCTGTAAAAATATAAATAATCGAGATACAGTTTCGGGAGTCGGGACTTTTCTGTCCCGACTCCCAAAATTTTGAAAATTTTCCGAGATATTAAGAAAAAACTAAATCCCCATTTTTTTTCACCTAATTTTTTATAACGTTTGTAATTTTTATCGGCGCGTTTTTGGACCTTTCCTTAAACTTTCTAGGCAAAAATACGAATAATTTTTGGACAGGACTGAAAAATGTCACCAAAAAGAGCTAAATCGAGTACATTTGAACCAGACTAATAGTAGAAGTGACAACGCCGCCTCATCTAAAATATTAATTTATGCATACTGTAGAATTTTCAGGTTGATCCGTTGTCTGGTTTGCCAGAAACGTCTAATTAACTATTATCCTGGAAATCCCTGTACCTATACCCATAAAAACAATTGGTTCTAACTCTCTGATATTATTTTCACATTCATTTCAGGAAAAATGATGTTGGACTTACGTACCTGCCTTTCCGAACTAGAGAACTGGAAAGAAGGGAAGGCTGTAATCCTTTGCGGTGAAGGTTCGAACTTCTGCTCAGGAGGTGACTTGGAATTCGCTAAAGCATCTGGAACGCCAGAAGAGGGCGCTTATATGTGCTTTTTCATGCAGGATATCCTCAAAAGATTCAGAAAGCTACCACTAGTAACCGTAACTCTGGTGCATGGACCCGCGTTAGGTGGTGGTGCAGAACTTGCACTGTTCTCGGATTATATTTTGCTCGCCGATGACGCTAAATTGGGTTTTGTACAGGGTGCCATGGGGATAATTACGGCATGGGGAGGCAGCACTAGGTATTTGTATTGTCTATTATCCCAAGAAGCATTTTTTTCAGTAATAATATATCTACTATTTACCAATATATAAATTAATACAGAGTAATTTTTCAATATAAAATATCTAATGAAGGTAAATAAAAGGAGAACTGTTAGACTCTGCAGCCAACTCTCCCACAGTTCCTTTGAAAAGTCGCTTTGCTATCAGTGATATCAAAAATCATGGAAAAAGTCGTTAATCACCATATCCTTAAATATTTGGAAGGCTTCAACATCTTCAGCGATCATCAATATGGCTTTCGGAAACAAAGATCAACAGGCGACCTTATATCTATAACATCCATATTTGGAATAACGCAATGGAGCTGTTGCGCTTGATATTTCTAAGGCCTTTGACCGTGTGTAGCTTGAGGGTTTGCTGGCCAAACTTTGATGCTATGGCTTGTTGGATCTTTTTTGTGAATGGCTCTCCAACTTCCTGAAAAAAAGTTCCCTGGAAGTGGCCGTCGATGGATATCTCTCGAATATTTTACCATCAACGTTGGTGTACCCCAGGGATCCATATGGTCTCCAACCCTCTTTTAATTGTATGACAACGACCTATTGGAGAAAACCAAGAATCCAATATATTCGAGAGGGGACCAAAAAAAAATGGGAATTTCGTCATAACTTTCTTATTTCTCAATATTTCAACACCAAATTTTGATCACCTTCAAAGTGCTCGCCTTTGAGCACAACGCACTTCTCCAAATTATCCTTCTACTGTTCAAAACCTGCAATTTTTTTTCAACTCCTCGATAGGGCTGGCGAAACGCTTTCCTTTCATATTTCTTTTGAGTCTGGGGAACAAAAATAAGTCACAGGGGGCTATATCCGGTGGGTATGGGGGGTGGACAATCGGTGTCATGGCGTTTTTGGTCAAAAATTGCTTCACAGAAAGGGCGGTGTGGGCCGGCGCGTTGTCATGATGGAAGAACTAGTCGCCTGTGCGCCAAGGATTTGCTCTTTTCTTCCGGATACAGTTTGATCCGGAGGAACGAACTCCGCGTACAAAACACCTCTACAATCGAAGAAACAAATAAGCATTGTCTTATGATGCACTGTTTGGAACCTTTGGTGTAGTAATGAATATTACTGGAGTTTTTTTCCTCAACACCAAATCGTTATTTTTAACACCTCGACACGTGTTTCGATCACCAAGTGATCATCTTCAAAGAGGAAGATTAAAACTAGAAACTAGTGCGTGCTAATCCTATTTATGCTATAAAGGTAACCCATACAGGGTAAACCATCCAGGCCTACCAACCAGACAGGTATACCAACCTAAATTAATTTTACAATTTTGCCTTATCTATTATTTTACAATATATGTTTATATAAAACAATTTTCATCTATATAAAAATTAATTTCACAATATTGCCTATCTAAATTTTTTTGCAATGTGTCCTTATACAGTAATCAGTAAACCCAACAACATTATTTTATTTTATTTTAACAAGCTATACCGGGTGTCCCACATTTTATGTGACAGGCAATATCTGATTTGTTGAAGGAGATACACAAAAATGTTTCATACAAAAGTTTTAGGAGTTCATGAAAGCTATATTTTGATATAATTTTTAAATATACAGGGTGTTTGGTGTAGGTGCTACAGACCAAAATTCCATTTTTTAAAATAGAACGCCCTGTATATCATTACATATTCAGATGCTACGTTAAATTCTGATATCATTTCATGTTTGGTTTTTGAAATTCGGTTACGGCGTTGTTGAGTTATTGCTTAAAATGTAAAGTCTTGAGAACGACTATTATTTTTAAAAATATCTCATACAATTATTCTCTCTGCATCAGATCACATGAAAATTAGTCAAAATTTTGGGTGTTCGAAGTAATGGTTTCAATTTTCAGTTGTGGAATTCAGTCAGGAATCATTTTGAATATGAAACAATTGCGAAATTGAAAGAGGTGTATTCGAAAACAAATCTTTAATTAATAACAATGTAAATAATATATTGTTTTCAAGAGAGATACATTTCTACATTCTAATGAACCAAATTACATGCATCCCTTACATAGGGTAGCTACCCCTAAATTTTTTTAAATAGCAATAAGGGTTGATTTGTATTAAATTTTGAAGACATATTATTCCTCTAAACAGCAGTGCTCGATTTTAAAAATTCCTTCGATTAGTTTCCGAGATACTATCAATTTAATAATTTGCATAAAAAATTAGCATTTTTCAAATTATCCTCATGTCTTATGAAAAATGCGCAGCTTTGAAGAACATGTTTAAACAGGTCGATTTTGCCTTCAAGGGAGAAACATTTAAACAATGTAATAAATCAAATTACGTACACTCCTAAGCAGCTACCCTGCTTAGGAGTGTACGTGATTTGTTACGTACACGTACACGTACATTGTTCCCCACCTTCAGGCTCATACAAGCTAATAAGCCTAATGTAGTGCTTCTCGACCACCAGACCAAAACGATATTTGTCGTGGAGTTTTCAGCTCCTGGCCAGACGAATATCGTCAGAAAAGAGGAGGAAAAACGGATAAAATATCAAGATTTTCTCTTCGAACTCCGCAGACTCTATCCAGATCACTCTGTCAAGATGGTCGTTCTGATTATTGGAGTCCTTGGTGGAATGATGTCTTCTCTACTCTCGAATCTCAAAATCATACCGGCTTGCCGCACTAAGGCAGAAATCTTAGCCGCACAGATGCAGAAGGCTCTCATTCTTGGCTCACTGCGTTTGCTCAGGGCACATGATTATCGGACCCAATGATCACTTACCTCACGGTGTGGGGAGTGGTCATTGGTTGATAATGCTGGCGCGCCCTCCCGAATGTATCGGGGCTTCGGGGGATAGGGCCTGACCAGCGCACACTACGGGTAAATGAATAATAATAATAATAATATACACACGAATACTCACCGCAGTTGACCGAGTGTTCGAACGGATATATGAGCAGAGAGGGTCGAAGAGAGGAGTCGCTGGATGTAAAGAGAACCTGCTCATCGATAGATGTGTAACGCAGGACTCGATACAATATAAGCGTAACCTCTCTATGGCCTGGATCGATTACCGTAAGGCATTTGATACAATTTCGCATGAGCTCATCTTGCATTTGCTCAGATGCCTTGCGGTACCCGACAACATAGTGAGATGCATTGAACAACTGACACCACTTTGGCGAACTCGCTTCACCATAACATCTGGTCAAGCAAGAGTTCAAACAGGGTGGGTCACTTTCAGAAGGGGTGTATTTCAGGGTGATTCCCTCAGTCCCCTTCTCTTCTGCATCTCACTATTGCCATTATCCGTTGCGCTCAGAAAAACTCGAGGGTATAACTGTGGCACCCCCGGAAACCGAAGGCACAAGGTCACCCATCTGTTTTATATGGATGATCTTGAATTTTATGCCTATGGAGAGAAGGATCTCCATCAGTCCTTGAGGGTGGTGGAAGAGTACACGCATGCTATCGGTATGAAATTCGGGATAGACAAATGTGCAATGGTCCATCTCAAAAGAGCACGATGCGGGGACTACGGAGATGATGTGCAGCTCGTAGATGGGAGCATCCTACATCATCTGGATGCCGGAGAGACGTATACTTACCTCGGGGTGGAACAACGCCACTCACAAAAGGTAACTGCAGTGAAAAACTCTCTCCGCGGCAAGTATCAGCACAAACTTCGACAGATCTGGTCATCGGAACTGTCGGGAAAGAACAAAGTTGCTGCAATAAATATGCTTGCCGTTCCAATCTTACTCTACTCGTTTGGAGTAGTGAAGTGGACTCGGGAGGAGCTGTATCAACTCGACGTGAAAACCCAAAAAATGATGCATCTCTATAGGAGTTTGCATCCCAAATTGTCTTCTCCACGGTTGTACTTCCCCCGGCAACAGGGAGGCCGTGGACTTTTGAGTTTGGAGTGTCTACATGACAGAATGGTGCTGGATACAGCCTGTAAAGTCGTCAGGAGTTCGGATCCCCTTCTCTGCATGGTCCGTGACCATGAGAGAGCAGGAATTGGATCATTTCTCCTTAGGGCAGCTGCTCGAGCAGCTGATGAACTTGGTATAGTTTTTGACTCTGAACGAGGTGACTACAACTCTGTCACCGAGTTGGAACCCGTTCAGCAAAAAGCTCAGATAAAAGCCGCAGAGATCACCTTACTTCTGTGGAGACACAGGGATAAGCCAATGCATGGGGTCTTCTTGGCTTATCTAAGCGCCTCACGTTCGCTTTTCTCAGGTCGAGTGGGCTGAAGTCGGAAACTGAGAGGTTCATCATGGCTTGCCAGGATGTTGTCTTCAACACCTTAGTCTACCGCAGTCGCGTGATGGGTATAGAGGTTCCTGACACAAGGTGCAGGGCCTGCCGCGAGGCGCCCAAGACCCTAATGCACTTGCTATCAGCATGTCCAGCATATGCGGTCTCGGCCTAGATCCATCGACATAATGTGGCCCTAAGAGTGCTATATCACCATCTACGACACTCTTACGGTATTGACGAGACACCGGTGTTGCCCTACGCTCCGGGGGATATTGAATCCTTTGTGGGGAATGAGAAGTGCCGAATTTATTGGTACTATTCGTTCCCCACCCTCAGGCTCATACAAGCTAATAAGCCTGATGTAGTCCTTCTCGACCACCAGACCAAAACGATATTTGTCTTGGAGTTTTCAGCTCCTGGCGAGACGAATATCGTCAGAAAAGAGGAGGAAAAACGGATAAAATATCGAGATTGTCTCTTCGAACTGCGAAGACTCTATCCAGATCACTCTGTCAAGATGGCTTGCCGCACTAAGGCAGAAATCTTAGCCGCACAGATGCAAAAGGCTGTCATTCTTGGCTCACTACGTTTGCTCAGGGCACATGACTCTCTGACCCAATGATCATTTACCTCACGGTGAGGGGATTGGTCATTGGTTGATAATGCTGGCGCGCCCTCCCGAATGTATCGGGGCTTCGGGGGATAGGGCCTGACTAGCGCACACTACGGTGAAAAAAAAAATAGGTCTTTGTTCCCTGTTTTTACATCATCATGAATTTTGTCTAAGTTATCCAAAGAGTATATATCTGTTGTATCTTCATCAAATAATTTAACTGATCCCTTTAGAAGTAAATTTGTTATTGAGTTAATACCGGGTGATTCTTTACGGTGGCTCACCCCTATAACTTTTATTATTGAAGATAGAAAAACGAAATTTGGGGGTTGTGTATTATAGTTCTATTAACATTTTTTGACATATTTACTTGCTTTGCCGTACTTCCGGTTTGACCGGAAATGACTCCAACTTTCGACTTTTAAATGGGACATCCTATTTTTACTTATTTCGATCGAAAATGACATTCTAAATACAACCATACTTCACTCGTCAATATTTGACAAATGAAATCATTTTTATTCCAATTTTTATTTATTAATCTTGAATGACATGGATCATGAATCTCATTCTCGATCGAAATAAGTAAAAATATATATGATGTCCCATTTAAAAATCGAAAGTTAGGGTCATTTCCGGTCAAACCGGAAGTACGGCAAAGCAAGTAAATATGTCAATATTTAATAATAAAACAGTTATACGGGTGAGCCACCTTAGAGAACCACCAGGTATATAAAAAAAGGGAGTGCACCAAGAATAGATGTTTGTTTGAAGGTGAATCACAATGTTTCTTGATGAATTTCACTAGTTCGGACTTCCATTGTCTACTATATAAAATGATTTGAAATCCCTGAAACAACTAAAAAAGAAGAATTGAAAATGAATAGCTGAAAATAACAATTATATTAACCAAAATAAACCTGAAATGAAATAATAGTGAAATAAAATACAAGTAAAAATAGAACAACTGAATAAATTAAAATAAAGAAATGAAAAAAGAAAATAAAATTAAAAACTGGAGAGATTCCAAGTCACGTTAGTTCACGACGTTTCGATTGTTAGCATCTACAATCGTCTTCGGGTGATGACTGGACTGATTCCTCCGAGAGATGACTATTTATAGGTCGTTCGAGTACTTTCACTTATCCCCGCTTTCCATTTTCCGCTTCACTGGTTGCGTGGGAGATGACCGTTTTGGCGGGAGTTGGCCATTTTTCGCTTGATGATGGGTTTCCATATGTTGCGTATTTCTACGCTGGCTTGGCTGAATACGTTGTTGGACAACATGTATGCGGCTTTCTTGAATTTTCTCCTAAACCAATGTTCCTCTCTGTGCAAGATCTCAGCTTGGCACCATTTGATGTTGTGTTGATGGGTCCAAACATGGTCTGCTATTCCTGATTTGCTGGTTTCCCCTCGCTGTTTGTGTTTCTTGTGCTCGGCAATGCGAACATTCAATGGCCTCTTAGTTTCACCAATATAGGATTTTCCGCACTCACAGGGTATCCGATAAATGCAATTCTTGGAATCGCAGTCCGCGTATGGTGGCCTGGTTATCGTGAGGCTGCTACGGATAGTGTTACCGGATCTGAAGCAGGTTCTGATGTTGTACTTGGAAACAATTCTTCTTATCCTCTCCGATAATCCTCTGATGTAGGGAAGTGCAAGCACTGGTTGTGACGGCTTCTCTTCCTTGCGAGGCTCCTGCTGTCTTCTAGCCAAAGTCTTTTCTACCATCGCTTTGGAGTAGCCATTCCGTTGAAGATCATTTTTGATGATGTCTAGTTCCTTCTCGAGATCTTCCTTCGTATTACAAAGCCCAAAAGCACGGTCTAATAGAGTCTTGATGATTCCTCTTTTAGTCGATTGATGGTGGTTGGATTCGTGGTTCAGATACTGTCCCGTATGAGTGGGTTTTCGGTATACAGATGTTTCCCACTTAGTGTCGGTCCTCTTCACCAAAGCGTCTAAAAACGGCAATTCGTTGTGGATTTCTTTCTCTATTGTGAAACTGATGGAAGGTCTCATGCTGTTGATGTGTTTCAGGAAGGCATCTAGTTCAGTATTCCCATGGTTCCATATTATGACGGTGTCGTCAACATATCTCAACCAGACTCGAGGTTTCTTGTGGGCTTCTTCAATGGCCAGAGTGTCAAACCACTCCATATATATGTTGGCTATGACTGATGAAAGTGGCGATCCCATTGGCAGTCCCTCATCTTGTGTAAAGAATTCGTCCTTCAGTTGGAAATAACAGTTTCGTACACAGCATCCTAGTAATTCCATGATTACTTCTATAGGTGGATTCGTTCTCTCTTTCAGGTTCCTGTCTTCGGATAGCTTTCTCTGTACGATTTGAAGTGTTTCTTCGACCGGAACGTTGGTGTGAAGGATCTCTACGTCGAAACTAATTAGTTGATCTTCCTGTGTGACCTCAATTGACCCTAGTAATTTGACAAAATGTGAAGAATTCGAGGCATTTTGTCGAACTACTAGGGTCAATTGAGGTCACACAGGAAGATCAACTAATTAGTTTCGACGTGGAAAGCCTTTACACCAACGTTCCGGTCGAAGAAGCACTCCAAATCATACAGAGAAAGCTATCCGAAGACGGGAACCTGAAAGAGAGAACGAATCCACCTATAGAAGTAATCATGGAATTACTAGGATGCTGTGTACGAAACTGTTATTTCCAACTGAAGGACGAATTCTTTACACAAGATGAGGGACTGCCAATGGGATCGCCACTTTCACCAGTCATAGCCAACATATATATGGAGTGGTTTGACACTGTGGCCATTGAAGAAGCCCACAAGAAACCTCGAGTCTGGTTGAGATATGTTGACGACACCTTCATAATATGGAACAATGGGAATACTGAACTAGATGCCTTCCTGAAAAACATCAACAGCATGAGACCTTCTATCAGTTTCACAATGGAGAAGGAAATCCACAACAAATTGCCATTGTTAGACGTTTTGGTGAAGAGGACCGACACTAAGTGGGAAACATCTGTATACCGAAAACCCACTCATACGGGACAGTATCTGAACCACGAATTCAACCACCACTCTATTAGACCGTGCTTTTGGGCTTTGTAATACGAAGGAAGGTCTCGAGAAGGAAGTAGACATCATCAAAAATGATCTTCAACGGAATGGCTACTTCAAAGCGATGGTAGAAAAGACTAGAAGATAGCAGGAGCCTCGCAAGGAAGAGAAGCCGTCACAACCAGTGCTTGCACTTCCCTATATCAGAGGATTATCGGAGAGGATAAGAAGAATTGGTTCCAAGTACAACATCAGAACCTGCTTCAGATCCGGTAACACTATCTGTAGCAGCCCCACGAAAACCAGGCCACCAAACGCGGACTGCGATTCCAAGAATTGCATTTACCGGATACCCTGTGAGTACGGAAAATCCTATATTGGTGAAACTAAGAGGTCATTGAATGTTCGCATTGCCGAGCACAAGAAACACACACAGCGAGGGGAAACCAGCAAATCAAGAATAGCAGACCATGTTTGGACCCATCAACACAACATCGAGTGGTCCCAAGCTGAGATCTTGAACAGAGAGGAACATTGGTTTAGGAGAAAATTCAAGGAAGCCGCACGCATGTTGTCCAACAACGTATTCAGCCAAGCCAGCGTAGAAATACGCAACATATGGAAACCCATCATCAAGCGAAAAATGGCCAACTCCCGCCAAAACGGTCATCTCCCACGGAACCAGTGAAGCGGAAAGCGGAGATAAGTGAAAGTACTCGAACGACCTATAAATAGTCATCTCTCGGAGGAATCAGTCCAGTCATCACCCGAAGACGATTGTAGATGCTAACAATCGAAACGTCGTGAACTAACGTGACTTGGAATCTCTCCACTTTATATTTTTATTTTCTTTTTTCATTTCTTTATTTTTATTTATTCAATTATTCTATTTTTACTTGTATTTTATTTCACCATTATTTCATTTCAGGTTTATTTTGGTTAATATAATTGTTATTTCCAGCTATTCATTTTCAATTCTTCTTTTTTAGTTGTTTCAGGGATTTCAAATCATTTTATATAGTAGACAATGGAAGTCCGAACTAGTGAAATTCACCAAGAATAGATCTTTGCGGTACCCTATTTTTAATGAAACAATTTTGACAGGTTTAAAAGTTACTATTGTTTTTTTTTCAGGTTGACTGAAGTCTTGGGGAGAAGGAAAGCACTGGAAATGCTTCTGACTGCTAAAGTGTATACTGCTCAAGAATGTTTAGATATTGGTCTGGCCTATAAAGTGGTGAATACCGAAAACAGAGTTGCGGAGGCTTTAGAATTTGTGAGGACTTTAGTAAAACACCATTATTCTCTGGTGCAATCTTACAAGGAAGTTGTGGAAGTGGCAACGACAACAGATTTCGAAAATGCTTTGGATTTCGAGAAAGATGCTTTTAGTCCAAAATGGGGTTCGGATCTCAATCGTGAAGCCTTGAGAAAAAAGATAAAACACCTTTCGAATTAATCAGGGCATTTCTGATGGGTTTCAAGAACACCAAATGATGTTCCGTTCTTATTGTAGTGTTTATGGCCCTGAAAAAAAAATTTGGCCTGCGAATGTGAAGAATCACGTGCTATTCCGGATGAAAATATTTGTGAATGCCATGGCAATATTGTAATCTACGAAGTACCGATGGTTCCCCTTCTCATTTCATCTTCCACTTATAATAATGAAAAGTCAAATAAACTATAGTGTCAAGATATTTTACCAAAATATTTATTGTCTTTATCCAGTTCAGATAAACAATAGACATTTTATGTGATGTAATTCGGCGATAAATTCACTAGCTGACCCGGCAATAGTATATTGTACAACAAATGAGAATAACGACATATTTCTCAGGAGCGCAAATCAAGCAATTGAGAAATATGTCACTTTCTAACGCATTGAACACTGTACTTTTTCTACGGTTGCGTTGTTTTCAAGTATTGAAAATTAAAATACATATACAGTGTAACCCATTTTTAATGGAAACACCCCCCTAAAATTTGAAGTTGTCAATCGATTTTAATAATTTTTTATTTAAATGTCAAGTACTGAAAGGTCTACCTTGGGACAAAATTTGATATGTTTATTGGAGTTTCAGGGCATACTACGATATTTTTTCTTAGTCGAAAATCGGGATTTTTTATTAGCGATTTTTTTATTGAAAAAATCACTACTCCACTGAATTCAGAGTGCCTCTAAATATGTTAGACCAAAATTTCATGGGAAAATATTCATCATTAACAAAGTTATTACAACTCAAATATTCGAAAATTCACACAGCTACAGTCACAATATATCATTTTTTTTATGATTTCAACAATGTGCCGCCAGATGAAAAAAAACAAATAGCGTAAATATTTTTAATGAAAATAACGGAATTACATTCACACAATTCAACTAACAATGAAGCAAAAAACTTTAATAAACGTAACTAATAACTAATTATTGAAATGTTTCGATTCAGTGCAACAATTAATTCTAACTCATATTCTAGTAGCCTCTACTAATCCACCACGTATTTCGATACATGTGTCGTAGCGCTTTGACGAATGTTTCTGATTACGTTCCTTAGTTCTTGAGGGCTAATATCTGCACATACCTGTCGAATTCTTGCACAAAGTTCATTTCTATCTCTTGAGCGATTTTTGTAAACCTTTTGTGTGAGAAGTCCCCAGAGAAAAAAGTCCGAAACTGTGAGGTCTGGAGATCTGGGTGGCCACTTTATAAACGGACTACCACGACCTATCCATCGGTTTGGAAAATGTTCGTTAAGCCATTGCCTCACAGCTCTGGCATAACGAACTGAACACCCATCTAACTGGACAATTAAATTTGATCGTTCATTGATTGGCAGCTCGTGAATAGCATCCCAAAACTCTGTGTTTAAAAATTCTAGAAACCTCTGCGCAGTAATGTTTTCCTCGAAAAAGAAAGGACCAATAATTCGTTCCTTCAATATCCCACACCAGAAGTTGATTTTTTAGGAATACTGGCTTTTAGAGTTTATCACCCAGTTAGGATTATCCGCTACCCAATAGCGACAATTCTGTGATGACACTACTCCATTTGTAGTGAAAGTGGCTTCGTCGGTATATAAAATATTTTTTAGGAAATTTCTTTTGTTTAAATATTCCCCTTGGGCCCATAAAAAATATTCCAGGCGTCTTGCTTCGTCGCCTTCTTGAAGTGTGTGTAAAAATTTTGGCTGGTTTAATATTCTTCGCCTTGATACATCTCCGAATAGTTTCTCGTGGAATATTCAAATCTAAAGTGGCATTCTTTAAATTGGCATTGTGATTATTTCCGAAATAATCTAAAATGATCATTCCTGTCATTCCTGTTTCGTCTTTGTACAGGATCACTTTTTATCATCATTAATACTGCACCAGTTTCATTGAATATTTTATTTATTTTATTTACCGTACCGCAGCTAATACGAGGACGATCTGGATGTCTCTCATTAAATACTACACAAACCTCTCTAGCACTTCTCCCGAAAGGCGTACAATTTCAATTTTCTCTCTTACGCTCAATCTTGTAGCCATGACACAAAATAATTCGAAGAACTGTAAGGTGAATATTGTTGACAATAGTACACTTAAATCTTTCACAAGTGTCAAACTGTAATATCATTTCCATGGCAACTAAGATTCAAATTGAAATATTAGGTCTTAGTTTTAGTTAATTTGCGTGAAAACTTGAATGTAATTCCGTTATCTTCATTAAAAATATTTACGCTATTTGTTTTTTTCTTCATCTAGCGGCACTTTATTGTTGAAATCATAAAAAAATATCTCATGGCTATATCTGTTGATATAGGGTGTTTTTTGTAACTGTTAGCTGTGTGAGTTTTCGAATTTTTGAGTTGTCATAACTTAGTTAATAATAAATATTTTCTCATGAAATTTTGGTCACACCTGTTTAGAGGCACTCTGAATCCAGTGGCGTAGTGATTTTTTCAATAAAAAAAATCGCTAATAAAAAATCTCGATTTTCGACTAAGGAAAAATATCGTAGTATGCCCTGAAACTTTAATAAACATTTCAAATTTTGTCCCAAGGTAGACCTTTTAGTACTTGACATTTCAAAAAAAAAATATTGAAATCGGTTCACAACTTCAAATTTTAGGGGGGTGTTTCCTTTAAAAATGGGTCACATTGTATAATAATACTTGTATGTCAATAACTCATTTTCATATTTTATTTAAAATAGAAATTAACAGTTATATTTGAACAATTTTGTGAAGCAATTCCTGGTAGGTCGTTTTGTTTCAATATGTTTTCGGTAATTGAAATATTAGCTGCGGTCGAAGTAGAAGTTGATGGGGAAACGTACTGAGCTTCCACAGCATTCTTGTGTTCAGGTTCTAATGGCGCTGGAGGCTGAATGGATTCTACTATACTTTTTGAAATTTCCATTTTGTTAGCTATGCAGTTGTCGATATGAGATTCAGCAACATTGCTGGATTTCCAACACCCATGGCGTTTTAAAGTTGAAAGATCTGCCTCTGCATTAACTAAAATAGTCGCAGAAGACCTTCGGAAACAGTGGCCAGTATATAATTCAGGGTTCGGTAATTAGTCTAATTCACATGTACTTTTTTTTGTAACATTTTTCAGCCCTGTCTAAAAATTACGACCAAGGTGTCATTCGATTCGTATTTTTGCCTAGAAAGTTTAAGGAAAGGTCCGAAAACGTGCCGATAAAAATTACAAAAGTTATAAACAATTAAGTGAAAAAAAATGGGGCTTTAGTTTTTTCTTAATATCTCGGAAAATTTAAAAAATTTTGGAAATTTGAAAAAAGATTTGAAAAGATCAATGAATTTGCGTAAAAAAAGTCCCGACTCCCGAAACTGTATCTCGATTATTTATAATTTTTACAGAGCCCTGAAAATAGAGCCAAAAGCGGGTAGTCTGGCTTCTGCGCGCCTTTTGTCACTCTGACATAAAACCAAAAAAAATCATTTAAACATATTAAATGTAAATATTAAGGAATGAAAAAATTCATGTAATGTTGGGATACATCAATGAATAATAATCCACAGTCAAAAAATTTTTATCCCAATTTTAACGTTAATTATAAATTTGTTGATCAATAACTTTTTCTGAATTGAAAGTTAATATAAAAATCCCTATAATTATTGAACTAAAACCCTGGCATTTTTTTCCTTCGGTGGAGTTATCCTTAATAGGCAAAAAAATAGATTACCGTTGCCAAAATAAAAAAATTGTTATTTTCTATTTTTTTATCAACAATTGAAAATTATAATTTGATAAAAAATACATCACAATTTTTTTTAAAATTTTTTATCGTTTCAATGTCACATGGCTAAAAACTAATTAATAATTTTCTTTTTCATTTTTTACAGCTATTGTTAATACATTTATTATAAACAAATTCATTGTTTATAAGAAATTCGAAAATTATTTTTTTGCATTATGTTATTTGAAAAAAAAATCATGATTTTTAGAAAAAACATGGTTTCCTGAAAAAATTTCTTTGTTGCTAAAAAATGCGTTTGTTGAATAACAATCGTTTTTTGCAACTAAATATTAAAATTAAGGAACCGTTTTTTTAAATCACAAATTCTATTGTTCTTTAAAGTTTTGAAAAAACTTTTTTTTTATTCTTTTTCTAATTGTTTATTTAAAAAAAATGTTATAAACAAATTATTTTTTTTAAATTTTTTATTTTTTCAATACTTTGTTCTATAATGAAAGTAACTGAGTTTTTTTTTAATTCATTCTATTTTTTATGAAACTTTTAATATTTTGATACCTTGATACTTGTCTTTTTCATTCGCTCCTTCGCTTTTATAACTATAATAACTTTTGAACTATTGCAGTTATGACAAATATGCTTAGAGTCTTTTTTGTTCATTATGAATTTATTAACAATTCAAGCTTTTTACTAAAGTTGTAGTCCTATTATTTATTCAATTATTGATCGTTATTTATTAAAAAAAGAAAAATTTCAAGTTTTCAGGGAATTTACTAAATCAAAAACATACTGAAAGTTATTTTTAAAATTTATTAAATCATGTTTAGTACAGTTACAAGTTTTTTTATAATTTTTATTATTTTTTTTGTAATCTTTTAGATCGTTTTAGTGGCGGTGGCTCATCATCTGTGGTTTCTTCTGTATTTTCTTGTCGTGATGTTCCTTGAACCTCCTCCTCTTTGACTTCTTCAAGTATCGGTTCACAGTATTCTTGAACTCCTACTGGTAAATCTTGATGATCATTAAGGTCGTCTTCATTTCCATCGGGATTACTATCGATCATGATATCAGTATCATCATTGTCATCATCAAGTGATGGCCTTGTACTATTAGAACATGTTTCACCTTTACAATTTTTGCATAAAGAAGCCCAGATTTTTTACATCCACATCGATTATTACACTCTTTTATGCATGCACAATTAACCAGCTTAAGTAAGTCGTCAGGCGCCAGTTTTTCCGTTGTTTTTATCGGCAGGAACATTGTTTCAGATTTGATCCAACCCCAATCTTCCGGATTTAAATTATAATTACCAATCCAAAACTGAACTTGGTAATACGTCCTAAATGAGTGTAAATGTGGTGCTATTGTTGTTGGAGGTAAAGTTGCTAAGTTGATCGCAGTCTTTGATTTCGCAATCATACTTAAAAATCGAGAAACACGACACTGGCCTGAATTAGTATCGAATTGACCGTACAATGCCAGCATAATTCGCTGCGAATGAAAAAAGACAAGTATCAAGGTATCACCATATTAAAAGTTTTATAAAAAATAGAATAAATTAAAAAAAACATAGTTACTTTTATTATAGAACAAAGTATAAAAAAAATGTTTATAACAATTTTTTTTAAATGAACAATTAAAAGAAGAATAAAAATTTCTTTCAAAACCTTAAAGAACAATAGAATTTATGATTTAAAAGAAAACCGTTCCTTAATTTTAATATTTAGTTCCAAAAAACGATTGTTCATTAACAAACGCATTTTTTAGCAACAAAGAAATTTTTTTTAAGAAACCATTTTTTTTCTAAAAATCATGATTTTTTTTAATTAACATAATGCAAAAAAAAATTTGAATTGCTTATAAACAATGTATTTGTTTATAATAAATTTATTAACAATAGCTGTAAAAAAAATATTAATTAGTTTTCAGCCGTGAGACATTGAAACAATAAAAAATTAGAAAAAAAAATTTGTAATGTATTTTTTATAAAATTATAATTTTCAATTGTCAATAAGAAAAAGAAAATAACATTTTTTTTTATTTTGGCAACGGTAATCTATTTTTTTGCCTATTAAGGATAACTCCACTAAAGGAAAAAAATGCCAGGGTCTTAGTTTAATAATTAAAGGGATTTTTATATCAACTTTCAATTCAGAAAAAGTTATTAATTAACAAATTTATAATTAACGTTAAAATTGGGATAAAAATTTTTTGACTGCGGATTATTGTTTATTGATGTATCCCAACATTACATGAATTTTTTCATTCCTTAATATTTACATTTAATATGATTGAATAATTTTTTTTTGTTTTTATGTCAGAGTGACGAAAGGCGCGCGGAAGCCAGACTACCTGCCTTTGGCTCTATTTTCAGGGCTCTGTAAAAATTATAAATAATAGAGATACAGTTTCGGGAGTCGGGACTTTTTTTAAGCAAATTCATTGATCTTTTCAAATCCTTTTTCAAATTTCCAAAATTTTGAAAATTTTCCAAGATATTAAGAAAAAACTAAAGCCCCATTTTTTTTCACTTAATTGTTTATAACTTTTGTAATTTTCATCGGTGCGTTTTCGGACTTTCCCTCAAACTTTCTAGGCAAAAATACGAATCGAATGACAACTTGGTCGTAATTTTTGGACAGGGCTGAAAAATGTTACAAAAAAAGTACATGTGAACTAGACTATAATAAGGCGATAGACATTTGAGAATCAGTCTGAAGTTCAGTTACAGCTTTTGGGTTATTAAACATTCGGCACAAATTTGAGGTACTATTCCTTGGACTATTCTAAGGATATTTTGCCTTTTGACGATTTTTAATAGGGCGCTTTGTTTCGAACAAAGGGAGCGAAAAAGAATTTCGACAATAACAAATCATTACTAAAAACGGAATTGTTAGATTTTTTATTATTTGCTAGGTCCAGTGTATTACACTATACTTTTATTTCGGCTACGTTAATAATTTTAAAATGACCAAAATTGTTGTTGTCAAAGTTTTTTTCGCCCCGTATCTTCCAAACAATGCGTCCTATCAAAAATCACCACAGGACAAAATATCCTTAGAATAGTCCAAGTAATAGTCATTTAATTTTTTGCCGCATGTTTAATAAACACCCTGTATTGGCAGTGAAGTAGTGAAATAAAGTTGAGTTCAATTATACAGTGAGGTGAATTGGTGTCGAACTCACGAGACAAAACACAACAATATTTCCAGACAGGGTGTTTTTTTATTATTAAGTTGAATGAAAAATCCATAGATTTGTAACAAAATATAATTTTGAATAAAAATTCATAACAAAACAACTGGGCAGTTCTTGAGATTTCCTAATTATGTGTATGATGAGTCTATGGTTTCTGGGTCAGTGCAATAGCTTCTGGTATGGTTTCCTTTGATGATGGAACTTCTTTCGTGAATATTAAACGATATAACAACGCTCCGAAAAATCCTGCAGCAAGAGGACCAACCCAATAGACCTGAAAATGGCGGATATTTTCAGTACGAACATTTAAATACAGAAAATTTCTAATTGTTAGAGGTTCAGACATGAATTTTAAAAAAGTGAAGTCCGAAATGATATGAGAAAATTTGATATGAAAATATGATGAGAAATAAACAATAACCCCAATGAAAAATTACTAATTACTGTTATCTGAAATAGAAATGAAAGTATGATAATTACAAATATAAATGATGGTTTAATTTGTTTTAATTTTGAATTTCATGGCAAACTTGGCGAAAAGTGAACAAGATGCATAACTCCGTTATTTTTTGTATTAGGATGAAATTTTTAATAAACTTTGAAGTTCACGAAAGAGTTAGCAATCGATGAAGGCAGCCATACACAAGGTGTCTCATTTGAAAACATACTTTTTTCAATAAATCGAGAACGCAATATTCAATTGATTTTCTGTTAACACCACGGTAATCAACAGAAAAACAAATAGTTCTCTAATCCAAACCAACTTGTATCTTCGATAATGAAGAAGTTAGCAATAGTGCCTACTTAAATTTGATCACCCTGTATATCCAGTCGACTTTGTGACTTACCCAATGATCTTTCCAATCCCCATTCATCAAAGCTGGTGCGAAACTTCTTGCAGGATTCATGTTTGCTCCAGTATAAGGTCCCTAGAAAAAAACATTTCATTTTAATCGAAGATAATCAGCTATAGAAGTAAAAACGATTATAATTTCAGGGTTCCTTTATTGCTCGAATTCATGGAAGTTTCCAAAAATTCCTGCTCTCTCAAACATCAGAAACATGAAGAATTCATAAATTATTTGAAGCAAAGAAAACTTACAGATAGTGGACTGTTAACAAATAAGGTGAAGATTCAAATTTCGCGGGCTACGAACATTAGATTAGTGTTTTTTTTTGTTGGTACACTCGTCTCGAAGATATTAGTCCGGTCAAATTAGACCAAAAAATAAGAGTAAAGCTACCTAAATTCCCATCAAGCTGAAAATCAGTAGGATTGTTTGAATTATGATTAAAAATGAAATTTGAAAGTTCCACATCTTTCTCCTGTATGGAAAAATTTTTATTCAAGGTCAATGGTCAAAAAAAAATGAGTTTTTCGCGATTTTCAGCAAAACGGTGAGTTTTATCATAAAAATACATTGGACAAAAATTGTAGATCATAAAATTATCTACTAAAAATAAATCAATACTTTTTTTCCCATTAGCTACCGTATTTGAGATATAACGATTCAAAAAGTGTAAAAGTTATAATCGTCATAATATGCATGAGTACGCCACGTATATACATCTCTGTAGTTTTAATATATGTTGAAATATTTTTATATTATTTTCCTACTCTTTATTGTTGTTTAACGAACATCTCGTGTAAAGAATTCGTCCTTCAGTTGGAAATAACAGTTTCGTACACAGCATCCTAGTAATTCCATAATTACTTCTATCGGTAGATTCGTTCTCTCTTTTAGGTTCCCGTCTTCCGATAGCTTTTTGTGTATGATTTGGAGTGCTTCTTCGACCGGAACGTTGGTGTAACGGCTTTCCACTTCGAAACTAATTAGTTGATCTTCCTGTGTGACTTCAATTGACCCTGGAGTTGATGATCGGTTTAAGTGGAACGTCCTTCTTGTGGATTTTGGGTAATTTATACAAGTGAGGGGGCTTACTGTAGTGCGGTGATAGCGATGATCTTTCCTTGTCCGAAAAATAGACTTGTGTTTTTTCAAAATCTGGTACAACTGGTACGATTGTAGTTGTAGTTTACAATAATAAAAATAATTTCAAATGAACTATAACACCACTCCATATATATGTTGTCTATGACTGGTGAAAATGGCGATCCCATTGGCAGTCCCTCATCTCGTGTAAAGAATTCGTCCAGTTGGAAATAACAGTTGGAAAAAATAATTGATTATTCAAAACATCTTGGACTTGAACTAAATTTTGAAAAATGCGAGTAGATTACTTTTTCAACTCCGAATAATATTTCCGAATCCATTTTGAAATTGGCTCCTGGCATAAGAATTTTGGAAAAGTCTAAACGGAGTCTTCTGGGTGCTCCTCTCTGTAGAGATTCACTTTCAGAACATCTTCGAGAAAAACGGGAATCACTCAAATTGCTGACCACCAGATTGAAGGAACTTCCAAAACACATTGCATTTTTTCTTTTGAATAATTGTTTGGCGATTCCAAAACTCATGTACGCCCTCAGATGATCCCCCACTTGGTCAAGTCAGTTAGAGCTTGACGAATTTGATAATTTACTCCGCCACACGACGGAATATGTTACAAACAATCATTTCAATAATGATTCATGGCTCCAAGCAACTCTTCCTGTAAACCTTGGCGGATTAGGGCTACGTTCGGCTTCTTCCTTAGCTTTACCAGCGTTTCTGTCATCAGTCAATAGTGTTTCCGATCTTATCGATTCCATCCTTCCTTCCATATTTATCAATATCAAAGACGTTTTTTATTCTGAAGGTGAATCACTTTGGCATGCTGCAACTAATATTGCTCCTCCTACAGATAAAAAGAAAATACAAAGTGTATGGGACCGACCCCTTCTGAACATTATAAATGATAAACTTCTGAAATATACAAGTGTATACGATAAGGCTCGTCTGAAAGCAACAATGATCAAGGAATCGGGTGCTTGGCTGAATGCTTTACCTGTTGCATCTCTTGGAACACTATTAGACGATGAATCTGTCAGAATAGCAGTAGGACTTAGGATGTGTACATCTATTTGTGTTTCTCATACTTGTGTTTGCGGTAGCATAGTTGATGAGAAAGGTACACATGGTTTGAGTTACAGGAGAAGTGCAGGGCGTATATCTCGACATCACCAAGTGAACGACATATTGAAACGAGCTATGTTGTCAGCGGATGTTCCTGCAATTCTGGAACCCTTAGATACCAGTCGAGATGATGGTAAACGACCAGATGGCATGTCTCTCATAACATGGAAATACGGTAAACCTGTGGTATGGGACTTTACTTGCGTTGACACGGTCGCGGCTTCCCATCTAGCCGAAAGTTCCAAGTCTGCTGGAACTGCAGCATTGTCTGGCGAGAAATTGAAAAGGAAAAAATACCAGAATCTTGGAAACAACTATCTGTTTCATCCAGTAGCGGTTGAAACTTTTGGTGTTTATGGCCCGGAGTCTCTGTTATTCGTTCATGAACTCGGAAGGAAAATAGGCCAAGCAACGGAAGATCACCGTTATACCTCTTTTTTGATAGAAAGAATAAGTATTGCTATTCAACGTGGCAATGCTGCTTCAGTACTTGGAACTATTCCTCCTTCACATAATTTTGATGAGATCATGCATTGCCCTAATTTCAGTACGGAACTGAAACCTCTTCGAAACAAGCCGAGATATGTGGATATTTATCAGTCTCCTATCAAGGTTAATTCACAAGTGATTGATCCACCTTCTTCTTTTTCAGTGCGGTCAGTGGACTGAGTTGCATTCCTCGTAGAACTGGTACCATTTCAGTGGAAGCGCTTCTTGAATCGATCCCTCTACGAAACCCTTTTTCACTTGGAAGGATCGATCGCAGCTTGAGAAATGGTTCTTATGGAGATTCTGTGAAACGTGTTCTTCCTTACGAATCAGTAGAGAGTTGTCCTGAAAATCTAGAGAAGAAAATTGAATTGGATAATTTAGGAAACACTTGCTACATGAATAGCATTTTACAAGTGTTGTTCATGACGAAGAATTTCAAGAACGAAGTTTTAATGATGAACGAGAACGAGAATGTTTCCTGCTTATTCATCAAACTCAAACAACTGTTCATGCAGCTGCAGTTTCGTAAGAAGGTATCATCTTTCCCTCCAACCGATTTCCTGGAGTCTTTGAAGTCCACTAGATACTCGTTAGGACAACAAGAGGATTGTTCCGAATTCTTGGGGTTCTTGTTGAATACTCTTCGTGAGCAAAACAATATCAAAATCAATACTCCCAGCCGCTCTGGACTGAATGATTCCGTACAACTCATCTCGTCTTGTGTTTGTAAATCTTTTGCTGGAAAAATTCTCACTTTTTTACTTTGTGGTAAATGTTCAAGAAGTACTGAAAACTTATGAGAATTTCTGGAACTTCATCTAGCTTTTCCTAATACGACTAATTACCAGTCCGTGCAAAGCTTATTGTTAAATCATCTGAAAATGTAATTTTTAACAGGTGATGATCGACTGTATTGTCAAACATGCGCCAAACTAACTGACTGTTATAAGGAAACAAGTATAGCTGAGGCACCAGTGAATCTAATAAGAACACTGATGATTTTCAAACAAGACTCAACCTCTAACGGAAACAAGAAACTCTTTGGAAGGTTCGAAATAGATGAACATTTCAACCTAGCAGACCACTGTTATAATATTCATGCAGTCATAGTTCACTGTGGTTCTGGCGTTGAATTTGGTCATTATTACGCCATGGTCAAAGAAGAAACATACTGGTTTAAGTTTGACGATAGTCGTTTCACGAAGTGTTCTATCGAAGCATTGAATTTATTGGAGCCTCTGGAGACACCCTACATTTTGTTTTATGAGAGAGAGGACATTGTTAGATCAAGAACTTCAGATGATGTGGTGCTGCAGGTTTTTCCGGGTTTTCCTGCAGCTGAAAAAGCAAATGCGCCACTGGAATCAATGAAGTCGCCCCGGAGCGCCAATTAATTTTTATTGTTCTATTTATTTTATTTTTATCGTTGTTTTAACACATTGTAATGATTTTATAAATATATTTTCTAACACAGTTATTATTATTACAAAGAAATTTCTGAAAACGGTGACTGTAAATTTCTGGATTGGTTGTTAGATATAGATCCAGAAGACTAGCATATTCTTCATCACGGCCAGGAATCCTGGTTGGCTCATTTGTAATCTGAGTTAGTCCACTGCTTATTGTAAAAGCATCTGCTTCGCAACTTTGTTTGTCGATAATATTTGAAAATTTGAGTCTTTCGATATTGTGGACATTGAAATCATCGAATATCTCACAATGCGGTGTTACTTAAATACAAGGTTCATTGAGTGAGTTCAAATATACCTATTTTTGTGAAACTAGGAATCCAGAAGATGAATTGGCCTAAAAATAAACAGCAATACTTTCACTGAATTCCATCCATCTTGATGAAGCCACACCTGTTCGTTAGTTTCCAAATGGAATACGAATCAGCATATTATGCCACGTGCATGCATAATCACTGGACTAACAGGGTCAAGATAAACTTTGCATTCTGATATACCATGACGAATATGAAAACTATTATAAATAATTGGTCGAATAAGTACAGGTGTTGAGAATAATTACAATCTTAGTTGTAGGTACAGATAAAAATAGTTGTTGTGCTTGAAGTAAATATGTTGAGGTGATGTCTTTTGAAATAATTTTCTATTTGCATTTGAACCGGATTTCTGATTGAATGAGTCTATTGAAGGTTTAATTTGAAATCAGTCAACCGTAATGAAATATACCTAACTTGAAGCCAAGGTATTCCTCAATGATATTTCCATTTTGGAGAATAGGAGAAAATGAAAGATAATGGAAAATACTGGATTTTCCATCCAGTATCCAGAGTAATTATATACAGAAGAATCATTATTGACTGAAATTAGGTTCTTCAAGAGATCCTCATCATCTTATTGAGCATACTGAATGACATTTCCATGATAATAGTAGGGGAGCCCGAAAAAGTATTTTGCAAGCGCTGCAGATGCATCCTATGGAAGCCGTCTACCATAAATGAACCCTCAATTGAGAGCCGGGCAAGTAGGGCAGCTCGTCAGATTCATAAAAAATCGCCCATCAGAAATATTCAAATGCGTCAGATTAAGGTATGGTGGCTTGATTTCGTAGTAAAAAGGGTACATTTATCAAAATCTGACGATTTAAATGTGACGTAGGGAAATAGAGAAGTCACAACGTTGCAAAATAATAATTGGCTTGATATTCTTGAGGTAAAACATGCCATACTTCCGCCACTACTCCCCTGGCTAATGCCACGAAGGGCGTTGGATTATATCCGATGGGTGTAAGTGCAGGTATCCTCACAGAAAATTTCCTGCGTTTACAATTGGCATTACAACTGAAAGAGTTAACCATCAATTTTGGAATGGGCACACTTGCAGACCGGTTTCGGGCTCTTTAGTCACTCGTCAGTGCAAGATAGTGGCCATCATCGACCTAAAGTCAATGATATTCCATAATTGAAAATCAAAATTCTTTCAGAGTATTTCATTCCTCTTCCTAAGTTGGAACGAAAAACAAAATGTCACTCCATCTAGGGGACGAGGTATATCCGAAATTTGCCCGATTCCTCTGAATAAGGAAGAAAAACTTTCTTATTAGTCAGTCGGCTATGCTTGAAGAGTGGCAGTAAACAAATCTAAAGAAATGAACTTTAAAACGTTATTGGCTAATGAGATCGAAAACTGTCTGCAAGTGTGCCCGATCCAAAATTGAGGGTCGACTCTTTCAGTTGTATTGTCAATTGCATATGCAGGAAATTTTATGTGAAGATTCCTGTACTGACGCTTGTCAGGGCTCTATAATAAAATAATTTAATAAGTGAACAGTATATGCCAATTCATAAAGATTGTATGAACCAAATTTATAAAGATTGCATAAAATGATATCTTCTGATAATTCCTTTTCCATATTCTTTGTTTCAGTATCACTGTCACCATTTAAATCAATAATGAATTAGTTTTCACCATTAATATGGAAGTGTCAAATCTCCATATAGTCTTTTTCAACTAAAATAGTTTTTTCAATCATTTTCTGCCAGTCTTTTTCGGTAATATTAAATACTTCTTCTTCAATTAGCTCTATTGCCGTCTTATCAAATTTTGGAAAATTATTTTTACGCTGATGCTTTGTTTCAATTTTCCCAAATCAACTCGATGGGATTGAAAACACAAAAATAGGTGGGAAGTCTCCGTATGCTGTGTCCATACTTTTCAGCAATACTCTCAAGGGCATACACTTTTTCAAATGTTTTTGTCTGTGAAACTTCAAGTAGTTGGTTTTTGGTATAGTAATCTTCAAAATACAACTTTTTATCCGTTAAAAAACGTTGTATTTAATCTTTCCTCAAATTTTTATTCGGCACTTTGATGAGCTGTCGCGAATTCGTATCCAAATTTGGAATCAATGTGTTTTCAAAGCATTCCTCGAAAATATTAGTTTCCATGTTCTAATGATAGTCAACATTGCAGTCCTCAAGTTATTTCCATATAATTTCAAAGAATTTGAAACCCACTCTTTACTTCCTCCGCAATGCACAATGATTAGTCCCGATCCTTTGTTTGTAGGCATGTTAGGCGCACACATTATCGAACCATCAGTCCACGCTTTCGTAACTGTATCGTGAGTGTCATACCAAGTTTCGCCAAATACAAAATGTTTTTTTTGTTCTTGTCTATATTTCTATTCTTCTGCTTTCCATAACAGCCTGACGTTTGTTTATTATTTCAAATCTAAATCTCAGTTTCTTTATCCAATTCTGTGTCATAGCAGCTCACGTAATGGCTGGAAGTATTCAATTTCTTCCTTATGATTTCAGTTGTAGGAAGCTCATTGCTTTTCTAACAGTCATATATTGTATTTTTCAATGATATTATCAGATGAACATCTAAAGGTTTTGGTAAGCCTGTATCACATCGCGTCTTGCGTTCATAAGGTTTCTTTTTGACTATTTTACGTACAGTTGAGAAAGGAATTTCGGTCAAATTTAATGTTGATTGTAATAGTTTGTTTCCCTCGAAACCAAACTTGAGATGTAGATTTTTATACAAGTTGAAACAGACTCTCTGTGTTTCAATATTCAAATGCATTCGAATCTTTTTCACTGGTATCTCTTATTCGCATTCTTCACACCATCCTTATTGGAATCACTACATTGGAAAAAGTATGCGTTGTTATCACACTTGTTGATACTATTAGTACTTGTCCAAGGACGCCAAATTTTAAAGAGATAACAAAAATTTTAAGGAATTATAACTGCACCAATATCGAATTTCAACACTCAAATCAGGAACAGTCCCTGAACTGAATACGACGACGATAACCATCCCCGCATTCCCGATTCCTATTCGTCATCGTAACATGACCCCAAATTCAGTTTTATGACTCTTCAGTCAATCATAAAACTCGGTTAGTAAAAATTATCCAATACAATGCAAAATTTGATCTGTAGCCACAAACAGACGAGAGGAAACGAATTCTGTTGGTTTTCAAATAGCCAGATTCTTTAAATTTTTCTATTACTCACGAATCCCATGTAACAAACCATTGTGAGATATTTCAAAAATAAAAATTGTTTATGAAATAGTAGCAATAGGTGTATTACTGGTGGAACTTACCCCGGCCATGGCTAAAACGGCAATCATTAATCCGAAGCGAATTGGAACTGAATCATGTTTGTCACTATTTCTGGCGTCCCACACTCCACAACAAGTCAGAACTAGAATCAGGGAAATGAGAAACTCCACGAGTAATCCTTGAGCTGGTGTTATGGCGTGGTTGACCATTGGGGAACATACTCCTACACCTTGTTTCACCATTTCACCAGAAACGTTGTGGTAGACGTTGCCCATCAGGTTTTCTGGTGTGACAGCCTTTTTGAAACAGAAAACATTATTGAATCATTCAAATTGTTCAACTACAATTACATAATTGTTTTACCCGTTCTATTTTTATGTGATTATTTGAGAAAATGAACACCTAATGATTGAAACAAACAGTTGAGATCATATGTGCATCTCTCACAATAAGCAGACTGTTCAAAAAATGAGGTCAATGTTCAAATTTCGCGAGCTATGTATACAGGGTGTAACTAAATAAGTGTAAAACATTAAAGTAGGTGATTCCTCATCAAAAAAAAGATAGGATCTTTCATATAAAGAAATTTCATTGAAGGATTCCTTGATAAGATACAGCCCCTTAAAGGGGGTACATAAAATTTGTATAACAAATTTTTTTCACAAGCACTAAAAAAGTTACAATATTGAAATTAACCTGACGTTTTGTACTACCAAAAAGACACTTAGTCAGAAATTTATTCAGTTTACCTCATGGTTGTAAGGGGTGGAAAACGCAACCACTATCGCTAATAGCGACCTACTAGATAGATTATTTTGTTTCACAAACTACACCTAAATGATTTGATCTCCACAAACTTTATTAAAAAAATATATCACAACATGTTTCGCTAAACATTAGCTTTTTTAAGTATAAATATAAATGTAAGGATAATTTGATATATTTGATGTAATGAAACCATAGCTGTTCTCAAAGACTAAAACATTGAACGACACTATGAATTGAAACATCTTCAAAGTTACTCCAAGTATACAGGAAGTTTGCGGAAGGAAAAATTTGAAGCTTTGAAACGCGGACTCAAATCGCAGCAATCTTTGTTTACCAAAGCGAATACTGAACAAGAGTCTGCAACTCGCGCCAGCTTTCGGGTGGCTCTTAAAATCGAAAAACGTGGCAAACCATTCACCGATGGAGAAATAATAAAAGAATGCTTGATTGCAGTAGCCGAAGAAATATGCCCCGAAAAGGTAAATTTATTTAAAAGTGTCAGTTTGTCAGCAAACACCGTGGCTCGGAGGGTGCAAGACATCACAGAAAATATATCATCTCAACTATCTTACAAAAATGGACATCATGAGTGGTTTTCTCTAGCATTGGATGAGTCAACGGATGTGTCAGATACTGCTCAGGTGTTGATTTTTATTCGCGGAGTAGATAAAAGCTATGAAGTGTATGAAGAACTCCTTGATATTGATAGTATTCACGGCACGACAACTGGGGCAGATATTTTTAAGGGATTGAAAATGCCATTAATAAAAAGAACCTTCGACCTATAACAACTGATGGAGGCAAAAATATGTATGGTAAAAATAAAGGAGTGGTTGCACTTGTGTCAAAGGCTGTAGAAAATGATGGTGGTTCAAAACTATTAGTCTTACATTGTATCATTCATCAACAGTCCTTGTGCGGAAAATGTTTGGATGTGTCTGGAGTTCTAAAACCAGTCATATCAGTTGTTAACTTCATCAGATCCACTGGGCTGAATCACCGACAATTCCGCGAGTTTATTCAACAGATTGGAGAAAATGATTTACCATATCATACTGCCGTACGCTGGCTTAGTTGCGGAAAAGTCCTTGAGCGCTTTTTTGAACTTCGAGCAGATATCGAATTTTTTTTAAATAAGAAGCAGCGCTCTTTTGCCGATTTAGAAAATAGTGAATGGATGTGGAAGTTGGCCTTCTATGTCGATTTGACAAATCATATGAACGAACTGAATTTGAGATTGCATGGAGAAAATCAGCTTCTCCCTGATTTATACACCAATATCAAATCCTTCAGGCAGAAAATAATACTATTTCAATCGCAATAACGTAAAAAATGTTTCACAGATTTCTAAACATGTGAAATATTCAGCCACACTACAGAGACTGAATTTTCCGTCAATTTTGCAATCGAAACTTTGAGTGCTTTGAAGATAAATTTTGATACTTGTTTTCCAGATTTTGATGTCATTGCGAATGAAATTAAGTTTTTTCAAAATCCTTTTCATTCTGACATTGAAACCCTGGCTCCGGAAGTCCAAATGGAAATTATTGATTTACGGTGCAGTGATATGCTTAAGAACAAATATCAAAATTCATCTTTGTTGGAATTTTATAAGAGTCTTCCACTGGAACAATTTAATAATTTGCATAAATTTGCTCGTGGGTTGTTTTCTGGTTTTGGTACTACTTACTTGTATGGGAAAACGTTTTCCAAGATGAAGTACACAAAGAATGTTTACAGATCTCAATTAACCGATGAGCATCTTAAATATCTTTTGATAATTGGTACAAGTAAAATTGATCGACAACTACAAAGTATTGTTGGTGAAAAATCACAATTACATAAGTCTCATTAGATGACAGTAAATCATTGGCTGTGGCGGGCCGGATTGATGACACTGTCGGGCCGGATTTGGCCCGCGGGCCGTAGTTTGGAGACTCCTGTGCTATTCCATCAGTTGACAGGACAGTGTCAGACGGTACCTATGAAAAAAGGCGAGGAAAAATTGAGTTGCTTTTTGAGGCAGGCTCTAGAATATCCAGAAGTTCTGAAAATTTGCCTGGAGTAATTCGGAAATATTGAAACAATTTTTCCTCGTCTTCTTTCAGGTCGTTGAAAAGATGAAGAAACTCTCCCAGATTTGTCCTCTTTTGATTAATGGGATGGACCCACAACATTCTTTTTTGTGACTATGTTCTTCTACATTCATTAATGCGGCCACAAGTGAAATTCTCTCGAAATCGAACAAACAGCACTTTCAATATGCTTGGTTGTAGCTGGACAAGTGGCGATGCTACTACCCGTTGCGTCGCCTGATGACAGCGCCGTGCTGTGCTGTGCCGGACAAGTGAGCGACAAGCTTTATACTTTGAAACATTACTTAAAAATGGTTGCGAAAATGTAACCTACCATCAGGAGTCCAAAGCCGAGTATAGCTCCTAAAAACTGTCCCACAATAAGAATTGGTACTTGAATAAGCGAAATGTTTCCCAAAACTGCCGCAGCAACGGTAACAATTGGATTTATATGAGATCCTGATATGTGTCCAAATACCTGAAAAATGGAATAAGGTTCAATAAGTTCAGATTCATTTGTTTCCATAAGACTTGAAAATATGTTTTCGTACAACTGTCAAAAAACTTAACATTTCTGCATCTCTATTGATGCGTGAATGTTTACTTTTTTCACCGTAGAAACAACCTTTTTTTCACCGCGAAAAAAATACTTTTTTCACTGACAAAACAATTCACAAAATAAACATGGAATATTACTTTTTGAAGGATGTGTTTCTAACACAGTCAATTATCAATTGATTATTTATCATAAAACGATATCACTTATTGGATTAATAATTGACAGTAAAGTTTGAACAATGACTTCCAACATCTATCTTCTTGAAATTGTATTGGAGGTATCGATAACGTTTAGGATAAAATGTATTTTTTTAGACAGGAAAAATTTTTGAATACACTTTTACTGAAAACATTGAATAATATTTCCAAGATAACAGTCGCTTAAAAGCGATAACCTTTCGGGACAAAAAACCACGTCAAGATGTATAATATGTGTGATTGATGACTTGTTTATTTTGTGGTAATTCATGATCACTTTAATGAAACGAATAAAAATACTTTTGTACAAGTTCCACTAGTTAATTTTATTTATCACACAAAAAGTTTATCAAACCACAAGATAAGTGAAGATAACCCCAAAATCCTAGGGAAAACATGAATTTTTTAGAAGCCATGGAAATTAATAAACCTGAAATATACAGGGTGTGTCGAAATTACGAGATAAAAATGGAAATTACGAGATAAAAGTCGAAATTATGAGATAAAAGTCGAAATTACGAGATAAAATTCGAAATTACGAGATAAAATTCGAAATTACGAGATAAAAGTCGAAATTAAGGGATAAAAATCGAAATTACGAGATAAAAGTCGAAATTACGAGATAAAAGTCGAAATTACGAGATAAAAGTCGAAATTATGAGGTAAAAGTCGAAATTATGAGTTAAACGTCGAAATTTCGAGATAAAAGTCGAAATTTCGAGGAAATAGTCGAAATTACGAGATAAAAGTCGAAATTACGAGATAAAAGTCGAAATTACGAGATAAAAGTCGAAATTACGAGATAAAAGTCGAAATTATGAGGTAAAAGTCGAAATTATGAGTTAAACGTCGAAATTTCGAGATAAAAGTCGAAATTTCGAGAAAATAGTCGAAATTACGAGATAAAAGTCGAAATTACGAGATAAAAGTCGAAATTATGAGATAAAAGTCGAAATTACGAGATAAAAGTCGAAATTACGAGATAAAAGTCGAAATAACGAGATAAAAGTCGAAATTATGAGATAAAAGTCGAAATTACGAGATAAAAGTCGAAATAACGAGATAAAAGTCGAAATTACGAGAGACAAGTTGAAATTAGGAGATGAGAGTCGAAATTATGAGATAAAAGTCGAAATTACGAGATAAGAGTCGAAATTACGAGAAAAAAGTCAAAATTACGAGATACAAGTCGAAATTACGAGATAAAAGTCGAAATTACGAGAAACAAGTTGAAATTAGGAGATGAGAGTCGAAATTATGAGATAAAAGTCGAAATTACGAGATAAGAGTCGAAATTACGAGAAAAAAGTCAAAATTACGAGATACAAGTCGAAATTACGAGATAAAAGTCGAAATTACGAAATGAAAGTCGAAATTCGAGATAAAAGTAGAAATTTCGACTTTTAAGTTCGACTTTTAAGTCGAAATTATGGTGAATCAAATAAACAAATAATCTTTGGCCCTTCTACGCTTCCGTACAAATATAAATACATATTTGAATATAAATATCAGTTCAGCAACATGAAGAAATTTTCCCATAGTTATCTCAAAGGTGAGAATTTGTTCCATCCTTTTTATAAAAGAGGACTTATGCTTCTCCACTCACAAGCGATTTTGATGAAATTGGTGACACGTGTGAATCGTTGTATTTGTGCCACGTGCCAGTATACGGGTGTATTATAACAACAAGTATCCACATTTAACAGCTTTATTTTGAAGGTTAGTAGTAACTGAAAAAGCGGTGAATGCCATAAGACTTGCGCCATCTATGTGTAAGGCCCGAGACTATTTAGCCCATATATTTTTAAATATAAACTAGTTATCGAGGTATTAGGTTACTAATTATTGTTTCTTCATTGCAACATCAAACATACGATAATGAGGATATCAAGAAGGATATTAGTGATGATTACCTGAACAGCTACCATCACAGCCAAACCGAATGTAAATGATATTTGTTCGTGAGGAATTGATCCTCCTGCAATTCCACTGACACAACCCATACAGCCAAGGAATACTAAAATGAAGGTACCGCCGACTTCCGAAGCACACAAAATTACTCTGTCCTTCGTTGTCATGTTATCCATTACTTGAATTTTTTTTCCTGAAAAAAAAATTACCGTGAAAGAATATATCGCTCATATTTTTTACACGCTTTATATTAGCTTCACCTGTGTGTATGTATGTATGTTTGTTTGTATGTATGTTTGTTTGTAACTCTCAAGCTCGGGATCTGTTTTGACAGAATTATCGGCATTATTACTTGATCTATTCGCGGGCAGATGGCGCTGTACGGAACTATCAATTATTTATATGGCTCGGTAGTTCAGAGCCAACTCACTTCATCTAAATACAAGTAAAACAAAATGTATACGCTTTCACAATAGACAAAAAGAAGCTAGTGTAGTTGATTTCGGAGACTTATAGATCGTCCGATTTCTTGGATTATATATAGACGAACATATTTCCTGGGGAGAACACTGTAAAATCTCAATCAATAAATTGAATTCTATTTCCTATCAATTACGTAATTTGAGATCAGTTCTGTCTAATGATCAGTTGCTGATGCTCTACTATGCCCAAGTGGACTCCAGACTTCGATATGCCATCTCCCTCTAGGGAAGGTCTTCGAGAGCTAATGATGTATTTGTTGCACAAAAGAGAATACTCCGAGTAATGTTTAGTCTATCCTCTCGACAAAGCTGTGTTGATGTATTCAAAACATGTAAAATCATGACGCTACCATCACTCTTCATCTTTGAAGTTTGTGTGTATATACTTAGTAACTATAACAGTTTTTCAACCAGATCTAGCATTCATAAACATGACACAAGAATAAAAAATCAGCTGAATATACCCTTTTCTAGGCTCCAATTATCTGAAAACTCTCCAAACTCACTAGGTTCTTTATTATTTAATAAATTACCAGACTATATAAGAGAGAGTCGAACCTTAAAATGTTCTAAAAAAAGTCTTAAATATTTTTTCATTGAAAGATGCTATTATAAAGTCGTTCAGGCACTATAATAAGTATTTGTAAATCCTTCATGATTTGTCTGTTATTTGTGTATTTGGGTGAATATATGTATATATGTCTGTATATGTATATATGTGTTACACAATTATTCTATACTATAGATGAATGACTATAATATATGCAAATTTACTGTTTTGTTATATACAATTTAACTGAATGTTATCATGTTCTGTTAATTTTAGGTGAACGACTACTCCTATACAATACTTGTATTGTCCTTCTGGAGAATAAAGAATTATTATTATTATTATTATTATGATTGATCTGTTTGCGGGCAGATGGCGCTGTACGTAACTATCAATCATTACTTGAGTTAATCGCGGGCAGATGCCGCTATACGTAATCTCCTTGATAGATTGTTCAAAAGAAAATCAAAATAAAAAACATATTTTAAGAATTATAAGTGTTAGCAAAATTTTGTACTACAGATGAAATATTTAAATATTTTCAATTACCCGTTATTCAGTACAGAAAAAAGTTTTGAACGAAACGGAAGATACATTTAAAAATCTAATTCGATTATTTGAAAGCAAACCAGAATATGGATTTCAACAATGAAAACTTTATCGTAAATTGTACACCTAGAAAATTCAGTTACTCAAATATTTAAAAAAATCAAAAATTAGAATTAAGGTGATTGACATACATATCAAATCAAAAGATTGATTTGAAAAATGAAATTATTCACCGAAAAAATATTTTTAGTCCATTAATATTTTGAATGAAACTTCAAATCAAAACATCAAGACTGAATTGTTTTTTGAAATTATTACAGCAAATTTTCTCTTTACTTCGAAACAAATTTTAGAGACTTACTGCATCTCATTATTACTATAGAATTTAAGACCTCAAACTTTATTATGTTGTTTGAGAGGAATTTTACGCCGTCTTCGTGCGCCGTCTGTTAGAGATTTATAATACTAGTGACTGGAACTTAAAAAAAATATTTTTGACAATAAATCGGACTAAAAATTGAAAAAAGTTAAAAATGATTTTTTTAAATGAGCTTAAACCAAATTTTTGTATATGAGGTGCACGTCGCTTTTTTCATAATAATACTAGTATTTTTCATTCATTATTGTTTCAAGCTCATTTAAAACAATGTTTTCAACTTTTCAGTTCGATGTTTTTTAAAAGCGTGTTTTTTAGTTTTTTTAAACTAAACAAGTCTTTTCCTGATGAGCGTTAATTAGCCGTTTCTGACAAACTATTTAACGGATCAACCTGAAAATTTCACATAATGCATAAATCAATATGACCTACACCCCTAAAATATTTCAGACGAAGCGGCGTTGTCGCTTCTACTATAAAGTAGCGGCTTCTTTGATTTTTCAAATGGAACACCCCGTATATAATATCATATTATGATTTATTATCACTTTGTGAACAAATTCATATACTATTTCCCTATACCTATCTATTACTGTTTAGAAGATATAAATTAATTTCGATATTTTTTTACCAAACATGAACTTTTATAAATGCTGATAATCTTGAACTCTCTTGCACTAAAACGATCAAATTTGAAATGGAGTGGAGTAATACTATGAGGATCTTCACTCCGAGTCATATTTTCATTTGCCTCATACAGGGTCATACTTTGATCTCATGAAAAAATGAGTGGAACTCAATATTTTCAAATGGAACAGAAGGAGAACGGTTCCATCAAGACATAAAAGAAATGGAACGCAGATACCAAGGTCGGTGGAGTGTTAACATGATGGCAGATTACTGTTGGATGTTGAAAACAGAAAATTCAGAAGAACACAGCCGAAAAAGTACCAAAAGAAGCTTTGACGGCAAAAGAAAACGTTTTTACAAAGACTTTGCAAACGCTTGTGTATTGCTATTATCCTTAGTTTAGCTATGTAGCATTGTTTTTTTGCTTTTACTTCAGGTTAAAATAATAAAAATAAATTCACAATTCCTAGTTTTTTTGTACTTTTTGAATTATTTCATTCTTATTTTGTAGGCAAACCTTACGTGATAGATGAAAACAAATAATGCCATTTTTGAAATCAACGCAATAAACTACATAAAGATCAGTTAACGAAATCAAAACTTTTTTTGCAGACCTGTGTAATTGTACGTAAAAAAATGCTTTGGAAATGTTTCATAGAAACACCCCCGTATCTTCCGTAGAAGTAGATTTTTTTTTGGTTTTGACATCAAAACATGAACGAAATTGTTTAAGAGAAACTTGACTTTTGTTTTCACATAAATAATTAATTTTTCATTTTCTCAGGAAAGTTATTCCTTCTCAATAAGAGAGAAAATGGTAATTTTGTAAGAGGAACGGAAACATGTAATCAGTGAGGTTTTAGGATGGTTAATGTTAGTTCATATTCTCATTTTCCCATTATTTAAAAAAAAACAAGGATATTTTGTGACGAAAAATGTTATGTAGGTCAAAATTCTTTCGAAGTACTACTTTCAATATCACATTTTCAATTAAAAAACGAAACAATCAATTTCAAATGATTTAACTGTTGAATAGTCGTCTGTACAAATTTTTATCGAAAAAAAAAATGGCCCGATAATATTTTCGTTTAGGATACCACACCACACATTAACTTTCTGAGATATTAGGTCTTTACAATTCACCACCCAATTTGTATTTTGTTCAGCCCAAAACCTCATGTTCTGGGAAGATACAACACCATTCGTGGTAAAGGTAGCCTCATCACTTTAAAAAATTCCTGTCATTGAGATAATTTCCCTGCATCCATAAACAATACTCCATACGGCGGATTTCATCTCCTTCGTGCAAAGTATGTAAACATTTGGATTTGAACGCATGCATTTTATGCCTCTTTAAACACCTCCATATTTTACTGCGGCTCATATTGAGTTGAAGCGATAAGTTTCTCAAACTAATTCTAGGATCAGCTTGATGAGCCGCCAATATCGTATCATCATCAATATGATGTTTTACAATTTTTCTGTCCTTTGTTACTTGGCCGGTGCTCACGAATAGATTATATATTTTATGTACAGTTCCAGGGTGTACAGCTACCTCTAGCGGGTGTCTTCTATTAAATTCAGCGGCCGCTTCACCAACAATTAAAACAATTTCAATTTTTGCTTGAAGTGACAAACGTGCCATGTTGAACTTTGTCAATCAAAATGAGCTGATATCAGTTGAAATATTAAAATATGAACAGGAACTCACGAACAGAAAACAACTGGAACACAGGAACAATATCCAACACAAATACAGGAACGAAAAACACAATGGGAACAAAAACGCGGCAGAAACAACAGGAAAAACGGTGATTCAAAGAACAACAATACTAGAAACAACAAATGCAATGAAAACTGGTCTGGGGGTTAATACAACAAGATCTTTCAACAATATTGTCAGGTTGACAGTAAATATCAATGACCAACTGTTTTCCATGGTGATTTCAGGGCACCGCATGATTAAGTGAAACTGATGTAATTCAATCCCTTCAAATAATTTCAGACATCAATTCAGCAAGTAGGTTAAACAATCTAAATTTTACCTGTTCACCGAGTGCGATTTTTTCTGTAAAAATTAACAGTTGTTTCGGTGTTGCAATGAGTATGAAGATTAAATTTGTTTCGGATGGTAAAATGTTTCCCCAATATTTTGATAAAGGACCCCGCACATTTCTCATGAGAAATGGCTTGCCTTGAATTTTGCCGAAATTTTGATATGTTGTAGTTATTTATGTGCTGATTGAAAGTGTCCACAGCCAAAGCTCAGAATCGTAAAGTTTGCGAGATGTGAACTTTTGAATATAGATTCTTTCCATTTTTTGCAGTTTTTGCTCATCAATCGAGAGCTCTCACTTCTGGTTGGGATAGGATTTGGATGTTCAGCAACCAGAATTAGTTTTACGAATAATCTTCTTCAGTTATAATAGATGCCGCCATCGATAATTTTTCATACACTGCTTCACACTATCTCGATAATCTGAGAATGTGGTGCAGTGACATTTTCCTCAGATAGGCTCAAAATGGATGATAGCATCTCACAGCATCTGTATCTTTCATACCTGAGAGTACTCTCCAGATAGAATGAAGGGGTTCAGATATTGGAAGCGAACTATTTTGCGCCATAATATGTTTTACCTAAAAAAGGGGTGTTCCATCGCGAGTGGCGGACAGTGTATATCACTTTGGCCGACTCCATCCAGGTGGTAGGTGCATTTTGAGCATTTCCATCAGTCCTGAGAGTTTCATCGTTCCACCTCGAATATTACGGAAGATACGGGGGTGTTTTTCTAAGAAGTGAGATAAATTCGGATTATTCAGGACTGAAATTTTTTCAGGAAAAAAGTGTAACCTTAGTAAGTTGGTAGTCCTGATCACGAAGCTGAAAGAATTTCGAGCCTATTTTGCCCCCTATCATGTTTTACCGTAAAAATGGGGTGTTCCATCGCGAGTGGCGGACAGTATATATCACTATGGCCAACCTCATTCAGGTGGTAGGTGCATTTTGAGCATTTCCATCAGTTCTGAGAGTTTCATCGTTCTACCTCGAATATTACGGAAGATACGGGGGTGTTTCCATGAGAAGTGAGACACACTGTATACGGTATTTTAAAGTTTGAAATTTTAAAAATACTACTGAAGAAACTGCTGATTTGTGTCCCTGCACTCCACCTATAAAAATTTTTCTATACCCAACCGCATATTAAAAAAAAATAAATTTTGGCCGTTCCTTAGTGCGACTCTGTACAAGCAGCCTTGTCTGGGAGATCACTATGCATGATAACGTTTTGGAGTACTCGTTGCTCAGGTAGACAGAGTATAAATTGGAATTGATTATCTGTACAGAAATTTTCAAATCAAAATCAGTTAACCAGGTTTTATGGACCGATCATGGTGGAAATCAAAATCGATCTTATTATAGTAACTTTTGATATGAATTTTCATCAAGTCTCGGCCAATGCAATTTAATTTTAAATAAAAAAAATGCATAGGACTCACTTGAAGTATGAATAGTCATTTTAATAACTGATTTCTGCAGCACTTCAAATTTATATATGGAAAAGCGTCTATTTTTAAGGCACTTGATTCAATTTTCAGTTTCAACACCACTACTCTATTGCGATATGGGAAACACACATAATCAGTACCCCTTTCTTTGTATTTCTTTTAATACTTCGAACATTTTTTTGTTGTTACCAGTTATATTTCATCTCAGTGGTTATCAGCATCATAATTGCGCAAGCAGTGATTTATGTTCTCAATATATCAATCTTTATATGTTTAATCTTTCCTGACTCGAACAGCATCACGTATGGAAAATGATAATTTTACTGAGTGAAATGTTAGCTATCAATTAACCAAATGAAATGTTCATGAGAAGTTTTTTATATTTATGGTGTACCTGTAACTGTGACGTATCTGTATATGTTGAAGAGAAAGATGAACAAAAGTGTATAATATTTACGACCTCTTCGTAATAAATCATAATTACGGAAAGATTGGTGTAAGGCAAACAAGGCAGCGGTGTGATTTTTGTTTGCCTCTGAATGTATTACCATTCGGCACTATTACTGTCAAGAGTTCACGGTTGAAATTTGTTGTAGATTATACTTGAAACTGTAGATCGTAGTGAAATAGCAAAGTTGAAGTAGAACTTCAACTTTGCTATATACGTGACAGTCAAACTTTGAATTAAAAAAAAATTAATTGACAAACTAAACTTTTCAATAGCAACATTTATCAACCACATAAAACTATACAGGATGACTATAAGCTGCAATTCAGTTCATATTCCAACAAAATTTAACAGAATTACTATACTCTGTCTATACAAGCAACAGAGCGCTCCAAAACATCATTATGGATAGTGTAAGTGATCTCCCAAGCAAGGCTGCTTGTACAGAGTCGCACTAATGAATGGCTGATTTTTTTTTTCAATAATATGCCGCTGGGTATAGGAAAATTTTTCAGGTGTAGTGTAGGGAGAAACTTTAAACTTCAAAATACCGTATATGTACTCACCACGTAAGTCACCACTTCGACCCTGTACCGATGTATAGACCAGGGTCGATAATTAAAAACAGTAGGATGAAACCCATTAGAAAAGGACGGCAATATGATAAAAGTGAGAAGAAAAGTAAATTACGGGCTATCTGAGTTCGGGAAGTGGAAGGGGGTGAATTTTAAAGAGCCAAAAATGGTTCATCTCGATTTCCGGCAAAACTACAAGTCCTATAGAAGAAAGTTTAATGGCAAAGTTGTAGGTGATAAAAAAATTACAACTTTTGTGTTCACAATTTTTTCACATAACCTCAAAATTTATGTGAAAAATTCAAATAACCAAGTTTTTGGTTTTAAATTTTTATCTTTTTCAAAAAAAAAATTGTCTACGAAAATTGGTGAAAACTTAACCCTTTATGTCCCAAACGAAATGTAATTTATTTGATTTGAAATATTTATTTTTTTCATCTTATTTTGACTTAATATGAAAAAAGCACCCTACTTTTTGAATCGAAAATTCTCTCGTGAAAATATCAGCTTTTTTGAAAAAGCCAGTGTGCTTTCTGATCGTTGGAATCTCTACTATTTGATGGTGTAAAAAATTTAAAATTTCTATAGTACATGTTCTAAGAAAATGTAAAAATCGAAAAAAAAGTCGAGTTCGAAAAAATTTTTAAATTCATTATTCGTCTGTTTAAAATCTCTTTTTCCGTTAACCAGCTGTCGCAACCCTACTAACGACAACCCTCAGAATTCGAAACTTGTGCGAGCTAAGGATTAACGAGGTCTTACATTTTAACGTGTGATTCCTAACACGGAATCACAGTTTCATCAAAAAATGGAATTGCTGGAATTTCATTCAGTTGATTAGTTAAAAAGTTCATTTATTTATTTCTTATTACATTCATGTCATAGAAAATCTCATAAAATATAGATATACATGTAAATCGTACATGAATTTATATACTTCATTCTGATTACGTTATTAATTATGAAATTTTCAAAAACGTTAGTCTGGTTATTTATAAGAACCTTATCTTGAATTCTAATTACTCATCCATTAGTTTTTATTTCTTTGATGGCATTTTTTCATCGTTAGATTTGACAAACCTTTTCAATTGTAATTGATCTTCGAAATCTTCAAGGCCATCACTTTCTTCGTCTCCAATATTATTTTCAGTTTGCATTGATTCATCATCCACAATTTCATCTGAATCATTAACTTCCTCGTAGGTTTTCTCTTCCATATTGGAGCGATTTTCAAAACCATGACAATTTGAGCATAAATTTGTACATTTTAAACCATTTGATAATAATAATAATAATAATAATAATAATAAATCGACTTTATTCATCAAAAATAAATTAGATGAACAGGCGGATTATCAGCATAAGCTGTTTTTCAAATCAACCTTACAAAAATATACAATAAAAACTATAATAATAACAAGTATAGAATAGAAGATAAATCAACCAATACAACAATAAGCACAATAATAAAAGCTTGATTAAAATGAATAATAATAAGGGTTTTGCAAAAATCGACATACAGAGCACCAATTACCATGATTTAAGCAGAAGTTTCAAGCGTTTTTTAAATGTCTTTATCGTGTAAAGTCTGAAGTCACTGGGCAACTTATTATACAGCTTAGCGGAAATATAGGAGAAACTTCGAAACTTGATAACATGGCCACATTTTAAACTGTTACATCCAGTTTCACAGCCGAGCAAATAGTTTTGAGCGATATTTCGGGAAACAATTCCTTTGCTGTAAAATTGGGAATAATGTCACGTTGATATGACTTCTAACCCCAATGTGTTGCTGTCAGTTCTTTACCCAAGCAAGTTTAAAGCTGATAATATGCCCTCTAACAATGTTTTTCTTCGGCTCCTTCTGTGGGTGGTAGGTTTGCCAAAATGAAAGATGATTTAATTTTTGCCAATTGATATTTCTGAAATCTTATTTGACTCAGTGTTATTTTTTCATATTTCCATTCATAAATAGATTCGAGTGATTGAAATCCATTTTTTTATATCTTCTTTACTTGCATCTTTCTTATGAAAAACATTGGCCATATTTGAATAATAAATAGTTTCTAATAAATAATTTACGATACTTTTCTTTTCTTTTCTGGCAAATCCAGATGTTGTATCGTAACCGGAAAAACAATGCAGAAATGCAATAAAATTTTTGAAGGATTTATGTTTGAAACTATTAGATCCTTCACATTTCCAGAACCTGGTTTGAGGAGATAAATGTCATGATTATTTGAATATAGTGGATTTAAAACGACCAAAAGATCAATATTTTGTCCTGGAAATTTCTATCGAGGTCTTGATTATGTCATCATCAGCATCTTCTTCTGCTTGTTCACAGGAAACCCCTTGTGACTGTAATCTTTCCATTAAAGTTTTTATTATTTTGTCTCTGTTTTTCTTGTTAGATGAAAATTTTTCTCGTAAAAATGGTATTGTAATGAATCTGAAGCCGGCCCTGACCGATGTCCCAGTCAGCAAACGCATGTCTGATTGCGAACCAGCGGGAAAGGTGTGGATGGGTCCCGAAATCCGCAGAGAAATCCGGAACGTTCGTTGACGATATAAAAAGGTCGCTCTCCGTTCCGAGTAGTGGTCTGTACTTAGAAAGTGAATCGTGCGTTTGAGGAAAGGAATCTAATTGTGAAGATAAATTAAGCGTTAGTTACTAAGTGTTGTACATAAATTAGTTGTGATAGTGAAATATTGTTAAAAATGAATTTGATCAAGACAGTTAATTCTTTAATTCGTTACAGTATTTTTGTATGGTTTTGATAATCAAACTCTGGAATATTGTCCGAGATTTTTCTACGACTACGTTCTCCTCTTTTAGTAGTTGAAGTAGCTGCTGGTACTGTTGTGATAGTGACTGATTTTTTATTTTGGGGTACCCATCAAAGACAATATAGTCACTTAGGTCACTTAGGTATATGAATTATTTTAAAACAGCAATAAATAGGCATTGTATATTTTCTTTATTTATTCAAGGAACAATTTGTTTTATACAAATTAATTTTTACGTTATATTTTTTAAAACACTTAAAAAAACAAAAACAATCATGTGCTACTTTTCATTTTAAAAAAATTCCTCTATTTTTTATTTTTTTTTTATATAAAAAGTATAATAGTATAATAGAATAGAATAATAACGGGAAAATGATTTTAGCATGGATTTTTGTTCATTCAAGTGTCTAGAAGGTATGTGATTTTTTTTTTCTTGATAACGATATTCAATGGGTTGAAATAATTTTTATTGTTCAAAGGTTGGTATCGATTTGCGCGTGCAGGACGCGCATCGACCGCTTTTAGCCCTATTTTCGCCTCTAAATTAAAATTATAAATATTGGTGATAGAGTTCCGGGAGGTGGAACTTGTTTTTTAGGAAATTTCCTCCTCTTTTTACAAATTTGGGATATCTTCAATATTTTCCAAAGTACTTCCAAAAAAACAAACCCCCATTTTTCCTCACTAAATTGTTTATAATTTCACTAGTTCGGACTTCCATTGTCTACTATATAAAATGATTTGAAATCCCTGAAACAACTAAAAAAGAAGAATTGAAAATGAACACCTGAAAATAACAATTATATTAAGCAAAATAAACCTGAAATGAAATATTAGTGGAATAAAATACAAGTAAAAATAGAACAATTGAATAAATAAAAATAAAGGAATGAAAAAGAAGAAAATAAAAATAAAAAGTGGAGAGATTTCAAGTCACGTTAGTTCACGACGTTTCGATTTTTAGTATCTACAATCGTCTTAAGGTGATGACTGGACTGATTCCTCCGAGAGATGACTATCTATAGGTCGTTCGAGTACTTTCACTTATCCCCGCTTTCTATTTTCCGCTTCACTGGTTCCGCGGGAGATGACCGTTTTGGCGGGAGTTGGCCATTTTTCGCTTGATGATGGGTTTCCATATGTTGCGTATTTCTATGCTGGCTTGGCTGGATACGTTGTTAGACAACATGTATGCGGCTTCCTTGAATTTTCTCCTGAACCAATGTTCCTCTCTCAGCTTGGGACCACTCGATGTTGTGTTGATGGGTCCAAACATGGTCTGCTATTCCTGATTTGTTGGTTTTCCTCGCGGTGTGTGTTTCTTGTCCTCGGCAACATTCAATGGCCTCTTAGTTTCACCAATATAGGATTTTCCGTACTCACAGGGTATCCGGTGAATGCAATTCTTGGAATCGCAGTCCGCGTTTGGTGGCCTGGTTTTCGTGAGGCTTCTAAGGATAGTGTTACTGGATCTGAACCAGGTTCTGATGTTGTACTTGGAACCAATTCTTCTTATCCTTTCCGATAATCCTTTGATGTAGGGAAGTGCAAGCACTGGTTGTGACGGCTTCTCTTCCTTGCGAGGCTCCTGATGTCTTGCAGCCAAAGTCTTTTCTACCATCGCTTTGGAGTAGCCACTCCGTTGAAGATCATTTTTGATGATGTCTAGTTCCTTTTCGAGACCTTCCTTCGTATTACAGAGCCCAAAAGCACGGTCTAATAGAGTCTTGATGATTCCTCTTTTAGTCGATTGATGGTGGTTAGATTCGTGGTACAGATACTGTCCTGTATGAGTGGGTTTTCGGTATACAGATGTTTCCCACTCAGTGTCGGTCCTCTTCACCAAAACGTCTGAGAATGACAATTCGTTGTGGATTTCCTTCTCCATTGTGAAATTGATGGAAGGTCTCATGCTGTTGATGTGTTTCAGGAAGGCGTCTAGTTCAGTATTCCCATGGCTCCATATTATGACGGTGTCGTCAACATATCTCAACCAGACTCGAGGTTTCTTGTGGGCTTCTTCAATGGCCAGAGTTTCAAACCACTCCATATGTATGTTGGCTATGACTGGTGAAAGTGGCAATCCAATGGCAGTCCCTCATCTTGTGCAAGGAATTCGTCCTTCAGATGAGTGCTTGCACTTCCCTACATCAGAGGATTATCGGAGAGGATCAGAAGAATTGGTTTCAAGTACATCAGAACCTGCTTCAGATCCAGTAACACTATCCGTAGCAGTCTCACGAAAACCAGGCCACCAAACGCGGACTGCGATTCCAAGAATTGCATTCACCGGATACCCTGTTAGTGCGGAAAATCCTATATTGGTGAAACTGAGAGGCCATTGAATGTTCGCATTGCCGAGCACAAGAAACACACACAGCGAGGGGAAACCAGCAAATCAAGAATAGCAGACCATGTTTGGACCCATCAACACAACATCGAGTGGTCCCAAGCTGAGATCTTGCACAGAGAGGAACATTGGTTTAGGAGAAAATTCAAGGAAGCCGCACACATGTTGTCCAACAACGTATTCAGCCAAGCCAGCGTAGAAATACGCAACATATGGAAACCCATCATCAAGCGAAAAATGGCCAACTCCCGCCAAAACGGTCATCTCCCGCGGAACCAGTGAAGCGGAAAATGGAAAGCGGGGATAAGTGAAAGTACTCGAACGACCTATAAATAGTCATCTCTCGGAGGAATCAGTCCAGTCATCACCTGAAGACGATTGTAGGATACTAACAATCGAAACGTCTTTATTTTTATTTATTCAATTGTTCTATTTTTACTTGTATTTTATTTCACTATTGTTTCATTTCAGGTTCATTTTTGTTAATATAATTGTTATTTCAGCTATTCAGCTATTCTTCTTCTTTAGTTGTTTCAGGGATTTCAAATCATTTTATATAGTAGACAATGGAATTCCGAAATAGTGAAATTCATCATGAAACATTGTCAATCACCTTCAAACAAATTGTTTATAACTTTTGCAATTTTTTCGAGCCCCTCTTGAAATTTCTTAAAAAGTTGTTAGAGATCATTCCGAATCCTTTGATCATAATTTTCGCTGCCCTTGGACAGAAGTTTCAAAAAAAAGATCTTGTGGCCTAGACTAGTCGTGATATTACTGCATTGAAACATCATGGTGGCTGGATATCGAATTCAGTGGCGAAAGACATCTTCGAAAATTGGGTTCAGAATGAAATCAGCATATTCAATACAATATTGAACCCTATTGAGACTACCAATAATGAAATGAATGTTAATATTCCTTCCACTTCCAGATCAGCGGGATCTGTAATAAACTCTTTAAACTGCACAATAAATAATCCTAATATTTTTAAAAACTCCGATTAATTACAATTATTATGTTCATCATAAATGTAAAAAGAATGTTTATAGTTTTCCTATACCCAAGGTATACATTATGAGAATATGCCAAAAATAGAGCCAAAGGGTATAGCAGATGCCTTTGCACAATATTTTAGTTCAGTCTATGAGCCCTCTGATAACGATTATGTCTGGGGCCCGACAGGGCATTTTACTTTTTCAAATATCTCTGAGGATACAGTCAGAAACAGTATCAGGAAATTAAAACCAAAGAAATGCTGTGGTGTGGACAATATTCCTCCATACATTTATAAGGAATGTATTGACTTTCTTGTACAACCTCTAACTTATCTATTTAATGAATCTCTTAAATGTAAAGTGTTTCCTTCTGCTTTAAAAATGTCAATTGTTACACCAATTTTTAAATCTGGTGACAAAAATCAAGTTAAAAACTACAGGCCAATAAGTATTATGAATACATTGGCTAAAATTTTCGAAACAATCATCTATGATGACATCTACACTCATTTTAAATTTAAATTTGCAGAACAACAACACGGTTTTCTCCCAGATCGATCTACAGCTACGAACCTTTTTTTATTCACTCAATCTGCTGCTGAAGCTATTAATAAAAAGGAGCAACTTGATTCAATTATGACTGATTGTGCAAAGGAATTTGATAAAGTTAATCATAACATACTATTAAAGAAACTTGGTGATTTTGGATTTTCTGAGGCAGCTCTGCAATTTATAAAATCTTATTTGCTTGACAGATATCAGCAAGTCAGGGTGGGGCAGTCATTATCTGATAGGTTTTCTGTGACATCTGGGGTGCCACAGGGTAGCAACTTGGGCCCACTTCTTTTCATAATTTTCATCAATGACCTAGCTCACTGCATTTTACACTCATTTTGCCTTATATTCGCAGATGATTTTAAGCTGTTTAAGCTAATAACGTGCCTAGAAGACTGCATGAAATTGCAGGAAGATCTTGATTCGGTTTGCAGGTGGTTTGAAAGTAACAAAATGTTCTTAAATATCGATAAGTGGTCAGTTATAACATTCACAAGGAAAATTAACTATATTTCTGCTTCTTACAAATTAGAAATTGTTCCACTTATGCGTAAGTCTGAGTGTAAGGTGTTTATTTTCAAAGTAACCTCAAATTCAACACTCACTATGAATATATTGTCAACAAAGCCTAGAAGATTCTTGGTTTTGTTATTAGAAATACAAAAAACTTTAGAGATGTTGGGTGTATTGTAAAGTTATTTAATGCTCTAGTTAGACCTCATCTTGAGTATGCTTCTGTTATCTGGTCACCACAGGGAGAGACCAACGCAGATTTGATTGAAAAAGTTCAAAAAAGATTTCTTAGATATCTTAATGTCAAAATTTATGGCTGCTATCCCATTATGGTGTCTTACAGAAGCATGCTCAAGGAATTTAACATTGTTACTTTACAGAGCGGACGTGCATTACAGGATGTTCTTTTTGTATACTATATAATTGATAATGTAAAGTACAAGGGATCATCTCTGGTCAACTATGTAAAATTGTTGGTGCCTAAGGTAAACCTGCGTAGACAGGACAAGAGAATATTCTTTATCGGCCTTTCTGATAACTCGCCAATCACCCGTATGCTAAATCATTGCAACATTTTAACTGAAAATAGCACCGTGGATCTTTTCACTAAAACAAATGCCAAAGAGATAAGGGCCTACTTTTTCTCACAGCCGGATTAATTTCTAGGTATTGGGTAACTTAATTTATAGGTACTTGTATACATTTTAAAAATTTTGATAATTTATTTGATTTCTTTTTTGTTTCCTTTTATATTTACTGTTTTGTTTTATTTTAGTTAGTAGTTCTTAAGCTTATTTTGTTACTGTAGTTTTATCTCTCTTACTTTTAATTACAATTCAATATTGTGTTTGTAGGAGTAAAAAGTAAATAAATAAATAAATTATAGTAATACTCGAGGTAATAGGTACTGTCAATTACAATTTTGTAGAATTTTCCAAAGAAATACGAGTAATCACTGTTATTGTGTTAAATACAAATATAAATATGATATTTATAGTTCATCATTATTTATCGGGTGTAGAAAAAATAGCGTATGCAACTCTCACGTAACGTTTATCAATAGACTCGAATAAACCATACGAAACTTGCCTTCTGGTCGTTTCGTTAATGCTCGTGTATGCATAACCATCATTAGATGATCGTTGCATATAAGAATATTGTTGTACCTATCTGATGACTGCCAACAATTTCTATTTTGTAAGAGTTCAACATTAATAATTCGTTCAATTTGAATGATCCCAAGAATCGAGCTATACTTGAAAATAGGATTGTAATTTTCTCTGTGTAGAATTAGCAGTCATTATATTCATAATGTAAAAATCTGAGGTCACTTATAACTACTAGTACTTGATAACATTATGTTTATAACGTGGTATTTGCAATGAAAAACATTAGAGGTTGACTCTCCCCAACATAAATTGACAAAACACTTTATCGAGAAGAACGATACTTTATCTCGGGTCATGAGCTTCAGCTGTATTACTTGTGCCAAGGAATTCTATAACGCAAACCGTATTTATTTTGGAATGAATATTCACCATGAGTATCTATTTATAAATAGATTCAGACTCCATCTGAATATAAACATGTATAACATTTCTATTTCACCATAATATGCTGGTAACAACTTTTGTCATACAGTGCATTTCTTTAATGTCCCCCCCTTTTAATTTTTGAACGGGTCAACTCAAAAAATTGAAATTTGGGATAATGAAATTAATGCATGAACACTTTATTTTGAAGTGAAATTGACAGATGAAACTTTCAAGATGACGACTGGGCGCCATCTGGGAAAAATATTAAATGGAAAAGGGGTCTTCACAACCCTAGAATATAATATTAATATCTTCAACTACTACAAAATGGCGGAACTTTCAATATTTGTCTGCATACATTGACATTTAACTACATAATATGAGGTAATAAGCTTGAGTTCAGTTCAGAAGATGCTCGAAATGGCTGCCTTAAACTTCTTGACATATGAACTGTCTATCCGATATTTCACGCCAAACATTTTCGAACATAGTAACGTCAATATCTCTACAAATATTTATTATTCTCTGCCGTATATCCAATATTGAAGCAGTTTCAGTTTCGTACACCTTTTGCTTCAAATAGTCTCGTGAAAAGTCCAAAGGTGTCAAATCTGGCGAGCGGGCTGGCCATTCTGTAGGACCTCGACGGCCAACCAACGACCGCGAAAAGTAGTATCCAAATAGTTTCTTACTTGTCTGGAGTAATGTGGTGGTGCTCTATCTTGTTGGAATACAATATCTATATTGAAATCATTAGGATTCGCTTCGACGATTTCAGTGATGAGAGGGACAACAGTAGTTTCCAACATATTCAAATACACTTCCCCTGTTTAATTTTGATCAATAAATAGAGGTCCTGCCCAAACGTTATTCTTTTCTGGATATTGGGTATGTGTTTCCCGGAAAACGTGATGGTTGGTGTCACTTCAATAACGATAATTTTGTCTGGGGACATTGCCGTTGAAAAAATCTACATTCGTCACTAAAACAAATATTGTAGAGATAGGTAGGATGCCTTGCAATGGTTTCCGTCATGATTTCGCAGAATACTGTTCTTCGATCAGAGTCATCTTTAGTTAATTGGTGTTGTTCCATTTTAATTTTATATGAATGATACCTATTCCTCTTCAAAAGTCTCCACACAGTAGGTGGAGACACCTCACAAACATTCGCGACGGAATAAGTAGACTGTTCAGGATTTACTACCATCTCACCAATTATTTGCACTTGCTGTTCTTCTGGTATAGACGGATGACCTGGGTAGGAGTCGGCAAATAGTTTCCAGTGGGGTCCGGTAACTGAAGGAAAATTTTTACGAGGTTCAGAAAAAACAACTGATGAAAATTGAGTGCTACCTATGTATTGTTTTGGTTTCGAATCAAATTCTGGATTATAAAACACAATACCCAAAATTACCGGTCTTGAGCCAGTTTTTTATAGTTTGGTTCTCGAGAGGAACAGCAAATTCGAAAGGTGTCTTCTAGGTGGGCGTCCGTTAATCTCGAACGATATTTGTTTTTCAAAAAATTAATCTTTGAGAAAGATATTTCACATACATATCTCGAGCCAAACATAGTGGACAAATTTATAGCTAGTTTCTTGCAATTTTCATATTTTTCTGGGACATGTTTGGTCCAAAATTCTTCAGTGGATACCGTTTTATATATTTGCAAAGACACATCTTCTTGCACATCAATTATCTCTATTTGAAGTGATGCCTTTGACAGATTAAACAACTTGGCAGCCACATCTGTCCATTCTGCTGCTACAACAACTTCGAATGACGATTTAAAAAACGGAAATAGCTTGCCCATCTCTGCAAAGTTTTGGAATCCTGTAGCAAATTCGTTCCTAAGATCGGCCAGAAATTTTACAAACACTGCAATGTCTTCTTCAGAATTCCTTTTATATTAAAGAATTGTCGGAATATGAATAAATTCTTGTCTTGCAATATCTTTTTCAAAAATATCCAGCTTGCAACAAAAAGCAGACACGTTTTGTATCAGCTCACATATTAATTTTCCATTTCTCTGTGTTGAGCGCATTTGAATAATTCAAAATATCTTATAAAAAACCACGACCAGCATATTACGCTTGTTTGTGCTTTCTGGCTCTCTCCGTATCTGAGTTTGGCAAGAGGGAGGTTACTTCTTCTTTCATCAGCCAGAAACTTTCAATAAGTTGACCTTTACTTAACCAACGAACATTTTGTCGTGTTGCAGTTAAGTCAGAATATGCCGTCAGAAAGAAACTCCTTGAAATGTCGGTGCTGCAGAATGAGATCTCATAATTTCAATAAACTTTTTTCAGTGTAGCACTAAGTTTTCCACAAAAGGCTGGCTGGTGAATTATGCACTGATATCTGAGATTTTATCCCTGATTATCTTTACTACACCCTTTTCTTTGCCAATCATTACTGGAGGCTTGCCAATTGAAAGCGACGACAACATTTCATCTTAACTAATGTTAGATTTAGTAATAAATTCATCAATGACCTTGAATAAATCTTCTCCTCGAGTGTAACCTTTCAACGCAATATTGCTAGCAACTCTTCCCTGAAAATCTGACACTCAATATCAAGAAATATTACGAAAATAGACATTTGTTCATCATCAACAATGTCGCGTGATTCATCAAGTGCTATAGCGTAGCAAATTGCCTTTTACAGAAGTTCAAGAAGAGGGTTTTTAATATCAGCAGCAAAAATTTCCGTTTTTCGTGTATTACTTCTCGCTGATAATAAAATACTTTGAAATGCAGCGACTTCTTTTTTTCTTCTAAAAGTACTATAACTACTTCTAACATACATTCCTTCACCATCTCAGAATCTGAAAATGGTTTCTGATGTTTATTAAACGTCCAGCACACACGTAGCGCTACTTCTGTGGATTTTTCTTGAGCCATTCGATATTGTGGACATTGACGTCACCGAATATGGAAATTTCGGCACTGGGATGATTGATTTGCAGATTAATTTGCATGTAATAATTGATTTAGTTTTTCTGCCGAAGATATTGAAATTATCGACAGCTTGGAATTTTTACGTAAAATCATTATATGTATCTCCAAACAGATTAAAGACCCACGAGCTACCTTTTTCTCGATCAAGAAAAACAGAATTTTGATTCAAAGGGGAAATACAGCTTCATGTTCAACCTAGAGATATCTCGATATTCTGTTCAAACAAACAATTAATGATATTCATCATTACAAGTTACAAGAGTATTTACGTTCTGCTGAAAATATAGAATATGCGTGGCATTAGAAAATAAACAGCCCGGGAGACCATGCTTTTATTAATAGAATGACATGTATAAGGAACAAAAGAAAGTAATTTGATGCTTCCTTGATTGATTCACACTCGTTCGATCAAAAACTAATCAGATGTGCTTGATTGAAATTCTGTTTATTTCAACATTACACGCTGTAGGGTTTTCGCAATTAACTATTATCGGCACTTTCTTTACAGGGTGTCAAAATATGTATCGTAATCGACCTGCAAACTTTGTTGAATCCTTCAATACTTCAATTCGTCTGAAAAATAAATTTAAAACGAAATTTCAGTTTAGGAAACAAAGAGACATCTCGTGTGAAATTGAAGGAAATAAAAATTATACCACAAAAATTTGAGAAATTGTCGACATGTTCTTGTTCAATGTAACAATGTAACTGAGATTTTGACGTTTTTAATCATTTATGTATCCTTTGTGCGTTCAAATGCTGAAATAAAGGAAAATTATTATCATTAATCGAATTATGGATTATTTCTAATTTGAATTAGCCAATTACTATAAGGAACCGTTGAATATCTGATGAAAAATGAATTCCAGTGGAACCTGAGATGAACTTTTTGCCCTTGAAACACTTTGATTCGTAGGAGTAGGTAGTAGGTAGTAGACGAATAAATTTTTAATTTCGTAGGAAGCCGGAAGGTTGAATATGTTCGATAAGATTCATTGTGTGGCGATAATATGAGTAAATGTTACCAGTTTAATTTCGTAAGGCTACACAAAACTTTATCTCACCATAATTCTTATACAGTGTGACCCATTTTTGATGGAAACACCCCCCTAAAATTTGAAGTGTAAACCGATTTTATTAATTTTTTTTTGAAATGTCAAGTACTAAAAGGTCTACCTTGAGACAGAATTTGAAATGTTTATTAAAGTTTCAGGGCATACTACGATATTTTTTCTTAGTCGAAAATCGGGATTTTTTATTAGCGATTTTTTTATTGAAAAAATCACTACGCCACTGAATTCAGTGTGCCTCTAAGCAGGTATGACCAGAATTTCATGTGAAAATATTCATTATTAACAAAGTTATGACAACTCAAAAATTCGAAAACTCACACAGCTAACAGTTACAAAAAATACCCTATATCAATAGATATAGCCATGAGAATATTTTTTTTGGATTTCAACAATAAAGTGCCGCCAGATGAAAAAAAAACAGATAGCGTAAATATTTTTAATGAAAATAACGAAATTACATTCAAGTTTTCACGGAAATTAACTAAAACTAAGACCTAATATTTCAATTTAAATCTTAGTTGCCATGGAAATAATATTACAGTTTGACACTTGTGAAAGATTTAAGTGTACTATTGTCAACAATATTCTTCACCTTACAGTTCTTCGAATTATTTTGTGTCATGGCTGCAAGATTCAGCGTAAGAGAGAAAATTGAAATTGTACGCCTTTCGGGAGAGGACGTTAGAAGTGCTAGAGAGATTTGTAGAGTATTTAATGAGAGACATCCAGATCGTCCTCGTATTAGCTGCGGTACGTTAAATAAAATAAATGAAATATTCAATGAAACTGGTGCAGTATTAATGATGATAAAAAGTAATCCTGTACGAAGACGAAACAGGAATGACAGGAATGATCAAATCATTTTAGATTATTTCGGAAATAATCCTAATGCTAGTATAAGGAATGCCACTTTAGATTTGAATATTCCACGAGAAACTATTCGGAGATGTCTCAAGGCGAAGAATATTAAACCTTTCAAGCCAAAATTTTTACACACACTTCAAGAAGGCGACGAAGCAAGACGTCTGGAATATTGTTTATGGGGGAATATTTAAACAATAGAAATTTCCTAAAAAATATTTTATATACCGACGAAGCCACTTCCACTACAAATGGAGTAGTGTCATCACAGAATTGTCGCTATTGGGCTGCGGATAATCCTAACTGGGTAATAAACTGTAAAAGCCAGTATTCTCAAAAAATCAACGTCCGGTGTAGGATATTGAAAGAACAAATTATTGGTCCTTTCTTTTTTGAGGAAAACATTAATGCGCAGAGGTTTCTAGAATTGTTTAACACAGAGTTTTGGGATGCTATTCACGAGCTGCCAATCAATGAACGATCGAATTTAATTGTCCAGTTAGATGGGTGTTCAGTTAATTATGCCACAGCTGTGAGGCAATGGCTTAACGAACATTTTCCAAACCGATGCATAGGCCGTGGTAGTCCTTTTATAGAGTGGCTACCCAGATCTCCAGACCTCACAGTTTTGGACTTTTTTCTCTGGGGACTTCTCACACAAAAGGTTTAGAAAAACCGCTCAAGAGATTAGAAATGAACTTTGTGCAAGAATTCGACAGGTATGTGCAGATATTAGCCCTCAAGAACTAAGAAACGTAATCAGAAACATTCGTAAGCGCTACGACACATGTATCGAAATACATGGTGGATTAGTAGAGGCTACTAGAATATGAGTTAGAATTAATTGTTGCACTGAATCGAAACATGGCAATAATTAGTTATTAGTTTACGTATATTAGTATACGTTTATTAAAATTTTTTGCTTCGTTGTTAGTTGAATTGTGTGAATGTAATTCCGTTATTTTCATTAAAAATATTTACGCTATTTGTTTTTTTTCCATCTGGCGGCACTTTATTGTTGAAATAATAAAAAATGATATATTGTGACTGTTAGCTGTGTGAGTTTTCGAATTTTTGAGTTGTCATAACTTTGTTAATAATGAATATTTTTTCATGAAATTTTGGTCACACCTATTTAGAGGCACTCTGAATCCAGTGGCGTAGTGATTTTTATCAATAAAAAAATCGCTAATAAAAAATCCCGATTTTCGACTAAGAAAAAATATCGTAGTATGCCCTGAAACTTTAACAAACATTTCAAATTTTGTCCCAAGGTAGACCTTTTAGTACTTGACATTTATTATCAAAATCGATTCACAACTTCAAATTTTAGGGGGATGTTTCCATTAAAAATGGGTCACACTGTATAAAATAAGTCAGAGGGGTTCACTTGTTTCATTTCATTGTTGGCGAAAATGAGTTTCCACAGAATATTCTAATATTCCGATTGGGTTTGAAAATTTTCCGAAGCACTCGAGAAAATTATCTACCTTATGTTATTGAAACCTGCATGTCTAATGGTCGTCTGTTGAACTGGAAAAGAGAAACCGTACATTCGAAGATTTCAATAAAACACTTCTTTCGCGCGCTAGAACTGTGAAACTTTCCTTAACAAGCATCCAACTAACAAACTTCATTTGTTTGAAGGTGATTGAAAGTATTTCATGATGAATTTCATTAGTTTGGACTTTCATTGCCTACTATTATATAAAATGATTTGAAGTCTCTAAAAGAACCAATACAAATTAAAAATTGAAAAAATAACAAACCCTGAAATGAAATTACAGTGAAATACAGTGAACAATCAAACAAATATAAGAAAACGAAAAATAAACATTTTTTTTAAGATTCCAAGACAAGTTATTTCATGACACGACGTTTCGATTGTAAATCTCCACAATCATCTTCGAGTGATGACTGGACTAATTCCTCCGAGATTTGACTATTTATAGGTCATTCGAGTGCTTTCACCTATCCCCACTTCCTTCGTCCCGCTTCATTGGTTTTAGCTAGAGATGACCGTTTGGCGGTAGTTAGCCATGTTTCGCTTGATTATGGGTTTCCATATGTTGCGTATCTCTACGCTAGCTCGGCTGAATACGTTGTTGTACAACATGTATGCAGCTTCTGTGAATTTCCTCCTAAATCAGTGTTCCTCCCTGTGTACGATCTCATCTTGGGACCACAATTCATTTCAAAATGAATTGAAAGTCAAATTTAGAGACATCAAACTCAAGGCCTATTATGATAAGAATTAATTTTTTTCAATATCTCCAATTTTTCGAAAAAGAATGATAACCATAAGAAAAAATAAAGTTGATGATGGTGGCAGGAAGACAAAACGTCCGGTAGCAAATTTGAACACACCATTATTTAGCAAGAAAAAAGTGGCAATATGGATATGCAATTTATTTTCGAATCCTTCGAAAAATGAAGCCAGAAAAAAATAAAAACCAGTTTCCGAAATATCTGTTTTTTCCGGATATCTCCGGATATACTTGGAATTTCAGAACTTCCTCAACGGCATATTGTTAGTCAGGTAAACATGCAACTTTGTCCCAATTTAACCATCTTCGTATCTCTCATAGTTTCGGAGATCCCAATGGTAAGGATCGAATTTGAAACACCCTGTATGTTATCGGGTCTATTAGGTTGAAAAAGATGTTCATCGCCGATGCATTTGCTATTAAATCATCCCCACTCAATTCTGAAACGGCGTGAAAAAACCCACCGCTAAAAAAACTCACCTCATGTGCTGTTTTTCGGTGCCAAAAATAGGCCCTGTTAACCTGCTTTCTTTCTATGGATAATCTAAAGCTTAGCGTTGGTATTGAAAAAGCGGGAACTGGCGGCAGATGAGTTCGCTCAAATATCCATTTAAATTACTTTCACAAATATAGAATATGGACTGAGATGACCTGAATGTAGAGTAACTGCATTTATGCATTGAATGGTAACATTATCAAAATATTTTTGACTGATTTTTCTGGTAACTATATTATTTATAGACATATCAAGTGTAGTTCAAGGTTATATAAGAATCACAATAACTATATATATACCGGGTGTCCCACATTTTATGTGACAGGTAATATCTGGTTTTTTTGAAGGAGATACACAAAAATGTTTCATACAAAAGTTTTAGGAGTTCATGAGAGCTATATTTTGATATGATTTTTAAATATACAGGGTGTTTGGTGTAGGTGCTACAGACCAAAATTCCATTTTTTAAAATAGAACGCCCTGTATATCATTACATATTCAGATGCTACGTTAAATTCTGATATCATTTCATGTTTGGTTTTTGAAACTCGGTTACGGCGTTGTTGAGTTATGGCACTTTTCCTTAAATATAAAGTTTCAAAAAAACTTATTTACTCGTACACGAATCCAGTCTATATCTTTTATTAAATTGAACTAGACTACTACTGAATACAAACCATTATTTTCACCTCTACGATACGATATCGATATCAGTTGAATATAATATTGAAATTCTTGAGAATGTGACTAACTTGAGGGTGAATTGCTTTATATTGCACAATTTCATCAAGTAGCTTATGCTTGTTGATGCCATAGTAACAAATGTTGTTGAATTGTATCTACTTGTCAGTTTGATTCAGTGATTCTTTGCAAAACAGTAACTGTGTTCTTTGTGCGAAAACTCCAGTATGCCTTTCGCGTTTAGTCCAAGTGATTGCATTGATATGTTATTAATGTTTGGGGAATGTCAGAAAAACTGCCGTCAAGCACAACGTCTATACCAAGAATGTTTTCCAGACAGACCCATTCCGTCACGAATGACTTTTTCGAGAGTTGTAGAAAAATTGCGAACTGGGTCATTTCCTTCTACTATAAAGCATCGTCATCATACGAGATCTGTTAGAACTGAAGATTTAGAGATCAATGTGTTGGCTTATATTATTATTCATCCACATGTTTCTATCCGTACTCTTGCAGAAGAAGTCGGTGTGAGTAAATCTAATGTACAGAGAATTCTGAAAGAAAATAAATACCACCCATTCAAAATTCAGTTGGTACAAGGTTTGAAACCCACGGACTTTGAACGACGACTTGAATTCATTGCTTGTATTCAGGTAATATTACATGAAAGTCCTAACATATTCAGTCAAATTTTGTGGAGCGATGAATCGCGATTCCACAATAACGGAGTTGTGAATCGACATAACAGTCACTATTGGTCTCAAGAAAATCCCCACTGGGTCCGCGAATGTAATTTTCAAACTACTTGGGGTATTAAAGTATGGTGTGAATTGTTCAATGGCCGCATCATAGGCCCTTACTTTTTCAATGAAAATCTCAATGGATTGCGATATTTACATTTTCTATAAAATGATTTGATCCAGTTGATGGAAGATATTCCCATAGCAGAACGACAAGGAATTTGGTGGCAACAAGATGGTGCTCCTCCTCACAATTCACAGGTTGTTACTGAATATCTGGATAGAACGTACCCAAATAGATGGAATGGTAATAAGGGTCCAATTCGGTGGCCGGCTCGTTCCCCAGATTTATCACCGCTTGATTCTTTCCTATGGGGTTATTTGAAAGATATTGTTTTCACTACTCCCCCTTTGAATGTGGATGATCTGAAAATGAAAATTCGACTAGCGTGCAGTGATATTACGCCTGATATTATAAGAGCGACTTGTACGAGAGAAGTGATTCGACGTTTCGAAGCCTGTATAATATCTAATGAACACTTAATAGTTTTCTTGTAAACACAAGATCTATTAAGTGAAACCACAAATGTGCGGCTGGCTCCTGCTGGTGGCTCCGTGCATTTGTATTTATTTCTTCTGGTAACCAAGTGTTGCCCATCCTTACACTTGGCTGCACCATACTGATGATGGGCCAAAAGCCCAAAACACGTGTCTATGGTTTTCCACTTCCTTGAGTGCTATGTCCGATTAAAAAACTCTTTTATCTATATATATATATATATATATATATATATATATATATATATATATATATATATATATATATATATATATATATATATATAGATAAAAGAGTTTTTTAATCGGACATAGCACTATATATATATATATATATATATATATATATATATATATATATATATGTTTGCTCACTCAACGAGTATGTATCATCTATGCAAAAAAATATTTACTGTTGAAATGTTTTCATTATTGTGTTTGCTTTTTGTATTACACTGTCATTGACATATATATTTTTTGAGTATGATGTTTTTTACGTAATGTTCTTGTTTTGGATTGAATATATTTTTCTTTTTATGTAGTAGGTATCATTTATACAAACAATTGTATTTAAGTATACATTCTTTCTCTTTTCAATAATAAACGATATTATTGGTATTATTATTATATTTTTTTCTCCGTAGTGTGCGCTGGTCAGGCCCTATCCCCCGAAGCCCCGATACATTCTGGAGGGCACGCCAGCATTATCAACCAATAACTACTCCCCACACCGTGGGGTAAGTGATCATTGGGTCCGAGAATCATGTGCCCTGAGCAAGCGCAGTGAGCCAAGAACGACAGCCTTCTGCATCTGTGCGGCTAAGATTTCTGCCTTAGTGCGGCAAGCCGGTATGATTTTAAGATTCGAGAGTAGAGAGGACATCATTCAACCAAGGACTCCAATAATCAGAACAACCATCTTGACAGAGTGATCTGAATAGAGTCTGCGGAGTTCGAAGAGAAAATTTCGATATTTCATTCGTTTTTTCTCCTCTTTTCTGACGATATTCGTCTCGCCAGGAGCTGAAAACTCCACGACAAATATCGTTTTGGTCTGGTGGTCGAGAAGGTCTACATCAGGCTTATTAGCTTGTATGAGCCTGAGGGTGGGAAACGAATAGTTCCAATAAATTCGGCACTTCTCGTTTCCCACAACGGATTCAATATCCCCTGGAGCGTAGGGCATCACCGGTGTCTCGTCAATATCGTAAGAGTGCCGTAGATGGTAATATAGCACTCTTAGGGCCGCGTTATGTCGATGGATATAGGCCGAGACCGTATATGCTGGACATGCTGATAGCAAGTGCATTAGGGCCTCTTGCGCCTCGCGGCAGGCCCTGTACCTTGTGTCAGGAACCTCTATATCCATCACATTCTATCACTGAATTTAATTCCTAGCTGTGTGTGCATATTATTCACTGAATCTTTTATTATAGCAGGGGAGCCCACGATGCAAAATGGGGATTGACTCGAGCGTCATTTAGACATATTAGGTTACAAAGCTTAGATGATAAGAAAAAAAATGTTATATAATATATACCTTTTCATCGGTGGGGAAAGCTGCTATAGATTATTAAATATGTAAAAAAACTGTTGCATGGACATACTCGAGCGCCTCAGATATTGATACCATCAATGTCCTACGTATTTTTAACAATGTTGGAATGTTAGTTTGATAGTTTGCATGATGTGGGTGGTTGTACGTAACGGTTGAAAATGAAAAAAAAAATCAATCGAGCGCGTCAGATTTTCTAAGGGGGTGTTGAGTGCACCAAAAAAAGCTCTCATTCAATAATCTGACGATTTCGACCTGACGCAAACTCGCGGCCATTATTATAATGTGCAAAAAAATCGTTATTTTGAAATACTCAAGCGCATCAGATTAAGATATATATGGTTCATTTTTATGTTTCAGACGTGCTGTCTCATAATCTGACGATTATCTGAAGGGATTCGCCTAATCTGACAAAAAATATTTTTTCAAATTTTTTTTATTCATTGAACTTAGTTTATTGAAAAGCTCAGGAAATAGCATGCAAATGAAAAAGTGCATATTTTTCAAGTAGAATACTTGTATTTATAAAAAAATAATTTAAAAAAATGCTCAAAAAAATTAAATTTTTATAATCAATTGATTAATCAATGAAGAAAAGAGAAATGAAATTTTCTAGGTTTTTTACCACTTTCATTTGTAACGTTACTGCAGTTACTTATGCAATATATAAGTTTGAAAATGTCCTTATAGGACGAAACTGCAGTAACGTTATTTACAAATAAAAGTGGTAAGGAACATAGAAAGTCTTAGTTACAAATGAAAGTGGTAAAAAACATAGAAAGGTTCATTTCTCTTTTCTTCATTATGATTTCCTACCACGTAGTAACGGCTACATCCATCAATTAATTGATTAATTTTACAACTTTGCTGCCCTCCCCTTTCTTTACGTCACTCTCAAATTGTCAGATTACTGGAATATACACTTTTTAGCATGTAATTAACTCACCCTACCTTAATCTGATGCGCTCGAGAATTTCTGATGATCAATTTTTTTTTTACTAGTCTGATCCTTTATCTTTCACGGGCGGCTCATATTTCGTGGAGGTACTTAATCGGGTACAAGGTATCCCCCTGTATATTAATCTGCCGCGCTTCAGTAAATCCAGAAATCCCCCCTTGGGCTCCCCTATTATTAGGCGGATTCACCATGTGCGACACTTGTATAATTATAATTACATTCATCAAAATGGTCGAGGTTTCATGCAAAATAGATTTATTTAATTACATCACTATGCAAATGTAAATAACAAATAGGTAATTAAAATTTATAAAACGGCATTTTCTCCCAGACAATTTCAATGAAATATAAAGTAAATGAGGAGTTCTTAATTTGTCCAATGATTACGAAAGCACGTGTGCTCATTTTGAAAGGTGTTTCTTTCGACTACAAGTTACTACCTCTTTTTGAATGATATATTCGATATCGTGAATACTGACCTGAAAATAAACAAGTTTCGAATTTATTGAGCGAATAGATTATCATCAACGTGTGTTTTAGTCAAACCAGTGAACTATTTTCAGAGTAGTCTAAAATATACAGTTTTTATCAGAGCAACATAGTTGCTCTTCCTTGCAACCTCCAAAATTACCAACCAAATTCACGAATTGAATTGAATAATTCGTCATTATTAAATCTGTTTATTTCCAGGTAAGAAAAGTTGAGTATAATTACAGTAAATTTTTATGTGGTAATATTTGCTTAACCATAACGTTTATTTGATTCCTCACACTTCCAGTAACCACACATTTTCTTGTTTTCTTTCTGTCAAATACACCATAGTCCCTCAAATTTCTTTCTGATAGTCTAAACATTTGGATGTTCGGAATACAACGACTCGGGTATAGCTCAACATATATATTCCTTGCCAAAAGAGGATTTCTATTTGATTTTGCATAACTAAATAGCATATCAGTACTTCATCATTTGAATAGATCTTTGATATGTTCACAAACGTCTGAGAGTTCTCAACAGATATCAACAACGCATTCATTTTTCCTGCCATAGAAACCAAGCCCATACCCGTTTATAATGGTAAATGAATTGAGATGCTATTTGATCATACCAATTTATACAACAATCGAATTTTGACCAAAAACTGATATTTTCGTTACTTCCAGGATTGAGAATTATAAAAATATTACGAATTATAATTGATTAGGGAGAAATAAGCCTTGAAAGCAGGATTACGGCAATACAAAAATTTCTAAGAGAAAAAACTACGAATTTTCATTGTGTAAGGTTACCTATCTGTCGAGTATATTGTGTTGTCTGAATTATATTTTAGAGAAATCGAAACAATTTACAAAAGAAGTAACGACAGGACCGTAATTTAAAACTGTTGTCACTGATTATGTTGGTTATTTCAAATGAAACGCTATAAAAATATCAAATTTGATATACCTTTGAATTGTGAGTTTATTGCTTTATCAATATCTATAATAAAAAAGACAGGTCCATATTTGGAAAAAAAAGTTGATGGTGGCCATGTTGTGACGAAACGTTCTATCGAATATTTATTATTACATCGTCATAGTACACTTCGAATAAAATAACATTTTTTTTCCATTTTTTGATATTCTCCGAAATAACAATTTCATTCGAAAAAAACCCAAAACAGCATTTTTGGTTTTCCCCGTATAATTCGAGGAGGGCAAGAGTCCCCGTGAATTTACTTCAACTATTGTATTGTTCCCGATCACAGTTACCTTTTTTCTAAAATGTCTCTCAGTATTTACAATTTTCAAATTAAATGCCTAGCTTTGTTGTTTACATATTTTGCATGCTCCTTCCACTTTAGGTGTTTATCGACAATTACGCCAAGATATTTCATTTTTTGGTTTTCTGAATAGATGGACAGTTGTAATTTAGTTGTGTGCATGTTTTGTTATGAAGCATAATAATATTTCTGTTTGCTTTTGTGACGACATATGTAGAAAATATTATAAATTTTCGTCTATACGTATCCCTAGACAACTAGCCATGATTTAGCCATTGTGAGATTTCTATGAGACCCCTTTATCGAATAGATTATCCTAGTTTTCATCAGTAAACAAAATTGCTGCATCGTCAGATGTCCTTGGATATTTTTAATCTTTTTTATCGAGTTGATAAGGAAGAGAATTGGGCCTAGAACTGTTCCCTGCGGCACACCTCTTATTTCAAGTGGTGTGCTGTCAATGTGATCAAATTTTACTCGCTGATATCCGTGTTTCAAATAGTTTTCTGAAATGTTCAATGCTGGACCGCGTATACCTGCCTCATTTAGTCTTTCTAATAATATTTCGTGAGATACTGTAACAAAGGCTTCTGCTAAGTCGAGAAATATACATAAACATTTGTCTGACTTGTCTAAGCAGTCAACAATCTCTTTTGTGAGATCAATTATGGCGTGTTTTGTGCTTTATTATCAATCAATTAATCAATATATGCTTTTTTATCGGAAGATTAGTATCTTATTGACAAAGTCTTGTGAAAAAATGTCTAGGGATACGTATAGACGAAAATTTATAATATTTTCTACAAATGTCGTCACAAAAGCAAACAGAAATATAATTATGCTTCATAACAAAACATGCACACAACCAAATTACAACTGTCCATCTATTCAGAAAACCAAAAAAATTAGGTATCTTGGCGCCAGTGTCGATAAACACCTGAAGTGGAAGGGGCATGCAAAATATGTAAACAACAAAGTTACAAATGAAAGTGGTAAGAAACAGAAATTTTCATTTCTTTAACAATAAAATTGTTTTATTGTTTGAGTTTGAGAATGTCCATATAATAAAAGTGGTAAAAAACATAGAAATTTTCATTTCTCTTTTTATCATGATCTCCTAACACGTAGTAACGGCTACATCCATCAATTTATTCAAACTAAGAAATTTTAAAACTGAAATAAAGAACTATATCCTGAAAAACAAGGAAACTTTCTATAAAATACAACGATAGTGAATACACCCACTTTTGTTGGTATCCCTGTCCTCTACAAATCGTTGAATGTCTTTCAGAATTTTGGTAAAAATACGTGTACACATTAAATATACAGGTGTTTTGGAGTTATGCTTTACATAAGAGTTAATTACCTTCCTTATTTTTTTTATTTTTCATCTTGTAAATCTTTGCCCGCCAAAATTTTTAAGATAATTTTTAAGCTAATTTTATGTACAATACTAATAGTTTTGTTTTAGAGAAGCCTTGGATAAAACACACACACAGGCAATTATGCCTAGGTATGTTTTACTCAGAGAGCAAATCTAACCTCACTTGGTAAAAAAATTGTAATATTTTTTTTTTGTACATGCAATAATTGAATAAACTTGAAACTTGTAACTTGTATAAGATTGAAAATGTCTGTATATGACGAAACTGCAATAACGTTAGTTAAAAAATGTAGGACACTGCTTTTTGGTTATTTATCTTTGTATTTTACGTTTTTAAGTTTAATGGCATAGTTGGTACGACTGATGCAAGCATTCGTTTTTGAATTAAGTGAATTAAGTGTCAATTAAAGAGGAATGAGGTGTAAAGGTGGCCTTGTGAATAAATGCTTGTGTTTTTAAATAGTTTATCTTGTACTACTAAAAAGAAGGCTGAAAAGTTGCCCTTTGCTGAACTTTGAAGGGCCGTAACTTTCGGATTCGTAATTTTCGCATCAAAATACGTAAATACACTCAAACATTTTTTCAAAATCGTCGGGTGCCCTCGAAATGAATATTCACCGTTCTTTAATTTACCTGTTCTTCAATCTCACTATAAAAAAATTGAAAAGCCAACCTACCTTTCACCATTTTGAATATTCCGATTTAGTAGTTCTCTCGATCGCCGAAATGCTGCCTCTGACACTCACTGCCGTTTAACTACTGAGCGACGATTTCTTGAATTCTAACCGCAAAAGATAATAATATGAACTCTGATCAGTTCTCAAAGTGAATGAATGATTAAACAACTCTTTGGACCGCCCGTGAAAGAAATTTCGGATGTAGATGCTGGACAGGACCAGCAAGTTGTAAGAAATTTATGATTTTAGAGAGAAACTGCCTTGGAGGGGTTATGCATTCAATCGATTGGAATATTTTGATGAAAAATGTTGACCCATTATCTCATTAATATTTCTTGATTTAAATACGTGCCTATCCAAACAATGAGTGAACTTTGACAGTGTCTTTCGTCATTTAAATTTAAAAATAAACTCAAGGAGAAATAGCGTGAGGTTTTGAAATATTTGCTCCCAAATTAAATTATAAAAATAATTTTGAGTGTGTGTTCATTTTAACTGGGTAGAATTTTTATATTCACTACGAGCAGACCATTAATTCATTCACTACAAGATTTGTGTCCGTCGAAATTTAATGGTCGAAAGTCGAAAACGCCCACAACTGTTTGATTCTGCTCTAACGTGAATCTTAATTATTTTATGAAATACAGTGTGACCCATTTTTATTGGAAACACCCCCCTAAAATTTGAAGTTGTAAATCGATTTTAATAATTTTTTTCTACAAATGTCAAGCACTGAAAAGTCTACCTTGGGACAAAATTTGAATTGTTTATTAAAGTTTCAGGGCATACTACGATAATTTTTCTTAATCGAAAATCGGGATTTTTTATTAGCGAATTTTTTATTGAAAAAATCACTACGCCACTGGATTCAGAGTGCCTCTAAATAGGTGTGACCAAAATTTCATGAAAAAATATTCATTATTAACAAAGTTATGACAACTCAAAAATTCGAAAACTCACACAGCTAACAGTCACAATATATCATTTTTTTTATGATTTCAACAATAAAGTGCCGCCAGATGAAAAAAAAAAACAAATAGCGTAAATATTTTTAATGAAAATAACGGAATTACATTCACACAATTCAACTAAAAACGAAGCAAAAAATTTTAATAAACTTAACTAATAACTAATTATTGAAATGTTTCGATTCAGTGCAACAATCAATTCTGACTCATATTCTAGTAGCCTCTACTGATCCACCATGTATTTCGATACATGTGTCGTAGCTCTTACGAATGTTTCTGATTACGTTCCTTAGTTCTTGAGGGCTAATATCTGCACATACCTGTTGAATTCTTGCACAACGTTCATTTCTATCTCTTGAGCGGTTTTTGTTAACCTTTTGTGTGAGAAGTCCCCAGAGAAAAAAATCCAAAACTGTGAGGGCTGGAGATCTGGGTGGCCACTCTATAAACGGACTACCACGGCCTATCCATCGGTTTGGAAAATGTTCGTTAAGCCATTGCCTCACAGCTCTGGCATAATGAACTGAACACCCATCTAACTGGACAACTAAATTTGATCGTTCATTGATTGGCAGCTCGTGAATAGCATCCCAAAATTCCGTGTTTAAAAATTCTAGAAACCTCTACGTATTAATGTTTTCCTCAAAAAGGAAAAGACCAATCACAACACAACAAAAAATATTTTTTGAATGTTTCCTACACTAAATTAGTCAATTTCTACTAATTTTGGGGTGATAAAAACGAAAATAACAATGAAAAATTTTTATTAGCTCTGGTTTTTGAGATACACAGTACTTAATCTTAAAGAGTAGTTATACTATACGTGAAAAGTGAAAGTACATAAAACAATATTGTTATGTTTCTTTTAGAATATTTTTAGTACAAAATTAATAAAAAAAACATTATTCTTAGTGTTTTGACAAATAAAAGAAGTTTGTACCACCAAATTTCAATTAAGTCCATCCGATTCATTGTAAGATCGCTGTCGTTTAGCTTGTCTTTTATAAAACACTTCTGGAGCATCCCTACACACAGACCAGCAGTAGTCTGCAAGCATTGCTTCATTCCAACGGCCCTGATATCTCTGTTCCATTAAGGCAATGTCTTGATGGAATCTTTCTCCATGTTCGTCACTCACAGCTCCACAGTTTTGTGGGAAGAAATTGAGATGAGAGTGAAGAAAATGAATTTTAAGGACATGTTGCATCCAAGTTGGTGGTAAGCTTGAAGAAGCTCTTTAACCAATGCTGTGAAGTTATCATCTCTTTTGTTACCTAAAAACCCATGTACAACCCCCTTAAAGGCTTTCCAGGCTCTTTTTTCATTTCCTGTTAAAATCATGTCAAAAGCAGGATCATTTACGATTTCACGGATTTGAGGCCCAATAAACATGCCTTCCTTGACTTTAGCATCACTCAACCTGGGAAACTTTGCTCTCAAGTACTTAAAAGCTTGTCCTTCCTGGTCCATGGCCTTCACAAAGTTTTTCATTAGTCCCAACTTAATATGTAATGGGGGAAGGAGAACATCCTTAGGATCTACAAGAGGCTCGTAAACTACATTTTTCTCATTAGGGTTTAGGTCTCGTGTAAGCCAGTTCATTTTTTTATAGTGAGATTTTCTATCCCGACTGTCCCACAGACACAAAAACAACAGTACTTGGTGAACCCTAATTGCATTCCTAGGAGTATAGCAATGACTTTCAGATCACCACAGATGTGCCACTTGTGTTGTTCATATTTGATTGATTGGAGAAGTGTTTTCATATTTATATACGTTTCCTTCATGTGAACTGCATGACCTATAGGAATAGAGGGTAGCTGATTTCCATTATGCAGAAGTACAGCTTTTAAGCTTAGTTTTGAAGAGTTTATAAACAGTCTCCATTCAGATGGAGTGTGATCCAAATTCAAGCAGTCCATCAAACCATTAACATCAGAACAAACAACGAGGTTTTCTTTTTTCTCAAAAAAAGGAAGCAAATCTTTTTGACGCTGTCTGTACTGATATATTTTCACATCATGTTTTAGAAGATTCCACTGTTGTAGTCTTGACCCTAACAGCTCAGCCTTTTCCTTAGACAAGCGAAGATCTCTTATAAGGTCACTCAACTCTGATTGACTTATTCTGTGCGGATCACTAGACCTATCGCTTACCTCAAAATCAGGGTCATAGGAGGTAGAAGGATGGGTTGCTCCTTCTAAACAGTCTTCATCACCTTCCTCTAAAATTTCATAGTTTTGGGGTGGAGAAGGGACTGGCAAATTGTCTGAGTGTGGTACAGGCCGAAGAGCAGATGGGAGATTAGGGTATTTAACCGTTCCTCTTTTCTTCATAGATAAACCTTGCTTAATGGGAGGAGTTAAGCAGAAATAACAGTCGTCTGTATGTTGGTAGGCTCACGCCAAACCATTGGTACTGCAAAAGCCATTGCCCGGTTTTTATTTTTCAGCCACTCTCGCAATATGACGGAACAAGAATTACAACATATATGAGGAGCCCATGATTTATCTTGGTCCCCAACTTTCACACCAAAATAATGTTCATAGGCTGTCTTAACGATAGGTGTCATTTTACGTTTCTGAGCCTTAAATGTTATTTCACCACATATATAGCAAAAGCTATCGACAGAATTCACACACTTTCGAGGCATTTCAGATCAGCACTTAAATTAATTTAAAAATCAACTTCACACGATAATTTCAATAGCAACCACGTGCGTACAATTGACAAACTCACATAGGTTATGTTTACTACTTAAGAACAGCTGATGAGAGGGGTGTTATGTAAACAAACATGTGTACCAACTGTTGGTGATGAAATATTTCATTTGTTGAAAACTCAATATACATATATATAATATAATGATACTATATCTTGAAAACAAGAGCTAATATATAATTTTTATGGTCACTTTCGGTTTTAACACGTGGAAATACATTAAAATCATCTAATTTCAACCCCGAAACAAAAACTTTGTTGTGTTGACGTTGATTTTTGGGGATACTGGCTTTTACAGTTTATTACCCAGTTAAGATTATCCGCTGCCCAATAGCAACAATTCTGTGATGACACTACTCCATTTGTAGTGAAAGTGGCTTCGTCGGTATATAAAATATTTTTTAGGAAATTTCTATTGTTTAAATATTCCCCTTGGGCCCATAAACAATATTCCAGGCGTCTTGCTTCGTCGCCTTCTTGAAGTGTGTGTAAAAATTTTGGCTTGAAAGGTTTAATATTCTTCGCCTTGAGACATATCCGAATAGTTTCTCGTGGAATATTCAAATCTAAAGTGGCATTCCTTATACTGGCATTAGGATTATTCCCGAAATAAACTAAAATGATTTGATCATTTCTGTCATTCTAGTTTCGTCTTTGTACATGATTACTTTATAACATAATTTTTGATACTGCACCAGTTTCATTGAATATTTTATTTATTTTATTTACCGTGCCGCAGCTAATACGAGGGCGACCTGGATGTCTCTCATTAAATACTCTACAAACCTCTCTAGTACTTTTAATGTCATGTCCCGAAAGGCGTACAATTTCAATTTTCTCTCTTACGCTCAATATTGCAGCCATGACAAAAAATAATTAGAAGAACTGTAAGGTTCTACATATTCGATGCTTTATATAGGGCAGAGTTTCTCAAACTTATTTTATCTACCGCCTACTTCGAGAATCAATTATTTTCTAACGCCCCCCAATTTTTTACTCTACAACATCTTAAGAATCACAATCGCAGTCATTATTTCAATACACTTCACACAAAGGTGGCGATCTTGAAGACCCTTCAAACTATCAGCCAATTTCCCTTATACCTACGTTGGCAAAAATTATCGAACAACTCGTCAAAAAAAGGCTCAATGAGTTTCTTGTAACTCACAAAGTATTCAATGAAAATCAATTCGGCTTCCAAACCAATAAAAACACCAATGACGAAATTTTCAGTTTTCTGTATGAGGTATATGCAAATATTAACATTGGAGATGTAGCCGCGGCAGTCTTCTGCGATTTTGCGAAAGCGTTCGACTGTGTTAACCACAATTTACTCCTGCATAAGTTTTATTATTGTGGTTGTAGAGGAAAAACGCTCGAGTGGTTTCAGTCATATTTAACGGGACGAAGTCAGATGGTGAGGACAAACGAACTATCAAAAAAACTAGAAATCAATTCGGGTGTACCACAAGGTTCAGTACTAGGCCCGATCCTCTTTCTTGTATATATTAATGACTTATTAACTATAGATGTATCTGGCAAACTAACTCTTTTTGCAGACGGTACCACAATTTTGTGGCATAGTGTATCAGTGGATACACTATGCCACAAAATAATCTTCATGAAAACATATCCAGAGACATTTCAATTATAAAGTCTTGGTGTGATTCAAATTTATTATCATTCAACATCAGCAAAACAAATATGATCTCTTTCAAATGTGATCTGGAAAATTTACCATTAGCTAACGGAACTATTGAAAATAAAGATTGCGCTAGGTTTCTAGGACTTCATATAGACAAAGGTCTGAAATTCGAAAACCACATTGAAAAACGGGGTGCTATGCACTGAGAGTTATATCTAGAGAACTTGGAAGCTCTACAGCAAGAACTGCATATCATGCTATGATAGAGACGCACCTGAGATACGGTATACCTTTTTGGGGGGTGTGCAGTTCTCACCTTCTTAATTCTATTTTAAAATTACAAAAAAGGTGAATCAGACACATATACAAGATGAATCCACGTGAATCATGCAAGCTAATATTTAAAGAAAAACGAATATTAACAGTGGTAGCACTCTTTATTTTGGAAACTGTGCGTCTCGTTAGAAAACATATATTGCGATACAACAACAATTATTTCCATTACAACACCCGCATGAGTAACAAAAATAACCTGAAACTGCCTATCCCTTCCTCCGCATTAATCAAGAATTCTTTTTTTTTATAACGGTGTTAAAATGTACAATCACCTGCCTGAATGCCTCAAAGAAGCAAATCTGAACATTGAATACTTCCGAAAAGACATCAAAGGAGCTTTAATCAGCAGGCCCTATTATAGCTTGCAGGAATTTTACGATGACCATCTCTAATTGATATTTCTTGTTTATTTTACTTATAGTATGTATTCGTACATGTGCGAGCGTATTTTCGCATACATTTATTTATTTATTTTGTACTGTATGTTCGTATGTACCTGTGACAAAAATCATACTGAGAAAGATTTGTTAATGTTGTTTTTAGTTCTGATGTTTTTTGTGAGTCTATATTTTTAAATGTATTTTATATCTTAGCTATGTAAACTTTGTCAATAAGAATACCTTCTTGAGGCAATAAAGTATATATTATTATTATAATAATTAAATTATGTGTGTCATGTGAAAATAAGACTTCCTGATGAGGGTAATGTAAAACACCTTTTTGTTATATTGGGAAAACTTTTATTCATGCTATTGAAACAAACATTTCAATTTGAATTTTAAAACTAATCCAATGTGTAGGATGAATTTGATGATTTTGAACAAGTTTGTTAATATCAGGCTCGAATTTACTCAAAAACAGCCGTACGTCACCGCGTTCGGTAATCTGGCAACCGATTTCTCTTTTTAGTTAGCAACGTTGCCACATCACTGAATCCACGTTCATACAAATACGATAATGGGAATGCTATCAAAAATCGTTGAACGATGGACCACAATCCAGGGTACAACTGTGGGATTGTCTTTTGTAGCCAAAACTCTTGGTATCCATTTTTGAATTTTATTTTTATTTCCCCGTTCGTTATCAATTCTACGAGTTCTTCTTCCAGCTAGGGTGATCCTGATGTGTTGACATTTGAAAAAGGATCCAACACCCAGTTCGGTATTTCCAATTTTGAAATGTTCTGGACTCGTTCTGCGAAATCACTGAGGAGGTTCTCCAAATCTTGGCAATGAACAAGCGAGTCGTTGTTACTGACAAATTGGGGAAATTGCGAAACTCCCGTCTGGCGATATTATTCTTGTATGGAAGCAATTTAGCTATAAAAGCAGCAATGACCTTTTTTGTTTTAATCAAATTCAAGTCGTCACCTTGGAGTTGGAGATTGACATCGTTATAGTTATTTATGTATCAAGGGAATTAGGAGGGCCTTAATTACCGATGGCAAAGTTTGCGTCCCGAGGGCCTCTGGCCCGAGGGACAGCAATTGCCTGAGGTTATTAAAGCTCAATAATTCCCGTGGTACATAGATAATTTTATTTCTGACCGATTTCAATAAAATTTTGTTCATTTTTGAAACGAAAAAATGTACCAATTCATTACCTTCCCGGTATATTTGAATCAGGTACCGTTGATTATAGTAGAGTTTTCTTGTTGCTAGGTTGTTGCTATGTTACTTGTTTATAAACAGAACTTTGTTATCAAGCTGTGTTTGCGGTGAAAACGTGTTTTCTACCCCAAATATAATGGAGGATATTTTGAAAAAAGCTGAACAAGCAAGAGAATCATTAATTCCATCGAAAAGTGAAGCCGTATACCAAAAAGAATACAAGATATATCTGGACTGGCTGACACGGAAAAATGTTATGCCAAAAGATGTCACTGAAACTGTATTTCTGGCATATTTTCAAGAACTGGTAAGGAATTTTCTATGTTTTTCGGTAGATTTGGTAGTAATTGTGTTTATTCGTTTCAGTCAGAAACGTATAGTCCGAATTCTTTATGGACTAAATGGTCAATGCTAAAATCGATGGTGACTATACATGAGAAACGAGATATCACCAAGTTCAATGAACTACAGGCTTTTTTGAAACGGAAGAGTAAGAGTTATAAGCCGAAAAAGTCTGCTGTTTTATCTCCTAAAGATGTTATCAGATTCCTAAAGGACGCTCCTAATGCATTTATTGCATAAGGTAATTTTTTTCTTATTTTCCTTTTTGTGTGTATTTATTTCCTTTTTTTTGTTATAGGTTGTTTTGATTATGGGTTATTTTGGAGGATGCAGAAGTCAGGAACTTTTGAATATGAAGATATCGGATATAGAGGACCGGGATTCCGTTATGGTAGTGAACGTACCGGAAAGTAAAACTGGTGTATCGAAGAAATTTACAGTTGTGGATGAAAAAGAGTTCTCCGCTTTGCCTTTATTAAGACTTTATATGTCTTTGCGTCCTAAAGGTATTGAACGATTTTTTTTGAGCTTCCGACAAAATAAATGTACATCTCAGCCAATTGGAAAAAACATGTTTGGGAAAATCCCCAGCAAAATCGCAATGTATTTAGGATTGCCAAACTCATCTTTCTATACGGGGCATTGCCTTCGTCGCACTTCTGCTACTGCTCTAGCCAATGCAGGAGCAACTATGACTAACTTAAAAAGACACGGAGGTTGGAAAAGTTCCACGGTGGCGGGGGGGTATTTGGAGGATAGCATCGAATTGAGAAATAAAACGGCGCGTATGTTGTCTACTTTGTCATCAGAAGAGGCAGGTACCTCGACTGTAGTGAACAGAAGCTCCAGCCATACAAAAGAAGAAATTGTTTCCAGTGGCGGAAGTAATTTTCAGGGAACATTTCAAAATTGTACATTTATTATTTGTAATGACGTGAATAAATAAAATATGGTTCAGTTTTCATTTCTATTTATTTTTACTTGTGAAAGGTAGAGGGAATTATAAAATCTATAATGTCCCAAGGGAGTTATGACCCTCTTTATTGATAGCGTAACTATGACGATACAAGCTTATAATATCCCGGTCAGAAATAAAATAATTTATACAGGTCTGTCAAGTACGCAATATCATTCTTTGAAGTGATGAGGTTGTCGTGCAATTCTTTGTCTTTGTTTTCTAAGAACTCTATCACAGAGTCAAATAGATTGTAAAATCGAGTCAGACAGTTACCTCTTGATAAGCAACGCATTTCTACATGACATAGCAATTGATTGAAATCTTCATCATTAGCAACACAAGTTGTTTAAATAATCTGTCATTTAAAGAGCTGTTTCGGATTTTATCAACTGCTTTCATGATATATTGCAGTGACTGAGAGAGGCGCTCACTCAAATTTTTCGCAACCAAATGTTGCCTATGAATGACGCAATGTACGGCGAGCACATCTGGAATTTCATTTTTCAAGTACCTACGCTATGGAGCCTTTGTGACATTTTGTCATAGCGCCATCTGTAGCAGCTGATATAATATTCTTCAATGGAATTTCTTCTTCATCACAAAAGTGTATTATACAGGGCTATTCAAATTCGTTTCTGTACATGGGGATCTCGTAAACGATAAGAGATATAGTGTCGATTAAATTGCGGCAAAGTTGCTTATTTTAGAGACCTATTCAATGATGTGAAAAAATCGAATATAGCTCTTTTGGTTCTGGAGATATACAGAATAAACACAAAAATCCCCAATGATTTTTTGCCTATATCTTCTTTATTCGCAGACATATTGAAAATCTGTCTTCATTTTGCTATTGGCACTTGATTTGGGCTATCAGAATATGTCCATAAATCTTTTATATAGGGTGTCACCTGACTTGGGCCACCCCCATCTTTGAATTTTTAAATATGGACCTGTATTTCATCTGTATTTCATCTGAAACACATCTACAACAAAAATATATTATATATGTGTTTTGATGAGCAAAAAAAGAAATGATAGCAATAATAACATCCGAAACGACACTATAATTGTAATGAAAATTGAAATGAAGTAATTTATATACACAAAGAAATTAATGGCGCAATAAATGTTCGAATGGGAGTCCTTCCATTTCGAATAACTTTTTTCGAGATCAATTGCCCTAACACCAAACTGATATTTTTGCACTCGACGCGCGTTTCGCCAACAAAGTTAGCATCCTCAGGAGAAGAAAATTGATACCTAGTCTAGTCTGGTTAGTCCTTATATACCAAAATTTGTTACCTGAGGTTGTATACCTGAAGTCCAATATGGAATTTCTCGGTAATTAACTACCTGTAAGTTCTTAGTAATTATTCTCTTCCTAACAGAAGATTAAAAAGCGGGCTAAACGGGATGGGTCCCTTATCGCCATTCATGCTGTTTTTACATTTTGCTATTTCTGGACTCTCACATGCATCGAGTAGCCTGGTGTCATGCACATGTTTAATCAGTTTCAAATTGTTTTCACCAATTCTGTGGTCCTTGTCTAGAGCATGTTGGGCGACACTGGATTTTTCTATCCTTCCGTATTTCATGTGTGCACAGTGCTCCTTGAAGCGGGTTCTAATCGCTCGTCGGCTCTGGCCGATGTATGTGCTGTAGCAATCTTGACAACTGATTTCGTAAATCCCCGAACTATTTGTGTTTTATTTTGGATTACCAAGAAGCTGTTGCAATTTATAAGAAGTTTTATATGCAACTTTCATATTTACTTTATCGAATATCTGTTGAAGCCCTCTCGTGTATTGGGGTTCATATGGGATTACTATAAACTTGTTATTACTCTCCTCTTTTTGAAAAGTCGAAGATTTACGAAGTGCTTCCCTAAACTTGCATTTTCTAATTATCTTGTCAACTATATCTGGGTTGAATCCGTTTGCTTCAGCTACATACCGAATCACTCTCTTTTCATTGTCGTACTTATCTTTCTTTGAAGGAAAACTTATTGACCTGTGTAACAGAAATTGCAGTGACGCCATTTTGTGTTGTGGACAATGATTCGAGTCATTGGGAATGTATCTGAAAGTGCCCGTGTCTTTCCGGTAAATGTCAAATTCTATTTCGTTCTGTTCGTTCCTTACGGCAACTTTCGTTCTTTTTCTACTTCACATGTGAATTTTATACTCTTACACCTATTGTTTAGTGCTGAAAAACATTCTCGATTCTGGTTATCCTTGTATCCACTACAGTGAATATATCATCAACATACCTGATCCAGACCCTAGGGAAGTAACTGAGTTCTTTCCCAGCTTCCGTCTCAAACCTACCCATGAATAGGTTCGCTATAAATGGAGACAATGGGTTACCCATACTTCACGCTGTTCATAATATGAGCCATTATATTGAAAACAATTTTGATCCATGCAAAGCTTGGTGAGCTGAATGTATTCTTCAACAGCTTCATTTGCTAAGTTGTTCGATTTCAGAAGATCACTCAAACACTCTAGAGCTTGTGATATTTGGACGCTTGGAAATGAGGAACTCACATCGAACGATACCAATAATTCGCCTTCTCCTAATTTAATATCTTTTATTTCCTCTATGAATTCTTGTGAGTTTTTAACACTCGCATCGGTTGGGCCGATCGGGAGATTTTCAAATTCTTTTGTCAACCCTTTAGCGATATTATACGAAGGCGAATTAATGGCTGAGACTATTGGTCGCATCGATTTTCCAGGTGTATTTTTGGTAAACAATATATCTTTGGTACTGTGGGATTCGAAAGTTGTAGCCTCCTGTTTAAAATCGATGTGATCAGTGTCTTGCATTTCTTCAATGTGGCTTTTACGTTAGCGGTCATCTTGGATAATGGATTTCGTGATAATTTCTGATATGGACCATTTTCAATTAAGCTGTCGACTCTCTCAAAATAATCTTCTTTATCCAAAATCACCACTTTGTTACCTTTGTCAGTTTTTAAATGAAAACAGTCCTTTTCTTTCAATCTTATGATAATTTTCTGCTCTGTTCTCGATGAAAAGTTTGGCTCTTTGCTCATATTTTTGGAAATTTGTTGTTTACATGCTTCGCGAACAAAACCTTTTGAAGTTTCCGGTAGTTGCTGAATAGAGCTTTTGATACGTACGACTGCTTCTTCCAAATCCTTTTGGGGAGATTTGATGCCTTATTTCAAACCTTTATTCAATAAGGCTAGTTCCTCTTCGAAACAAATAATGGACCAATAAGATGACCTGCAAGATCACCAGATCTCGCTATTTTGGACTATTTGTTTCAGATAATCATAAAAGGTTTTCTTATTCGAAGTTCATTGTAGAAAACGCTCAGAGCAATGGAAAAAATATGAAGAGGTACCTAAAAATTAAAAAAAAACTTTCGAAAAACTCTACGGTACATAGGGAGACGTGAAAGTTGCTATTGTGTTTTCATTCAACTCAGTCAACCAATTTCCAGGGTCGTAATTTGAAAGGGAATAATTCACCTAATTGTAATCAAATATTATCGAAACATCCCGGAATATAAAATAAAATTCAATCTCTCAGTATGAAGTGAACGTCTACGATCCAAAAACTGCAACAAAAAATACAGGTCCGTATTCAAAAATTCAAAGATGGGGGTGGCCCAAGTCAGGTGACACCCTATATAAAAGATTCATGGACATATTCTGATAGCCCACATCAAGTGCCGATAGCAAAATGTAAATAGATTTTCAATATGGCTGAGAATAAAGAAGATATAGGCAAAAAAGTAATTGAGAATTTTTTTGTTTTTCCTGTATATCTCCAGAACCAAAAGAGCTATATTCGATTTTTTACATCATCGAATAGGTCTCTGAAATACGCAACTTTGCCACAATTTAACCGATACTCTATATGATACTCGATATGCTACTCGATATGATTTCTCCTTTTGTAACCGTCTCTAAATTTCTGGCAAATAATAGTTCTCATTTTTAATAAACCTCACGTATGACAACAATGCTTAATTGGTTGGTAAAGTGAACTCATCTAATTGAATTGAGAATTTAGAAGTCTTCATCTCATCAATTCGTCTTTGCACGGAACTATTGCTCAAAGGAATTTTTCGGATAATATCTGCCGCTGGTTTATGGAGCACAGTACCTAGTTATTACTTGAGGGTACATAGGCACATAGGCGAAGATGGATTTCTGGGATTTTCAATAAATCAATATTTTATATATTCCGCGCTATACTGCCGTTTCTTCTTTTTTGCTTCCGACATAATTTTGTCTTCAAAAATGCCGAAGTAAAGAATCGAGTATTAAAAACTCGCTAATTACACCACTCACAGTATTCAACACAGGACGTACAGCACTTTACCTAGCTAGTCGATAACTAAATTCACTTGTTTTCGTAATATCGTCGAATGACGTTACTGGCTGGAATGAATGAATGAAAATCGTATATTACAATTTTTACAGTTATTTACAATTTTTGTGTGTGTATGTGTTTGTGTAGGACCCTGCTATAGGCTTATGCCTCTTCAGGGTGGGTAGGTTGTGTGTGTGTTTTGTGTTTTATGTTGGTGTTTGTGTTGTGTTGTTATTGTGTTCCAGTTTTCTTCATTGTTTTTTATGTTGATCCATGTGGTAGTCCGGGTTCGTTGCGGTGGTCGGTGGTCCAGATGTTGGGACTCGGTACGGGTTTTTGGGCCGGGGTTGTGAGTGTTTAGGATTTCGGTTCTTTCCGGGACGCTGCTGTCAGGTATCCGCTATCTGTATCCCAGTGGGAAATCCTCTAGGATGTCCTGGATCGGCTCCGGTGGGTCTATCGCTCCCAGGAGTCTGGCTGGGGGAAAGGGGAGCTTTTTCCTAGGTTTCCTTCGGGATCCTCCACGGGGGATCCATGGCGATGTGAGCGTATCGATGGCATCGGTGTTGTTGCTGCTCATCGTCCTGGTCGCATATCGTCCTCGGAGTTCCTGAAATCTTTGGTCGATTGGTGTAGTATTTATGAGGTTGTATAAGTGTGGGGAAGGGTATCGGTAGTGCAGGTTGTGTATGTTGCGTAGTATTCTTCTTCCGGTCGTAAGGATGCGGTGGAACAGTCTCGGAGGAAGCGTACAGTATATCATTGCTTTGTAGTCTAGGACTGGTCTTATAAAGGTATTATAGGTGTGAAGCAGAGTTCTACTGTCGCATCCCCCAATCTTTCCTCTCAGAGCTTTTAGAAGGTTAGCTCTCCTCCGGACTTTGTCCAGTGTCTCTCTCAGGTCGATTTCCCAGTTGAGGGTCCTCGTGAAGGTGACCCCCAAGTAGGAAACCGAGTCCTGGAGTAAGAGGTTTTCCCCCAAAAGTCTGAGATTCAAGTTGTCTGGATTTAGTTTGGGACGGGTAGAGGTGTTAGGATGTCGGAAGAGGATTGTTTGGGTTTTTGTGGGGTTGATTTTGATACGCCATTTGTTGCACCACTGCTCGAAATGGTCGATCATATTTTGGGCTTGAATTTGCAAGCGGCGGGTGTTGGGGGCGGAGGAGTATAGGATGGTGTCATCGGCGTATTGGAGGATTTTATGGGTTGTGGGAACATAATGTGCATAGATGAGGAATAGAGAAGGGGCGAGGACTGATCCCTGGGGGACTCCGGCTTTTGGGGAGAAAGGGGTGGATAAGGCTTCACCGACTTTTACGCGGATATGTCGGTTGGATAAGTAGGAGGCTACTAGTCGGATAAAATGATGAGGCAGATTGATTTGGATAAGCTTCCAGATCAGGCCCGCGTGCCAGACCTTGTCGAAAGCCTTTTGGATGTCTAGGGAGATTGCAATGGTGCAAAAAGATGCGTTGATATTTTGGGATATGTGGGTGTGTAGTTCGACTAGTGCGTTCTGTGTAGAATGTTCGGTCCTGAAACCAAGTTGATAGGGAGGGATAATGTTGTGGAGTGTGAGGAAGTCGTTCAAACGGTTAGTCATCAATCGTTCCAGCAGTTTTCCAAGGCAGCTAAGCAAGCTGATGGGTCTGTAGGAGTCGGGATTAGTAGAATCCTTGTGGGGTTTAGGGATTAGAATTGTGTTAGCCTGTTTCCAGGCGTTTGGAAAGTAGGCGTGTGCGAGACACGCATCTAGGATGTGTTTGATGAATGGGATTGCTGAGGCGGGGAGGTTTTTCAGAACACGACGGTTAACCGAGTCTGATCCAGGAGCGGTATTTCTACCACTGTGGATGGTGTTGAGGATGTCTTCCTCGCTGAATGGGGATCTTAAGGGACAGTTGGCATCGAGGGGGATTTGACCTGGTTGCCTGCCCAACTGCGCTGGCACTTGTTGGTGAATGAGGTTAAGAAATAGGTTATCGAAGTGTGGGTCTTTAGGAAGACGGAAGGTTTTTCGAGATTTTCACGGAAGGCTTCGGCTTTGTCGGGAGGGGTGGAAATGATGTTACCGTTTTCCGTTTTTGTCCTGTCAGGACTTTGAATTTGTTCCAAAAAGCCATTCCATCTCGGTAATCTAGTTTTTTAGTCTCCTCTATCCACCTTTTCTGGGTGAATTGGTTGATGAGGAGGCGTATAGGAGCGTTAAGACGGTTCCACTCGGTTTTAAGGACAGGATCCCTGGTACGGACGAAAGTTCTATATAGTTTGCGTTTATTTTTGATGAGGTTAATGAGGTAAGGGGGAAGTGGGGATTGATCTATTCGTCGGGTGGTAGTAGGAGTGGATAGGTCGTCGGACTCTGAGATAATTTTTTGAATTGATTCAATTTGGGAGTCAATTTGTCTAGAGTGGTTCAGTGGAGGATTGTCAAGAGTAGATAGTTTTTGGTTAACGAGAAGTTGGAATTGTTTGACGTCTGTGTATCTATGGTTTTTGTATGAAATGGTTTCAGGAGTGGAAGAAGTAGGGAAGTTTAAGGAGGTTTTGATTATCAGGGGGAGGTGATCCGACGTGATAGTGTTTCCGATATAGGCCAGCTCATCGACCATCTCTATCAGGCTCTCAGAGCACAAGATGTGGTCGATGATAGAGGCCCCCCGGTGACTCAGAAACGTCGGGTCGGGGCAGGGAATTCTATAAAGGTTGTGTTCTAGAAGTAGGTTGGCTAGTAGACGGCCGTTGGCATTGGAGTTGGAATCTCCGAATTGGGTGTGGCGAGAGTTGAAATCGCCTATTAGGAATGCTTTAGGGAGAGAAGATGCATATTCAATTAAGTCTCTGGAAAGAGTTTGTGTTGGATGATTGTAATGGGCTATGATAGTTATGTTGCCGTTGTTAGATAGAAGATCTATCGCTAGGCAGTCGAGTTCGGTTAGGATAGGAGGAAGGGTGTGTTGTTTGTGGGGAAGTCCTCGTTTTGTTAGGATAGCGATGCCTCGAGAGTGAGGGTCTTTTGGACGGTGGGTTGTATTGAAACCGGAGAAGTTGGGAGGATTTTTGGTCAGTGTATCGGTAATACATAGGATATGGATTTTATGAATATGGAGCAGTGGTTTGGTGTGGTATCTTTTTCTGTTGAGGCCCTGGGCGTTTACAGTGCCGAGGATGAAACGCCCGTTATCCCGAGAATTTGGTCCTTCAGCCATTAAGCTCGGTTACCAAATTGGTGAACGTGTAGTCCACTTTGTTGCCACTGGCTGTGGCAAAGAGGGAGTGACCAAGAACTATTTTACATAGTTCGTTGGTGAGGGACAGAATTTCTGTTCTCATGGCAGGCATGATGGCGCGCGCGCTTTTATATGAGGCAGCAGGCGGGCCTAGTACTTTCGAGAATAGAGACTAGAAACTTCTCGCTTCGCATTGAAGCTTACCGCCATCTATTGTACAGTGTGACAACTATCGGACAGGAAATAGTTACTGTCTAGTCCCCTAGATGGCGTTACACGAGGAAACGCGCGTTAAGCGTAAAGGAGCAGTAAAGTTTGTATTTGTAGCCATGTCTCTGCTTTATAAACAATGACCGTATCGTCAGCATATGAAATGAAATGGCATTTTTTGGCTCTGCTGTTGACATACACTAGAAATAGTATGGGTCCCAAAACTGTATCCTGGAGTAACCCAATAGAGATTTCACGAGGAGAACTGTTGCTGTTGCCAATTTTGACAGTTTGCTTTCTGTGTGATTGCTTTTTTCCTTTCCTTAGTTGCCCACAATTTTTCCAAAAGAATGAAGAAGTGAAGGCAAAACAGTTTTTTCCCGAAATTTGATTTTCCCTAAAATATACCCGTTTCATGTTGTTCAGTTGCTAATAATAATTTGAAATTAAAATAAATGGAGGATACGCCTATGAAATGAATGGCTCCTCCTCCACCTTCCTTTGAATCTGAATCGAATGTATATTTATTTCGTTGTTTGTTCTGTTAACAAGTTATACAGATGGCTACGGTTATATAATCATTATTTTACTGGAATATTGACGTTATTGGGTCAATGGATCAGCTTATTAAACAAACAAATTATTCCAAGCCAGGTGTAAATTGAACTATTATTGTACTAAATGAACATTTAAAAATGTTTGTAGAAGTCGTTATACCTATTTCGGAAATCATTTTTTCCACATGTGTATGAATAATTTGTAGGTGAACCTGTTTGCATTGAAAAAGACTCGATACCACTGTCGATGTAGATGGAAATGCAGAAAAATCCTAGGCGATAGTTACTCATTGTCAGTGGCGTACTCAAATTTATTTTCAGAATCAATAATACCCTGAGATTCATAGCGACAAGTATCACTTCTGTCACTGAAACGGAACTGGAAATTATTGCAAAAAAATTGTCAGCAAATTTCCATTTTTTAACGAATTCTTTGTTGTGTGAATGCTATTTCCCGAGTTTTCCGGCAGTGGTCTGCAGGTTTTATGCCTGACGTTTCGTCTACTACTGCGGTAGATATTTATTTATTTACTGACTTCCTATTTGACAATAAACATACGATTATAAATAGTGTGAGGGAAAAATAAACGATTGAACAATAATATCGAATACCAAGAATACAAACTATCAATTAATTATTGATGATAATAATCAGCATTTTCTTCATTGTAGGGCAATACGTTTAACCTGACTCTTGAAAGAATATAAGGAAGAATCAGATAAATCATTATACAGGGTGTAACATTTAAGGAGGTTATTTCTCATCGAAAAAAAGATATGATCTTTCATATAAAGACATTTCATTGGAGCATCCCTTGTTAAGATACAGCCCCTTGAAGGGGGTACATAAAATTTGTATAATAATTTTTTTCACAAGCACTGAAAAAGTTACAATATTGAAATTAACCTGACGTTTTGTACTACCAAAAAGACACTTAGCCAAAAATTTATTCGGTTTACCCCATGGTTGTGAGGGGTGGAAAACGCAACCCCTAAAATTTATTCCAATGTAACTTTTTGTCTTATTATTTGTTTAGCATTTATTTCCGATAGCCTGTTTTTCTAAACAAAAGATGTCTCTTGGGTTTTTTGCCCAAAATAAACCAGTTCGCAGCAAAACATTATTTTACGTACAACTACAGAAACACATCGTCATAAATGCGAAAATTCGAAACTAATCTATCTAGTAGGTCGCTATTAGCCATAGTAACAATTAAATTGGTATGACGCTGTCAGTTTGTGAATTTTCGAAATTGAATTAACACTAATTGTGTGTTGTTGTTCTGTTCTTAATTTGTTACTTTAATAATTCACTTGTTATTAAAATGGCATACACAAATGAGGAAATGGCTGATATGCATTACGTTTACGGTCTGTCGCAGGGGAATGGGTTAGAAGCTTCTAGAAGATATGCTGAAAAGTATCCTCAACGGCAGCATCCTTCACATAGAATATTTGTTCGACTCCATCAACGATTACGAGAATAAGGTTCATTCGACAAAAGAACGCAGGATTGTGGTCGCCATCGAGAAGAACGAACACCACAGCTTGAGGAAGCAGTACTTAATTTGATTGAAGTACAACCTAGTACCAGTACTAGAAAGATTGCTTTCCAGCTAAATGTTGATCATATGACGGTATTTCGAATTTTAAAGGAACAACTCTTATACCCTTACCATTTGCAACGAGTACAGGCACTGTTACCGCGAGACTTTCCGAACCGTCTTGAATTTTGCAATTGGATGCTGGAAATGATTAAAAGAAATTGTGACTTTCTGAAGACGATAGAATTCACAGACGAATGTAGTTTTTCTCGGGACAAGATTATTAATTTCCATCATTACCACATATAGGCTGATGAAAACCCTCACGCTATTGTCGAAACTAACCATCAAGAACAGTTTTCTCTCAACGTGTGGCTCGGAGTTATTGGGGATGATTTAATTGGGTCTCATTTTCTACCTCCTCGTTTGAATGGTGAGGCATGCGTTCAATTTTTAAGAGAAGTGCATCCAGTACTGCTGGAGGAAGTTCCTTTGGGCGTCAGAAGGTATATGTTTTTCATGCATAATGGGGCTCCCGCCCATTTTAGTCAAGTAGCACGTCAGCATCTAACTGAAACATATGCAAATCAGTGGATAGGTCGAAGAGGACCACAGAACTGGCCCGCTCGATCCCCGGATCTCAATCCTCTCGATTTCTCTATTTGGGGCCATTTACAGCATTTGGTTTATCGTACTCCTGTTCGCGATGTAGATGACTTAAGAAACCGCATCATCCATGCGTGCAGGGTAATCAGAGAGACTCCAGGAATATTTGAGCGAATACGTGGCTCAATGCGCTGACGTCTAGACGCATGCGTAATGTCTGAAAGTGGACATACTGAACATTTACTATGCTTTCTACATGTTGTGTGTTTTGTTATTAATAAATAAGTTTTGTTTATTACTCTTCAATTGTTTAAGCAGGTACAAACTACAAAATAAATCCAGTTCGCATTTATGACCATGTATCTCTGTAGTTGTTCGTAAAATAATTTTTTGCTGCGAACTGGTGTATTTTGGGCAAAAAACCCAAGAGACATTTTTTGTTTAGAATGAAACAGACTATCGGAAATGAATTTTTAAATGGTTAACAAATAATAAGACAAAAAGTTACATTGGAAATAAATTTTAGGAGTTGCGTTTTCCACCCCTTACAACCATGGGGTAAACCAAATAAATTACTGGCTAAGTGTCTTTTTGGTAGTACAAAACGTCAGGTTGATTTCAATATTGTAACTTTTTCAGTGCTTGTGAAAAGAGTTTTGAATTATTTCATGATTATTTTCCATATTTGACAATCACAAATTATACAACAATCGAATTTTGACCAAAAACTGATATTTTCATTACTTCAAGGATTGAGAATTATAAAAATATTACGAATTATAATTGATCACTCATAAAGAGCACTCTCTTAGTATTTTTTACTTTTGGGAACAGAGAAAACTCAGTTGAATTTTTGTTTTCAAAACAAAATTGCATCACATACTTGGTTAACGTCATGAATTTCTTAACCGATGATATCTTCTAGATTAGGTGTATTTATGTTTATGCGAGTCTTTCGGAATCCTGTCATTGGATTTTCTTATCTCTATAATTCACAGAGTCGAAGAGGTTATGTAATGTAGAAAGTGTTTGTATTTGTTTAGAGCGATAACCTACCGATCTAGTATAAATCGAAGTGAGATTATTTCAGCTTTATCGAAAAGTATGGTTGGGAGTTTGTAAGTCACACTGGAGCAAAAATAAACTCAAGATAATGATGTGGTGAATAGATATGTAATATTTTGTTAACCCCTAATTGGAATTCACTCCAATAAACTATATAGATCAATGCCGAAGCCAAGTTGATTTTATTCATTTAATATCATAGTAATGGGAATCTTCCGTTCCATAGAAAACCATACCTGAAATGTACAAGAATATATGTATGCTCCCTGACTAACTGTTTTGATCAGTACTCACCACTTACTTCGCATTCTCCTATTGCAAATCGACGTTGGAGATCCGAAATTCCTCGCTAGGTTGAAATAGTTGTTATTGCTTGTTTCTCAGTTTATTTCACCTATCATTTTTCAGCCGTTGTCTGCCTTATTCTCTATACCTTTCCAAGAATATTTTTTGCATAGATTGTTATTCATCACTTCCAGAAGGATTACTACATATTAGAGCCATATCGCCTGAAAAACAATATTAGTTAGCTCTGGATTTCTGAATACTGAATCTTCAAATATTCGTACTGAATGGGAAAGATGTGGGACTTACCTTATATATTTCTATTCCATGGCATGAATAAGGATAAATAAATAGTTGAAAATAGGTTGGAGTCAATATTTTTGTAAACATTCAATAACAAGGTTGAGAGACAGCTGTTGGTTGACATCTGCCGAACTTTCGTAGTGTCGTTCCGACGACCTACACCGAACTAGTTCTACAGTTGTTCACGGGTGAGGGATTGATCGGTTACTCAAATTGTCAAGGGTTGTTTTAGGGTGGCATTGCTTTGAGAAGGAGTTTTGATGGGTCATGGACTTGTTGATGATGTCTCGAGTGGCTGTGGAGGAATTGATGGATTTATGATGTTGTGTACAGCGCCCCCTTGGTGCTTGTAGCTTAGATTGGACACACTATGGCAACAACTGGATAGGTGTCAGATGTGGCAGTCTCTCGGATTTTGGTGTTGACCTTCGTTGAGCTTGGTTGAGAGTTCAAAGGTACCAACTGACTGATTTGTAGGATATATATATATATATATATATATATATATATATATATATATATATATATATATATAATCGACAAAGGTTAATGCAGTCAAGCTGCTGGAAAATAATTCCATGAAAATCAAAAGATAAATAGGTAGTACTTTCTCATCATTCCCATATTGATTTCAATTTAAGAGCCACCGGTATACAGCTGTTTCAACCTATTGGGCATCGTCAGTACCGGGCAGGCGGTCCTCGATTGAAAACAAATTGTGAACAACCAGAAAAGTACTTGATAAAAATAGCTGCGTAAACGCAAGTGAAACATAAGTGGAACCACCTATTGGTGTGACACCCAAGTCAACTTGCCAAGTTGACTTGCCAAATATATATATATATATATATATATATATATATATATTTTAACAACTTTCTATAAAACATACAATCCTTATTATATTAAAAATTCTTTTTCATTTAGTGAATTTATAAATAATTTTCAGCTTCCTCAAAATTATGTTTTGATAAGCCTAGATGTTGTTCCACTTTTCACAAACCTACCGTTAAAAGTAGTGAAACAAACTTTGAACAAAAATTGGTCTAACATTGAAGAACATTGTGAATTAGACAAAATTACATTCATGAATATTTTAGATTTTATTTTTGATTCAACATATTTTATATTTGAAGACAAATTTTATAAACCAATATTTGGCACACCTATGGGTTCCACCATTTCACCAATTTTATCGAGTTTTGTTTTAGATGAGCTTATTGATGAATGTATTCAAAAATTATCTTTCCGTATTCCATTCATCAAACGTTTTGTAGATGATTTGATTCTGACCATACCTGCAGATGGAAAAGAAGAAATTTTGAACGTATTTAATTCATATGATCTCAATATCCAATTCACTACTGAAGAGGAAATAAACAACTCTATTCCTTTCCTCGATATGAAGTTATTGAGATCAGAACAAAATATTATCATCACTGAATGGTACAGAAAACCAACATCAAGTAATAGATTTATTAATTACCATACCTGAAAATCAATTTAATAAAATCATTAAAAAACAGAATCATCAAAATTACCCATCCCGATTTACGAAACAAAAGTTTGTCTAATTTCAGTAAAATTCTGATCCAAAATTCTTATCCTAAATCTTTAGTAAACAGAATTTTATTTTGTGCAAGAACAAACTTTCAAAATAATAATGAAGAAGTTGAACATAACAACGTTATACCTTCATTCATATATAAATCACTCCCATATATTCAAGAATTGACACCAAAATTAATTAATGTATTCCGAAATAATAACCTCAAAATATCTAAAACAAATGTCACTTCTATATCTAAATTATACAGTAAACTAAAAGCTCCAATTCCAAATAAACAAAAATCCAATTTAGTATACAAAATTTCTTGTATGGATTGCTCTAAAACATATATAGGACAAACATCTAGACCTTTAAGTAGTCGCATCACTTCCCATAAGAGCGACTGTAGACGAAATGTTAATTCTTGTGCATTAACAGAACATGTTAATTCAGAGGATCATAAAATGAATTTTGGAAATCCAAATATTTTAGATAGAGAAATCAATGCAACTGAAAGAATATTTTTGGAAATGATACATATTAATAACGAAGAACATTCAATGAATATTGACAGTCTCAGCAAAATTTACACGTACCTACTGAAATATGATAAAGAAAATAAAAGATCTAGTAATTCGAGTATCATTCAGAATTTTCCCACTTGACATTGTCAGCCAAAATTTTTATCAACTGTCATTATTTAATGTTTTTCTATCTGTTTTTGAACCATTTTATATTTTATTCTCACGTTAGTAAGTTCTCTATATTTATATATTTTTTACAAGATATATAATCTTATTATTGTAGTTGTCCTGACGAAGGTGTGAAATATACCGAAAGCTTGACATATAACAAAGAGTTTTCTTTGTAACAGCCCAGCTATTGACTGCAACCTCACGAATTAAACCGATTTATAGTTAATCCAGTCACTAATTATTCTGTTATATATATATATATATATATATATATATATATATATATATATATATATATATATATATATATATATATATATATATACAAGTCAGGATTGTATAGTGGAAAACTGATTGGTCATTTTGGTGTGGATATTTGCAGTCTGAAACTTAAACTCTTGAGGATTTGTGCTGGTTGCCGAACTCATTGTGCCAGGTGGAAGGATTTCCGAAATCAGATTCATAAGAAACAGAAGGCCCTTAGTCACTCACCAAGTCCCAGTAGGACTTCCGTGCAGAGTACCGCACATGAAGAAACGTATAGAACACCTTGTTGATAAAGTCCCCGGACTTGAAGGTGTTCAGCTACCTTAGGGGTCCTATTTGGTGATCCATTACTGGTCCATCTTGTTGTGCCCTACAGGGTGATCTATCTTTGCGGTGCTACAGAGTGATCCATCTTCGCCGTACTACAGGATGATCCACCTCCGTCGAACTACGGGGTAGCCTAACACCATATACCGGGTGGCCCAAAAGGAGCAAGCAAGTTATAATTGGTTTATTTGAATATTTGTGTAATACTGAGTTATTTAAATAATTGTTTGCCCTTTTGTTTATTGTTACCTGTTTGATATAGTGATTATCTTTCTGGCTGAATTCACCGTTAGTTGAAAACGTGTTTGGTTTCATTTGTAAATCGCAAATTGAGGTGTTTGCTTCCTTTTACGATTGCTTGTTGACACCGATGCGCCTACGCCTGAGCTCACGCGACGCAAACGAGATTGTTTTACTTTCCAATACTAGTATTTACGATCTCGCCCACACCTACTTAATTTTCGTGGTAGTTTTACTTGACATATTCTAGTTTTCTTTTAAGCGTCATTACTACCTTAATTTATGGGTGATTGAATTTGTGGTTATATACACCGCGCTCAATGACCTCTTGTATTGACATATGAACATCGCGTAGTATTTTGAATATCGCATTGTTGTCTTAGAAGCGTTGTCGGTTAATTCATGTAAGTTAGGTTTACTGAATAAATCATATTGGGGATCTTTATCTTTTATTTCCAATATTAATTGGTAAGTTATTGATATTGTGAGTTACTTAGGGTATCTGGAGGATTGAATTTACCTGGCGCCCATTAAGATCTATTTGAAATTTGCTAAGTTGTTTAACCCACTCCCGTCTCCACTGTTTAGCTTAGCCGCGGATACCCATCTGTCTTATTTGTTACCGACAGATGATTTAGTCTCCTCTTGTGGTTCGTGAGGCGACAGAGAAAGAAGAAAGTTATGACAAAAATGAAAGGAAACAGTTATTTTGTACAACAGGTATTGGAAGTGACAATTTAAATGGTTGTCAAGAGTATTAAAAGATGAAGTAGCGTGTTGAAAATATTTTCAATACGACTTTTTTAGACCAAATAGCAATGAACAAAACATAATTATTGAGTTTTCAAGAAAGTTTTATTATCAACAATAGATATAGATACAATTAAATTCCGTTACAAATGTGCTATATACTTTAATTAAATTATTATTATTATTATTCATAAACATTTATATGAAAAGTACAATTAGAACAACTGCTGATATGAACACCTTGCGATGCTGAAGAGCCTTGTAATATATTTGATCCATTTCATGGGCATTAACATTTAATTCTTGAAGTGAGGAGGACGATGCTGTAACGCTGTTGTTATTATTCTTTAAGGAATAACCTTTTTGATCGATGTAACCCTCAGCTATCGTTTTAGACTTCCATCCTCCGTGCTTCTTAATATCCGTTATATTTGCTCCTGATTTCGCTAGCAAAGAAGCAGAAGACCTTCTGAAACAGTGTTGAAAGTAAGGTTTTATTTCGTGAGTGAAAAAGTTTGCGAAAGGAGCGTAGCGAGTTGAGCAATTTCAAAAACAAAATAAAACTTACTTTTAACACAAATATCGTACAAAGTTTTTTGCACAACTGTTCTGTTTTCATAATAAAATAAATTTAATATGTCTATAAATACACATTTTGACATCACTTGTCAGTTAACTATTTTCATGTTATCGCATTTGCTGTGGAGTGGCCGTGTCAGGTGACACCAAATCACCTGGTTACAGTAACAGTACTGTAACAGTATTGTTTACAGCTCACACGTTGTATTTAAAGTCACATTTGAAGTTATTGCTGGTGTTTAATGTCTTGCATAATGAAGAACAATAGTGAGGAATTTTGTGTTCCTGACGATATTGAAGAAGCTGCAAAAAGAGCTTCAATTGAATTGTTACCAAAAAAATCGGCTCAGCAGTACGACATCGCATATTCTTATTTTCTTAGCTGGTGTAGACTTATAAACGTCGAAGGAAATTTCAGCGAAACCTTCTCAATACCTTCTTGGGCTATCTAGAAGAGAAATCAACTTTGTGGAGCAACTCTTCAATGATAAAGTCGAGTGCACTCGTTAAAAATGGTGTTAATACAAGCAAAATATTTCAAGGTGACAGCTCTTTTGAAGCGGAAAAATGAAAGCCCAAAAAATCAAAAACTCTCACGTTTGAACAAGTCAAATGGTTTATAAATGAGGCGCCAGAGGAAAAATGTTTGAGAATAGAAGTAGCTGCTATTTTCGAAATATATGGAGCCTGTCGGGGTGAAGACCTGTGCCATTTATTGATAGAAGACATTAAATCAATGGATTGTTCAAATTGATTGTTCAAATTCCAAATGAAAAAATGAAAATAGGTCGTTCTTTTTGCATTGTTGGCAAAAACAATGACTATTTTAATAAAAATGTTGAATTTCGCCCTTCTGTTATCAATCATCAATGTTTTTTTTCTGAAATACTCAAATTATAAATGCAGTGCCAACCCGTTGGTATAAACACGTAGTAGTTGAGGGTTACATCGATCAATCTATTTCTTATAAAAAGGCTATTGCTGAAAGAATAATCCCAACAGGTAGCTCCAGCGTTACATCATCATCGTCCTCCCTACTTCACGAATTAAGTGTTAATGCCCATAAAATTGTCAACTCAGATAATTCAAATGAATCACAAGGCTCTTCAATATCGCAAGCTAATAATATCAGCACTGGTTTTAATTGTACTTTTCATATTATTGTTCATAAATAATAATAATGTAATTAATGTATATAATACATTTGTAACAGAATTTAATTGTATCTATATCTATTGTTCATAATAAAACTCCCTTGAAAATTGAATGATCATATTTACTTGGTCTATTTGGTCGAAAAAAAATAATTTACAGGCAATATGAGGTCGAAAAATGAAAGGAAGTGAGTTTTTAAGGGTAAAAACGGTGAATCGCGATTTTCGGCAAAACTACAAGTCCTTTGGAAAAAAATTGTATGGCAAAGTGTTAGATAATAAAAATATCTACATTTTTTTCATAGTTTTCTCACACAACTTTAAAATTTACGCAACAATTGAAATAACCAAATTTTTGTTTTATTTTCCACAAAAAAATGTTTTCTTCACCAAATTTGGTGAAAACTTTTCTCTTTTTCGTTCAATATCCATAAAACACCCTGATTTTCAATCGAAGATCCCCACATCAATATATTTGTTTTTTTTCAAATCGGTGTGCTTTTCCATCAATGTGTAAAACTTTGAGATATTAAAATTTTCACTTGAATTACTCGAAAAATATAAGATTCCATGTTTCAATGATAATAAAAAAAAATGCTAATCGATATATACTACTATAATTGACAACAAAATGAGTTATTGAAGTTAATATTTTAAAAAACATATTCAATATTTTGAAAAAGTTAAACGATCTTCTTTAAAATGTGGCTGCGGAAAATATCGTTCAAAAAGGAAACAAAAACGAATCAATAATATACAATGGAGTAAAGATGTACCTACTATAGAATGGGGAATGTTCTCCTGACGAAAATCAAGTAGTTTTCATAAAAGAGCTCTAAAACAACGCATTTTAAACTTATCATTTCAATGAATCTGTTACCTGTAAGAGACAAACAAAGATGACATATTACAGAGGCGTGCTGTTCTGTTTAGTTATGTTCAGAGTTCCGAGACATTCTGTGACATATTACATTTTGTGCACCTAACAATTTGTAAATTTCAGCTATTTCCCACATGAAGAAAGGGTTAATGAAAAACTTTGTCAATACATTATCTCTCATAAGTGATGAATGCAAAAATACAAAAATAAAGTGATTACCTATTATGAGAAATTCGAAAAATATTAATGGGCGTTTTGAATTCTCCATTTTTTTAAGGAATACAAATGAACTTCAAAGTATTGAAGTAATCGAAAAAGAATGGAGAAAAACAAAATACATTCGAACCGAGTTCAGTTGAATCACTTTTGATCATAATAATTGACTTCAACTAATGTATGACTGATAGATCTTTATTTTCAGTAGGCACAGTTTTTTCATTATAAAGTGAGTTTCAAAAAGTTTGCACCATATAGGAAATGTTTTTATTATCCATTCGTCAGACAATTCTATTCCTTAAAAAAATTGGCGAATTGCGGGAAACTTGGATTGGATTGTGATTGGAGTGTGAATAGGTGTAAGCCACAATGAACCCTTGCGGGTTGCGGTGGAGGGTCGAATAGACCCACACACTTTGGACCTGACCTAACCTAAATCTTTATGAACCATAAAAAAAGGATTTTTTTTTGGTAGGTGGATGTGACTTTGAACAACTTTTCTGGATGAACTTTTTTAATGATGTTGAAAATACTTCTGATCAAAATTTCTATTTTTTTCCATTTTCCGAATTTCTCGCAATGCACCAATTTTTATCAGGAATAAAATTCTCTGACATGGTGCAAACTCCTTGAAGCACACTGTATATGTAGCGGGTGAAAATAACACTGAAATATAGTGAATTTTTGTTATGCAATGAAAATATCTGTTTAGGTTTTTCCTGAAGATCTTTGTTCTTCCAAACTTGCGTCATGGGAAGCTTCTCTAGAGAAAATGAGTCTGTATACCATTGCTGCAACAAATCCTCCACAGATCGGTCCCACCCAGTATAACTGAAAAAGAAATAAATCAATAATAACAATGAATAATAAATAGTTAATTTATCAGAATTTTGCAATCAATTACACTATTTGTTTGAAGGTGGTTGACAATGTTTCGTGGTGTATTTCATCAGTTCGGACTTCCATTGTCTAATATAATAAAAATTGATTTGATAACCCTGAAAAAATCAAAAAGATTAACCGAAAATAACAATTTCAATAAACAAAAAACTGAAATTACAGAGAAATAACATACAACAACAACCAAACAAATAAAAATTGAAATATTAATAAAAGCTGAAAAAATTGGAAAAATTGAAAATATTATTAACAAAAATTGAAAAAAAAATTAAAAGATTTCAAACCATGTTATGTCACAACGTTTCGATTGTTAGTATCCACAATCGTCTATTTATAGGTCATTCGAGTGCTTTCACCTATCCCCTCTTCCCTCTCCCGCTTCACTGGCTTTTAGCGGGCGCTTGGCGTTTGGCGGGACTTGGTCGCGTTCCGCTTGATTAGAGGTTTCAGCTTGAGCCCACTCGATGTTGTGTTGATGAGTCCAAACATGCTCTGCTATTCCGGATTTGCTGGTTTCTCCTTGCTGTGTGTGTTTCTTGTGCTCAGCAATGCGAGCAATGCCTCTCAGTTTCACCGATGTATGATTCTCCGCACTCGCAGGGTATCCGGTAAATGCAATTCTTGGAATCGCAGTCTGCGTTTGCTGGCCTGGTTTTCGTGAGGCTGCTACGGATAGTGTTCTCAGATCTGAAGCAGGTCCTGATGTTATACTTGGACCCAATCCGTCTTATCCTTTCCGATAATCCTCTGATGTAGGGAAGGACAAGTACTGGTTGTGGCGGCTTCTCTTCCAAGTGGAGTTCTTGCTGTCTTCTAGCTAAGGCCTGTTCTACCATTACTTTGGAGTAACCATTCCGTTGAAGGTCATTTTTAATGATGCCTAGTTCCTTTTCGAAACCTTCCTCTGTATAACAGAGCCCAAAAGCACGGTCCAGTAGAGTCTTGATGATTCCTCTCTTAGTCGATTGATGGTGGTTGGATTTCTGGTTCAGATACTGTCCTGTGTAAGTGGGTTTTCGATATACAGATGTTTCCCATTTAGTGTCGGCCCTCTTCGCCAATACGTCTAAGAAAGGCAATTCGTTGTGGACTTCCTTCTCCATTATGAAAGTGATGGAAGGCCTTACGTTTTTGATGTGCTTCAGGGAAGTGTCTAGTTCTGCATTCCCATGGTTCCATATTATGAAGGTGTCGTCTACGTATCTCAACCAGACTCGGGGCTTCTTCTGGGCTTCTTCAATGGCCAAAGTTTCAAACCACTCCATATATAAATTGGCTATAACAGGTGAAAGTAGCGATCCCATTGGCGGTCCCTCATCTTGCGTAAAGAATTCGTCCTTCAGTTGGAAGTAGCAGTTTCGTACACAGCATCCTAGTAATTCCATGATTACTTGTATCGGTAAGGTTGTTCTTTCAGGTCCCTATCTTCGGATAGCTTCTTATGTATGATTTCAAGTGCTTCTTCGACAGGAACGTTGGTATAGAGGCTTTCCACGTCGAAACTGATCAGTTGATCGTGCTCTTTCACTTCGATTTCTCCTAGTAGGTCAACGAAATGGACCAGTTCTGAGTGACTGAATCTCTGGAGCTAATGATCGGTTTGAGCGGAACATCCTTTTTGTGGATTTTGGGTAATCCATACAAGGGAGGGGGCTTACTGTGGTGCGGTGTTAGCGATGATCTCTCTTTCTCCGTAAAATAGACTTGGTGTTTTTTCAAAATCTGGTACAACTTTCTTTCAATTGATGCAGTAGGGTCTCTTACGATATTCGTGTATTTTCTTTTCTGAAGCACCTCTTCGATCTTCTGTTCGTAGAGATCAGTATCCATCACAAAAGTAGCGTTTCCCTTATCGGCAGGTAAAATCTTGATGGTGTTGTCTCTACGTAGCCCATTCAGGGCTCTTCGTTCTTCATTGCTGATGTTAGAAGTTGGAACTGGTTTCCGATCTAGCTGTTCTTTGATTTTCAATCTGAATGCTTCTGCCTCGATCTGATCAATAAGGGAACTGGTGGATTCTACTGCAGCTATTATTTCCAAAGTAGGCACAGACGTTGGTGCAATGGCGAAGTTTAGACCTTTTCTCAACAAAGATTCCTCTATGTCCGTGAGCGGGCGGGAACTCATGTTGATGACGTTGGCGGCTTCATAGTTGTCTTGTTCTCTTCTGCATTTGGGCATTGTTTCCTCACCAACTTTTCCCACTTTCTGTTGTGGGTATTATCCATGTCTTGTCGGATCTTCAAGCATGTGCTTTCAATCTTGGCCAAGATTGGTCAATGATCCTCTTCCAAGGTCTCTCTTCTTATTTCTTCAAATCTTTCTGTGGCATCCTGCATCAGAGTTGACCTCTTCCAACGGTGGTAATTAATTTGAGATCTTATTAAACGGTCATCTGCCGCCAAAACCAATGAAACGGAAAGAGGGAAGAGGGGATAGGTGAAAGCACTCGAATGACCTATAAATAGTCAGATCTCGGAGGAATAAATCCAGTTATCACCCGAAGACGATTGTGGATACTAACAATCGAAACGTTGTGACATAACTTGGTTTGAAATCATTTTATTTTTAGTTTTTCATTTTTTGTTAATAATATTTTTAATTTTTCCAATTGTTTCAGCTTTTATTGATATTTCAATTTTTATTTGTTTGGTTGTTATTGTATGTTATTTTTTTGTAATTTCAGTTATTTATTTAACAAAATTGTTATTTTCGGTTAATCTTTTTGATTTTTTTCAGGGTTATCAAATCAATTTATATTATATTAGACAATGGAAGTCCGAACTGATGAAATTCAATTACAGTAGTTTACAGCCAATTTACGACTGTAATGCCAAAGGCAGTTCTTTGTTAATTTTTGGCCCCTAAATGCAAAAATGACAGTAAACATTTTCTAACACATAAGATTTTTGAGTTACGATTTTTTTCACAAAAGTTTAATGAACATGACATTTCAAATTTGTTTTTCTCCTAATCTGAGGAAGTTGTTTAAAATCTGGCAACACAGCGTCTAAAACAAGTTTTAAAGTCGTTCCGCTCCATAATGCTAGCAAAAGACCCTCTATTACTCTTGCACATGTAGTTGCCATGATGGAAACACACTTTTTCTAAATGCAATAAGTTATAATATGTTTTTTTGGGAAAGAAAGTTTTTGGCTTTCTACTACTTCATCTTGTTACAAAAAAATGTGTCAAAGGCCTTAGAAAAATCTAAGAGAATCAGAAGTATTGGTTTTCTCCTATCAATTCCTGTCAAAATAGTATAAGTAATATGCACAAATAAACCCTCCTCGAAATCCAGATTGGCATTCAGGTAAAATGTTACATTGCAGTACGTATGCTCTCAATTGATGATCTATTTCCCTTTTTAATACTTTAGACCAGGGGTCTTCAAACTATGGCCCGCCAGTGTCATCAATCCGGCCCGCGACAGCCAATGATTTACTGTCATTAATCTGGCCCGCGACAGCCAATGATTATCTAATTGTTGTTACTATTGCTGTGATAAGTTGAAGAAGAAAACACAGAATGATAATTACACGGTTTTATTTACTTGCAAAGTAAAACTTAACGACAGAAATGATGACAAAAGTAGTTGTTTACAGCTGATTCTCGGCCTCCCCCCACCACTATGACGTATTAATTGCTTTTTTTATTGGTTGTTGTTTGGTGAAGTTTTTTTTGTTGTGCAGTGAAGTCAAGGCGTTGTGACCTTGAAGTGTCTGGTGCATGGATCGTTCAGATTTTTTTTTCATATGAGATTTTGTGTGTTTATGTGTGTGTGTAGGAGAATGCACGGTACAGGGTTTCATCATGTGCTTGTTTGTCTATGTACAAACATACGTCTGCATACTTCGAAGATCCTCCAAGTAATAAATGCTCCATCGGTGTTAGGGCACCAAGTTAGTAGTGGAGTGACGTCACAGCAATAACCGTTCAACGGCTAGAGAGCGACATGTTCACTCCACGACGTGTGGCAGAGTAATGCGTATTCATCGGTCTGCCCTCACCTCTCCTGAAGCGATGAAGGTTCGCTCTAGCCCCGCTATCCATGGTGACACAACGGCAGCCGAGGACTGTTTGCCTAGCGTCTACCCTCTCCGAGACCGCAACGACCACTGCTTGCTCGTACCGGCAACTGTTATCGCATCAAGTTGGGAGATGGGCTTGGCTGTGACGTCAGGCATCTCTAGTGGATAGCAACTAGCAATGTGAATCTTTCACGGTTTCATGGTGGGGGTGACTCACACTGTTTAATATAAAAGAAATGCCTGGCACACTATGAAATCAGTAGACGAATATATCTGCAGCAGTTAGCAATTGGTAGAGTGTTATTCAGTTCGTAATAGAAGGAAGACGGTGAGTGTATTTGTCTGTTGGAAATTGTTTATATTTTCATATATATTTTCATCATGTCCGTTTCAAAAGTAGACTTGAATAAAATTAATAATTTGATTGTACAGGAGGTTGAAATACTAGAGCAAAAGGCCTTATCATCATTGCCAATTGATGAAGTGTACATAATTAAAAATATGTCAACTTATTCTACACGATTTGGTAAATCAATTTTATTAACTTTGCAAGATGTGAGCAATGATAAATTATTTAAAACATGGCTACCAAAACGTATTTCGTTGCAATTCAGTGATGACGATATATCTTGTATCAACTCATCAGGTGGTAAATATACGATGATGTATTTAGGACAGAGCCAACAAAGTTTTGCTGGCATGAAAACGCGATCTCTAGTCAAATTCAATATGATTGAATAATAGTAATAATTTATAGTGAATTTCTTTAGGTCATAGCTTACAAAGTTTTTTTTGGTGTGAAAACGATAACTCTAGTCAAATTCAATATGATTGAATAATAATAGTAATTATAATGAATTTCTTATTGTTTTATTAATATTCATATATTAGATGATAATTATATGGAAATATAAACATTACTAACTTAGTTGAATACACTCACTTTGTAACTACAAGTAAAATGGGAATGTGAGTATTATATCACTGAAAAATTGGAGGTTGCTTATTGTTTTTTTTTTTTGTTCGATTTCAGTTCCACCATTTAAAGATGTGGATGCAGTACGCAAGTCAAGATTGGGTCGATATTGTAGATCTCAAATCATCGGTTCAACATTTGTCGTCTAAATTGAAGGTGTTGGGTGATGGAGCCGAACATGCAAGCGTTTATGATATGAGTGTATGCTATGATGAAAAACAAATCGAATTATGCCTTCGTGATGCTGAGAACTATTGGAGTGGTGCAGAAGTTTGCAACAAATTTTTGGATAATGAATTGGAATTGTGGCAACTTTGTGAGGTTATGATTGAACTGAACCTAAGAAGATTCCTGTATAGCCTCCAACCATACTTGCCAGAATGGATTATTCATCACTTTGAATTGAATGATGAAAATCGAGAGGAAATTGAAGATGGTCGCGAAAATGATGATTATGAGGAAGAAGTTATTTTAGATAGTCTGTATGTTCCTGTGAATCATAAATAATGTCAAATAAAAAACTTTGTATTATTTTCATGTTTTATTTATTTAAATCTGATGAAATACAATAGAAAATGATTACAAAACAATAAATATGATATAAAATACAATACATGATATAAGTCAGTTACAAATAAAAAAAAAAAAGATCATAAAACAGTACATGATAGAGTGAAAAAAAAAGTGTCAATATCTGCTATGAACTGAACCATCCAATGCATTGTATGTTAAAACTGTATCATGCAAAATTAATGCATATACTTTAGTGTTGTCTGGAAACTTGGTCTTCCTCGTCTCAAACTCAATCTTTATATCAATAGTTGATGATTTTGTTGCATTCGGTTGATGGGAACAATCGATGACGAATAGTGGATTCTCTCTAAATTGTCCAATGTCCATCAGAGGTTCACTCATATCTTTATCATAATAACTTCGCTGGAAACTCTCAAAAGCATAATAAGCAGGAGCATCAAGTTTTTTATCGAAATTCAAATTCCAACGCTCATATGGATAAACTTCAGAATTCAAGTATACTCGAATACTATTGATATCAGCAGTTGTGAATTTTGTAATATCTTGTGTTCTATCTTCAGATGTGGTAGTACTTTGGAATGCGATGATGACAAAACGAGGAGTTTCCAATGCGTTAGTTGTTTTGATGGCCCATATGTCTGAAGAAGTCCCACGTAATGATGGTAGTTCATAGAGGTCCCACATACGATACGCCAACTTGATTTTGGCATTCAGACCGCTTTTGTTTATTCTACTCAAAAGTTTGAGCTTGTGTTTATCATCTGGTACAATATGCCTTATTTTCCATTCGATTTTATTTATTTCCAAATCAGCATCAACCTCACCTATATATGAGTTTTTGAATGATCGAGCGATAATCAAAATCAATTCCTGTTTGGCATTCAAGATACTTTTGTTGTAATCTTCAGCAAAACCCATCAAATATTTCAGTGGTAGTTTTCCACTAAAAACATGACTGTTTGTATCCAAGATATCTTGCTTCAATTGTGAAAGTCCCCAACCAGATGTCAATAATGTGTTAGCATGAGATTGTCCAAATGATATCATGGTTTTCATTGTAGATGTTATCCCAGGTTTTCTAACAACAGCCACTTGTTCACCTCCCATTTCATAACGAATTTCGTCAAAGAGAAATGCAATTGCATTATTCGAGAGATAGCATGTTTTCGCTACATCTTTGGGGGTGAATTTACCTTCTATGTAAATGAAGCTCTCGGCAATATCTAGTATAACATCTTGATTATTGATTGCAATTCTGATTTCATCCGAATTCCTGAATAGCGGTGATCCATAGGGCTTATATGTGTGCTCATGTAAACTTATGAGAGAATGATCGAGCACTGGTTCATTGAATATATTCAACTTTTCATTGTTTGTTTCGAGCACCATTGTTATTTTCTCACTTTCAATCCAATCGATTTCAAAAATTTAAGATCACTCACAGACAGAGCGTTATGTGCTAACTGTTTAGCATACACTTGTGGAATGAGCTTCTTTTTATGCACACCTTTCTTTTGATAGTGCAACTCGTTTGGGATTGTTCAATGCGATTTTGTCTATTATAAATGAAACCCATAACAACAGTTATTCGATTTTCTTCAATTCCAAAATAATGAAAATCTCTTCTTCACTTCCAAAATCGATAAGGTTATTTTTTTCATCCAAAATACGCACTGTAATGTTGTGAATCAATTGACGACCTTCTGGACTGACAGGCATATATATAATACTGTGTGGTTCTTTAGTAAGATTGTAGCCAGGTTCAACATCAATATCGAATGAGAAAAGAATGTGGGATTCTTCACCATTTATATATGAACCAGATATTATATTGCAATCTAAGCGGATAAGTCTCACAGTTGTAATGTTTATTGGTAATGATGATTCATGTATCTGATTTGGTGGAAATATTTCATGAGCGAACCCCATCATTTCTGCTATTGAATTTGGATGTGTCAGATCAATTTCATATTTGGATCGCATTTCACATTTGAATGTATTATTATTGGCGTGTAGATAGAAAATATCATCTGCAACGACATCATTTGGTTTTTTATCATGAAACAATCTGAACATGATATGTTTCTGTATGACGGCATTGATCTCTTCTATTTCATAAGCACCACATGGAATTTCAATTGTCAACTTTTGGGGTATCGATGAGTTGTCATTACTGATTCTAAAACTAACTAAGTTATTAGCTTCAGTTATATTATTGATTGTATTGCATCCATAGAATCCCAAAAGTCCTAATCCATAACGACTGTTCCTATCCAATTCAATTGGTGGAAAAAAATCCGCACTCAAGACACTTGTCCCGACAGCTTGTAGCTCGAACTTTCGTGACATGACTGATGAATATTTTGAAACACATTTCAATTTATTATTGTACACAGCAACAGCACATTTGAGACAATTTACACTTTTTGGAAGGTGTTGTATTGTAATAAGTATCATTTTTATTGATACCAATATTCACATCCTCTATATTACAAATACAACACATAGATTTCCGAGGTATAGGACCGTCATTAACATCCGATTCTGAATTTTGATCGTGGTGGTGGTGCTCATAACAATATCTATGTTTCATTATATCGATGTCATCTTGCAGATGCTTAGGCAACTTTTCCCAAACATATGCAATCTCATGTGCAACACATGCAAGTATCACTTCCTTAGGCATATTTGCAAGCATCACTTTATCCATTTTTTTCAAGGTACCATATTTTGAAAACATTCTAAGTGAAAACCCCATTCCCTTGATAGCCTCCCGATCCAGTTTTGGTGTTGAATCCATTTTTATTTGGAAAATTATTTAGAGAGAAACTGCAAGCACAAGTGACCACAGAGAACTGTATTAAATTTCTGTTGTCGATCATAGTTATATTTGATTTTTACATTCGAACATTTTCGAAAGAATCGAGTCAATTCCAATGGTGGGGGTAGATCTCCAAAACTATCGAAATATGTGACTTCTTTCCCACATTTTTTATATGCCACCCAATGTGTTCCTGGTCCACTTATTCCATCTAAATTAACAATAGCTGTCTCGTTTTGTTTTGGACCTGAAGATGGTAATCTATCACGCATAAAAACACCACGAAAATGTGGAATTTTCATTTTTTGTGCATAATAACTGAGATCGAGATCAGTAAGAGGCCTCTGAGGTAGGGGTTCAATTAGTTTTTTGTTTTGTTTGTGGCTTTGTATGGTTTTAAATATAGTCCTAAACCTTTACGGTATGGTTTGAGATATATTCCACTTCCGCGTTTGCCTAATGCTACAGCCTCCATGGTTTTATTGTGACGATTGGCTTCCATTAAAGCCGCTCTGCTGGCTTTTGCCGAATTCACGGCCTTGGTAATACCAGCAGCAGCTCCCGCCAAACTTCCTAGTGCGGATAGTCCAGCAAAAATTGGTATCAATGGTAAAAGTCCACCGATCTTGGGAACAGGAATTATGCGTGGTGTGCGGATTTTCTTCTTTCCACCGGCAGCTTTAAGGTATTTACGTGCCGCCTGCAATGCCACAGTGATAGCTTTTTTGCTATTATTCGTCACAAATTGATTCCCACCAGCTTTCTTCAATACATTTCGCACTTTATGGACTATCCCAGCACCAAATGCAACTTTTTTAATTTTATTTTTCTTCGTTTGTTTCCTCTTACATTTTTTCTTATTGGTACTACAACCCATGCCCATATGTCTTTTCGCTTTCATAATGTTGGTGACAAGTAATGCAGCTGCTCTTTCCCCAATACTCGCGTCCTTCGATTTAACCCTATCCCAAGCGCTGTATTCAAGTTCTTTGTCGGCTAAATGTCTTGCTGCAAGATCGGATGGATGCTTAGAATATTGAATATCGTGTTTTTTGCATTCAATATCTAATTTATTGATTCCAGGGTCGTTACGAGCTAAACGTTGTTTCAATTTTGTACCCGGTCCACAGTATTGATAACCTCCGGTAGATGTAATTCGAAAGGAAGTTTGTTTATTAAATCATTAACAAAACCACAACCTCTTTTAATTTTACGATCACTTTCAATACGTCCGTATCGTTTGATGGTACACATTGAAATGAATAAGCTAATAACATTTATATAGTCTCCAACCACGGCACGATGCGCATTGTAAAACAGAAAGAAAAGTTTGCTGTAGATAATCTAGATGAGAAATTTGGTTGTGGATTGAATGGACAAAGGGTATTCAGACATGGTCCACTACTTCCATCATCAGTTCGAGGACTCATTATAGGACCTTCAAATTGTGGAAAGACGAATGCAATGATATCACTATTAACACATCCACAAGGACTGAGATTTAGAAATGTGTATCTCTATTCGAAATCACTCAATCAACCTAAATATCAGTACTTGCGAAGTGTTTTGGAACCTATAAAAGGATTAGGTTTTTATACATTCAGCAATAATGCAGAAATAGTGGAACCCTCCGACGCTAAGCCTAATTCTGTTTTCATTTTCGATGATGTAATATGTGAAAAGCAAGATATTATTAGATCATATTTCTGTATGGGACGTCATAAGGATGTTGATTGTTTTTATCTAGCACAGACATATTCACGGGTACCCAAACAGTTAGTGCGTGACAATACCAATTTCATTATAATGTTCAAACAAGATGAGACGAATTTACATCACATTTATTCAGATCATGTTTCACCCGATGTAACATTCAAACAATTCCAATTGATGTGTGTTAAATGCTGGGAGGACCAATATGGATTTCTAGTCATTGATAAGGATAGAAAAATAGATGAAGGTAGATATCGCAAAGGATTCGATAGTTTTATATACCCATGATCTTGTTTTTGGAACTTATTCGATCACTGAATATTGTAGTGGTCACTTCACCAACGAATTAAGCTTTAATTCAAAAAAAAGGGCATTATGAATACAAAAAAAGATCCTGAAAATAAAAACAATGAAATAAATTTGAAACGTCAACTAGTAGAGACAACAGAAGCTGTCAGGCAGAAATTCAACTCTATCAAGAATGATAATATTGAAAATCGTACGACACTTGAAAGATTGTATGAGCCCATAATGAAACCATTGAATGTTTTATCATCAAACGCTACTTCTAAATCACCAGTGTTATCACCAAATCATGGAACTGTTCAATCTACTTCAAATTATCCCATGAGTACTCCAATAGGAAGAAAACAATCTTTTGGTAGTGTATCATCTGTGAATAGTGACACGAGCACACTTCAAGACGATATGAGAACAACTCTATTCGAAACACCATCATCGTCCCACATCGATTCCTCGGATCCTGACATCTCACCTGTTATGAATGAAAGTGGTGAAGATGTTTTGATGAAACATTTGAATAATATAAAATCTAGAAATCCAGCATATGATGGAACATTTGGCGTACGTATGGATCCAATTACACAAAAGCTGAAAATGGGAAGTCTAGTGGTAAATTTCAAAGATGGAAACATTTCATTTTGGGATGCTAATAAAGTGAAAAAATATGAATGCGCAGGTAGTCCAGAATTGTATGATATGATTTTTTTGAAGAATCCACAAGATGTTGATAATGAAGAAACTCGTCAAGTATATTCCAAAATATTGAAAATAACGAATGCTCCATATAAACAATATCATCTGAAGAATGGTTTTAAAAATACAAATTCTAAAAAATTTCGTGAAGTTATCAAACCTCTATTAGACTCACGACAATATCCAATAAGAAGTAGAAGTAAAATTGGTGGAGCACTCAAACGAGTGAAAATGGAGAAAATATATAATTCTAAACCTGTGATTATGTGTACTGGAATTCACCGAAAGAGTTAGTTGCTCGCCTACGACTATTGGTAGCTTCAAAGTCAGCCGGACATACCGGACATGATAATGAAATAATTTCAATAATTGAAGAATTACGTGAAGAAGGTATAATATATTAACATATTCACATGTAATGATCACTGTCACATCATCATTCAATGCAGTAACATTATCACCTTTTCTCTTTAATCATATTGAAATAGAATGACTAATGAAATAAGTGATGTCAAACGACAAGTTGTTAATGAATTACATAAACCTGCAAGACGTAATTTTCGTAGAAGAATAACCACCATCAAAGGTTTTGCAGATCTATGGCAAATAGATTTAGCTGAACTGCAACCTTATGCAAAAAGTAATGAAGGATACCGATATATACTTGTAGTGATAGATTGTTACTCCAAATATCTGTGGACTGTAGCAGTTAAAGATAAAACAGGTAGTACAGTAACTAATGCAATGAAACATGTACTGAAAGAAGCCAAATACTCCCCCAAACACATACAAAGCGATCAAGGGAAAGAATTTTTCAATAAAAGCTTCTCATCTCTCATGCGAGAATATAATATCAATCATTATTCAACATTTAGCACAAAGAAGGCAGCTATAGCAGAAAGAGTGATTCGTACAATAAAGGCATGGCTCTACAAGGAATTTTCGATGAGAGGTCACCACAAATGGCTTGATATTCTTCCAATTATAACTAGTAGATATAATAATAAAGTTCATCGTACAATAGGTATGGCACCCATCAATGTTGATTCAACAACAAAATTAAAATTCAAGGGTATCAATGGAATTGGAGGAAGACAAAGTAAACCCAAATTCCAATTAAATGATATTGTACGTATAAGTAAATACAAACATATTTTTGAAAAGTCTTACACTGCGAATTTTACCACGGAGCTATTCAAGATTGTTAAAATTAATAAAACCATCCCAACGACTTATAATCTTGAAGATATGAATGAACAGCCGATTAGAGGATGTTTTTACGAAGAAGAGTTATTACGAACCGAGAATCCTGACGTATATCTGATTGAGAAGGTGTTGAAGAGAAGAAAAAATAAAGTATATGTAAAGTGGTTAGGCCTTCCTAGCGAACAAAATTCTTGGATTGATGAATCAAATATGGTTTAAATGTATATAATAGTGACTTTTATGAATAAAGTAATATTAAAGTTCATTATTGTTTTCATTTCAATTATAAGTATGTGAACTGAAAAATATTGCAGCGGTAAACATTGCCCCAGCCATTCGCAATGTTCTGTGTATACCAAACCAAATTAATTGTATACTCCATTCCCGCTTATATTTTTCAACTCACGATATTGAAAACACATTATCATTCCCAAAACTAATCGCCGTCACTTTGAAATGCAGTATCCAACTCTTTTTGCCAATTATCTCTCACTGATAATGCTGTCTCATAAAGCTTAGTCGACTCCTCAAGCTCAGCCTGAGCTTGCATTCTCGAACGTTGATGGAATTGCTTATCTTTACCAATTTTTGAACGGAGTTCATCAGCATCTTTAGACATTCTAGCCAATTCAACCTTCGCTAATGCAATCTTGGCATCTAATGCTTCAAGAGTTTCATTATTAGCATTAATAGCTCGCTCACTCTTTTCAAGTTCAGCAATAGTCATCTGTGCCTTTACAAGACGGCATTTTGCTTTCCTTTTCATTTCCCCAAACCGATGGAGGGGGCTGAAAGAAGATAGCGGTTCAGCTTTCAAATCACTCTTCATTTCTTTAGGAGTACCTTTTGGCTTCCTCTTCGATCTGTCACTTTTCGTTGCGGGTTTTTTCTGTCGCACAACACTTTTGGATTCTTTCTTTTCTTTAAAGTCAGTGACAATCGATGAAGATGCCTTAGTAACCTTCCTCTTGATTGTTCTAGATTTCTTATCAACACCAAGAGGAAGGGTAGATGAAGAGTGTTTGAGTGATGATAATTGCGAAACGATCGGATTTTCAATAATAATTTGCTCATTTGGTTCTGGCACATCTGCAAAGTTAACGAAGTCGTTAATATCAAAATCATTTATCGAATCTTGACTCGATAAATGTAATACTGGAATATTTTCAAAATCAGTCTGATCGATATCAACAAGTGGTGAACCATCTTCAGCAATCAATAGCGGCATAGAGCTCATGATTATTAAGGTCTGAGGAATGATATGTGATAGCAATAGAATGTGGATAGGAAAGGTGATGATGTTACTGAGACCTCACCATTTATAGAAGAAAATAAACTAGCGCATGCGCTCTTTCATCAACTGGCACATGCGCTCTCTCACTAAACTATTCACGCATGTAACAATCTTTGTCATTTAAGAGGAAAACTTTGTGTTGCATGCATGTATTTTTAAATGTTAGAAAATAATACAAATAAATTCAAATATATATATATTTATTAATAATAGAGGACAATAACGATAATAAAAAATGAAAAATGTTAATATGTCTCTGTGGATGTGGAACGTTCTTTGACTCTATTCCTCAATAGTTGTTGCTCGTGCGTCAAACACCAACATTGAAAAAAATGGATTCTCCTATTGGGGTAGAGTTGACCAACCTTCTCACACAGATCCCAAGTACTTCTACATGCATTGCATACATGATTCCAACAATTCATGGAATATGTATCACAACGCAAACAACGTTGCAGTGGAGTTGGAACGGCAGCACAGATACCACAAATATTTCTACAGATACCTATATTGTTAAATATTATAGGTTCGGAACACTTCAGACACTGTAACTGTTGTTGACGATAATCCGATTTTGTTCGCTTCGGTGGATGAGAAGGAGGCGATAGTTGAATCCGCAACACGCAATCACTACACATACCAGTACATGGATTGATTGAATCCTTAGGTCTACTTATTTGACAAAAGTAGCACACAATAGCCCCTGCAATCATCATTGGGTAGACACACACTTTTGGTTTTTCATTCCACTCTTTTGGAAACGGCATTTTACTAATTCGATTAGAAATATAAAGAGATGACTTACAGAAACTCTGAATGCTCTCTCCTATACCTACGATCTCTATTTATACAAATCAACATCATGTGGAAGTATAGTGGGATAACTTCTCCTACTATTCCACTCTAAACGAGTCAAGTGGGAGTCGCATCACCTCCTATATAAGTTGACTTGCAAACCTAGAGTTCATTCATTCACTCTCTACAACTGTGAGCAAACAACAACAAGATGAATTCTGCAAAAATAAATGCTGCATTAAATAGAATAGCTGCTGTTGATGAAAACAATTGGATAGACGAATCAGATGATGAGGATGTCAATGTTCCGCTAGAGGAAGTAATAGTTGAAGCAGAAGATGTTGGAGTCGATGAAGATGAGATAGACGAAGTTGAAAACGAGGCCAACCAAAGCGACGAAGATGATGACGTGATGGAGTTTGAGAGGGTCATGGATGAAGAAGGAGATGATGAAGGGATAGAAGCTGACACAACTGAAGGTGATGGTGCTATGAGGATCGGTATGCGAACACTCAATGTCAGTGAGACACTGGAAGATCCCTTGGATTTGTATTGTGCATTGGATGCATACGTATTGATCAGCACAATAGATGGAGAGAACAAAAAACTATGTTGGTGCTGCTTTCGGTTTATTCGCATAGAAACAATAATGGAGGGTGGTATGCCCATGTCAACACCCACAACACTGTCTCAATTATGGAAATGGGACAGAATTGGTGTGAAGCTTGCGAGAGGCCACTAACAAACTTCACCCGAGTATCTACATGTATTATATGTAATAATGTCCAACCTGTGGCACAATAACCGTGGACCTACTGGTCAAAAAAAAAAAACAACAGCCCTTTTCAGGGCTACATTATTCACACAAACAGTAGTTAGTTGTATTAGTATTCATAGATTATGTGACAAATGAATACTTTGATTAATAAAAGTCTAAGTTGGAATTTGTTAGTCTTTGAATATCTATACATTATATGACAAATAAATTACTACTTTGACTGAAAAGTCGAAATTTGGAATTTGATAGTCATTGAATATCTATGCATATGATGAGTACTACTTTAAATGAAAGTTGAAGTTGGCATTTGTCAATCATTCATATGCATATAATGATGAATACTTTCACATACATATATTTCGTTTGAGATTATAATGTTAACATAATGTTAACAATGGTATGAATCTGTTTCTGTTTGAAAGTATAATGGTAGCTCTGAAAAGAGCTATTTTTTTTATTGTTTCAGTCTTTAATTGTAGCCCTGAAAAGGGCTGTTATTTTTTTATTAATCCATGCAATGATATGGACTAACGCTCCTCATCATCAGAAACAATAATTATGGTATCGTCATCTGAATCAGATGATATACTAATGATATCATCCTCATAGTAGTCATCTGAATCAGATGATATACTCATGATGTCGTCGTCGTCATAATCAGCTGAATCAGATGATATACTAATCACATCATCCGCATTATTATCGTCAACAGCATCTATGTCGTCCTGAATACCTTGTTCCACTCGTTCTGCGAAATCATCAGGAAGATCATAGATTCGCTGCAGAAATTGAGCGAAGGTTGTACTCAAATGATCAGACGTTGAATCTATTTCATGTACTTGGATGGGTCCTGTACTCGACATTGTGGAAGAATGATATAGAACTGGGATTGTTGCTATATTTATATTGGAAGAAATGAAATGGAGGGGGTGAAATGTAGAACAGTGTTTGAGATTCGAAAACATCAAGAATGAAACTCTGAGCGATTATTAGGAGAAATTCTAGTGATTATTATGGAAAAAAAACTAATAAGAGGGAGAGGAAGGGAGGAAGACACTGCCCCAGCCTCGCAGTGCCTCGTGTACACCAACCAAAAAGTGTGTACTCCGTGGAAGGAAGGAAGGAAAGGAAATGATGGACGAGTAGATGATTATATGTCATCATCGGAATTGAGGACATCATCATCGATTAGGATTGGGGATGGCGGAGGACTATCCTCGATGAGGATAGGGGATGGTGGAGGACGTCTAACGTCAAGCTCGTCATCAGCATCATCACCAGAGTCGTCGTCGTCATCATCGTCGTCGTCGCTACTCATTGGGACAATGTCATCATAAGCAGGGTCCCACCATCCGTCAGGATCTGGATATTCCGAGTCATCCAAGTGTCCTTCGTCACTGCCAGTGACATGCTGAACTTGCATCCTGATGTCGTGATCCCGGTATTCGTATGGCGGACTGTGGGGTTCCGTGGTGGAAGAGACAACCTGTACCTGGCTGTTATCCCAGTAATTGAAGTTGTACCCCTGATCCGGGCAGCTATAGGGTTCGGAGGTTGAATCGGGTTCCATCTCGATGCTAGCTGATCAACTGAATGTTTCATCAGATGATTTCTACTTTTATACTTTCGAGAGGGAGTGGGAGAGGAGTGGAACATTGAGTAGGGGTAAATTGTAGTGTGACATAAGACATATTCAATGAGTAGGGGTAAATTGCAAAGTGACATAAGACATATTCAATGAAAGAGATACTTGAATGGATAAAATACAAATGAAATATACTTGTCGATTTCACTATGAAACATGTCTATTTTTTTATTTTTTAAATTTTCTTCACATGAAATTATTTACAAGTGATTAGAGAACACAAAAATTGATTGTGAGGTATTTGTCTAGAAGAACTTGGAATTGAAATAAAAAAATAATAATGATAATAAGAGGAAGTGAAGAAAAATGCTCCAACCATCGCATTGTTCAATGTGTACCAAACCAAAAAACAGTGTACACCCTTTATTTCACTTCCTTTTCCTTTATTCAATATAAACTTAACAAATATAAACTTAAAACTACCATAATTAAATACTCCTAACTAACCTAAAACTAATCTTACATTTACACTTCATCTACAAAAAGAGTGTCCATAACTGTCACTACTTTTTTGTACAGCTCTATCGAAGAGGTCTTTGCTTTACACCTTTCCTGCAGAGATGCATAATTCCGATCTATTTCGGCCATTTCCTTTTGGAGTTCCCTCCGTCGGTTATCCATTTCAGCCATTTGTCGCTTCATGGTAACCAACTCGGCCTCGCTAGATCGGGCAGCTCGTTCTGCTTTCTTGCATCTCTGCAGAAAAACACTCATCTTTTCACTAACCTCTCCGATAGGCTGTGGCACCAACACCTCAGGATCCGCCGGTGTCGCTGGCAGCGGTGGTAGTCGCGTCACCAACGGCGACAATATCACCAACTCCGGAGAAGGACTCCTCGGAATTTCCACTGCTGCTGGTGCTGCTGCTGGTGTGGAGGCCCTCTTACGAGAGGTCGAAAAACTACCTGCATAAGGATTAGTCCTATTGCAAGTAGCTCGGTACTTTGAAATAGGACCAACCTTTGCTGCAGGTCGTTGGCAAACCTTCTTCACAGCCCTGACTTCCTCCTCCTCCTCGAATAAGTCAGGGCTAGAAGATCTGCACCTAACTCGCGAACGCGAAGTGGTTGGCTGGTCAACCGTCACCGCTCTCGAAGATGCTGCCTCCTCCTGGTCAGCGGACACCGGCAGAATAGACGCCACAGCATTATTCACCTCCTGTGTATTGGTTGCCATTCTGAAAAAGAAGAAATAATACAAAGTTAGTTGATATAAAAAATAACATTCCTATTTACTTACTCAAATATCAAGTTGGTCGTTGGAACGTACTGCCTTGTTGTGGAGTGGACTGCTCTCGATGAGATGACTTCTCGAACTGAATGTTGTGGAGTGCTCTCCGGAGGGTATCGACTTCGATGCGTGAGCGGTGGGAAAATGGTGGGAGCGCACATGCGCGATGAGGGTAGGGGTGTACATGCGCAAATGTTGGGAGTCGGGGGGCGGGCTTCGGGGAGGGGAGGGGCGGGGCTTCGGAAAGGGGCGGGGCTTCGGAAAGGGGCGGGGTATCCGAAAAAGTTGGTGGCGACGGGGGGGGGGGGGGGGGGGGGGGGGGGGGGGGGGGGGGGGGGG